>NC_059326.1:189105000-190305000 GCF_018350155.1 Leopardus geoffroyi
CTCATTTTATGGCTAACTCTTTGCATGATCAATGTTAGTTTTCCTATCAGAGTGATGTAATGATATATATGTCCATATGATCTTTCAGTGAAAACAGCATGGTGTTTAAAGTATATTCTTGGGTATAGTTTGTCAGCATGAAGTGTAGATTAATGTGTATGATCTCTGAGAGGATCTTGAAGAATTTTAGCTGTACATTCGCACATGGGAGAAAGGGATGGGATGATTCTGAGCATTGATTTTCATTATTTTATTTTATTAAAAAAATGTTTTTAACTTATTTATTTTGAGAGAGAGAGAGAGAATGAACACAAGCAGGGGTGGGGCAGAGAGAGGGAGAGAGAGAGAGAGAGAGAGAGAGAGAGAGAGAGAGAGAGAGAATCCCAAGCAGGCTCCACACTGACAGTACAATACTGAGTTTGAACCCACAAACCATGAGATCATGACCTGAGCCAAAATCAGGAGTCCAGCACCAACTGAGCCACCTAGGTGCTCCAAGCATTGATTTTTAGATGTCAAGATCTCTTCGTCTCCAAGATGATTTTTTTTGAGAGGTGAGACTTATTAGTCTCATGAAAGAGACTAATAAGACAAATTTGGTAGAAAGAAGACATTCTCTCCCAAGATTCTGAAGAATTTTTGTAAAATCATTTTGGCCTTGCCACCTTTTGTCCTGAGAGATCTGAGGAAGAGAATCCCTGGGTTCCTAGTTTCCTGGAAAATGTTTCTCCTGGCTAGTTGCTGACCCCAAGTTGGTAGACTTGGGTGCTTTGCTTCCCACACATGATTTTTTTGTGTGTAGAGTGGGATTAGCTTTGCTGGTAAACAAAACATGTGATGTCACTAGGTGTATATTGCTCAGTGTCTTGAAACATGAGATTGGGTTTCATTATAAACTGTTTTGCAGCTTGCTTTGGCCCCAAGATGAGCCATATATCTATCTCCCTTGACCGAGCCTGGGTTATATCATAGCAAGGCATATCCAGGCACAAACCAATTCATGTTTAATAAACATGTCTAATAGACACGTGTCATGACTTACAAATATCAGGATCAACTTTCTTTTGCTTCTCAGGGCAGCAGAGTTAAAGGTAGACTTTAGTGACATTGGGGACCTAAGAGTATTTCTATAAGACTTCTGAGGCTTTGTTTTCCCTCATAGGACCTGCTAGTAAAATGTCTAAAGGTCTTAAATTATAGGATGTAGCTCTTATGTGGGATGAGAAACCAACTCAGTCTGTTATTTTTTATAGAGTCTAGAAAGCTTTATTTTTGCAGATAAAATAGTTGTTCTTCACTTAGTAGAAGGGCTACTGAGATGAGGGGGCATGAACTGAATTTCTGGAAAGCTTCAGTTTCCTCAACTCTAAAATGGAGTAAAAATTATCATTCTGCTTATTTTACAACATATGAGTAACAACGTTTTGTATGCATAACTAATTTGCAAATGATAAAATGTAAATGTAAGCTTTTAGAGAAAGTACTTGTGATAAACTAAAACTGGATCATTATTCCAGTACAGGGTTTCTCAACCTAGGCACAATTGACATTTTAGACTGCATAATCCTTATGCAGTTATGGGGGAGGGGAGGTTTGTCCTGCACATTGTAGGATGTTTAACAGTTTGTTACTTGCCTCTATCCGTAGAAACTGTTTCATGCCCTAGCCCAGTCATGGCAACCCCAGATGTCTCCAGACATTTGTCAGTGTTCTCTGTCAGTGAATCTCCTAGTTTAGATTCATTGGTTCAGTTCTATACCTGATGACTTCTGACAGACTTTTCCTGGTGACAGTGCGACCATCCCAATGAGTGCTCTCTGTTATAAGGCATGAGAGCTGCCTGACACAAGGTCCATACTGTCCTTCAAATACATATGCTCTTCCCTGTGAGTCTCCAACTGTCCTCAAGTAGGTAGACTCCTCTAAATATGGGCAGCAACCTTGACCACCACAGAGTTAATTTTTGCATTGAAGAAGAGCTCTTCCCATCAGCAAGGACAAATTCTTTACTGGATCTCAGATTTAACCTGCTTTGTTCCCATCACCCACTTGTCACTTCCTGGGAGAGGATAGAGGGAGCTTGTGGCAGAACGAACACTGACTCATTTTGTTTTGTGTCTGTGTATGTTTACATGTCTCATTAATTATAATTTTTCCACAATTAGCATGTGGTCTTACACATGTTGGCACATGAGTGTTTATGCAATTAGAGAATGGAGAAATTGCCTCAATAAAATTAAAGTAACACCTCAAATAGCCCTACTGAACCTTTCTAGTTTTTCCCCTGGGTTGTTTCTTTCATGTTTATTTCCTCCTGTGTTCTCTGCATCATTTCATGCTTGTAGCCATTCCATCCTTCTTGAACCCATCTTTTCCTCAGATTCCACACAACAACATTCACTCATTCTCAGCCCTTTACAAAGGGATGCTCTTTATTTCCTCTCCCGTAAATGTTGCTCTTCCCTAAGTTTTCTTTAGAGGTCCAGATCTTTTCTCACTTTGTAGGCTCTCTTGAGTATCTTCTCCATTCTCAGCAACTTAACCACTAGTCAGGCACTCAGAACTCTTAAGTCAGGCTCCCTGTGACCTGACATCTAGATCCAAACCTAGAAGTCCAGCTGCCTATTGGATACTTCTAGGAGCTTTCACCCAGTGGGCCCCAAACTCCATTGTCATCATCTTTTTTTCTTTTTTTGTGCTTTCACCACAAGCTGGCTTTTCTTCTTATGTTCCCTATCTTGGTTTACTTTTGATTATATTAAATTCCGGGGAAATGACTGTTTATATTTTTGTCAACATTCAGTGTGTTCCATATATGTGTGTATAAATATACATGCCCAAATGTGTACCTTGATGTACATTTATGGACATTGGCCATGATGATGATGATGATGATGATGATGATAAAACTAATTTATTACATGAGAAGTATTGTGTTAAGTATTTTACATAAGTTTTCATTTTATCTTCACAATATCCCTGTTAGGAATGTGCCAATATTATATTTATGAAATGTAATTTTAGGAACGAGGAACTGAGGCTTAGAGGGGTTAAGGAACTTGTTCAAAATCACACATTTACTAAGTAGGAAGGAGGCAGTGATTTAACTCATCATTCTGACTCAGATGTTATCTAATGTTGTAGAGCAGTAAAGAACTTGTCCAGTATCTATAGGAAGACCCTTATTGCAGAGAAAATAAGGAAGTCTGTCAACATCGAAGAGCCATAGTGCTACCCATGAATGTATGCTGGAATCTCAGGAAAGCCAGCTGCTTGTCTTATAATAGGCCTAAAGATACCATCTACATGAAGAACATTGGAATACCACCAAAGTTCATCAGGCAGAGAGTGGAGTTGCATGAAAGGAGAAGAACTTGAGTATTGTTTCTGAACAGAGCTACAGTGTTGGCCAATTTTTATTTGTATGAGCTTTAGAAAAAGAAGCTACTACTCAGAAGATTGCTTGAGCTTCACCTAACCTAGGGAGGTTTGGGCCACTTCTCCAGAGCCAAAAAGACCCATCACCTAGATGGAACATGAGTAAAGTGGCTCCAGATATCTCAGAGTACTCTGTGACAAAATCATACTGCAGTTCCCAAATCTTAGGGCTGAACCAAGAGGGGGAAAGATCAATCTTCCCTGCATCTATCCTGGCTGACAGAGATGTGTCATAGAGATACTGGTTGAACGTTGCCTGTGAATAAGATGTGTAATTTCCATCATTTCTCTCATAGTGTACCATTAGGAAGTTGATTTTATGTTATTGTTGTCTCTGAGAAGGGATGAGAAAGTGTCTTTTTGGCAGGAGAAAACTCTGGTCTACCCTTGACATATCAATGTGGCTTTTCCCAGTTCTAAGTTATTGAAAACCTTAGACCTAGAGACATCTGATGGAAAAACGTGCTCTTCTGACTGTTAAATAGGCTCTCTCCAACAGTCATGGATGCCACTTTCCTCTCATCTCATTTTGTATGCTCACCAGGCCAGCCTGATCTTCATACAGCCATGCCAGAGCATGTCTCCTCTGAACAGCAATCAGGGGCCTGTGTAGGTGACTGAGGAGGACATAAGAAAGGTTGTTGATCTCTTGACATGTAAAGACATTCTGTCAAGCAAACTCAGCCTCACAGCGGCTGAGCTTCTGGTGTGTAAACAGAGACTACTTAATTACACAGGTCATGTCAATTAGTGTGACCTTAGCGTTTTCAAGAAATTAATCACTTTCTGCAGAGCTCAGCTGTGTTCATACTTTAAGGCATTATGGAATAAACCTTGTAGAAAATCTGGTACAATATTTTTTTTCTTCTTCTTTTTAATTTACAATGGGTGTTTTCTTTTGAAATGCCCAGGCTGTGGTTTGGGTAACAAACTTGCTTTAATACAACAGTGGATATAGGCTTCATTCAGTTCTGGTGGGTGTGAAGAAGTAGGGAGGAAGGGAAAAGGTGGGGGTAGGTTAGGATGGAAACAGCTCATGACAGGGAGAAATTCACTGTGACTAAAGAGCCTGTTTCTTCATCTTGACACTAAAAAGATGCTAATGTCAAAGGACGGTGTTAAAACCATGTCACGGGTCTGGTTTCTAACTGACAGGAGCTAGACAATTCCAGGTTAAGATTTAAATCCTTATCAATAGCTTTCCTTGTTGGGGCTGGCAGCATGAGGATGGTGAGGAAAGGGACAAGAACTGGGTACAAGCTGTCATCACAGTAGATGCCATAATACCTAGGGACTGGTATCATTTCCAAATTCATCTTATCTCTTCAACAAAAATTTTCCATAGGCTACAAATCTATATTCATGTATAGATGTTAGATCTGTGACTATATATGAACATAAATTTAAGACATATTCCTTCCTTCATGCATGCATGCACTCAGTAGTATTTATTGATGTAGTAAATGGTGAGTATATCATGATGAACAAGAAAGACGGGGTGTTTGTCCTAATGAAGATCATATTCTAGCTGGGGTCTATTAGTTAGGATGATACTAGCTGCTATAATAAATAGAACAAAGAATATAATGGCTTATACACAACAGGTTATTTCTTGCTCACATAACAGTACAAGGCAGGTGTTCTTGGTCAGTGGACAGATCTTGTACATGAAGCGATTTGGGGACTGGGGCTCTTTTTGTTTTGTGTCTCCACTATCCTCTAGAACTTCATTGTCTCCATCCATCCAGCTTAAGGATAAAGAGTATATGGAGGGGGCTCATGGACTTCTTAAAACCTGGTCTTAAAAATGACCCTTGTCACATCTGCCCATATTCTATGGGCTAGAAGTCTGTCACACGACCATATATAACCACAGAGAGACCTGCAAGTATCTACTTGTACAGCCCAAGGAAGAGAGGAAATGGATGTGTGGGTAACAGTTACCATTGGCTGCTGCAATGTTTACAGATGAATAATTACAAATCGTTAAAAATTTTCATTATTGCTGTAAAGAGTATTAATACTATGAAAGAGAATACATGTGGGATAAGGGATAGGAACCTAATTTAAAGTGGGTGACCAGGGAAAACTTGTGAGGAAGTGACATTTAAGACCAAAGCTAACAGATAAGAATAAATCATCTTGAGAAGAGCCAGAAGAATTTTCTGAGCAGAGAGAACAGCAAGCTCTAAATTCATGTTTATTTCATGTTTATTGGAGGAGACAAACAATCTTCTTTCACTCATTAGTCATTTTGTGTGGGGGATGGGAAACCACCAGGAGAAACCACCAGGTTACTCATCCCGAATTCCCACCAAAAATGTGTTCTTTTAAAAATGATGACATGGGAAATGACGGTAAAAGGCAACTCTCTGCTTTTGTTTTTTTTATGTGTATGTGTGAATTCTGATTCTGTAAATTTTGGAGAATCATTGTTATTTATTCAAAAGCCCAGAGAGGCTCTGAATCAATATATTATAGGGTATGCTTAGAGGATTCTTAAAATACATGCCCTACCTCTGCGGTTTCAGTCTGTTTTTAAAGGCACTTAAATAAAGAAGGAAATATTTGTATCCTTTTTATTTCTCTCCGACTGTCCCCCACCCCGTTTCATATTGTTTTGACAAATAGCGCATCTCGCAATTAAATTCTTTACCAACAGAATGCTAGGGGCCCGAGCTGCAATCACTCTCTTCATACAGAATAATTTCAAGATGCACCACGCTGATTAATTATACTGAAAGCAGCTCTAATGATAGTTTCAGAATACAGGATTAATTCACATAACATGGTAAATACAAATGGTGGATTTTCAACCTGATATATTAAACCATTACAGCTTATTGGGCAAATATGTATCTTGGCATGAGCCTTATGCTGGGCCTTGGCAGAAAATATGCATCACTGAGAAGGAATCCTTATGAATGCGATTTGGTGAGTGGTGGCTCTGCACTTAGGGGAAATAAATTTCTACATTAAGTACAGTAGCTATTGAAGAAATGTAAAATACATTAAAGGATAGATGTTTAAAAGTGTTTGGTTTGATCAGTGTTGCCAGTGGATATTGGTTCTGAGGATGCTTATACTTATTGAGACTTACCAACAAAAGATATCCTTACATTCTATTGCTTTTTAAGTTGTAACTTACAGAGCTCTTATTATGTGTGAGACGCTGTACAAGGTGTTTTGCATGAATGATCTTCCTTATTTTTCCTCTGCTCTTTCCCTTGTTTCCTTTGCTCCAAACAAGCATTGGAGCACATTGTCTTTCCTTATTTTCTTTCTTTTCTCTTTCTTGAATACACCAAACTTATTCCTGCCTCAGGATCTTTGCACTTACTAATTCCATCTTCCTAGGAAATTCTTCTGCCACTTCATTGAATAGCTGGCTACTTCTTTTACTCAGATTTCAGCTAAAACATCACCTCCTCAGAGACGCCTTCCTTAATCACCCAATCAAAAATAGATCTCACCTAGGTATCGTTCCATCCGCATTGTATTTTATTCTTGGAACTTTTCACATTCAGAAATTTTCTTTTATTGTTTACTTACTGTTGGAAAACCCCTTTCTGTCCCTGATAAGCACTAAGTTCTTGGTACATTGCTGCTTCTCTAGTATACAGAATAATGCCTGGAGTATAGTAGGCACACAACTTACTCCTATGATTAAGTGACTTATATAAGGTTACAAACTGGTAAGTGATGGAGTTGCAGTTCACATTCAGGACTCTCTGACCCCAGAATCTGAGCTGTTGACTAATATGCTATTTTCTCGCTCCCAATTTTCACATCCGTGTGTCATAGAGTCATTAGTAGAGAACACACATGGCAATTCTGTATGTTTTGGCTCACTGCTACTTAAAATAGCCAGTGGGAACACATAAATGGAGAGCACCTGTTAAATGCCAATGACACCATCAAGAGTCATCAAAGGTATCCTGATCCACAGAGATGGGAACAAGATTCAGGTCACTGAGGAGCTTTTATGTGAGCATGTGTCACAGTTCAGGAGACAGAAGCTGAGTTTAGTGTCCAAAGGTCCAAACTGGTTTAATGTAAGTATCTGAGGATTTAGAAGTGTCTGCTCTTGTCTTACTGTTAAAATAGGAGATATTTTTGCCTTGAGCCTTAAAGAGTAGATTTAATTCAGTTACTCACTCCCATTCTCCTGCAGTTCTGCTCTGCTACATCCTGTAGGTTCATGCGTCCTCCATAATTTTTAATGAGTTATTTGGGATCTTTCAACCAGATAGAAACTGGCAATCAGGCAGGTTTCAGAAATGATCTCATTCCATATCAGTCAAGGATATTTTAAAGGACAAAGTTAATGAAGACCTAACTCCTAACTGCCACAGACCATTTTTATGTATATAATACTTAAAGTGTAGTCAATCACTTAGACCCCAGAGATGTATACTAGAAGATACCAGCAGACTCAGGAGAGAAAGGACTTAGGCCAGGAGTTTGTACTGAGGGTCCAGAGGCTGTTGTGGGTAAGAACTGGACCTGGAGTCTGAAAGTTTCCCTTCAGGTTTGCCTCTGCTCTTAATTTGTGTTAAGACCTTGAGGATGCTTTTAAACTTCTTGGGGTCAGTTTTCCAAGCCTTAAAAAGACATGTTGGACAAATATGCAGTGTCATAACTACTGAGAATTTCTTTTATCATTTTCTCCTATGAATCTCATGTGACAACCTATTTTTTTTTATCCTAATGGCATTTGTTAAGAATCACATTCCATTTTAAAATTATTTGAAGCCATGTGACTCCATCAATTCAGAGTTCTTTCATGGGCATGAGATAACCAGTGTTTCCACATGCACATGATTGGATCCTGTATTGACAAAGGAAAATTACTGAATGTATGCTATCTACTGATAGCATGCTATCTTCCTATGGGTGAATTTAGGATTCCCTCTCTGCAGTGTTGTTCCTGTTACTATTTTTGAAAACTCTTAGTTGGAAGTTACTAGATTGGCTGATTTCTTGGGTATTTTGAGGAGTCTGTAAAGGGTGTTTCAGCAGGCAGGTAGAGTAGAGATTGTGGGCTATGTAGGGTTGGGAGTAGAAGTTTGATGATATAGACTTCATTTTGCAGAGTAGTTTTAGTTTTAGAGAAAAATGAGGGGAAAGTATAGTAAGTTTCCAAAGACTCCCTCAGTTCTTCTCCCCCATTTCCCCTATTATTATTATTAATATTTATATATTTTTGAGAGAAAGAAAGCACACATGCATGCCCATATGCATGCATTCAAGTGGGAAAGGGTCAGAGAGAGAGAGGATCCAAAGCGGGCTCTGTGCTGACAGCAGAGAACCCAGTGTGGGGCTTGAACCTGTGAACTATGAGACCATGACCTGAGCTGAAGTTGGATACTTAACTGATGAGCAAACCGATGTTCCCCCCATTTCTGCTATTATTAATATCTTTCATTAGTCTAATACTTTATTACAATTGATGTGCCATATTGACACATTATTGTAACATAGTATAAAGTTTATGGTTTATACTATTGTTGATTTTTATGTTATGTATTTTATGGGTTTGGACAAATGCATGATATTATGTAGAATGGTTTCACTGCCCTAAAAATCCCCTATTCTCCACCTATTTATCCCTCCCTCCCCCCAAACCCCTGACAACCATTAATCTTTTTACTATCTCCGTAGTTTTACCTTTTCCAGAATGTCATGTAGTTGGAATCATATAGTATATAGCCTTTCCAGATTGGCTTCTTTCATTTAGCACTATGTATTTAAAATTCCATGTCTTTTCATGACTTGATAGCTCATTTCTTTTTATTGCTGTATAATATTCCTTTCTATGGATTACCAGTTTGCATATCCATTCACCTATAAAAGGACATCTTGATTGATGATGCCTTTTATTTAGCTGGATTTTTATTGATATAATTATAGACTCACATGTAGATGTATGAAAGAATACAGAGTGATCCCATGTGTACCCTTTACCCAGTACCACAATAGTAATACTTTGCAAAACTATAGTACAACATTATATAGTACTATACCATATTCATATAGGATATGAACATTGACAAATCCACCACCTTACTCAAATTTCTCTAGTTTTACTTGTAGTCATTTGCATATGGGTATGCTTTTCATTTTGTAAAATTTTATCATGTAAGGTCTGTGTATCTACCACCACAGTAAAGATATTGGGCATTGTCATCACTACAAGGGTCCTTTCTATTATATTTTTGTAGTAGCTACATCTACCTTCCCTCTGTCCCTAACCCTTGGCAAGCACTAATCTGCTCTCCATTTCTAAAACCTTTTAATTTCAGAATTATGTTAAGTAAATGGAATGATGCAGTGTATTTGTTTTCTATGACCGCCATAACAGAATACCACAGACTGGGTGGCTTAAAAATGGATATTTATTTTCTCACAGTCTGGAGTCTGGAAATCCAAGATCAAGGTGTCAGTGGGTTTGGTTTCCTCTAAGACCTTTGTCTTTGGCTTGTAGATAACCACCCTCTTGCTGTGTTCTCACACAGTCTTTCCCCTTTGCCAGCACACCCTGGTGTCTCTTTGTGTGACCAAATTTCATCTTCTTAGGATGCTAGTCAGATGAGATTAGGGCCCACTCTAAGGGACTTATTTTAACTTAATCATTTCTTTAAAGACCCTGTCTCCAAATACAGTCACATCCTGAGGTACTGAGGATTAGATATTCAACATGTAAATTTTGAGGGGCTGTGGGGGGAAATAAGTCTGTAATATTCAGTATGTAATCTTTCGGTACTGGCTTTTTTCATTCAGCGTAATTCTCTCGAAATTCATCCAGGTGTGTCAATACTTTGTTTCTTTTTATTACTGAGTATTAGCCAATGGAATATTGCTTAATGCCTTTCTATTCCATGTACTTGAAGCCTGTGCATATAATGCTTTATATTAGGGGTCCTGAATTAATGCAAACATAGAATAAGTTAAACAAAAAGGTAAGAAAGCCATGTAACAGACCAACTTTAGCACCAATGTCCTTACACTGGGTTACCATATATCAGCTTTGAAAACCAAGAATTGTAATTTTATAATCATTCAAAATTAATTTGTTTAGGTAGTTACTTTTTGGAGGGAGGTACTTACTACTAAAATATTCTAAATTTAAGCATTGAAAATATTTTTATGATCTAATCTTTCTCTTGATTCCATATTTGTTTTGGAAGTGTTTAAAAATACAGATTTCAACTCTTTTGGTTGCTTTTGTCATAAATCCTTCTTCTCCATGAACTGCTACTTTTGTTAATGTGATCTTCCACCCATGACTGGATTTTAGCTGCTTTTGTCTTTTTGAAAATCTGCTCATGAGACAGAGATTATGGTTCACGAATCTTAGATAATTTAGTTGGGACATACAAGGTCTCCTGCCTGATGTGCAGAAAACAGGGGCAGCCTGAAGGATGATAGCAGGAAATACCAATAACAAAACTCCCAGAGAACCCCTGATTCATATGAAACTAGACTGAATTGATGTCTAATTTATAGATTATTTTCAAAGCCATAAGATTCTGTTTGGTTTCAAGCCTAGAATATAATAAGCTAAGATGCCAATGGGTTCTAGACAGTAAAATTATATAAACCAGTGAAATTTGCAATTTACACGAGGCCTAAATGATATAATTATATGTTGTGGGAACAAAGGTCTTTAAAATTGTATGATTTCATTGTTAGACTGATAAAGCAGTGAACGTATTAGAGATAGTTTCTGTATCCTTTTATTTAAAATAACAGTTTATACTGGGTCTTCTTTAGGCTTCAGATGATCAGCCCAACACATTATCTTGAACTTTTTGTGGAGTATCACCAACAAAGCAACAACTACACTACTACTGACACTAACATTTTTTGAGTGCTCAGTAGGAGCCAGGAGCCATGCTGGCCACTTTAAATAATGGAAGCCTCACAGAATCAGGGACTGTTATTATTTTTTCCTCTTGAGAGGCAGGAACACTGTGGCTTAGGGTTAAGTTAGCCTGGCCAGAGTCACATCACCTAGGAAAGATTGGGAGTCCAGCATCATGAATTTTGTATTGAATTTTTTCCAATTCTAAATTGAGAGGGTAAAATTGTAAAAATAACAACCTTTAGGGATATCTAGTTCCTGGATAAAACAGAGGAGATTCTGAGCCACTGAGATGAGCCAAGATGTTAATGTAAAATCTCCAAAGTCCATGGGTACCTGCAGATTTCTCTTGGTTTTTGTTTGTTTGTTTGTTTGTTTTTGTTTGTTTGTTTGTTTTTGTTTTTTAATCCCCTCATGCTGAGAGCCCTCACCTGGGGGGCTGGACCCAAATAGAAGGTACCATGGAACACACTGGGTGTTCATCAGTACATCTATGGATTGCTATATTAGAAACCTATGCCCTAAATAGAAAATTAATTCTAAAAAATATAGTGATAAAAATATACTTGTACATAACCTTAAACATGTCCACTTAGACTAATACCCATTTTAGGAGACATAACTCAGACATCCTCATGAATAAATTGGAACAATTTATTTCAAAACCATTCTACAGGAGCACGGCCCAATAGAACATTCTGCAACGATGGAAATGGTCTATATCTGTCCTGTCCAATAGTAGACTCTAGCTGCATGTGGCTACTAACCACTTGAAATGTAGCTATGGAGACTCAGAAACAATGGAATTTAAAATGTTACTTAATTAGTTTAAATTTAAATAGCTACATGTGTAGTTACTGTATTGGAAAGTACAATTCTAAAAAGTAAAGACTTATTTATAACACATATCATAAAAATTTAAATATACCTGTTCCTCATATTCCCTTCATTTCTTTCCCTGGGTAGGAGAGTGAGGAAGGGGTTAGAGAGGGAAGTGTTGAGTCCAAATGTAAAATCATTTTCCATGTTTACCTGTCCCAAATTCAAGCTGTGTTTTGTTGACAAAATTTGGGAAGGTTGAAGAGTTGGCAGGCCTGTCTGTCCCCTTGCCTGCATGAATGTGTCAGCACCTCATTAATCTTGTGTTAAACTGTGAAGGCCCTTTCCTTCCCACTATGGGCCTGTTTTTAAAGGACACTTCAGTGCCCCCTCTGCATCTCACAGATTTTTTAAAAATTTACAAGTTGTTCTGTAGATTAATTTCAGCTTATGTTTTATTTAAAGATATCTTAATCATTCACAAATTGGAATGAGAGAAAATATTTTGGGAAGCGGGAAGTTAAAATGTACTGTCAGTGAGTTTTTGAGGAACATATTAGGTGCTTATTTTCTAGAAATTAAACGCATGAGGATTCTGTTTTATCCTTCTCCAATTTGAATTGAAACTTCAGTGAAATGATTCTGTCACACAGTGGTCTTGGTGATCCTTCTTTTGCAAAGAAAAAAAAAAACACATAGAGCGTGGTTGTTGTTGTGTTTTTTTTTTTTTTAACTTAACCGTTTTTGTCATTTTTGTTCAATGTAAGAACTAGATGACAACATCTCTAAACGATACTGAATATTTTAAGCCTAAGCCTGTAGCATTTTGTCTTACAGGTGCATGGTGAATTGTCATTGCTTTTTTTTTTTTTTTCCTCTCTCAAGACAGACGTCTAGAATAACAACTTTCTGTATTTCCTGACACTGGAAACAGATACCGTTTGGGATTCCTTTTATAGTTTCTTCAGCTAACGACTCCAGTGACCACTCAATTGTGGTCTCGTAGTAAATCAAAAATTCTTTGAAAGACCCAGCTCTGTTATATAATTATAAATGTCCCACCTCCCTAACTAAAAAGAAAGTGAGTTTCTCTTGCCTTAAATAATATGGACTCTACGTTGGCACATAATACTTTTTGAAAATAAAAGAATGGACCACTTTCTTCTCTTTCTCCTCCTCCTTCTTTTAAACTACCCTACAATTGATGAGGCATACACATAATCTTCAGGCTGTGTCAGATCTGGTTGGTCAATCATGAAGAAAGAGAAAAACCACTTTGCAAACTGCTGCTTCAAGTGTATGCAGTCCTCCCATGAATGACTTGCCCTAGTTGGAATTTTGGTTTTCACAATTACTGAGGCCAAAACCCTGAGTCCCGGAATGGACTCTCAATTCTTTACTTTGTAGTTTAATAAAATGGAATTAAAAAATAAAATCAGGGGAAGATCCAGGTCTGGCCAGGAGTCAAGAAGAGGACCCTGAGAGAGGGCCTCGTCGGAGGACCCCCAGAAGCCCTGTCCTGCAGTCATCCCTGGGAGACCCCAGGGTGGAATAACCACGTGTGTTGTTTCCTGACTTCCTCATCCGGGTCAGAACGACACTAGGGGCTTGATTTAAGGAGCAGGGCCTCGCGTCTACAGAAGGGAGGGCGTGGAAGAAAAAACGAACGAAAACTAATAACCAGGTTAAAGCAAATCAGATCAAGTCCAACCAACTCCACGGTACTATTGGGAGCAGCGTGTTCACAGCCTGCATTTCACTGCCATCTTTGAGGCTGCGAGAAGGGGACTCCGCCATGTTTTCCCCAGTTGCGTTTAGGTCAAAGACGCCAACAGTGGAACTTTCAAGTATGGTTGGCGTCGGTGGGGGTGGGGGGCACTCCGCTAGGCTGGGCAGACAACAGGCAGGCTTCGGCCAAGACCCAGCGTCTTGCCCTCTGCTCAAGTCACGGGAGGAAACAGCGGCGTTGCACCAGACTCTAGAAGTCGGCGAAAAGGCTTCCTCAGAAACTGGGGCCTCAGTGTGTGCCAATCCTTGTAAAGCGTTTCACCTCTTCAGAGGCTAATGCCTCTCAAAACCAAGAACAATTAAAGCGAGAGTCTTTCCAAGCAACTGGGGAATTGAGCAAAATAAATCAGAAATCCTCAGCCTCGGCTCTGGAGGTTCGCCTCATTATGAGAGCAGATCTATTAGCCCTCTTGCCTTTGTCTTTCATTTCTCAAGTGAGGTGATTCTAATTAAATTAATCTGCATGTCAATCTATCGGTGATCAATCAAAGAGCCTGAGGTCCCCCCTATGCTGCAGGGTGCTTGCGGCTGACAGGGGCTGATAATGGAGGAAGAAATAAACTGTCGAGGAAAGTTAATTAGTCAACATAATAGGTGGATTAAACGGGAGCTGGCTGATTGCTGTTTCCCATGTCAAAGCATGAGGTGGGAGCTGAAGCTGCAATTACAGACAATTATTATATTTGGTTGTAAGAGGTCGCATGAATAAACATATCTCTGTGGGTTTCAGTTTTAATCCTCTTCCCCATTTAATATAAGGAGAAGTGTAGGTCATTTTTTTCTCATTGTTTTAGTCAAAGTTCTCCGAGAAAACACCTTTGCCTGTGTCCCTTCTGGCAAACTGGGTTCAGAGTCAGTTATGAGATGGCCAGGGTACCTGAATTACATCTTGGGCCAAAGGCACCATTTCTTTCTCTTGTTTTGTTTTGTTTGCTTGTTTTTGGCTTCGAAACACAGATCTGAGACCCTTCATTACCAATGATCTTTTGGGGAGGGATTGTGCTGTTGGTGGTAATGGGGGTGAGGGTGGGGGAGGGGGAAGGAAGTGTGGTCTGATTAATCGAAGTAATGTGGGAAGGAAAAAGTACAAGAAACACCAGAAAGACGCCCAGGAGGGAAAGCTGCATCCCAGGTCTCACTGAAACCTCTCTTTTTCATTTCTCTATCCTCTTAACCCTGACACAGTGGGGGGGGGGGGGGGGGGGGGGGGGGATATTTTAAAGATTCAAAAGATTTTTATTTGCATGATCAACTGTGATATCTGCTTCAGTGTCTAAACTGAAGGGTAATTTAGGTGAAACACAACCACCGTTGTGTAAAAAAATATGCTAATAAAGATCCTCTTGTTAAAATTATGGTTAACAGTGTACCTTCTGCTGTATAACTATAAACTGTGCAATTTTACTTAAAACTGCATCAAAAGCGTTCCATGCCAAAGACCCACTCATCAATAGCTCCTCTTGTTAGACTTGTACAGCATAAGCACCAGTTATTATGTGAAATAGCTATGCAATTTTCTTCAGCTCCCAGCTGTTATTTATTTAACTTGAGTTTATTACCCTCCATGCTTTTATATTAAAATGTTCATTCATTTCTCTCTTCTGTCTCCAGGTCGTGGTGTCTACGACAGTCAATGTGGATGGCCATGTCCTGGCAGTCTCTGATAACATGTTTGTCCATAATAACTCTAAGCATGGGCGGAGGGCTCGGAGGCTTGACCCCTCGGAAGGTACGCCCTCTTATCTGGAACATGGTAGGCAAATCATTTTCATTGGTTGGCATTGCTACTTTAACTGTGAATCTATTTGGTTTCTTTCTTCCAACTCCACCACATTTTCTACTCTGTTTCGAATTTCAAATGTTCTATTGAACGTTATTGGTACTAAGTATTGAAAGACAGGAAGACATCTTGGAGGCCCAGCCTTTCTTGTTGCACATCTCTCTACCCTGGAAATGGCTGATGCATCTTTCCTTCAGGTTGAGAGAGACCTGGGTCTCCAGGGAGACCTGGACCACTGCTTTATTTTCGGCTCCCACTTGACTGAAAAATAAAGGAAGGCCAAAGGAAGGTCATAAATATTGTGATACATTTTGGGTTTATAACTGACTTGGTTGTTTAATGAACTCCACCATCTTTACAATCCTGCTGGTGTACCTCTGTAACTTCTTATTAAACCTCATTTGGAGATAATGTCCAAAATCTAGGTCAGAGGCATTTTCTGAATTTGAAGCCCAAACTAAATGTCCCTCCTGTGCCTCGTGCATAATCTTCCCCTCATCAGCACATAATAGAGCCTGCTTTCTGTAGGTGGACTTTGTTTAAGTGAAATCACATTTGTCTTGAATTTGTGGCTAATCAGTGGTAGCTTTGAGAGGACTGGAGGAAACCAGATAAAAACTTGAATCAAGGAAAGTGAATACCATTCAAAGGAACCATGGGATAGAATGAATGTACATCTGAATGTTTCTGTACTACACGTATATGTAATGTATTCTTCCTCTGTCTGCTCATCCATCCATTGATACATCCATCCACCCATCTGTTCATCCATTTATTTATCCATCTATCCATCCTCCATCCACCCATCCATCTATTCATCATTTATCCATCCATCCATCCAACCATCCATCCAGGAAACAATGATTGAGACTCTACTCAATACCAATCACCATGCTAGAATGTCTTTTATCTTCTTCAAGTTAAACTCTAAACCCATTTCTCTACTTCACTTTCTAGTTTGCTAGGTCAGCAGGATTCTTTAAAAAACACTACTGCACAAATTACCACCTGATTGTCTGATTTTTCCAAGGGCCGTGAGCCGTCCATGATATAATTCATAAGGTAGAAAACCCCCTTCCCTGCCAGCATTCTAATTTAATAAAAATACCACTATCATTATTTTTGCCTGTTTTTTTTTCCTGCACTTAAGGAATATACAAACTACTTTTTATTAATTAGCCAGATGTAACACTCTTAGAAGGGATTCTTCACCAGTTTTACAGTCTTTTTAAAGTAAACCATCATCTTTCAAAAGCCGCTTCTTTATGGTTTCATTAGTGCTGAGATGGATGGATATTACTTTTTTGCAGAAGGCCATTTGAAATACCTGCTCATGATTACGTTCCTAGTTCCATTCCTGTACTTGAAATTATTCTGATCCTCACTTTATAGTAATATTGCCTTTTTAATACCCTTGGAGTCACTTAAGGCATTGTATTACTAGAAGTATTTAGAGGAAAGGAAGAGGAAAAACTAGGTATATACTCACTGGGCACAATTTGGAGAGCAGTGGCTTAAAAACTGAAGTCTTGTTTTTGACTGTGGCTGGTTAGTTACAATGGTTACTGCCCTGTCCAAGGACAGACTTGACTATCACTTTGAAATCTACCAGTCATGGGTTCATAGTTTCAAAATGTGCTCCAAGTGCAGACTACACCCAGCTCCCATTCCTGGCCTTGGGAAGTCAGTGACAGACCACATGACACCATGCAAATTGCAAATCATCCCTCTACTTGGTGGGGGGTGGGGGGGGCAGGGAACACAAACCAACAGAAACAACCTGCTAGGAAAGACACTTCTAGAACATGGAGGTCAGGAACATTATTTTGTATTGTGGTGTGGAGGAAAGACTCAACGTAAATTCAATTTTTAGTTTCACCTCTGACCTTTACGTGACCTTGGACAAGTCACCTTACTTTTGGGGATCCTTAGTTTTCTTCTTGGTAAAATGAAGGTGATGATCTGTAGGGGTAAAAAAACTGTGTGCCTTTAGTGGGGGCAGGTCACATACATAGGGGAAGTGGGCTGGGTGGAGACTGCAGAAGAAGGGCAAGTGTATGCTCTATTGTCCCACAGAGAGTTGTGGCCAAGGGGACTAAGGGCCCAGTGGGGCCAGATGTTCTAGTGTGGCAAGAACAAACACTCCTGATTTTTAATTGTTGGTAACTAATTATAAAATTTTTAAACCTAGAAGGGAAGAAGGGGGAAATGCCACTTAGGAGGAATAGAGCCATAGACTAACAGTTTGAGATCTCTAGATCAAAATGTCTCTAGGCTTCATCCCAGCTCAAATATCCTTGCTTCTAGGTATACATATTAATATTTCAATTGGAATATCATATTATTCTAAGTTTTAAAGGCAATATTTTATTCTTCGGCTCCAATTTACCAGTCTACGAGTGGCCGTGTTATTATTAACAACATATTGTTCATGAAAATGATGACATTTCACTTGTTCATAAATGGTTAACCAACAGTGGGGATGTGGCTGTGTCCTGTCTTCTTCAGCTAGGGGGCCTAGCTCTCACCAAAGCCTTACATTATTTCTCTCCAGAAGAATAAAAGGGTAGACACGTTGAAGTTCTTTGTAATGACAATAACATGGAAATCTGCTTCTCTGCAGAATGAATCAACCAACCACACATAACCACCCACTCATTTAGACACTTCAAACTGATACATAAATATCTACTCAGCAAAGGATGACTATTGGGCTCTTTCATTGGGGATGTGTGGGAGTGGACCTAAATGCTAATGCATGTTGATTTGGGGGTATGGTAATACTTTATCTTACTGTTGAAAAATCCTGTTTGAAACTGTCCTGTTTAAAACTTCCAGAACCAAACCCCTACTCCTTGGCTGCTGCAATCCTTCCTTCATCCCCACCTCAGACAGCCCCTGCACAGTGAGACTGCTGGCTATTTTCACCTTTTAGATGACCTGTAGGAGCCTTCATTTTTCCTCATTCTGGGCTTTTTACCATCTCATTTACAGGTAGCCTGAATTATTTTGAGCAACTCTGCACATCTCTATTTATATCCTGCTTGTCAGACAGTTGGAGGAAAGTTCCCTTTCGTAGCTCATGTTTCTGCATATAAGTAGAAATAGAGACCATGCTTTACATTCATGCAGTCCTCCCTGTGTGACCCATGGACTTCCAAACCTCCCTGCTCAAATAACTGCCCCTGGATTTCAAGTAGGAGAGTTCACAAAGGCAAATTTATTTCACAGAATCTTTCATGGTCCAAAGAGAGTGAATCCTGGCACGCTGTAGCTCATGGTAATTGCTCTCCCTCATTTTTTTCTTCATTCATAAATACTGAGATTTTCTTTGGCTGAATATTTATGGGAGAGTTTAGACTAGTGAGTTTTCGTCTTTAAGCAGTAGCTTTATGGAAGATGTATGCTGTGGAGAGAGGTAGCTTCAGAAGGTGGCTACTCTCAGGGTTTCAATTTTTGAAAAAGCATAGACTTGGGGCCAAAGATGAAGAATTCTTGCCACCCATGGTAATGTACAACCCTAGCTTATGTGTCTGCCCTGTCTTCCCTTCATTTGGGCAAATTCCTGGGGACTGTATGCTGGGGATCTTTAAAGACTTAGGGAGTGTTGATACTGTCATTATTGTTCTCTTGAGTTTCAGGTTTTGTTTACTTGAATTTAAGGCCAATTGTGGCATCAGTTTCTCTATTCTTTCCCCCTATGGCAAAATGTGGTGCCCTCACAAAGCTATAGTGCAGGGACCCTGTCAGCTTGCATGCGCTAACACTTTATTATCTAATGATCTAATATGCAACAAGGCAAAGTGCCGGTGCTCATCATTCTGACACAGAATGCCGGGAGAAGTGACTAAATTACTTTATGTACCATTAGCGCTAGCAGCTATGGTGAACTCACCGGCAGCATTTATGCAAATGCCTGTGAATACACTCTAGTGGCTTTGTCAGAAAGCCTTCTGACAAGCAGTTTAAATGCTCATTTTTTTTAGGGGACATTTTTTTTTTTTTGGCGTGCATGTGTTTTTATCCCTTCCTCCCTTCTCTTTGCCTCTATTCTCTCCCCTTTTTGTATGGTTGGAGGACATGCCTTCTCTGTGATCACTGGGAAATCTGAGCAGGTCAGAGAGCTCAGCTGATCATCAGTTAGGCACCCTTTCTGGTTTTAAGACCCCAACTGGTGTTTTGCATAGTTAGGTTTTTTTTTTTTTTAAATCGGTATGAATTTGTATAGTTATCATATGTATTTGAAAAATCAGTAAACCTATTAATCAAGAGTTTTTAGAAGGTGAACACTTTAATGTTAATGAGTTCTAACCTAAGATCCTACTTAGTTTCTTGGCTCAAATATAGATGATTTTAAATACCCATGCTTTTTAAAATTGCAAAATAGTTGAAATTTAGTTTTTGTAGGCATGAGATACAAATGAATTAAATTTCCCTTTAAAGTAATTCTACAGATAAAGACATGAAGTATAAATGTGCCAGGATCCCAGCATAAAACAAACCTAAACAAAAGTAGGGTTTGGTCAAACTAAAAACACTTTATAGAATAGAGAGTGGTAATAGAATCACTGGGCCCATCTCTTTGCTGTAATTACAGCGTTAGAGAAGTAGAATCAGATTTTCCCCACCACCAGTTAGTTCTGACCTCTCCATTGTAGTTTCCCTTTCCAGCTGTCCCTGACAATATGGTGTTATTCTTGCTCTTTAGCATTTGACCTTCTTTAATCCTTTTGCTCCAGACAGAAGCAGTTTTTGCTTCTGTTGGTTGCCCCTGGGTATCCAACCCCATTGACTCCCTGTGCCCAGCTGCACTTAAATTTGTTGTTTTATGGACATGTGGAGAAAGATGATTCAGGCTTGGGAAGATTACTCCAAATTGAGAGACAGCATGGAGCTTCCAACAGAAAGGAGAGGCCCCCTCTTCTCCCTTCTGTGTAATGAGGCCCTAAGAAGTGGCTAGTAAATATCAGCCGGATCTAACAGAGGGAGGATCGGGCTGTCTGAGGGAAGAGCTGGATTCCGGACCTGATTCTGTCATGAACTAGCTGTATGACTCTGGGCAGGTACTTTGCTTCTGTGGCCTCAGTTTGGTATGCATTCAATGAGAGCTGGGTTGGGTCATCTCTAGACCTTTTAGCATGCACAATTTTTGATGCTCTGAACTGAAACTGTTGACACATGCCTCTCCTTGTCTGGAGGTGCATTTGGAGAAACAGGACCTCAGGAGAACAAAGAAATCCACTGGATGTTTCCGGTATAGCACTTTCTTTGGATCTCCAGCCAAGGAATGAGGTCTCAGCTTACTGCGACTTCAAATCATTCCTTCTCCGTTCATTCATTCTAAGCATCCAGTACGTGACAGACACCATGCTGAGATACAGTAGCACAAGGCAGATACAGGCCCTGTCTCCACAGAATTTCTAATGTAAATAGAGAAGGAAGATATTTAAAACAATTTGCAACCAGCCCATGAGAGCTATGCATAAAAAAGGGGACCATAACAGGAGTGGGGTGGGGGGAAGTGAGGTGTCAGGGAAGCTTCTTTGAGAATATCACATTTTTGCCGAAACCTAAGAAAGAGCTGAGTAAGTTTTCACGAGGTAAAAGGGACAGAAACAAATTTCCAGGAAGAGGGGACAGCGTGTACACAGGCTATTTTGCTTAGGTGAGTTCAGGGAACCTAGAGGAGACTGGGATGACTCCTGTTGCTCCCTGTCACTGGGAGGATGGCAGGAGATGAGGCCACGGTGGCTGCTGAAGGCCAGATTATGCAGGCCCACATGAGACACTCAGGCCGTGGTTGTTGGCAATTGTGAAATGGTGTGGGGGGCCAAGCAGGGCTTTGATGAACTCATTTTCAATTACATGGACTCCTAGTGTGTCATGAAAGCCCAGGGCAAGATCACTCTGAGTTGCTTATAACTTTGCTCTTCCCTGCTGGCCCTTGGAAGCTCACCAGGGAGTTGGCTGTGCCTGGGAGCTGTCCCCCTGATCACTCCTCATTTTATCAATAGTGCAAGTGTTCAAAATAGGAAGAAAGTCAAACATTTTGAGAGTTCTTTTTTCCAGATGGTTTTGGCTTATCGATTTGCTTTTTGCGTAAGTAGCTTAGAAAGAATTTACCTATTGACTACTGTTGAACTTACAGAGACTTTTTTAAGGCCTTCAGAATGGAGGGCTGCTGTGTTACTTGGCTGTGAAATGTATATTATTTGTCTAACCCCACCAAACTAAAATTGAATGAGTGAAAATAAACTAAACAATGAAGAGAAGGCATACTATCCCAAATTTCTCTCTTCCTCTCCCACTGTGGTCAATGGGTGAGTGACAGCTCATGCCAAGTGAAGGGCCACTGACGTATAAAAGGTCATCCAGTGCATCCTGTCATTTTCCAGATAAGGAAACTGAGACCTAGCAAGGGGATGTAATCTTCTTACATTCACATAGATAGTTTCTGTCAAAATCTGTTTGGTGCTCTTTACTCACAGTATGCTGGCAGGCAAGTGTGAATTCAGGGGGCACACAGCTTTACAGTCATTGGGTTACACAAGACATTGGAGGACTTGGAGTTTACTCCTGATGCCTTTACAGTTCAGGTTGCTATCAGCTTGCAGGGGTCTCTCTGGGATTCCAAAGATCATGAAAGATACATCTCTCTAGCTTCCTGACAGAAATGCACTTTCAAAACATGAGGGCCAGGTATGAAAGATGCAGACAGAGCTTTACACTTAGACAGTGGCCCTTCATATGACTGGTTTTGGTGAAGAACTCCAGTCAGGCCCACTGAGGGAAAAGCATTTTGGTGAAGGGTCCAGGTTACTGTAGATAAATACTGATGTCATGCTTTGTTACTTAGAGTGGCACATTACATCTTATCAATTGATTTTCCTACTTGAAAAAGAAAGACAGATGAATGGACAAACATTAGGGCTAAGAATATCCAGATGTGTCATAGAATAGAGCTCATAGGCCCCAGATTTTCAAGCATCAAATCAGGCCTTTTTCTTTGAGCAGTGGGGAAGTAGCCTTTTGTCCTCCCTCGCAATAAAAAATTACGTGGCAAGAAGTCAAGATAATGAATGAAGATGTTAAGTGGAGACTGGTTTTTCAGTGTATATCCAGAGTAATCCATAAAGTGGGTAACGCCAGAAATCCTAACGTTGGGGACTTGATAGCCAGCAAGCTCGGGGTCAGGCAGATGAAAGAGTCTTCAGGAGCCACAGGTCACTGACAAGCGGGTGATCTGTGTTATTCTTAGTTGAATCTGACACTACCCATGGCACTAATGGGAAAGGAGAAATAATGCTGAGACTTTGCTCCCCTGCTTAGTGGTGACCAGGCCAAGTGGCAATGTGTATTATTATTATTATTATTGCTGTTGTTATTTGCTATTATCAGCTAACACTTATGGAACATTTACTCTGTGCCAGTACTGTGGTAATTATTTGACTTATCAAGTCCTCCAACAAATCTGATGAACTATAACAATTACTATTCTCATTTTATAGATGAGAAAACTAGGGTTTAGAGAGGGTCAGTAACTTACCCAATACTACAAAACTAATTAGAATCGGACCTGAGACTTGACCCCTGGTCTGCCTAACCACATAGCCTCTGCATAATAATAGTACTAAGAATAATGACAGTAACCCTCAGTGAGTCCTTACTATGCCAGGCACATAGTAAGAGGCACCCCTCGCAAAGATGAGGAAACTGAGATTAAAGAGAGGCTAAGTTATTTGCCCAGAGTTGCACAGCATATAAGTAGTATATCTAGAGTTCAAACCCAGAAAGCCTGACTTTGGAGTCTGTACTTTCAACTACTTGCTCTGTATATAATGCTAAAATTCTTTCCATCTCTTATTCCACTGTTCTTTTTCTCAGTACAAGGAAGACAATTATGCTGGTATCTTAAATATACCTTTCAAAAGTTAACTCAGAGAATATCTTCTTCTTTTTCTTAATGGCATACTGTGTATGTTTACCTTATAGCTTATTTTCCTTCAGTAATAACCTATTTTTTTCCCATAGCTATTCCACATTCTGCTAGTCAAATAAAAAAAAATGCTGATTTTGTTTGATGACTAGTATGTTTTCTATGGGGTTGGCAAGATAAGAAGGAGACTGGTAATATTTTATTTATTTGTAAGGATGTTCTAACTCATCTCTGTAGAAATCATTTGTTGACCATATGGGCTTCCTGGCATGTATACAAGGTAGAGAAAAAGGAGACCAGAGGAATACTGTGAGACTGTGAATTAAAAGGCTGTTGGGATACTAACAGCCTCCTTGTTAGGGGACTGAAGGGCTGCTAAACCTCATGCAGCAAATAACATGGGAACATGATATAGATTTGGGGAGGCTGTTTTCTTATATGAATTTCTTGACAAACCTATCAACTTTGGGAGACGTCCAGTATTTGGTATTTTGAATGACCTAATAAATGAGTGAGCCACATCTAACTTATTTTAATAAGCCCGGAGTGTAGGGAAGAGCATGGTGGGAGGCAGGGAGTGGTGCTTGCTGCTTATATGTTGGACCGAAATGACAGAACTTTTGTAAACCTAATTGTTTTATCTTATGTTTGGATACAAAATCATCATAATTCCAGTTGTGCTTATTTGCATGACTGATTATTCCAAACTAAGGGCCTCTTTCTACTTACTTGTCATAGGACCTTCTCTGACTTGAGAGTATCAGAGGATTCAAGGGATATGAACATGCAAATGAAAGCGTTTGTAATCTGTCATCAATCTTATTAAGATGAGATATTTAGGGTCAGTGGCCAGGAGTGGGTTTGAAACATTTTTGTTTGAACATTTTCAGTTGCGCATTCAGAAACAAAAATAGAGCCTGCCTCTACCGTTCAACCTTGCTACATGATCTCAAATATGTATTTTGATTTCTTTGGATCTCAGTTTCCACATCAATTAAAGGGGGAGTTTGGTAGCTTCCTTCAAGTCCCGATGATTTGTTATTTGAATCCAGCTATTTCTGTGAGAGGTCTCCTATCTCCTAAGGTGTTACACATACACTTCCCTGGTGAGTGGCCACCAATACCAAGGTGATGGTCATTTTACAGGGTAGATCCAAGGCCAACTTCTCTTCACCTTGAGCATTTCTCTAAGAGATCAGCAGTGGGTTCCAGGAGGCCTGGAAAAGCCCAGAGTGTAGCATACACAACCGCTAGGTAGCTCTCACCTGATGACGGTATTCTTCAGCTTCTCTCTGAATTTCTTTAGCTGAGACGGTAGTGTTGAATCCACTTGATGGTTAGCAGTGAGCTTTTAGATTAGGTTTCCCATGCAGTATGTGAGATGATTTTAGGTGATGGGGAGAAAACATTAAAAAAATTTTTTTTTCTAAATAGTTGCAGGTCTATCTTGATGCATAAGCAAGCAAGCAAGCAAGCAAACAAACAGAAATACAGCACTCCAAAGTTGTGATCTTAGCTATTACTGCTCAGGGCAAGACTGAATTAAAGAAAAAGAAAGTCAATCTAGACAAAAATAGCAGCTAGATCAATTAATTAATATTAAGTAGGTCATAGTGTAAGTGGTATTAGTATGGAGCAAAATCAGGACTGAAGTTTGGGAAACTGTTTTAGAGGGCTTAAGCGTTGGGGAAGTAATAATTCTTTCAAGTCATCAGGAAACAGAGTAGGGCCCTGGGAAACATAATTTTTTTAAGAATCAAAAATTTTTTTTTAAAGAAAACTTTTTAGTTCAATTTACCATTAGAATAGATTCAATGTCCTTGTAGGATTTTGAAAATCAAAATGTTTCCCAAGCTGTTAACTCTGTTTTTATTTTTAAACAAGTGGTGTCTACATGTCAGAGGGCAGAAATTAGTGTGGAAAGGAGGATTTGAGTCAAGGGAGAGAATCAGCCAGGGTCCACCCAGGCAGCACATTATGATAATATATACGGAACCAGCTGGACACTGAGCAAAGCTGACATTGTGTTGTCAGGGGCAGAATCACCCATCAATTTCCGAGATAGAATTTGAGTTCAAATGACAGAAAGAGCAGCAACTGTGTTGAAACTGATGCATGGGGGAGGGGCTGGGTAGGCAGGAACCAGCCAGGCCTAAAGACAGGAAGTGCTGGTACCTCCGGAAGGGGGTGGCTCTGTTTTCTCATCTGGCTGCTACCCTTCCTTCTAACCTTAACATCTGTCAGCAAGATCCACCTGGGCCTTTGCATGATTAGAGCCCACTGTAGGGGGAGCTTACTGGTGCTAATTTTAGCCCCAGTGAGCATAGAGTGCCTGCTGCAGGACCGGGGGGCCAGATGAGCTTAGGAAAATTAGGAAAACAGATTCCAAGGAGCTGCTGCTTACCCATTTAGGAAGTTCTATGTTGATGTAGTGGCGATTGTTAATAATGACTGAAAGAGTTTTCAACTTTTAAACTATTCTGTTTTGTTCCTTAATATCTTAACGACCCTGATGATTCTTCTTTTGTTCATTCTCTCCTTCGTTCAGGCATTCAGTCATTCATCTATTTAACATATGTTTACTGATTGACTGCCTATTGTATTAGACATTAGGGATGCCGAGGTGAACAAGACAGGGGCAGCCTTTTGAGGTATATAGGTGTGTGTGTGTGTGTGTGTGTGTGTGTCTATGTTAAGCCAATAATTACAAAAAATAATTAATTTAGAATTACTTAAATTGCAATGACAGTACGCACTATAAAAGAGAAATACAAAGTGCTAAGAGAGGTTTAAACAAGGGGATTCAGCCAAGTGTGACAAATAGAAGGACACTTAAAATTTAAAACACGAATGAGTAGCATTTTGTCCAGCAAAGAAGAGAGAGCATTTTTGGCAGAGGGGAAGCATGTCCAAAATACCATGTGGGGGCACAATATTAGAAGCTTGGGAGAGGGCTAATAGGGAAGGTGAGTTAGCTCAGAGATCCATTTTTGAAAAAATAAATTTGAAAATTTCTTATAGGTTGGTTTCTCTTTGACTTGGAGATATGGGTCCAATGCATTTTCCTAACGAGTTAACAGGCTACTAGAACTCTTTGCCCAAGTAAATGCTAGATTTTAGACCACTTTTTTGAGTGATGATGATTTTGCTGTTATGATACCAGCCTTTGAGCATTTATTACCTGTCAGGTTCAGTGCTCAGCCCTTTGTATCATCTCTTTTTAATACTCTTAATCACCATAGGAGGGCACTGCTATTATTCTTCCCATTTAGCAAACAAGGGAAACTGAGGCCATCCTTCAAACATTTGGTTGTGGCCAAACAGAAAAAGAGTTAGGTTTTTGCATCTGTAGCATTTGGACCTCCAAGTAGCTGACATAAGGCGGTCATCACCACTGCTCTTTCCCACTGTTTAGTCAATGCTAATCTCCTCACATTGGACTTCAGAGGTGGAGAGAAATTCTCCTGCTATTTGATCATGTAATATAATTCCTGCTTCAATTGAAGCAAATTCACAATGTTACTCAAAGGCAAATTGAAAAGCCAGATCTGTGCTAAATCCCCAGGGTATGTTAGTTGGCATGTGCAGTGATATATGGGAAGGTGCTTTTCTGGGTTAAGATAAAAAATCCTGGTATCACGTCACGCTATCAGGCACCCCATCTTAATCTCCTTGTGCCAGCCCTGCAACTTGAAATACTCAGTGGACAGAAATGAAACTTTATAGAAATTAGGTGAACATCATCCTTATCAGATGAATATGATGCCATCAGCATGATTTTAGCATCTTCAGAAAAAAGAGATTTACCTGGAGAGGAGCAAGAAAGAGTCTGAGACGTGGATTGTAGGACTTTTCTGCCAGTCTGCCTTGGGCAAGTTGGCTGGGAGATGACCTAGTAATTAAAGTCCTGCTTAAACGTATGCTGGTCAGTCATAGTAGAGGCACCGACATGGGAAACCAGACGGTAACCAGAGAAGGAAAAGAAAAGTGAAACACAAAAGTAACACTCTGGAGCCCACAGGGTGCAGAAATAGATCTGAATTGGATGAATACTTATCTGACCACTAAGCATGAAAGCGAAACCCAAGTACTAATATATTTTTATCCCAATCTGTGAAATTAATCAATATTTTATATGTGAACATATGCTGCTATGTTGCCGGCTTATGTAATTGACAGTTGCAATCAGTAGGACACCAGTTGTTCAAACCCACATTTTTCACCCGTAGTTCTGGGGAGACATGCAGCAGGAGAATGCAGGGAATAGAGGCACAGACAATGTCAGATTTGGGGCTTCTCAAGTTTCTCTCATTGTCTTCGGGGCAAAGTAAGAAAAATTTCAAGAGACAGGCATATGTAACCAATAAAAAATAGCAATAGACTTTGGCTGTTATTTGGAAGAATGGTTAAAATTAATGTGGTTGGTACACATTGAGAAGTTTAATTCTTTATTATTCTTTGTCTTCTTTTTGAGCACAGGTGGGAAGCCAACAGATACTGAACCCCTACTTTGTGCAGAGCCCGAGGCAGATGTTTTTAGGTATATTATGTCTAGGACTGTGGATGAGGGGACTGTGTCCCAGCAGTTCCCAGGTATTTTATCATTTCTTTTTTTTTATGTTTATTCATTTTTTAAGAGACAGAGAGAGACAGAGTGTGAATGGGGTAGGGGCAGAGAGAGAGGGAGACACAGAATCTGAAGCAGGCTCCAGGCTCTGAGCTGTCAGCACAGAGCCTGACACGGGGCTCGAACTCACAAACCGTGAGATCATGACCTGAGCCAAAGTCAGACGCTCAAATGACTGAGCCACCCAGGCGCCCCAGTATTTTATCATTTCTTAGTGGAGAAGGAAAATAGAGTTTTGGTCATTCTTTGCTAAAATCTTCTGGCTGAATCATCAAACCAGCTGTGCCTTCTAGTAAATAGTATGTGCAACAAAAAATAAAGTCAGACATCAGATTCTTCTACCTTTCAACTTTGGCAGAATCCTAGAAACTCTTCTTGATTTGGTTAGCTAAAGCCTGTGGAATTCCATCAATGTTGCTCAAAAGAAAGAAAAAAAAAGTTGGGGAAAATGTTATTAAGGTACTGTTTTAGGATAACGTATTTAACCAGTAAACTTTTATTATTTTCTTTGTATGTGAAAAATTCTATAATGAACACCATTGAGATGGATAATGTCCAGATTGAAAATGAAACTTAAGGGGACTTGCTCTACATTTAAAAATGTAAGTTCTTAAAGTGCTGCTACAGTTATATCTTATGTCCAAACTCTGACTGTGTGTTTAGCAGCCCAACTTGTAACAATAGAAAAGCTTCTAAGCCTAGAAACTGGAATATTTCCAGTGTTCCTGTGTTTAAATTGGCACCTGTGGTATTATATTAGGATGCCATTTTTTGAACTTGGAAATAGAAGAAGGTAGAGAGAGATTTTACTATAATTCATATGTGGGGCTGAGTCTTAGGGGGAAAATAACTTTGCTTGGAAATAGAGTAGTAATATTCTGTAAAGTTAATAAATATCTACACTCTATCTTGGGAATAGGAATTGCACAACTAAGATTTTATGGGACTTTGGCCGTAGTATTTACATGGTTGAAGTGAATGCTTTAGCCAAACTGAGCAGAAATTTCAGATAAATACCAAAATTGAAAGGTAGTTGGGGTGTTTTAAATATTTGACTTTATCTACCAATGTGGACTCTCAAAGTTTCAAGTTCAAGTGAGTCTCTTAAATTCAGTTACCTCATTTGTAAAGCATAATTTAGAATAACATCTGCTTGCCTGCTACTCAGGGTTGATATTAAGAAAAATTGAGATGGGCAAACCCTTTGAAGGCTTAACAATGCTAGTTAATTGTCAGGCATTGGTTAAGTGCAGAATACTATCTATCCAGTTTGTGAGTGAATGAGGTCCCTGCTTGCAAGGGATGTATTGACTGTTAGGTTGATTTGCATACATATATGCCATCCCAGGTTTACATATACAAACATATATACCAGGATAAAAGTTCAAGGAAAAGTGTAGTTAGTGATGAATGAATGGAAAAGACATAAGAAGTTCACTAAACAGTTAGTATTTTGTAGCCTGGGATAGGAAGAAACAGCTTCATGCAGAAGACCAGCCTTTATGACACAGTACTGTTTGGGTAAAACCTTCCTGAAAAAGAAATGGTGGAATGATGCAAAGCATGTTTGGAAACCGTGAATTCGGAGGGCCTGTCATGATCATCTTCATTTTCTTTTTCTTTACATTCCTTCTTCTGCAACTCCTCATCTTTTTCATTCTGTCTCACATTTATTTATTGCTTACTCTGTGCAGAGCTCTGTACACGTGGATTAACTTATTTAAACCTCACAACAACCTCATGAGGTGAGTTCTCTTATAACTGTCATCCCCAACTAAAGTGATAGAAACTGAGGCTTGAGAAAAGTAATTTACCCAAGCTGGTAAGTGTTGAAGCTGTAATGTGAGCTGAGGCCTCCTGAATCCAAAGCCATTGGTCCCAACTGCTGCCAAGTCCTGCTTCCAGTTTGGGAGAGATGGAGAATGAGGTTGGAAGGGGAGAACTGGCCAGACTCAGGAGGGTGGACTTGATCCCATAGGCTAAGGAGAAACAACAGAAAGCTTTTGAGCACAGCAGTAACATTTCGAAAGCTGGCATCTGAGGAAGGTTAATCTGGGTTTTGGTATGTAGACGAGATTTAGCACATAATTAATAACCTGATAGTAGAAGTGAATTACAAACAGGCAAGTATGTTTGCTTTTTGCAGTCCAGATTGAACAGCCCAGACCCCAAAGAGTAATTTTTGAGGAAGTTGAGTCAGTCAACATGGAGTTCAAATGGAAGTGGAGTTCCCACTCTACTTTACTCTTCTGTCTGGATACATTTGATGATACACATTCCGGTGCTTGTGACGTCATTGATCATCACCACGGAAACATCTGTGCTATAACAAACACTGGAGTGCAGCGTCACTGAATGTGTCAGGGAGGAGAGGAAACTGGCTCAAAATGATAAGGCTCTCAATAATAAAAATTCAGTCAAATACGTTAGCAGTAGCAGCCTTGGTCGTGTGGAGAAATATAAGCATTACTATTCTGAAAAGCACAGAGCAGGAATTGTGCATTACTAAAGGTTGGGCAAGGTTGATTTTCAGATGCTGCTCACATTCAAAACACCGTTTCTTTAAAAAGTCACTATCTATGCTGTCTTGCATGATGACAATAGAAATCCTTCAGGAGCAGGGAGCTCGTCTCTCAAACTGCTTATAGAAAATCTTCTACATAGCAGAGGAAGGCTAGCTGGGGACTTTTATGTTGTTATGGGAGAGGCCTTTAGCAATCAGAAGCAGAATTGGCATTGGTGGTGGTTTGTGTTTATTGTTTGATGAGTCAGTGGCAGTATTAGTTGTGTAGTTGCAGAAATTAATAACTGAAAGGTGATTCTTGGTCCTCCAAAAATACAGAATTTTTATGCTGGTGGATCAGATCATGGACTGAATCTAGCTCTAAGCCATTTTTAGGTTTGGTTTGCATGGTGCTTTAAGAAACTATGTATTTGTTGTTTTACAATTGAAAATAAAGAGAGTTTACCTAAAAATCCAGATTTGCAAATTCTTTTTATATTCAGAAGAACTGGTAATGTTGACCTACATTTTCAAATGGCAGCACTTAGGTCAAACTGAGAAGTTGTGTCCCTTTTGGGTGGGGTATACATTCTACAGTTTAGCCACAAACCCCACCTTTCCTATTGTGTTGTCCCTAGCCCATTTGATTTACTTACCTTTCTGCCTGGTCCTGTGAGCATTTGATTTTGTGGTCATTATTGAAGGGGGTAGAGATTAATTATTTCTAGCACAGTTCCTAGTATATGGATGGCACCTCATATGTATGTAACTCTGATTGTTCTTTATCAGTTACAGGGTCAGTTATTTAAATTTGATCCTTAGATCAACGCTGTCCAATAAAACTTTCTGTGATGATGGAAATGTTCTATCTCTGTGCTGTCCGATGTGATAGTCACTAGTCACATGTAGCTATTGACCACTTGAAATGTGGTTAGTATGAGCAAGAAAATAATTTTCTATTTTTATTGAATTTTAGCTAATTAAAAATTAAATTTCAATAGTAGCATATGGCTAGTGACAACCATATTGGGCAAAGCAGATTTCAGTAATGACATTGAACATCCTGTCCTTGCTTACAACAAAATGTGGAGAATAGATACTAGGGCTGTGTGTGTGAGTGTTCATTTTACAAGAGATTACTTATAGTGAGCTTCATCACTTAGGATCACCTACCTCCTGAAAGGGAACCCCCCCCCCCTTATCAGTTGACTACAATTCTTGTCAAAAACATATGCCAAAGACGTATGTTTTATAAGATGTTATATGTACATTTGGACCAATATACGTAAGTCATCTTAAGCTTGAATGCAAAGTTTCACTGCTCTCTTCCTCTGTCTGTCCAGTTAAGGGTACTGTGTAAACATAATAACTAGACCTGTGTGTGGAAAAGCCTGAAATTTTTGATGAGCTGCTGGCCCCTGCAATACATGATGGCATAGAGCCAAGATCCAGTGTTACCAAGGGGATTATGGAAAGCTGGTGGATCCCTGCCCTCCTAGACTGCTAGAAGGATCTTACATTCTTAGGACTCAGGCTCCAAAGGTTGCAGTCTCTTGCGTTTCCATCACAAATCTACACTGAGCACATGTAACGATCACATTGCCTAAACCAGCCACAAAGTAGGATGCTAAAAGATCCTTCTTTTATGCAACTTATTCATTCATTTGCATGCTGTTTGCTTCGCTGAGCCCAGCAGTCACAGCCCTCCCTTTTCCTTTGTCACAGGGTTGGAAACCCCAGAACCATCTATCAGAGCTCTGGCTTATTGGTTACTCACTGACCTCTGTCCTGAGACTTGCCCAGTCAACTTTTCCAGCTGAAAAATAAGTAACTTCACTTCTTCTGGGGATGTATGCACAGGAGGACAAAATAGTCTGTTTCATTCAAGATGAAGCTCTGAATTACAAACCCCATCCCCTAAAAAAGCCATCTTAAAACATAGAAAACCTAGTGAAAATGATAGAAATGGCTGTTGTAGCTAATTTTATCAAATGATGACTAATACCAATCCTCTTGTAATGGAAAAAAAAAAACCCATACATGAATATATTCTGCTTGGATCATTCATCCAGTCAGAAGGATATCTCATCTCTTCTCGTAGTCAGGTTCTGCAGAGAGGATACCAAGTCTTCCTTTTCTGTCTTTATGGGCAAACATCAGTGTAAACCCCTATTTTGACAGTGCATTGAATGAGTCCTAGAATTCAATAGGAGGAAAAAGACAAAACCCTTTAACAACAATGACAAAAGATCCTACATGGTTTTAAATTCCTTCTTGGGAAAATTCTTTGTAAAAATGTTTTCTAGGAAAAGACCAAGCTGATATCAACTGAGACTAACTAATGAAATGTTAAATTATCTGCACACAGATACGTTTTTAATGTTGAGTTTAGTCCGGGTCCCAGACACAAGGAGGCTAAAAATTCATATTCAGATAAGGAAAGGCAAACCTTGGCGAACAGATGGAGCAGAGTTCAGCATAAAGGTTTAATCCTATCAGGCCGATTCCTGTATGGCCATCTGGATAATCCGGCACACGCATTCAAGGCCTGTTAAAAATACGACTCCAGCCAAGATTAACATCACAGATTTTCCACTAGACTTGCTCATATTTGACTTTATGATTTTCCAGGCCCAGGAAGATTGCCTACGAATAAGGACTCGAGTATTCCTTGAAGAAGCACTTACATGTTTTTTTTTCTTTTTTTTTTTAACCTGATAATTGTTTTCTCTTTTCACAATATTGGCTGTCCAGTTTTGGAAAGTTATTTTCATTTTCCTTTCTTCCCTGGCTTTCATATCTAGAACTTTTCTTACAACAGGATAATAAGGAGAATTGGGCTAAAAATAATTTTGTGCATAAAAGTTCTCCTTGTCAGGAAGAAAAGAGTTATTTACTTATTGTATAATCAGAGGCAAGTGAATTTACTATTGTTGAAACAAATATCACAATTGGATCCATGAATAATTCATTTTGAGGATTCTCCCACCTTCTACGATAATTTTTTTTCAATGGTGTGGCTGATGATCCTAGAACAAGAGAGAAAAAGAAAAGAAACAAAAAACAGTGGCAATATTGGCCATTAGTTATTGCGGGATTAATATTTTGTATATTTTAATTTTGGATTTGGGAGATCAAACATGAGGGGGTAACAGCAAATTCTCACCTCCTTGAGTTTATAAAATTCTGAGCTTCCGAAGTGTTAAGAAACAATTTTTGCATATTATGAAACAATGCTATGTTGCTGTCATTGAATCAAAAAGCCTTCAACAAGTCTTTCAAGTGCAATTTAGAAGTTACAGGTACATCAAAATGTCAAGATTTTTCACTACTAAATTGTTAAATAACCCTGTGTGCTGAACCTACACAGTTATGGATCTCAGGTAGACAAACTCAGGAATCTAAAAGTACTTGCCCTAAAATGTTCAGATTACAATTGTTGCTCTAGGATTTCTGCTCTTCCCTTGCTCAGATCTGTGTCCACTGATTGTTGAAGAATTTTGCTGATTCAGAATAGAATAAGAAAGATGAAAATTAAACAGAGAGCAGATACAATTTGGACTTACTCTGCCTTTAGCAAATGGCATAGTTTGGAACTTAGCTAAACTGAGATACACCTAAGATATTCCCACTAGGTTAACTCTGTGTTAACGTAGATGGACTTTGGATTTACATTTCCATCTACTGACTGTGAGGTTTTTCTTTTCTCCTTTTCTGTGAGAGCCATTAATGTTGTCAAAGTGAAGGACTTTGCCAAATAAAGCCATTTTGGAATAAAGGATGGAAAACATTTGAAATTCTTGATCTCCTCATTTAATATTTAATAGATTTAATTGCATTGGTATTGAGAAATCTCCATATCATGGGTTTCATTTCTCTTCAAAGTGACACACACACACAGAGAATCTCTTTTGCATATATAATATATTATTCTTTGCCAAGTAATATTTAGATATGCTAGTGGATGGGGCAATAAATGAAGACCAATAACAAAACAAAATGAAAATCCTAATAAACAATAAAATGTTTAGCTGCATAAAGCAATTACTAAAAAAGAAATAAGGGAAGGCAGAAATAAATCTAGTCATTTAAGAGCTTTATTTATTTGTTTGTATTAAGAGTTATGTTTATTTGTTTGTTAGCTGATTAGTAGGAGTATGTGGTGAGGTTATCATTCTGAAAGTGAAGTTTGCACATGCTGGTGCAAGGGTTCAGGTCAGGCATTATAACTGCTATTGATTGGTTTCCAAGGCATCCAGTTGGAAAGTGGGTAAACCCAGAGTAGATTTGCATCCTGTACATAATGAAAATATAGAGGGTCAGTCTTCCTGCTAGGAGCAAACCATCTGTTTGTCCTCCTTCCTGGCCAGTAGCTGCCAGTTGTCAGGATCCAAGAATGCAGGTATTGGTACTGCTGATCTGGGAGTAGTCAGGAAAGTAATCATTTCACTTAAAAAACCTAGCAAGAATCATTGCTTTGATTTAACAAGAAGGGTGTATATCTACGCATTGAGCCCAAGTAGAATTCCTTTGTGTCCCTGTCATTTCTGGAAGAGGCCTGCTGTCAAGCACAACTTCACCAAAATCAAGTAGATACAGAGAGAAAGGCCCTCATGAGATTATATGAGGTCACAAGTGTCCCATAGAAATGGGCTGAGCTAGGGGCACCTGGGTGGCTCAGTCAGTTAAGCACCTGACTCTTGATTTCAGCTTGGGTCGTGATCCCACAATCATGATAAAAAAAAAAAAAAAAAAAAAAAAAAGAGAGAGAGAGAGAGAGAGAGAGAAAAGAAGTGGGCTGAGCTCGTGGGTTTCACAAGTCTTAAAAATTTGGGACAATAACAGGAAAGTCATGTCCTTATTTCTGAAAAGATCTCCATTAATGTTCATTCCAGGCAAATGAGAGCCTTAAAAAAAATTCCACCTTAGAAGTACTGATGCAAGATCCACCTCCTCAGTCAAGTTAGCTGGCTAGGTTAAGCAAGTCGTTGTACTGAAGGTTCCTAGGAAAGTTTTACAGTCAAGTACACAACCTGGAATGATGAGACTGTTGGATATTCTAGTGAGCAAATAAACTCTGGCTTGTGGGGAACTGGTGATAATAATTATTATAGCAGCAACTAGCATGTTCTGTGCGTGGCACATAGTAAAACAACAAGATGCAAGCAGACACATCCTGCATTTTGCCACAAGTCTGTGAGCAGAAATTACTGCCTGGAGAGGGTAAGAGCTTTAGAGAGGCTAAGTGACTGCTTCAAGGTCATTCTGAGTGAGAGAGGTGCAATTTGAACAGCTGGAGCTGTTGCCCATTTGCAAATACTGTAATACTCTGAATGTTAAATCAACTTAACATAATTGCATCTTTCTGTCTTTATTCAGGAGCCAGCCAGTAAGGGCTGGTGCCAGCATCTTCACCTCCATTGTAAGCATCAGTTATCTGCTCCGTAGAAATGCTCATTAATAGAGAGTTCTGGCTGACAGAATGCTGAAAAAGGAGAGGTTACATCTTTTCATATATCATACACGATGGAAATGGGAAATCAGCTTGTATCTATTTTAGTGGAATTTTATCTTGAGACTTAGAATGGGACGAGAACATTTATATATTTACACATTTTACCAACTGATGAAGCGTTGTTTTCCCAGCATGTTTAAATACAGGAAGGGACAAAAGAGCCAAACAGTGCATCTTTAATGAGACTTCCATTATAGGACATCGACTGTCACAAAAGCCTCATTTTGGAGATAAGAGATGATAAATCTTGCACCCAGGTCATCTGTACGGATACCCCAAACAAGTGAGGTATTGATCACAGTACAAAGATTTCAGAGGCAAAAGTATGAGCAGCCCCAGGCCCCTGCTGATAGCTGCACACACCACTAATTCACCTCAATGGGCAGGCACCTCTGAGCTCAATTAACCCTTATTCCCAAGGCCACCCATAAACCCTGAGGTAAACATGGCTCTCCTGGCCCTTGCTTTCTATCAATGAAATAGATCATTTCTATCGGAGGCTAAGGTGCAATTCTAACTTACAAACTCACCTTGCTAAAAAAGGGAACTGATGCTTCCAATGTGACTGAGCAGGCACTTGCATCTTGTAACATTGATTCTGGAAATCAGAGAATTTTAAACTGCTGAGGGCATCCGTGATTTCTCCTGTCTTCTGTGGCTATTGGAAGGAAATATAAACGCTCTGGAGGTAGAGCAGGTGATAGCAAATGTCCCCTGGTGCAGTTGTCTGCACACAGAACATTAGTTGTTAAATATGTACTGGAGGCTGAATGATTTCTTTCCTTCCCTCTTTCTTTTCTTTTTTTTCCCCCCTCATTCTTCCCTCTCTTTTTCTTCTCACCACGACCATTGTTCAGAAGCAAATTGGAAATCTGGTAATTAGGCCCTGACTCACGGTGTAGTATTAGAGTCCCGAGCCAAAGTTCAACACCCTGAAATGAAATTTAAACCAATTAATCTGTTAGATTTTTATCGCTTGTCCGTGTTTTCTCAGCAATTCCCCCAGCACGTGGCCTTTGATCAACTCTCATACAAACGCTAAAATGTGTGCCTGCTGCTAGCAAGATGGGAATGACATTAACATGGTACTCATAAAACAATCAGAGCAGAGAAGCCCTCAAACAGGCAGGGCATGGTAATATTTAATAAAAGCACACACATAATCTTCAGAATTAGCATTTTGTGCCTTGCAGTACCTTTGGGAGAAGAGCTTTTATTTGTGGAGTGATCATTATTATAACAAAGAAGAGCTACCTAATAATTTCCACTTTAACTCTGCAATGTGCCACGAGCATTTCAGAGCCATTATGCTAAACTGTGGTGGGGTAATCATGTTATTGTCATAGTTTGAAGGAAAGAAAATCTCCTCTACTTTGGTGGCTGTTGGGGGTGGGGGAAGAGGTAAAAAAAAAAAAAAAAGGGCAAAGAAAAAAATCAACTTCAACTTTTATTTTTAATGGGATTTAGAACCAGGAATTGGCTTATCATCCTTGTGGTTACCACAGTGAAAATTCACTGGTGAAGAAGAAAGAATCTTTTATTAATTAAATTATTTACTAATTAAATCAAGATTTGGCTGGTAAAAGTGGTTTTGTATTCAATCAAACCCACCCCCCTCCCCTATTTTATAATATTTTCTTGGAGATAGAATTGTACTGATTATTACATTCCTGGGCTGAATTGAGTTCGTTTATAAATCTTTTCACCTTCAAATTCTACTGAATATATCCACTATGACTATTAAAAATGATCTCTCCTTGTCGTCCCCTCCATGTCTCTTTGGATATCTTGAATGAAAGAAAAACAGGTCCTTGGCTGCTCAGATGTTGTTTCGGCTTCCTCAGAGCAAAGCTTACCCAAAAAGAAGAGAGAAGGAGAGGCTCAGGATCTGTTAGTCAGCACAGCTGGGCTTTTTTTCTTTTTTTTTTAAAGTTTGTATCAATGTGCTCCAAATAGTACCTTTATCTCTTACAGAATTAAGTGCTCTGTTATTCTGTTATTTAATTTTTATTATGATAACATATTACCTTAATGTGTGCTCATTGAAAACATTCAAACCATTTGGCTTTCTATAGAGTAAAATTTACCAGTCTCCCTGCCCCCTCAGCCCCACCCCAGTGCCATTGCTCTTTCATATGGATCCACTGGGGACAGTGGATGTACGTCCTTCCAGACCTTTGTTCACGTGTAACTACATACACACAAGCACAGGTGCACAGATAGGCTCCTATATATATCATTTTTTAAGTTAACAAAATCACATTATTCATTAGACTGTAAATTGTGTTCTTACTTACCTAACCTACTTTGATATCTTTCCATGTCAGTTTATAGAAATCTTTTCCATCCATTCTGATGGCACTCCTAATATTCTGTAGTAGGGATATATCATAATTTATTTAACCACTCTATTATTGGGGGCACCTAGACTCTTGAATTTTTTGCTGCAGTGAACTTTTGGATACCTGTAGTTTAGGTACATTTGCAGGTATTTCCTGAGCTGCTTTTAGTCTGGCAGGTTTGTGAATAGGATAAAAATGTAAAATGGTGGCCTAGGCGTTAAATTTATCCCCATAAACATTTTGTTTACAGCCTACACGTTTAAGAAAATTGAATTAGTTGCCAGCATTTAAAGATTGGGAAATTCACATAAAAATCTAGTTCCCAGCTTCTTTCAAAAGATCAGAAGACCAGACCACACTTGACCTGCATTTGTGTGGGGAGTACCAGTGGCTAGACCTTCCCCAGTTCTTAGTGTCAGGGGCCATTCATCTCATGCTTATTCTGAGACTCTGAGCTGCTGTATTCGTTTATGTTTCTTGCCTTGGCCTATATGAATCTGTGAGTTCTTAGTAACTGCCCTCGAGACTGACCTGTTTATCTAGTCACAGTGCCTTCTACCTTGTCTTATTGACATCTTAGAGTTCTTCATTTGGGGGAATATCCGGTGCACTGTTAGATAGTTAGCATCCTTGATTTCCAGGCACTAAATGCCACTAACATTACTTTCCCACCTCTGTCTCTCAGTGGGACAGCCCAGAGTCCTTTACATATTTTCTAAACTTCCCAGTGGGGAAATACCACAGAGCTTCCTTTCAAGACCACTATGATACACAGATGTATAGGAGCACCTTTAGAACCCTCTGAAGCCTAACTTCAGAAAAAAAGTCTGCATGACTTACTTGTACTAGGAATGGCATCTAATCTCTAAGCTAAGATAGTGGATGGTTGAGTACAGAGGTAGGATGGATCGAAGAGTATGTCACTCTCTTCTTGGAGTACTTCCTTCAAGGGTTCTTTTCTCTAAAAAGCTAGGAAGATGGTGTCACATATTGTCTCCTCACCATGTTGTCTCTGGAGGCTTGATGATCTTTCTTTCTTTTAGCTAGTTGACAGTTAGCTTTGTTTCTGGTTGGTTGCTCACAGAATTTGAAAACATTATCACTTTCTTAGGAAGTGTTTGAAAGCACATAACACACATAGACATATATACTTACATGCGCTTTTTATCCTACAAATAACAAATGGAAAGAAGCGGGAGGGGGTCAACTCTAAAACCAGCTTCGCCATACTATCAGAACAACTTTGCTATAGGAGAGTCTCTCAGAGATCCAACACAGTCTTCTGCCTCCTTTTGTGCAATGCTAAGTAAGCCTGGAGGAGTCTAAAGTGTGCAAGCACACTTCTTTATGTAGAGAAGTGTGCTTGCATGATTACCAAAATAAAATTTAAAAAATTAAAAGAAAGCTAATACAGATAATGAACATCAAGACTATTTTGTGGTTTATGAAGTTAGTCACAGGGGTAGCATTTAATGATACCATTAGATTTCACACTTTGCCATTAGGCAAGACTCTTTCAAGACCAGTTCAGTTAAACCAAGATCCTATTCTTCTCAGAAGTATCTGGAGATATGGCACCCTTTCTGCTCTACTTTAACAACTAAGTATGCTGAGTTAGAAATTAAGAATTGAGATTTTGAGACATTAACCAGCATGTTTCCAAACTGCTTTTATTTTAGGAATTCTACATAATTGTTACATGTACTTTTTTTCTCTTATAAATGTCTTGAAATCATACATAATATTCTACCTTGGGTTTGGGAATACTCAGTCATGCATTTAAACATCTTTATTTCTAAAGAAAAAATTTTGCTTAAGAAAAAGTCCTGTGCCTATGGAGCATTGATCACAACCTTTATGTGTGTTAAAAATTGGACAAGAATTTTCAAGTTATGAATCATTTACATTTTCTTGATTAATTATTTTGTTTTGGGGAGAAAGTGAAGGAGAGAAAAGGCATCTGAACTACCTAGTTTTAGTTATAAATGCATTACTGTGAGTTCAGCCAACATGAAATGTTTAGTTTGGATATTTCCTAATTTCTCTGTGTTATTTTATAAGATGAATTTGAATCAAAATCAAACCCATTCTACTTGTTTGTGTGGTGGCACGTGAACGATGGTCCCCCCGGGATGGGCTTAGTATTTTCTTTTCTTCTTGCAAAAGTTAAAGCATGACATTTTGCCAATTTTGACAAAGGCCAATAGTTTTTTTTCCAGCTTCTTCCCGTTAAAATTAACTGGTGCTCTCATTGGCTTCAATATTTGGAAAGTCAGTCTTGGATACTTAATAAACTTTTTTATTAAAGAGAAGGGTCTCGTTTCCTCTCCTTGCGCAATATCTCCCTTGCTTTAGAATTTTGCTTTGTTTCTGCTCATAAAAGTAATCATGAGAACAACAGCATGGCACTGTGGAGTTAAAAATCATTGGTGCCCTCGGAGAGATTTCAAAAACATAATCCTACAATTACATTTATGCCTAGCAATTGCATTGAAAGTATGCTGTACTCATCAGACAAACCACCTCCAGTCTGTTTAGAATCATGGTATTTGCAAATTATTTCCCATCTCCAAGGGCCATTTATAAGGGAAAGAGAAGAGATATGAATTTTTTTTTAAAAAGTCCTTTCTAGAGTTTTATGCCTGGGAATGACAACAAAGCAAAGGTCATGAGACATTTTGTGGTTCAGCCCTGACTCAGCTATTTGGTTACATAATTCACCCTGAGTGACCTTCATACTTTACATCTATAAAATGGGGTCTGTGTCATTTGTTGAAAAAAAGCTTAATGATTTTTGTGAGAAATGTTGCTGTGTTCATGTTATAGGTAGAAGGCATGGAGCAAGAATGTTTTCCTGCTCCAGCCTCCTCTCTTTCTCACTTCCCTTTGGGCAGCAATGCTATCTAAAAATCTATCGATTTAACTTTAGGAAGTATGTTTAATCAGGAAGCAATTCTATAATGTTTCCGATGTGTTCCAAGAAGTCACCTAATTTTTTTTAATCTTTAACATCTCATGAATTAAAATTTGCTTCTGTGTTTTATTTCATAAGATTTCATGTTTGAAAATTATTTGGGTAAAATATTTGTATGTCAATAGAAACAATGAAAAAAATGCTTTTAAAAATTGAAAATTGCGCCCTTAGGTTTTAGGTCCTAAAGCAGCTAGAAAATTCTGAGATCTTGAGGGACTTCCTGTTAGTGAAAAGATAAAAGATATATTTTTTTCTTTTTCTCGAGTCTCCCATCATTAAAGTTTGGTTCTAACAGCAGACTCCTTCTCTTTTTCATGTGTGTTGAAAAGCAGCTACTCCCTGTATCAAAGCCATCAGCCCGAGTGAAGGATGGACGACGGGAGGCGCGACTGTGATCATCATAGGGGACAATTTCTTTGATGGGTTACAGGTCATATTCGGTACCATGCTGGTCTGGAGTGAGGTAGGTGTTGTCTGAACATTAATATCTAATAGGTTGGTCTAGTTGAGGATACTGTCTACACTTGAATTTCTAATAGAGTGTGTAGAATTTTGTAGTGCCACCCTGGGTGGGCCAGCTCTGGTCTACAGAACTCTGGGAAACCAGGAGACATGGGTTGGGTGTACCTGGAGGCACCACTGTCTACTGGAATGACTTCTGTCCTCTGGCCCTTAAGCACCAGGAGAGCTTCTGTTTTGTCATTTGTCCTCTTGGACTAGCTGTGGTGTGAAGGTCCTATTGTGTACTGGGAATGGGAAAGGAGATGCAAAGTCACAAAATATATAGGAAAAGCCCCATTCAAACTTTGACAAGGTAGTAATCGTGAATATTTGTAGACAGGGCCTGCTATAGGCCCATCTTCAAGGAACACCATTCCTATGACAGTAATAATCCAAGTGTAGGTGGTTCTTGACTTATTCAGTGACTCTTCATTCAAGAGTGAGTGATTTGCCAGGGGAACCTCAAAGAACCAAAGACTTTATCCAGGCCCAGGAATTTACAGCTCACAGGCCTCCCAGTATGTGACTGCAGCCACATGAAAATGACTTTGTTCTGTGTGCGTAGTGCTTTCTAAGCACTGTGATCATTATTTTAACCTGCCAGTTGACTTTTCTGGCAATAATCAATGTTAACTCAAGACTATAAAATGTAAACCTCACCATTATAGAGATGGCATGGAAAACTTGCCTTTGCTTTCTATATTCTGGGCCTAGATTTCTTGAATAGCATGCCCAGAGCCCTTTCTCTTTCACTTCCCCAAAGTTTAGAATAAAATCCATGCTAGGGCTATAAGGCACCACTGAGCTCATTCATCCTGCTTGCTTTACAGACAGTCGTGTGAACCACTGAACTTTTCTGGGACTTATTGTACACTAGGCTGTGTGCTCAGTGCTTGACGTAGATCATCTCAATATTCCCTCTGTGCCATGGGGTAGATACTCTTAGCATGTATCTTTTCTTAATAAAGGTATTAAGGCTTAGAGATAACGCTTACAAAACCCCGAAGCAGCTGCCCAGAGCCCATGAAGCATGGCTCATACGTATGTAGCCACACAAAGAAGTCAGCAGCAGAACTGGAGCTAGAACTCTGACTTTCTGTTTCCATTTCTAGCTGTCCTACCATGACGCCACTGTTCAGCCTATCTAGATACTTTGTGTTTTCTCTCTAGGTGGGCCATAGAGGTGAGCGGAGTTAAGACTGTGATAGTTGAATATGTTTATCTTTCCAACTGGAGCCTGTCCTTTTTAAGTCTTCTATGTGCACTTCTCCCTGGCAGTAACCCGCTCAGGCCAGCCCCTTGCCAGCCTGTACTGCCACTGCTTTTGTATTTCCCATGCTGCCGAGTAGCGGTATGCACTTGGCCAGAGAATCAAAGCTCTCGTAAAACTGAGTCAGAGATGGGCTTTTCAGTCCACCATACTAATTGTTGTTCAAGTTGGAACATTCCCGGCATGAAAGGTGGACTGAGCTTTAGCTGACGACTGCACCCCATTCTTTGTTAGAACCATTGGGTTGTAAAATTAGAAGCATCACATACAGGGCATGTTTTGCCGCCGGTCTGGTGCCTTCATCCCTGCTGGAGACAGCGGTCCTCACAAAGACAGCTTCTGGCAAGTTGTGGGTTATATCTTCATCCCTTTCTATCCCTCATTCTGTTGCTTATCATTGAAGTTGGGAGAGGGGAAGAATAAATATAACATGGACTTCTTGCTCTATATTACAGTAGTCAAAGTGAGGCCTGAGAACTGGCAGTAAGTCTTACTGAACCTCTGAGAATAAGGTGGGTTAGTCTGAAGCTTCCTTTAAAAATTTGTGTCGTCTTAGTCCAACATTGCATTGGTTATGGAACAAGGACTTTGACATATCAGGAAATCATTATTTGTACTCCCACCTTGTTCCCAACCAAGGCCCTTGTGTTTTCTTTCTGTTCCTCCATATTCTTGCCCTCTTTTGGGAACAGATAAGGAAGGTTAAATTCTAATTTAGATTTATCTGAATTACTTTAAAGGATCTGTTTCCATATAACAAAATCAATGCAAGTCATGAAACTTTGTCCTTCTTCCTCAGTCCCTCCACTGCCACTGGCTTGCATGTACCAGAAGCCTCTCACAATGAATCTTATGAGTCCAGCTAGGAGGTGAGGGTGGGGCGTGCATGCTCCTTCTTTGCCCACCTCCTCCTCCCAAACTGCTCTCATGTGTGAGCATGCCATAAATCAACTATGACTCTTTCCCAGTGGAAACCTACCAGATGGTTTCCAAAATGTAGATATTCTTTCAAAATAAGTAAATCCTCTGCAGCATTAGCAATTGGGTGTCTGAATGGAGGACTTTAATTTGGGTTGCTAGTCTTGACATTCAGGAAAATGAGCCTTGTAGAGGTGAACTTTTTGTAAATATTCTAAACTATATTTACATTTTCATACAGGCTATTTGAAAGACATGATGTTCTCTCTCTTTTAGCGGAGGGAGAGAATTTGGTACTGCCTCAAATCCAAAAATCCATTGTATAATAAAGAGAAGTAGCTCACATTTACTAAGGGTTTTATCATGCATAGGCACTTTATGGGTATTATTTTATTTGATCCTCGTGATATCCCTGTGTTAGATATATATGAGTGAAATGAGTGTCAGAGAGGTTTAAGAAACTTGCCCATTATCACACAGACCGACAGCGCCAGAGGTGGCATTTGTAATATTGTGTATGTTTTTACAGAGGAAATAAAAGCCAAAGGTACCGATAGAGAAAGTGGAGTCTTACCAAAAGGAAGAAGGACAGAAATAGGAGAGAGAACAAAACACCCATAGTAATCCAAGTATGGTAGTAGCAGTAGTAGTAATAGCAATAGTAGCAATAGTAACAGTGACTGTGGTGGTTGCTTTTAATCCCATAACGTTACATAAATGCCTTTCATTTTGGTAGAGGCAAAAAATATCAGACAGTGCTGGGGCCATTTCTCCAGGCTTCCACTGGATACAATCAGAACTCAATGCTGTGAATATTTAAGAGAGGATATCTCTGAAAGATCTGTGGAAAAACGTGTAGAGTATGACTAATATTAGCTAACATTCACTGAGCACTTAGTTGCTGCCAGGTACTATGTGCTGAGTATTTGGCATGGCTCTCGTTCAAGCCTCGTAACATCTGTATACCATGCTGTTCTCATTTTACTGATGGGGAAATTGAGGCTTGGGAAGTTAAGTAAGCTGTTCAGTTATCGAATGGTAGAGATGGGATTTGAACCAGTCTGACTCCAGGGTTCACTTTCTTTTTCTTTTTTTTTTCTTTTAAGCATAATCGTCTCTAAATCTAGAGATATGCCTTTTAATCTTTTTATTTTGAGAGAGAGTGGGGTGGGAGAGAAGCAGAGGAAGAGAGAGAGAGATAATCTTAAGCAGCCTCCACGCTCAGCATGGAGCCCAAAGGGGTGCTTGATCCTGTGACCCTGGGATCATTACTGGAGCCGAAATCAAGAGTTGGACACTCAACCAAGTGAGCAACCCAGGTACCCCCAGGGCTCACCTTCTTAGCTGTCCATGATTTAGCCTACACCAAAATTGTTACCCTAGTGTTTTACCACATCAGACAAGGGGGTAATGCTCATCATTGCCATTAATGCGTTGTACTGCAGTATGTGTGGGGAGTATCTTAACAGTTATTATCACCTTCCAGGTTAAGGTGGACTTGGGATACAGAGAGGTTAGAGCAGTCCCTTCATTTTTTAGTTGTATAGGCTTGAAGGTGGAGCCATTGGCTTCTAGGAAGGATTTTTCCCTGTGAAGAATACATGCCTTGTGTTAGGGGCAGAAGACAACCTCTTCCCTTGTCTATGTAAGAGACCTTAGGTAAGACAGTTAACCTGTTTGGGCCTCATCTCTAGATAGGACTCCTATCTACCCAGGTTTTCATTCCCTGGCCACATGATCTCTTGAGGCTATGCCACCTCTAAGATCTGATACTTCCAATTTTAAGCAGACTTTATCTCTTCTCCATTTCCTCATTCTATAGCCCAAAGCACTCAGGGAGCAGACTGGTGGGCCAGGACAAGCAGATAACATTTTAGATTAGCAGCTGATGCTATTATTTGGAGTCTTTTTTTAGCTAAAGAATTTTAAAAAGAGTGAGAGAAAATAGGGCTGGCTTAATTTCCCCTCATCTGTGCTCTTTCCCTACCAACCCAATCTTTTGCAAATGAGTAGTTCAGTTTAGCTTGCTGATTGCCCCCTGAAGGTTGGGAAAAAGAAAGGTGGCACTCCATTGCTCCTAACTCAGGGTTGCCTTCTGTGAGTTCCCAAGTTTGGGGTGAACTACATGGCTTTCTTGTGAATTTGGTTTACCATATTTGTTATTCTTCCTTATTCTTTCTACAGAGCAAAATATTATATTGATACTCTTATGCTTCTTATTCTGCCTCTACCCAAAAGACTTAACCAAAAAATTGGTCTTTGTAGTGTTTTATATATAAATCCAGGAAAATCAACAGGGTTGATGTGTGCTCATGATTAATATGTGTTGAGTTTTTTTTTTTTCTTTTTTTTTTTTTTTAATGTTTATTTTTTTTGAGACAGAGAGAGACAGAGCATGAACAGGGAAGGGGCAGAGAGAGAGGGAGACACAGAATCCGAAACAGGCTCCAGGCTCGGAGCTGTCAGCATAGAGCCCGACGCGGGGATCGAACTCACGGACCGTGAGATCATGACCTGAGCCGAAGTTGGACGCTTAACCAACTGAGCCACCCAACTGAGCCACCCAGGCACCCTTTGAGTTTTTTCTTGATCAGAGATATACTTGGTTGTTTTTGCTTTTCCATTAACATATGATTTGGAGGAGGGGAGGGGCTCCTGCTACTGGGTTGTAGAACTAATAGTCACTTTAATATCTCCTGAACTCCTCTAATTTCTTTTTTTTTTTGTTTATTATTTTTGAGAGAGAGAGAGAGAGAACATATACTTGCAAGCAGAGGAGGGCAGAGGGAGAGGGAGACAGAGGATCCAAAGTGGGCTCTGTACTGATAGCAGAGAGCCTGATGCGGGGCTTGAACTCAGGAACCATGAGATTATGACCTGAGCCAAAGTCAGACGCTTAGCCAACTTAGCCACCCAGGCACCCTATGAACTCCTCTAATTTCTAAGCAATGAGTACTGTTTGGCTTTCCTGTTGGTGTCTACCACTGGAATAGGTACTATGGGTGATCAAAATTAGGCTTTGTGGGATCTGATGTTTTATTTGGAATGGCAACTTGCTCCCATGAAACAAATATTTTTATAAACCAATATTAAATTTGTAGTTCAAAATTCAAGGCAAGGTTCTAGAAGGCACAGAGAGTGGTATAGACAGAAGTAGACTGTTCAAATAACCAGTCAGGCTCCTACTATATACAGATGGATCTCTGTGCTAGGCATTTTAGGTTCTGACAATCTGTTGCTTTAATCACTCAAATCTCTGGGAGAGTTTATACAGTGTAAGGTATTTAAGATACCTGTAAAGAAAGTACACAGGAGACTGGTGAGGAGCAGAAGATGGAGGGAACTTCATGTAAACAGTGATCGAAGCAAAGGTGTAGATTACATGAGTGGCAGCAGACTAGGAGCCAGTCAGGAGGCTTGAGTATTAATTGCAATCCTTCTATTGCTCAGTCAGACAATCTAGATTTTAGTCAGGGTTGGTCATTTGGCTTTAGTTTCCCCATCTGAAGATGAGAGGCTTAGACTAAATCCTCTTTGAAATCAGCTACAATATTGTAATTCCTTTTATCTAGAGTTTACTCTCTTGAAAGTCCCCTCAAAGAAGCACAGTGATAATGGGTAGCAAGTAGCTTCCTTTCTTCGCTATTGTGCTTTACTTTTACAACACACTGGCAATATACAAATATCATGTTTATTTGCAAAGGATTCATTGAACTTCATCAAAACCATTTAATTAGCCACAAAATTGGATCTCCCTACTGATATATCTTTAGTCAATATTTTCACTGTCTACACTTCAGGTTCTGGTATCTGATATAAACCTGAGCCTATACTACAATGTCGGTCTAGTTCACTTTCCAGATAGTTCTATGGAATACATCAATTATCTGGGATATCAACAGGTTCCCCATGGGAGATGAGGGAGGGAGTAGGTTTGGGAAATGCTGAGTCAAATAAATTCAACTGCTCCTTGTTCTAGGACTTTGCAAAGATTTTGAGATACTGACATGCCCTGAGAACACCTAAGATAAAGTATATGACATGTCCCAAACTTTTGTGACCACAGAACCTTTTTTCAGGGATCACCTTATAGGAGGATATATTAGTCATGGATGGGTTTCATGTTAATCAAGTAAAATCAGGAAATCCAGTCAAAGTGACTGGTCTGGGGTAGATGTGAGAAAATCATCTGAAATATTTGCAGAGTATTATTCAGATTAGACCAGGAATGTGTAGAGCCATTATTCTTCAATGCAGCAGGCTTTGAACAGAATTTCTCTCATATTTTGCATCTGGTTTTAGTCACTGCACACTTGGCACTAGATGCCATGTGATTTTGCAGGACAGTTATATTTAAAGATTGCCGATTTTGCAGGACAGTTATATTTAAAGGTTGCCAGGACCACTTAGCTCAGATGGAGAAGCCAGAGTTTCATCACTGTGTGAACCAATGAGCCTCACACAGGGGCTATGCGTTGTCTTTTTCATCCAGACAAATGTTTTCTTCAACTACATTCCTAGAGATAGGGAGAAGTCAAAAGAGACTTCTGTAGGGGCAGGGGAGGGAACCTAATGGGTGAATATAGTTGAGTAAATAAATGGCAGTTTGAGGCTGAGAAATGATTTCCTACTTTAATCCAAAAGTTGGAAAACAAGGTTTTAAATGCAGTTCCTGATGTCTTTCTTTCTTCCTATCTCTACTTTCAATTATCGTTTGTACACATAGCTCAGAGGAAGGATTGTAAATAAAAATACCATTTGCTCCTCTGTGACATTAAAGAATGAATGGCTACAACTCATACGTGTTCCCACTGGAAGTTTCCCAGGCCTATTTGTTTGGCCTTGATTTTCACTGAACCACATGTAGAATCACAAAATTTTGAGGGCTTTGAGGAACACTTCCAGTCATCAAGTGTAGCTGTTTATTGGAAATGCAGAAAAAGAAGCTCCAAAGCCATACAGTGACTTGTCCTGGGAACACATTAGCTACTACTTAGTGCTGGGGTTACATCCCTGTTCTCCAGACACCAACCTCACCCCTGATTCAGCTTTCTCTTGTGCCAGCTTTTCTCATGATATCTCCTTAGTCTTTTAATAAACTTCCTTATATTTACCAAACCCTCCCAAATTTTATACATGATGGCATTGACACTCTAATGACTATTATTTATATCACATTTTTATGCAATACAATTCCATTCAAATCAAAAATAAAATTAAGAGGGGTGCTTGTGTGGCTCAGTTTGTTAAGCATCTGACTCTTGATTGCAGCTGAGGTCATGATGTCACAGTCGTGAGATTAAGCACTGCGTCAGGCTCCTTGCTGAGGGTGGAACCCGAGTAAGAATCTCTCTGTCTTCCTCCCTCCCTCTCTCTCTCTCTCTCTCTCTCTCTTCCTTTGACCCTCTCCCCCACTTAATCTCTCTCTCTCTCTCTCTCTCAAATAAAATTTAAAAAATAAAATTAAGAAAGGCAGAGAAAGACATGATCACAAATAATCTTTCAAAATTTCATAATGTGAATATGATATATAAATGCTGTGTCATTTATTTTACATATATTGAGGCTTACATGTATAAGTTTAATTCAAAATTGATAAAGTGCATGGATTTAAAATAATTCATGGCTTCCTACTTTTCCTGAATATATAAGTTGCCAAGCCTGTGTGCGACTTCTACTTACTGATCACCTATTAAGTAGAAGATGCTTAATGTAAAATTATACTTTATTTGTAAGGAATAAAAGGAGCAGTCTGAACCAGTTGCATTAAACTTTGAATGTGACTTTGAAGAACACCTTTCAAGCCCAAGTTATTTTATGGGGAATCATTTTGAAATGAGCCAGCATATTTAGAAAACAGATTTAAAATACTCTAATGGGCTCTTTAATGTAGTTACATAGTTACAACCATGCTCACCTTATTCCTAAAAAAGCTTTAGTCCATATTTTTACTTTTAATGACTAAGGCACTTGAAATCTATCCTCTGTGTTGATAATTATGGGATGGTTAAAAACAACTTTAAGATGACATTGTCCATTAGTTGTTTGTAGTGCTTTCAGGAAGTACCCGTATGTGCCTATCACTTGAAAATGGAAACCACAGAAGTGTGATGCCTTTCTAATTTTAACATAAATCAAAGACAAAATTTACACCTGGCTGCAGTCATGTGACTTTTAGGAAGAAAATGGATATCTATACAGTGTTGTGTTCATTTCATACGTGTGCTCAAAGCCAATTGCTGGAATGGCTCCCTGCTGGTCTGAACTAAAACCTTCCTCCTTATTCAACCTTACTGGCTTCCTCTTTTTTAAAACCACAACTCCTTAGTTTTGGATTCAAGCATACCCCCTTAAGGCTCTGACCTTTCTTTTCAACATCCTTGTGCACTATTCATCTTACGCTTCAGTCACACTGAGTTGTTAGTGGCTCCTTATACCCTTTGTGATTTTTTTTCTGCCTGTACTCTTGTCTTTCTTATGCCATTCCTTGTTCCATAATGCTCTTCCCTCCTCTCTGTGCCCAAATTCTTCTGCCCTTTAAGATCCAGTAAAATACCACTTTTTTTTCTGTGAAATCTTCCTTACAGTTCAGATATTGAATATTTTCTCTTCATCCTAAATTCCTACGTAGTCTTATCATTACCATGTTAAATTCCTTATAACTTTCTATCTTTAATTATTGTGATTTAAGGGGATGTTCTTTCCCATAAGGCAGGGTCCATGCTAAATTCAGCTTAATCTCACACAGTGTTTAGCACAGATCTTTACATGTCAGAGGCATTAATTTGTATAAAATACTGTTGGGTGACACCATTCATTCATTCATTCATTCGTTCATTCAGACAAATGCTTCTTATTAGCAACTGTTGTATTCAGTGATGCTTCAAAGTGTCAGTACCAGATAGATAGATTGCAGTTTAGTTTTTCTTAATGTGTGTGTGATTAGGTAGTTTATATTTAGATGTATTGTGCAATAAGGATGCACTTAAATACCTTAGTGTGAATCTGTTGGTTATGGTGAGGGTTAAGTAATAATAAAACTAACACTTTCTTTTTTTTAAAGTTTGTTTATTTATTGAGAGAGAGAGAGAGAAAGAGAGCATGCACACGTGCACACGGGGAAGGGGCAGAGAGGGAGAGAGAATCCCAAGCAGGTTCTGCTGACAGCAAGGAGGCAGATGCGGGGCTCGATCTCACCAACTGAACCACGAAATCATGACCTGAGTAGAAATCAAGAGTTGGACGCTTAACCAACTATGCCACCCAGGTGCCCCAACACTAACACTTTCTAAGTGATTGGTATCAGTGAGACCTTCTCCGAAACTCATTATAAGCATTATGTCAATTAATCCTTAGATTAATTAGATTGCTAGCCCCCACCCCCGTCCTACTTTTTTCTCAGATAGTGAAACTGAATGCCAGAGAGGTTGAGTGACTTTCCAAAGGTTCCACAGCTAGTAATTTGCAAAGCTTAGACTTGAACCAAAATCTGTGTTAGTCCAGGGTCATCTTTTAGCCATTCAATAAGAATGTAGTAAAACCTCACTTATCCAGAAAAACTGTTACATAACCTCACTTAAAAAAAAAAAAAAGAAAGAAAGAAGAAGTAAATACAGAAAATAACACACTTAGGGGTAACCAGAGCAGTAATTTTTAATAAACTATCATCAGTTTTCCCAGGTCACAGCAAGTTAGAAGGAGCGAACTAAAGGCAGGTTGTTAGAAGCAGGCTCGGTGACAGCAGAAATGACAGCCTAATGTGAAGGGCAGAAGTGGAAAACCTAAAAAGCAGACGCAGAACTATATTACTGTGTGGCACATTAATGACTGTTCATAATGACAGTGGCCCTGAGTCATCAAGACAGAGATGGCAATTATATTCAATATATTCTCTCTAAAACAGCAAGACGGGTGTAATGCATCTTCTGAAGATTTCCAGTGAAAGCAGCTGTCGTGGCACGCTATTAAAAGGGGTTTGGCTCTGGTTTTCTGTGGAGCTCACTTCTTGAAGGGACATGTTGAATGAGGAATTACTAAATATATGTGCAAGTGTCAGTGTATACAATACGCAAATGTGACCTATACCATCAAATAAGTGTTAAAACGAATCTCTGTTTAGTAGCTTATAGCTTTGATATCCTTTTCTTAGAACTTTCAAAGACCTTAAAAAGGTGGGTTCCTTCCCTGCTACCCCATCTAACAGTCTTTTGGCTTTTATATTTTTCTTTCCTGACTCCATAGGCAAATATTCTGCCTTGCCAACCACCAGGTTTGATAACAAACATTTAGTCTCTCCCATAAATGTATCTGGATTTGCTTTTTCTTTTATATTTTAATTTTCAAACAAACAAGCAGCAACCCTGGACCCTAAGCCAGGCCCGAGTAGGGAATGATGTTCCTTCTTAACTGAATTTAGAAAAACAAACCTTGAGAAAGAGCTCATTGTGTAGTTTCAAACCACAGGGGCTGGCGTTACTGGTGTCCAGTCCTCTCCTTCTGGAATACTCTGGACCTCAGGAACTCACCAATGCTTTTCCAGCTCCAAGATGGTCAGGATGGGATCCAGTCTTTAATGGGGCCCAGTTGGCACAAGGTTTACATCCTGGGAAAGAGCTAGAGAAAGTTTATTTAAAAAAGAAATTACTGAAAAATAAATAAATAAATGAACCCACAAAACCAAAGGTAGTTCAAGTATAATGTATTTATTTTAGCCTTTTTTCTCCCAAATCTGTTATTTTGAAATATGATCTTGTTGCTGTTTTGTTTTATACAATTAACTGCATTGATTTAGGGACCTGGTTAGTTTTTCGGTCAGAAGAATTAGATAGTATATTTTTATGAATGCTCAATTAGGATACCAGGAAGCTTGAAGTTTTTTTTTTGGGGGGGGGGAGGGGGAGGATTAAAGTAACAATTTTTCAGTGAAAAGTTTTTTGAATGGAGTAGTATTATTTCTTCTTCATAGATTCACAAGTGACTTTATTGACTCTTTACCCAAAATTATTAGTGGTAGTTAATAGCATTACAGTATTTATTCATTCAATGTTCAGCAAGTATTATTGAGGCACTATTAAAACTGGAAACATAGTAGTGAAAACAAGGAAGACAAAGTGCATATCCTCATGGGGCTTACATTCTAATTGGGTGATGCAGACAATAAATAGGAAAATGTGTCTACATCTTTCTACTGTGTATCTGTGTCTAGCTCTATGCATGAGAGAAATTTCAGACACTGCGAAGGAATACTGCTGACTCTTCAAAAGCTAGGTTTTAAATCCCATATTTAACTCAGTTCCCGAGACTTTAGTTTCAAGTCTCCTCTGACATTCATACATAAAGTTTATCTTTGGGAATTCATGTGACCCAACATATTTTGTTAAACATTGGTTTAAAGTTATTTTCTTGAAAGGACAAAGGGAAACCAGAATGTTTGTGAAACAGTAAATGCCTCCACTGGCTTTCTCTCACGTTCTCTGAGAAATCATATACTGCCTTTGAGACAAGCAATTCTTGGGAATGAAACAATCTGTGTTACAAAACCCGGAGAACTCTGATTAGGGAACAAGCAGAATACACTGAGGAACTCAGGAGAAGATGGCACCCCCTGATTTATGTTGTGTCCACTGCAGGGGAATAGGGATATAATATGGAGGTTCAGCCAGCACGGTCGCCATGAATATACACTTTTCATATTTCAGCTTCCTTTAGGAACTCCTGAAAACGATATTTTTTAAATGCCATATTTAACTATAGAAAGATAAATGTTCCAGAGTGGAGGAAAAACAAGTTTGCTTGTTTGGTCACTACTATTGTGGTGTCTCTTTAAAATCCTTAGTCAATTTGGTTTTGGAGCTTTAATTATGCTTTTATGCTACAGTTTTCTTATTTAAATGTCTGCTGTATGTCCATCACTCAGCACCCCCTGCCTATCTCAAAAGAGATGGATATTATTATCCTAATTGAGGAGGAGGGCGAATGCTGTGAGAATTATTAATACATAAATTAAAAACTTAATCTAGAAAGTGCTTTAGGGTCCCTAGAGAAGTGCTACCCAAACACAAAGCATATTTAACATTATTATAAGTACTCCCACAGAGCAGATAGGCCAGTGCAGTGTGAGATGAGTAAACTGAGGCACAGAGAGTGACAATGGGCCCATATGCAGATGGACCAGCCTATGTTAGAACCTTGAGTGGGTAACATGTAAAGACCACTGTGCCAGACCCCACTTTAGGCTTTTTCTTGTCATGAGTACTAATTATTTCTCCGGAGAAGAAATGTTGCCTTGCCTGGTTTTTTTACCCCTCCTCTTTAAGTCTTTGCTGTTTGGACATTTTTTTTTTTTTTTTTTTTTTTTTTTTTTTAGTGTTGAAAGTGATTCAGGCCCAAATGGCCAAAATATTAAGTCCTAAGGTTAGTAAGGAAAAATCACTAGTATGCTTTCTAGTAATCCCAGTTATTTTTTTGGCTTTGTGGCTTGGAACTTCAAGTTGCATTCATTTCATATAGTCCCATTGGTTAGAAAACACGCATAAAGGCTTATCTTGGAATTGTTCTTTCCTGTTTTTCTGAGAAATAATTCTCAGCCAGTTTCTCAACAACGAAAAGGCTATTTTGAGTACCTACTATGTTCCCAGAACCTTTGAGGATGTAGGAGAAGCTGAGGACCATTTCCATCCTGTCAACAGCGGAGACAGGGTGAAAATTGCACATAACAACAATTACGGAGAAACCATAAGCAGTAGTCGGGAGGGACAGTTGTGGTTGTACAATGGTGACCATCAGTCAGAAACACTTGCCACTCCTTGGGCCTATTTCTTAACTTGCCTGAAACTCATCTTCTACATTTGTGAGCCAGCTAATGCCCATCCCTGCCCCTAATGCTGCCGGACAGAAATCACTGAAGGAGCCTTGCACAACACTTGGCATGGAGTTAGATGACAGCAAAAGGCCACTGTTGCAGAAGCCACTGTCAAGGTCACCACTGTCCTCCATTTAGGTGTGAGCGAGAAGTGCTACTGGCTCTCAGAGAGGACAGTAATACTGAAGACTTGACCTTTTTACCCAGAATTCTGCAACATGTTTCCATTAATGTTTTAAAATACTGAGTACTCTCCTTTACCTACCGTGTGGGTGGGACTTTTGATCCTACAAGAGGCTTTTATAAAAACTACTTAGAGAATTGTTCTCTCCCATACTCTTCTTCTGGGCTTCCAGAAATTTCAGACTGCCTCTTTGGAGGTTTGTATCCACCTCCCTGCACCCTCCACAACCTTCCCTTTATCTGCAGAAGTGCCCCTCTTTCCTGTTTCTTTCTTTCTCTTTCTTTCTTTCTTTCTTTCTTTCTTTCTTTCTTTCTTTCTCATTTATTTATTTATAAGTTTATTTTTGAGAGAGAGAGACAGACAGACAGACAGAGCACAACCAGGAGAGGGGCAGAGAGAGAGGGAGACAGAGAATTGGATTCAGGCTCCAGGCTCTGAGCTGTCAGTGACAGAGCCCGGCGTGGGGCTTGACGCGGAGCTCGAACTCACAAGCTGTGAGATCGTGACCTGAGCTGAAGTCGGAGCCTTAACCGACTGAGCCACCCAGACACCCTTCCTCTCTCCTGTTTCTTACACTTCAGTGGAGGACAGGCCCCGTCCACTTGCCCTGGGTGTGCGCTCCATCTCTCACCACAAGGGTCCTTCACCTGGCCGACCAGCACAGGACGCCTGGGCTCTAGTTCTCTGAGTCTGGAAAGAGACGATGTTCACACCAGCAGCTTGGAAGGAGCATGGTCACTGCTGCCTCATGTCTTTGGTGTGCTGGCAGCCTCTCCCGGGGCCTTGCAGAGACTGTGTGTATTTTTTCGTCAGAATGCTACACTTAAAAATTAGCTTTTCTGATTATAATATTAATGCACTCTCATTGTTGAGAGGTTAGAGAATTCAAAGAGGTACGCAGAGAAAAATAAAATTACCTATAACTTTGCAATCTAGTGGTAACTTCTCTGGACACTTTGATGATTTTCCTTTCAGTCTTTTTTCCACGCAAATGTATATATCTACTTCTTATATGATTACATGTAATACATATTGCACAAAAACTGGTATTATTATACTTTTTATATTTAGTAATTTTTTCTCATAATAAAAGTAATACCTGTGAATGTACAAATTTATTTATTCCAGAATTATTTACATGATTATTTCCTGTGCAAGTGCATACACATACACAGATAAACACACAAAATGCACATACACACACACACACACACACACACACACACACACACATGATGGTGGGGGGGAGAGAGAGAGAAGACGAATCACATAGAATGTCATCAGTCCAGAAATAAACACTGTTAACATTTAGCGTTGTTCTTTTGTTGGCTACTTTTTTAGCGTTACTTTCTTAACCTTTTTTTCTTTCCTTTCATCTTATTCCTTCTCACAGGAGTCACAGACCTTCAGACATCCTCTTCTATTTTGCCGCTTAGATGAAATCTGAGCAGTGGTCTCATGCAGGGACCTGAGTGCTGAGCCAGTTGGATAACTCATTTTAAGAGCAATTTAGTTAGGGAATGAGAGTTAAATATTATCAGGTTAAGAACAGTGAACGCTTATGGATGGGGATTACTATGCCTAATGGAGTCAAGCCTCCTGTAGAATTCTGGCCTAATTTATGTTAAGTATTTATTCCAGAAATATTTTGGAAATATCCTGTAGGTAAAGCATTAAGTTGGATACTTTAGAAGATACAAATATGAATTAGACCTTGTCACCGATCTCAGTAACTATATCTGATGAGAGAAATATGGGTAAGAAAATACTTATGGCACAGAGTAAAATCAGATATTAAGTGTTATAGTATAAGTGTCATAATGATATAGATTATTATAAATTTTTAATTATATAAATTATATATAACTCATAATTATATAAAGGTGCAGGTAACTCTGTCTCTGAATTTTAAGATCAGGTAAAACTTATTAGAAGAGAGAATATATGGTCTCAGAGAACAAGCAGAATATCAGTAGGGGAATGTTTAGGCAATGAGTAACACGAACAAAGCAAAGGTGCTAGGCAAGGCTGTGATGTGTTCCTGTGTCCACATGCCCTACCCCCAGGATGTGGAAAGGCAAAGTGGGAAGCAGCACTAGGAAGGGAAATTGGCTGTCAGGCCTTGTAGTGCCTGAATATTTTGCCAAGGAGTTTGGATTATATACTGTATGTAAAGGTGGCACGAGCATTTGAGTAAGGGAACAACATGATGAGGTTGTATTTGAAGAAAAGAATTCTGACAGAAAAAGTGGAAATAGAGAGAGACCATTTAAAAGACAATTATACCATTATAATAGTGTAAGAAATGGTGACAGCCAGAGCAGAAGAAAGTGGTGAAGCAAAGAGCCAGTGGAGTTCATTGGAAGAAAAATCAAAATGAGTAAAAGAAATATTGAAGGGAGAAGAAATAAAGAAGATTTACGTTTTCTATTTTGGGTGATCCAAAGGATAGCATTCCCTTAACTGAGAGGGGGAACACGGGAGCAAAAAATACACTTATAAGTAGCAAGATGATAAATTTAGCTTGTGTCACATTGAAATTGAGGTGGCAATAAGACATGTTGGGGAGATTCTGTTACTCTGTTTCTAATAAAAGTTTGGTGCTTGGCCAAAGAGATCAAAGCTACAGGTGTAGATTTAGAAGTCAGTTTAGCTGAGGTGGTTGAGCCAATGAATGAACTCAAGAAATCTTAAGTAAGTAAAAAGAGAAGGAAATGTAGAACAAAATTTGTAAAATTTCAATAGTTAATAAGTTGGCAGAAAGGAAAAGTTAGCAACTGAGGAAACCAATGAATAAGAGAAGAACTCTAGAAAACACTTATTTACAAGCACAAGATACTGGTTTTCTTCCTAGTGTTTCAAATAATATTCGTTAAGCTTGCTTGACCTTCATCTGTTCTCATCCGGAATATATATCCTGCAGGGATGAGTTTTAAAAGATAGTGAATGTGAAAAGGCTTTGTAAACCATCAGACAGGCATGTCTTAGGTCTTACAATTAGTGTCACAGAAGTGAGGAAAGTAGAGACTTCCAACAAGAGAGAAAGTTGTGTCCGATGCTAGAGTTGCATAAAAATATTTATTTTTAGCTCAACTCGTTTGGCTTGCAACTTAAGGAAGTTAAGTCAAGAGTGAATCTGTTCTCTAATCACTTAGAACAGCATTTCCCAAAGTATGGAGCATGTGTCTCTGGTTGTACAGGAGACACGTTGGATTTGACACAGACATCGAGCAGAACTGAATTACATAGTGAGAAAGTTATTATTATTATTATTTTTTGTCTTTTAATCCTTCAGATTTATGTTAAGGGAAACTATCTCAGTTGGGGCAAATAAGTTTGTAATATCTAATGCAGGCTAGTCTCCCCTTTCAATAAACTCCTTCAGGTTGTCAACATTATTTAGCTAGAATATCATATTAACTTTAAAATTACCTTCCATAATACCTTCTTATTTGGGCTGGGATACCAGTTTTCCAGGTGGAGTAGTGATACAGAGTTTCCTTTTAAAATAAGCTATTTTAAACAAAAAAGTAATTGACTTTTAAAATATTAAGTACATAATTGTATAGGTGGTATACAGAAATGGCAAAACTGAGAGAGTGGTATTCCAATGATGGGAGTTTGGAAACTTTAGGTTTATCAGAGCCCTTCCTCCTTCTGTTGCTTGGAGTGGCTGCCTTAGTTCAACCATGTTAGAACAATGTGGGAAATTATCCATCCTGGGATGGTGGTGGGGTGGTGGTGGTTGTCTTGGGCTCTAGACTTCCAGATCTAGACCCTGTTCTTCCCCTAAGATGTTGGGTCAATTTTTGAAGCCAGTAGATTTTTCTAGACATTTGTGTCTTTAGCTGTTAAAATGAGAATGCTAGTTTTTTTTTTTTTTTTTTTTAAATTTTTTTTTTTCAACGTTTTTATTTATTTTTGGGACAGAGAGAGACAGAGCATGAACGGGGGAGGGGCAGAGAGAGAGGGAGACACAGAATCGGAAACAGGCTCCAGGCTCTGAGCCATCAGCCCAGAGCCCGACGCGGGGCTCGAACTCACGGACCGCGAGATCGTGACCTGGCTGAAGTCGGACGCCTAACCGACTGCACCACCCAGGCGCCCCGAGAATGCTAGTTTTAAATGATTACTAGCATTCCTTCCAGCAATAAAGTCTATAATTCTTTGAGTGATTAGTAAATAAGCCTATGCTTTCAAATTGATGGAGGTTAGAAAAAATGTTTTTTCCCCTGTAAACCATCAATATCATGTGTCAATGCCAGAGGCTGTTTGCAGACTAACATCCACGGCAAGGAAAACATCAACAAATTCATTCTTCAATGATAATTCATATTCTACCTCATTTGTGAAGGATAGTTATTTCAGGAAGGAATCTCTGCTTTAGTTAGGGCAATTGATTAAAGTTGAAAGTGAAATCGTAAATGAAAGTCTGTGTCAATTTCCTGAGCCTACTGCTTAATGCCAACACCTCACTCTTAAGTCAGTAGTTTCACTGCAGTCCTATGTAATCAATTCAGAAAGCCCATGAATTTGGTTCCTTGGCATAGCAGCTCATAAGTTATAAGTCCTTATACTTGAAAAAGGTGTTTCTATTCATCTATTTATTAATATCTTTCCATCTTTTAAAATTTATTTCCCCTGAAAGGGAGGGCAGATGAAGTGTTTTCTAACTGGCTGGAAGTCCTAAGTATTCTTGTGAATTAGTGTAACTCTACATCCCAAGTAACTCTTAAAAATGGAAGCATACCACCTGTTTGGAATATAACAATATGGCGACTTCCATAATCAAAAACATAGCCAAGGACCAGGCAGCAAGTGAAAAATGAATATAGCATGGGGATAGAAAAAAACACCCACACAGTCTTGGAATCTGAAAAAAATGAGTTTGTTACTTCTTTTAACAATGAATCATAGAGACAAAATTTTGTCTCTATGATTAGGTAGGAAGTGTTTGTTGCTGCCATCTTTTGCACTGCATCAGTGTCAGGTTTTGCTCTAACTTGTGCTAACAAGGGTTATCTTTGGGCAAGCAACTTAGTCATTTTAGGATTGTGTTTGCACATCTGAAAAAAAAGGGATAATGATAACAATAATTTGGTCATTATTCTGACCAAATTAGTGTCTGCATGTAAGTTCCTCAGCAGTGTAGTAGATACCTCCTAGATACCCACCAAGTGTTGATTCCCAGCATTGCAGAAACGCTATTGACTAGTTGAGATTCAACATGCACTTGATTTTGAAAGTTCATCTTTTACTGCCCTTCAGAGGCTCTTTCCTTCTTCTATTCTCTATGCATTAGTAAACTTGATTTCGTGATTTTGATGCTTACAGATTAGAAGACCAGATTAGAAGGTGTAAAGGACACCAGGAGAAAAAAGACAAGAAACTGAACAAAATAGAAATAATTTAAAAATCACAGCTATCCAGGGCCATTTAGTGAGGGGAAAACAGCCCCTCATGCCTCAGTAGTCACTCAGTAGGCTTTTCTATTTTACAGCAAGATATGATATGAAGTATTCCGAATGATGATCTTGATTTACCAAGATTAAATTCAAGTGTATATACTCTGCTGATTTTAGAAAAAATACAATGACTTCGAAAGAAATTAAATATAAAAAGGACAAAATTTTAAGTAAATAATTTTTTGTATGTTTTTCCGATTGAAACTTTAGTCATTCAAAACTCTTAGCCCTAGATATGAACTAGGTCTCTAGGCATTCCACAGAAGCATGATCTTACTGAAATATCTTCTCTGTGTCTTCAGCAGATAAACCAGGGCTTCACACATTCTGTGGAAAAGGATAGGCATTTCTTTTTCTTTTCTTTTTTTTTTTAAGTTTATTTATTTTGAGAGAGAGAGCATGAGTGGGAGAGGGGCAGAGAGAGAGAGAGAGAGAAAGAACCCCAAGCAGGCTCCATGCTGTTAGCACAGAGCCCTATGTGGGCTCGATATCACAAACTGCAAGGTCGTGACCTGAGCAGAGATCAAGAGTCTGATGCTTATCTGACTGAGCCACCCAGGTGCCCTGGAGTAGACATTTCTAAATACTAAGTTAAAATGATTTTTATGCAGATGGCCTTTGTGTTTCAAGAATGAGCATTTGACAGAAATTACTTGTGGACTTTCACAGTAGCAACTTTCTCAGATTCTTTTCCCTAGGACTTGGTGTTAGGACGGTTTACCTGGGTGGGACCCAGGGGCTGACACCTTGATTCTTATAGTGTCACATGTGGTTCTTTCATAGTGTTACCTGTAATTCTCTGGGGAAAAAAATTTGAATTTGGTCTGGTTTGCACATTAAAACAAAAGCATTTTCTAAGTTATCCCCATAACATAAGTTAGTACAAACTCAAGCAATAATCCATTATATACTGACTCAGTACCAAAAATATTGAATCAAATGAACCTGATATGAATCAAGAAGTGGGCAGATGCAGATACCACAGAGAGCGAACATGTAGAATCCAGCACCATCAGAGGTCAACCAGTCAAATACCAGAGCTGGATTTTTCAAAGAACCAGATAATGCCAGTTTTATGGCCATTAATAACATTTCAGTTATATAAGCAAAGATAAGAGTAATAAAAAAATAAATTCTGCTTCTCAGTGTAATCTGATTGCCAGCAGGGTTCAGAAATGAACTTTCTCATTGTGCACGTGGCATTGCATAATGGACCAGTGATCATTCTGCAGCCCCCTCCCCAAACTTCCATTTCCCTTTTATGGACAGTCCTTAGTTCTGCCAGATCTCTAAGCTATTCCAGGGAGGCAGATTCTTTGGTTTCCCCTTAAAAGCTCTTTGATTGCGCCTCTGGTAGTTAATGCACCAAATGGTCTTTAGGGGTATTTCATACGTGTGCTCTGCAGCTAATCAGAGTGCCTTGGCCCACTGATTTCCTACTTCTGTGTTTTCCACATGTTTAAGGGCTTAGTTCAAACACCAGGCCCACCCACTTCTGGAGAGGCATGGTAGAGCTCAGCTCTGATTTGGGTCTCTGCCTCAAACAGAGATTTTCCAAAGGATATCCTGTAGTGGATGAATCATTCCATTAGGCCATGTTCACTTTTCAAACCAGGAAGCAGAGTGCCTGTTCTGTAGGGAAACTCAGATAAAGTTGTTGTGGCTGTGCTCAGAGCGCTTATAAATATTGTTGTCAGTGTCTTTGATACAGGTTCCATCAAGATAGTATGTAAACACTGACAGGTTAATTATGTGTTTTAAAGCTATGTTTATTGAGAGCTGATAGGAAGGCTGTGAAATGAGTCCTTTACATATTGCAGTGACAGTTTTCTCCCCCATGTCTTCCCTAGCTGATTACTCCTCATGCCATCCGTGTGCAGACCCCTCCTCGGCACATCCCTGGTGTTGTAGAAGTCACATTGTCCTACAAATCGAAACAGTTCTGCAAAGGGACACCAGGAAGATTCATTTACACAGGTAAGAACCACTGCACATGGTGGACACAGAGCTTTTCCTTGGCCTTGTGAGTGTTTTACTTTATCTTACATGTATACGTGTGCATTTTATTTTAAAATCTAGTTTCCAAGACCCTCTTTCTTTGTCCATTTCACCATATAGATGATTACATGTCTTGCTGTTATTATTATTGTTGTTGTTATCATCATTATTTAAGATTTCATCTGGGTGTTCATGTTGAACGACAGGATCAGTGGAAATAAGTGGTTGGATACCTGAAGAAGCAGCATGAGAAATAAGAAAGGGGGAAGAAGTTCTAGACAATTCTCAGTCTATCTGGATGTTAAGCCATCTGTGTTGTGGTTTATTTGCTTTATGGAGTTAGGGATGTGCTTTAGTGCAGTACAACTTTCTTCTAGCCTGGTCATCGCATTTGTATTAAAGAGAATTGGTAGTTTTCATATTCCATTCTGAGTTGGCACTTTCTTCTCCTGTAAACTGCATTTTGCCCTCCTCAAACGGTCTTTGCACATGGACCTGCCTTGTGGTAAGAAGCTAAGGTTGCAGAGTGAATGTGAATTGATCACCCAACAGATGGAGAGAAACAGGCAGGTTCCCTGGGGAAATGCAAGTATGCAGCCTAAGGGTCCAGTGTGTACTTTAGGAGAGCCTCAGATTACAATGTGCTAGCCAAACACCCACGGATCTTTCTATAATTCAGATGCTGGTTCAGTAGCTCTGGGTGGGACCTGAGACCCTGCATTTATTACAAGCTCCCAAGTGAGGCTGGTGATCTTGGTCCAGGGACCACACTGGGAGAAGTGACATTCTAGGCCCTCTGCTTTGTATTGTCATTCCTGCATAACTGTCTCCAGGAACTTGTCCCACGTTTCCATCTTCATTCAATGGACGACCACAAGGCCTGATTAAGTATAGAGCATAAGTTGCTCTCACACAAAGAGGCTCCAGGACAGTGAAGAGATAACTCTGTTAGCACATCCTAATTATAACCATACAATTAAATGGACAAATTTTATTTTGCTGTAACATTTTACCTCAAAGCATCTTTCCTTTTGTATTTTAGTACTAGGGATAAAACCAGCTATGCTTCTTAGTCTCTCTCTCTTTCCTTCTCTCTCAAAATTATAAAAACAATTAATGCATCCTGACCCTTGGAAATGCCTCCCAGCCCTTTAAACAAAATGCAGGTTTGGTGCCTGCCTGACGATTAGTTTTAGTTAATTGAAAATTATAGGATTGACCCAAGAGGAAAATTTTGTTTGCACTCCAATCACTTTTACAAATTAAGGAAAATTACCACAATTTTGTTTAGCTAAGGTTTCACACTGAGTTCAAGAAATTAGCTCAGCCATCCCAACAAAGTCAGCACTTTGTTAGTGAGCACTTGAAAAAATAATAGTCTATCTGGAGTTTTGTGGTGTATACAAACGAAGCATAGAGAAAGCTATGATGCTTTATAGAAGTAGGCCAAGTGTTTTTAATTAGGCTCATTGGTTCAGTGTAAGTTTTGAAGAACAATCAAACTAGCAGATTAGCTGTTTCTTTTAAAGCTAGGATTTCTTGCCATTCATTTTTCCCATGAGAACTTCCACATAGCACTATTTTTTTTTTACAAGCCTCATTATGGGCCTGCAGGAAAAGGACCAATTGAAACTTCTGATACTGTAACATTCCCCACCATCATTCCGATGGATGGGAGTTTTTCACAATGTTCCTCACTGAACTCGGTGTTCTGGAACATATTACAAAACCACAGAGGCCAAATGTTTTCTCTGAGGAGTTTGGACTCTGTTTTTGGCCAAAAACATTTAGGCCTTGCTGGCTGCTTATTTACTCTGCTATTAAGAACAAGAAAAAGGAGAAGAAAAAGAAGAAGAAGAAAATGCTTGTGTGGTAGGAGGTACAAGAGGCAATCAGGCATGATTCCGCTTTGGTGACAACATCCCTGCCCATTAATGGTTCCATTTTGTGGTCAGGTCTCATTTAGAAGAAATTATTTTTAATCAGTGTTCAACAAAATATCCCCTTGAGCCACCTGGCCATAAAAGTTAGAAAAAAAAATCATCCTCACTAAATTACTTAAGTTCTCAAAAGAAAATAGCTAGGGACCCATTATGATTTGGAATTTTTTTAACCATTAAAAAAATTGCCATCAATTTAAGAAATCACATCTTGGAAAACCTGTATCATACGGGAATTAAGATCAAAGATAAAAGCGGCAGATTTGCAAGTCTAGCAAAGTAGTTAAGGATAAGAGAGATAAATCCTTGGTGTGCATGCACATGTGTAAGTGTGCAGGAAATTTAACATATAAAAAAATACTTTTGCTGATTTTGCCTCAAACTGTGGGAAATAGAAAAGCGACTTAGTCTTTTAAGTATTCTAGGAGAGAATTTAACTTCTCTCCATGTCGGAAAATAAAATTTTGAAGAAATTAACACAAAAACTTCCCCACTGATAGAGTTGGCTATTAGCTTGCTGTGACATTACATCATTTCTAACAGAAGAGATTTTTTTTTTAATTGGTGAACTAAACATGGCTTCTTGATTAACATTAAATGCTGCTACCTAGGGTCACTTGTTCATGGCTGGTGCTGCTGGCCCCTGTGATTTACTCAGTTTACCTCTATCCTTGTTACCACTTACCAACCAAGGCAGAGATGGGTCATAAAACCTTTCTGTTTTATCAGAACCTATCTGTGTTTATCAGCACAACCACTCAGGTCAGTGTAAATGTGCAGTAGTCCTTTTCTATCTGCCTGCAGAAGCTCCCACTTCATTTTCTTTAACTTCCATAGCATTTCAAGGTGGGAAACTTGATTTTTTGGACAGGGTAAGCCAACCCTACTGTTTCTTAGCAGAATGGCACTTGGAATTTTTCCCTTAAAAAGGGGGGGATGGGGATATCCTAGGACTGAACCTCACAACCCAAATTGAAGAATTTGTTGCAGTTTTCTGAGTGTGTGAGGGAGTTTGGGTGTGTATATGCCGAAGTCTCTAAGAATCCATAATTGAGCCAGGAACAGCATGGCCTAATCTATGCAAATAAAGGCAGACTTTTGGGGGAGGAGGAAAGGATTTGTCTAAACACAGATTGCCTGCAAGCTGGCTCCACTTATAAGGAGTGTGAACGCTGCTCTCCATCATTGGTTCTTCAGATCAGGGACGCAGGAGGCATTCTTAGTCACCAGATGTGCAGGTCTCTGTGTTTGCCCAGTGAGGGAGCAAAGCGAATCCCAAGTTGAGCAGAACAAATAGTACTTCCCAGATCTTATTTATCATGTCCAGTTATTCTTATGTAAGTTCAGGGCAGAGATGACTTTAAATTTTAAATAATGTTTCCTGATAGAAGGAATAGCATTTCCTTCTAATGACAGGACTGTTTTCGAAGCCCTCTAATAGTGTGTGGTCAGTCAGACCTATAGGAAGTAAATCCACGATAAACCTCCACTTCCGTGGAAAGAGGTCTCTCCAGTACCTTTGTTGTTCTTGCAGCTTGTTTTCCTGCTGTTGTTACATCTTTTAAGAGCCTTGGATCTTTTAGAATTGTAATCTCTCCTGCTAAGCTTTAAGTAACCTTGGGAGTTGATAAAGAACTCTAAGGAGGCTTCAGAAGCTTCTTCAAAGTTCTGGAGTTGGTTTTCTTGATAAGAAGTGGCCAAATCCAAATGCAGTTTTACATCATTGCAGTTCTTTCTCCACGGGAAAGGCTCCTATCTTTGGGGAAACAATGACTAGAAGAATAAGCCATCAGGATGTGTCTGATTAGCTCAGGTGTGCATGGAGAGCTGTTGACTGCCAGCTCTGCCAGATGGTGAAAGCCCCAGTGGAATGATCATGTCCCAGCTCAGATTTGGGTTAGGCCACTTCTCAGATCATTCTACCACCAGGTTCTGCCAGTCTGAGGATTATTCACCAAACTTCCTGCCCTTGTAGAAGGACTAACCCACATCCCTGTATATTAGTCTCAGAATTAACTTCGAAATAAAAATTCTTCCTGGAAATACTTCCTGTTTGTACCTCCTGCCCAAAACAGCTTTGCATGTAGGAGGGCCCATTTTGGCTAAATAAGCTCTGTGGAACTTGATGATATGTGCCATGTCTTCCAAGTTTTCCTTTTTTTCTCCCTATTCCTTTTGTTTTCTTCTCCTTCCCTTTCTCTTCCTCCGTCCCTTCTCCCCCTGTTCTTTCCTCCTCCCATTCTTTTCTCTCTTACTCCCAAGGAGACAATATGGCCTAGTGATTGAGGGCTTGGTTTCAAGAGGTGGTGGGTTTGGATCGAATGCTCAGCTCTACCACTTACTATGGAGGTTATTTTGGGGACATCATGTGATGGTTCTGAACCACAGTTGCCTCATTTTTACAAGGGAATAATCCCTTACCGGGGTTCATTTTAGTATCAGGGAAATGTATGTAAAGCACCTTTCGTGAGCTAGTATGAGCACCTAGCCAGATACTAGTAGTTTCCATTAATAAATGATAGCCATTACTATTGTTCATTAATCTTTTCTTTTGTTGCGGAGTCCCTACCATGGTGTAGATATTTTACATATATTTTTTATCTTCACCATCATTTCCTAGAGGGCTAAGAAATGTCCTTTAGGGATTTTAGTAACAAAACTGTAGACATCCATAAATAAAAGAAACAAGTAGCACTAACCAACCACAAATAAAAAGAGCAAAGTATGAATAAAGGTAGCAAGAGAAAGAGATTTATAAATATGAATATAACAATTTTGATACAACAAATACTTTCTCGGGAATAGCCTCAAACAATAAATATTTTTATAAGGCAGCCCTGACTTATAATGTTCTCTGATGCTGAATTTTCAGGAAAAACACATACCTGTCTTTTTGCTTCCATTCAAATTTCAGCCCTTCCTCTGGAGGCCATAGTAACATGGGTATAGTCTATCACCAGCCCTTTCAAAGATGTTTAGGCTCTAATTGCTTCAACTCCAGGTTCAAAAGGTTTAAGGCCAGAAGACTCTGTTTCTAGTTCTTGAAACGCTCCTCCACAAATGAAGGCTGCCACCCTGGGGATAAACAAAATTATCAGTTATAGGGCAGAAGTAAAGAGCTTGTACCTAATGTATCTCATGTTCTGTGGCCTCTTCTTACACTAATTTATTGTCAGATCAGGCTTCCAAAAAGCCACTGTCATAGCTTTACCCTGCAGAGAAGGCTTCCCCTTTTGCCCACTGTATGTGAGATGTGGCCCAACCCCTATGCTTGACCAAGCTTATGGCTCCCTGTGCACTCAGCTCCACTCAAACCAGTCTCCGCATCAGGCCTCAAGGTCACTTCATATTTAGCAATTCTGAACATGGTAATTCCCCTATAAGATCAGGCTCAGACTCTGTTTCCCTTCTGCAGTATTCTCTGGCCATTTTAGTATAGTGGGCAGAGCACTGGGCTGAGATAGAGGAGGCCTGGCAACACCAGCTCTGCTGCTAACTGGCTCTGAGATGTGGGACAAATTGCTTCCATGCTCCACATTCCAGTTTCCTCAATGTAAAATGAGTCAATTGCACTAGGAGACTTGATGTTCCCTATGGCTCATCTTGATTGACTAGAAAAGTTTATATCCTTGGATCTCTTTGGTTGCATGTGCTTATTAGACCATTCATTTATTTATTCCCTTCCTTGTGTCTTTAGATCTCTTGTTCTGTTCTTAGGTACACAAATTACAAAAAGTCTACAAGCTCTATGAGAAAAGAATTACCCTTCCCTGATCTTATACTATTTTGTACACTGTGTTGAAGCAACTTGACTCATATCTTACTTGCAATAGATGTTCTCTAATAATTGATTGACATATTGCCAGGATCAATGGGTCCTCATTGATTTTTGTGCTCTGGATGACATGGAATGTAAATAAGAGCTGTTAATTAAGAATCTATCCCCTTTTACTTGAAGTTTTACATGCAGGAGAACACAGTAGTTGGAATTTCTGTTAAAGAAAAAAATAGGGCTGGCTCCATATTATAAATATTCTTCATTTTCTCTCATGTAAAATAGGAATCTTTTAATAGTACCTATATCTGGGAGGGAATGGGTCAGTATATGTAATACAGGGCTAATAGTGCCTGGTACAGTGTGAGTGTTCCCTAAAAGTAAACTCAAAAAGAGAGAAGCAGATAATAGGAATGTTCCTTTTGAAAATCCAAAGAACAAATTTTTTTTTGGTATTAAATAAGTGCCATATTTCATCATAATTAAAGAAATTATTTCTTTCTAGTCATTAGAGTAGGAATCAAAAGACCTGGCCTCTAATTATTATTTTAGCACTCCCTGTTGTTCATTCATTCAACTCACAAATATTTCTGGATTATTTGTTCTATTCTAGGCAATGTTTGAAACAACCTTTGGCAATATTCTAAAACAGTGTTGAGCAAAATAAGATGCAGTTCCTGTTCTCATTGGTATTATGGTCTAAGAGGGAATGTAGATATTTATAAGGTTACTATTTCAAATCTGGTAAGTGTCCGGAAAACAGGAACTGAGTTCCAACAAGCATATAACAAGGATATAACAAAGAAACCCCAAATGGTCAGTTAGAGATATTTTTCCTTAGGAAAAGATCAGCTGAGGTTTGAAGGATGATTAAGAGTTAACCTGGCAATAGGTGAAGGGTGGGAGAAGCGTGGGGTTGAGCAAAGAGAATGAGTGTTCCAGCAGAGAGGAGCATGTAAGAAGGCATTGAATGAGAGCAAATGTGACATCTTGGAAGGCTGGAAAATTCCAGTCAGGCTGCAGAACTAAGAGAGAGGAGAACGGTGACAAAAAAGGCTGGAGAAGTGGCTTATGACTTATAAGTCATAAGGAGAGGAGGAGTTTAGCTGCCATCTTAAAAACAATGGGAAGTCCTTGAAGTGTCAGAAATGACAATGGACATGACTAGATTTGCATTTTGGAAAAAAACAAAAGCAAAACTCTGTCTGGATGGCACTTAGAAAACCAGAATGGATGTTGGGAGACCTGTTAGGAGATCATTGCAGTAGTCTAGGAGGGAGATTTGGTGACTTTGATTTGGGTGGTAATGGGTGGAGATGGAATAAATCAAGAGGTATTGAGGAGGACATAGATGGGACCTAGAGATGGGTTAGCTGTAGGGGTGAGGGAGAGAGAGAGGGGTTAATGCTACCAGGCTTTTGGCTTCCTCAGCTTAATGGAGGGAGGGGCCATCCCTCCTTTGGGCATCCCAATGGTCTTGTGAGTATCAGTGAAGGAAAGAATGGGCATGAAAGTGTTCTGCAAAGGGTCATATTCTACACATATGTTAATTGTTAGAAAGACAGGCCTAAGCAAACTCAGGAAGAATCAGGGAAAGGAAGGCAAGAATGTGTTTTCTCTTATATCAGATTGTTTTCACTTAGGATTCAGCTGAGAGAGGGCTGTGTAATGAACACTTGACTAGCAGTTCTGCCTTAGCGGTGTCCTAATTGGAAAAGATTCAAGAAGAAAGAAAAATTAACAGGCTGCTCCTGTCCACATGTCTTGAATATTACTCCAAATGAGCCATTTACACACAAAGAAAAGAATTCAAGGCAGAGGGAATATTTATTCTTTTTGCTTTTGCAATCCAGAGGGCAAGTCCCAAGCCTCACTCCTTTGCTGAAGGGAGTTTTTTCACAAAATGTGATTGCTCCTGATCTGATATATCAGGTTCAGGTGATCCTGAACCCTCTGGCATTTGTAAAGTTAAACACTGTTGGTGCCATAATGGGGACAACAGCAACAAGAATCACTAAAAGTACCCATTGTACTTCTGTGACATCTATAAAATGAAAGCCGTTTCTGCAAAGAATAAAGCTGGTCTGAAGGAAGCATATTATTTTGCATATTTTACGTACATACTTTCCAAGAAATATGACCTTTATTTCCTATTTGGAGTGGAGTGTAATCAGGACTTGAGTAGCTAGTGTAACAGGATCATTAAAAGGGATATTTTCACTGACATTAGAGGTCTAAATGGCCACTAGGCCTTATATACAACCTTGGCTTTTTCCTGTCTACCAGAGTTAATAAGTGATAAGGCCGGGAGAGAGATAAATCACAGAAATCCCTGTCCAAAGAAAACATATTGACTACAGCCAGGCAAATAACAGACCATAACCAACGGTCCCATTCATCATTCATGTAATAGGGATATAAAGTATTTCCTACCAATGAAACCATATAGAAGGAAAAGGCAGATAAGCTTCCCCAATCTAAGGCATGTGATTTGGTTATTAAGGGACATGAACTATTTGTCACATGGCTTTAATCTTTAAGATGTGTTGCCATTTCTAAACTATAAATTTCTGGTCAGGGATTAGAAACCTATTAACAATAAAGGTAGGAACTGAGCTTTATATGTATTCTTGCCAACATAATGCAACACTATAAAGTCTTGAACCTCTAATCTATTTAGTATGATATAACATGATTTGGTTTTCAAAGCCAATAAACTATTTTGAGGTTTGCAAGGCTTTTGTTTTTGTTTTTACCCAGCATCATGATAAATTAACCCTTCAATTTTTAAACTATGCATGTTGAAACTTTCCCTAACATCCTGGGTGGGGGGTGGGGGTGGGTAAGTAAACCACGTTTTTTTTTTTTTTTCTTTTTCTCGTTCTCGAAGATTTATTCCAAATGTTTGGTGGAGGATTATTTTCTGTTTTATTTGTCCATGTTTGCAGTGGTGTGGATGCTAGTCTTTCTGTTAGTTGTAAACTAAGTGATGTGGCGCCCACTAGAGCATTAAAACTTGTTTTTCTTTATTGCAATGTCGTACATACTGACTTCAGATAATTTGGGAAGTACCAATAGAAAAATAATTAAGATAATATTAAAATTGCTCACATTTCTACCAGTATAAACATAAACACTCAATAATGTTAGCTGTTAATATTTTTTAATGGCATATGTCTTTCTTCTCCCTATGCATATATCTGCCTCATTACCAAAATAGGGTGATAACTTACATAATATTAGGTAATTTGTTTTTTCACTTAATATGTAGGAAACAATAAGGTGTTATAAGTTTAAAACAATTTTTAGTCTTTAATAATCATTCCACATCTTAGTAGAATCTTATAATGAGCTATATCTTTATCTTGTTGTAGCATAGATACCTTGAATTTGGGTTCTGATCTTTTTTTGTTCCTGAAAACCTCAGCACAGGTAAATAGTTCTATACCCACATTCTTTGGTGTACACATGGGTTGGGACTCATCAGCCAACCCCAATTCAGTGAGTGGACCCAGCTCTGAGGGCCTCCTATCTCAGAGGCCCCGATGTCTCCGAGGTTGGTTCTAGCTCCCAAACGCACATTCAGCTACGGTGTGGGGTTCTTTGTTTTCAACCTGAACCACCTGAGGGTCGATGAATTCCATGAATTTTTCCCCTGCCATGTGAAGCAGTACCATACTTTTCATAATAAAAATGGGAACTCATCTAAGAGGCTTAACAATTCTGAAACTGAATCAAGTCCAAAATTATAACAATTAGGTAGGAAATTTAGGCCCCTCCCTGCAACCTGCCTTCCCCAGGATAGCAACATTCCCTGCTAGAGTTTTGAACTCCTCTTTTCTCTTTTCTCTCTACTGGTTTTCTGACAGCCTTTCTTCAATTTTATCTTACCATTTCCTCTTTTTCCACACTTTTTTTTTTACACTGTTGTCTCTCTCAATCTTCTTCCTCTAAGTGTTACTGAAATGTAAAACATCTTCCCCTCCCCCCCCACCCCCACCCTGAGAATCTGGGTGAGGCCCGCTCTATTATTGGCTCATTTTATAAGAAAACTTAGAAAGGTGAAGTGACTTCCCCAGGGTAATGTAGTCAATAAAAGGAGGAGCCAGAATTTGGACCCTGGTGGAGCCTGCACTGTAAATTTCCTGAGGAGCCAGGTTAGCGCCTTCCTTTTTGGAATTACGTGATTCCCTCAAATTTGATTGTTGGCGATGGGAGAGTGTGGGTATTTCTAGAACATGTGAGGACTGACAGGAACTGAAGCTTTCCGTATTTTAAACAAGTCAAATCATTATGAACATAATATACACTCATACAGAAAATCTTAAAAACACAGAGTGAAGTGATCCATTATTCCAATCCTCAGAAATAATCATTATCAACATTTTTAAATCTTTCTTCTAATATTTTTCTTTGTGTCACTCTTACGAATTTTTATCAGAGTAAATCACAACATGCTTTTATAACTTTGCATCCTGCTTTTAATTTAAATTGTAAAATAAACATTTCCTCTGTTAATTCAAATCCTTCCTAAATGCATTTTAGCAGGTATATAATAGTCTGTTTTGTGGCTGCATCATGATTTACTTAGTCATTCCCTTGTGTTGGATAGACACATTTTTTCTTTCATAGAACTTTCAACTTTGTATATGCCAGAGGAGAACATGTTCTTGAATATAAAGCATTCTCCAATTTTCCTAATAAAAAGTTTTTCAGTTTTAGGAACAAATTAAACATGTACATATTTATAGATACTAGTGAATTATCAAATGTCTACTTGTAATATTTCACATATTAATTTAGTAACATTCCTATTTACAATCACACACATAATTTACAACATTTACAAATATAACTTTTTCTACTTTTAAGTTTATACTTTTATTCAAACTCTTCATAGCCATTTTTGACATCCGCATTTTTGTTTGTTTTTATCAAAACCAGAGCCATTTTAAATCCCATCATGTTTGCCTCTAAGTTGTTGGAGACGCAGCTCTTTTTAAATCTGTGTATGATTCTTTCACTGGAAATTTTATCCTAAGCCAAAAGTAACCATTTGCTATATTTAAATCATTTAAGTCTCCAAAGATAACCACTTTCAGCTATGTTTTAAAAACTGATTTTTAAAAGGCTTGTTTTGAGGAACACTTGTCATACTGAAAGGCCAATCTGCTAGGAAAAATTACTAAATATATGTTAAATTTCTATTTCTCCTTTTTGTTTTGACTAACTTCTTTAGGTGACACTATATACATCCCCAAACTGCCATTGCTTATGGTTGTTTCATGCCCCAATCCGTACTTAGTTTAAAATAACATAATTGGAAAAAAACTTTATAATATGAGAGATTTTAAAATTATTTGAATATAGAACAAGGGAACGATTTTTTGAGAGGAATATTCTCTCCATTTCAGCACTTTCCTATTGGTGGGGCGTATGCAAATGTGATCCTTGGTATGAATTGAATACTATACTATGTAGTATTTTTTATTTGGGTAAAGTATGCTCCCCCTCTTAAGTAGACCTCATATTATTCAGGGTACTTATTGTGCAGGGGGAAGCCAGCCCATTTATGTCAGGTTGAACAGTTTCTGCCAAAAGTACTCCGTGGTGAGGGGTTAGACAGAAGCTGGGACTCCCTAAATTAAGGGCAGAAACAACAACAGGAGAGCAGACTTCTCCATGTACCCTCTGCTCTTTGGCCTCCAAATGTAAATGTTCATCTTTTGCCTGTAACATGAACTGTGGTTCACTTCTTTACATCTTGGGTGGAAGACCTGACCTGCTGGGCAGAGCCACCTGGGATCAGACTCGTGGTTTGTTTCAGGAAGTCCCGACCCCCAGTTAATATGGAGTTAATTTAGATCCTTGTTTAGTGCCAAATATCATTATTTATATATAACATTGAAATACCTGCAAAGAGTAAGGCTTTCCCAGTAATTCTGCACATGTGTATTGTTCTCTTTCAGTGTTAACTGATTTTTAAAATATTCACTGAGGCAGGGTTGCCTATTTGGGGTTATTGGGAGGTTTGGGTGGAGGAAAGGAAGATCTGTTCAGAACAAGCTTATAGGTCTTGTACTTCTCCAGTTTCTTCAAGACTAGAAAAATGAAACATTTGCACTGGTTATCTCAGAAGATGTAGGAGTATCATATAAAAGCTTGAAACTTGGGGGTGCCTTGGTGGCTCAGTCGGTTAAGCGTCCGACTTCTGCTCAGGTCATGATCTAACGGTTTTTGAGTTTGAGCCCCGCATTGGGCTCTGTGCTGGCAGCTCAGAGCCTGGAGCCTGCTTTGGATTCTGCGTCCCCCTGTCTCTCTGCCCCTCCCTGCTCATTCTCTGTCTCTTTCTCTCTCTGAAATAAACAAACATTAAAAAAAATAAATTTTAAAAGCTTGTAAATTAAACTTATAAAATTATTAACATCAAAAATAAAAGATTGTGTGACTCGCGGCACCTGGGTGGCTCAGTCAGTTAAGCATCCGACTTCAGCTCAGGTCATGATCTCACAGTTCATGGGTTTGAGCCCTGCACCAGGCTCAGTGCTGACAGCTCAGAGCCTGAAGCCTGCTTCAGATTCTGTGTCTCCCTCTCTCTGCTCCCCGCCCCACCTGTGCTCTGTCTCTCTAAAATAAATAAAACATTAAAAAAATTATTTTAAATAGTATGTGACTTGTCAGAAAGTTATATGCCAGAGCCAAAGTACAGGCTTGGCTGTTGAGCTTTTCTGCATGGCTCATCTTTGTCCTATGTCTGTGTAATTAAGTTAACTTAACTTCAGTGCAGTTTTTACAGTTGACCAAGCCTTTTCCACTCAATTCTTTCTTGTTAACCTGTGAGGTAGGAATAACAGGTATTTTTAACTTCATTTTCAGTGTGAAAACTGAAGTTTAGAGAAAGGTAAAGTGGTATGTTTAAAGTCATTTAGGTCACCTAATGATGGATCTGATACCAGATTTCTATTACTCTAAGTAATCGATTATCCTATATGGTATCTCATATATTTTTACATCGACAAAATGGACTCACGCTACTTTTACTCTACTTTTTTTTTTTTAAGCTTTCTGTGGACATAATTCACTAGTTAGACTGGGGGATTCTGGAGTTTTAGTCGCCTTTCTAACATTGACACTTTAATTACATGTATTTTATCCATAGCACTTACCATCAGCTGATATGATCTGGATTCTTTGTTTACTTATGTATAGTCTGTGCCTCTCACTAGAATATAAGCTCCATGGAAGTAAGATCCTTGTCTGTCTTGTTCACCACTGTATTTCAGTGTCTAGTATAGTACCTAGCACAGAGTGGGAGTGCTCAATAAATTAGTCAAATCAGTGAATGGAAGAACCTGTGAAGGAATGACTGAGAAATTGGCAATAAATTTATGGAATGTGAGCCTTAAAGATAACCTAGTTAACCCAAATTGTTGACTTCTTTATAGATGAGGAAAACCGGGCTTGGAGAGTTTAAAAGACTTGGCTAAAGTTACTCAGCTGGTAGTAGACTTTTGTACCAGAATCCTTTCCTTTGGCCTGTCAGCCAAGAGCTTGTCATCACACTGTGTATATTCCCCTTAGGCTCATTTAGTTATAAAAAAAATTGTATGGCTATAGTTCTTGGGAGTCAAGGCAGACCCCAGTTTGAATCCTGGTGCAGTCAATTTCTAGCTAGTTTCTTACCCATTCTGAGGCTCTGTTTTCCGCTGTAAAATGGGGATTATATCTCAGAGGATTGCTGTGAGGATTCGATTAGATGCATATGGAAAGCTCAGCATACTGCATGGCATCTAGTGAGTGCTCAGTTAGTGGCACATCTTATCAAAAAAGGATTTCAGAGAACATACTTCTATAATTCTGAATTTTAGAGATGGAAAGGCCCTCAGAAACAGCCTGGGCCAATTGTCCAATTTTGCAGAAGTGGCAGCTGATGCTCTAATAAGGAAGAGCCTTTCCCAACCTAACACATGATTCATTTGCCTATAGAGCCAGAACAAATCACATATTTTATTTATTTATTTGTTTGTTTGTTTGTTTGTTTTAATGTTTATTATTTATTTTTGAAAGCGAGAGAGAGGCAGAGAGAGAGGGAGACAGAGGATCTGAAGCAGGCTCAGCACTGTCAGCACAGAGCCCAATGCGGGGGCTCAAACTCATGAAAACTGTGAGATCAGGACCTGAGCCAAAGTTGGATGCTTAACCAACTGAGCTACCTAGGTGCCCCCAGAACAAATCACAAAAAATGGATTTACTCATTATTTTGTGACTTGCCTTCCATATTTGCAAATATTTAAAGGCATTGCATTTTTGAATGTATATGGAAATCATTCAACCAACATCACCACAGTCATTTGGCAGGCTCTTTTTGAATTCTTTAAGGTCATTAATCTTTAAGTACACTCCCAAGAAAAGGTAAGATAGTAGAGCATGTTTAATTCCTTGGGTCTCCAATATGTGATCAGTTTTTCTAAAAAAGTTTTCTAAAAATTTTTTTTCTAAAAATGATGTCATAAACATCATTGTTCTGATCTGTTTGTTTATATTCCTTGCCTTTCTGTTGACAAAAGAAGAAAGAGCTTTTCTTTACCTCCAAGTACATCAAAGTCTTGCAGAAAAGTCAATGCCATTTCCACCATTAGCAAAGTGGAGTCAAGCAATTGGAGTCCTACAGAGTGGAGTCCTTTCTTTTTGTGAGAGACTGATGTTAAGACACCAGAAAACTGTTGGGAGACCTCATTGGGACTGGAGGGTCATTTTTCTAAGGTCCAGATCAGGGAGGGACTTGGCAGGGTCCACCTGAATATATTGTCCACTAGCATGCTCTCATGACCTAGCGCCTATGGGAATTGATGGGAGCAATTCATTTCCAGCCACAGGGCATCTGTGGACCCTTCCATTTTGACTTTAAATCTCAGTTCCTTGAGGACCTTGAGAAGATAAGATGTGTTAAGCTTTGTTGCATTTAGTGATCTTCCGCTTAGTGGCTTTGGAGGCAGAATCATCATCATAAGGATCAAGAGAGAGGTACTTGCATGATGGTGGCAATCAGGGACAAGATTAAAACCTGCCAAGCAGAGATCTCTGCTGTGCACCTGGCACAGTGAGGAGTTTTAGCTACTTTTTGCTGCTTGACTGGCTGACAGTGAATGGATGAATGCATGAATTGTGGTCAGGCCTGTCCTGCAGTAATCAGTGAGGAGGGTATCACTGTACCAATAGTGTACCCAGTTCATAAAAAATATATATAAATAAATAAATAGTTCAGATCACATAAGGGCAATCTGCTCTAAACCTTGCATGGGACTTGTATTAGAATTCAAATAGGAGATTTTTCTTCAAACCTTCCTAAAAAGGCACTCAATTGTTGGCGAAAAGCAAAAAAAAAAAAAAGGGCCAGATGTCCATTGCTGCTAAATGTAATGAGTAGAGTAAAATGTAAAATATATTAATTCCACTTTCCTAACTGCAGCTAATTAAGGGTGGCTCATTTAAAAGCAGACCTAATTTAATCCACTAATATAAGTATTCAATTAAAGTTGTTCCCACTGCTTTCTTCTCTTCAGAATTCTTTTCGTATATTTATATATATGATGCATTCATTGTGTGAATCCTTTCACGGGTCCAGGTTGTAATGGAAAAGCAGTTTCAGGACTTCATAATTGCTCAAATTAAATAACATGTATGTAAATGGAGATTTGAGTGTAAATCGTATACTGCAATGCTGTAAGGAATTGAGTCCCTAGATCCTGATACCTTTTAGCCCACCAGAATGAAGTGCTTCCCATTTTATTCTAAACTACTTAGAATAGTTTATTGCATTATTAAGTACATGTTACAAGAAGCACATTGTTGTTTAAGACTCATTGATTTAAGCAGAACTATTCTTATAAAGTTTCGTAGGCCTTTACATAAAAAGAGAAGAGCCCATATAAAATTATAAAACCTTAATGTAATATAACAGCCTATAATATAATATTCTCCCATTTTCTGAAGAAGCCACCAAAAATTTTTAATGAGTTTATTAGAACTACTGTTTGTGAATTCTGGGATGTCATGTCTAATTAGACTTAATGGATTTAAGTATTTCTTTAATGAAATCTGTAGCCTAACTCATCAGGGTTATATTCCTTGTCCTCCTGCCCTTAAAGTGATTTTACTTTATTTTTATTTTGGGTGGCATTAAAAAGAAATGAAAGACTATGATTCTGCTTCATTCTCAGATGGATATAGTGAAAAATACAGTGCTTATTATGAAGTTAATGTGAATTACCATGTAATTACCACTGGCTGCACTGTAATGATTATTTAGTTACCACTGAGCATTCCCTGCCAAATAACACACATTATTTCATAGGAAGCATAGAATTAACTCAAGTCATCCCGGAACTCACGGAGGGAGTTATATTCCCGATCTCTTTTGTTAAGTGTAGGCGCTGCTAATGTTAACATCTAAATAATCAAGCTTGGAGCAAACCGACAGCAGAACAGGGTATGAGTTTACATGATTTGATTTGCTGATGTTTTAAACACTTAGCAGGAGACAGCTATAGAAGCCAATTAAATCTCTCCAAGGTGCATAGAGTTATCTCCTTTGTGAGAAACAATTTAAGGGAATTGCATTGGCCCTTTAACTGGAGGGGAGAAGAAGCATTAGGAATGAAATTTCAGATGCAAAGTGCTGATCAATGGAGCCTCCTTTTGTGTTTTTCAGCTTTGTGTTGTTTGGGCTGCTGATATTTTAAAGGATTTGCACTTTCATTTTGCAAGCACAGGGTTATGTTAAACTTTTCTCCGAGAAAACGTTCCTTTGGCTATTGATTATGATGTGCCTTTAAACAAGGCATTGTGTCTAAAAGAGTAAAACAAAAACAAAAACAAAAAACATGTCAGTACATTCCGTCCCTTTCAGATACTGCATCTTATTTAGTGTACCGGAATTCCCAGTTTAAAGTAATCACAAAATTTATGGAGAAACGGATAAAAAAGGTTGTAAAATATCGATTTGGGGAAAATAATAACACAACTCATCTATAATAAGAAGAAAAATGAAGCAATAATTCAGGGGGTATCGAGCGGCTTGCTGCTGGGAGTATTGATCCAGTCCTTTACGGTATAAGATCGCACCTGAGATTGCTCTGAAAGAAAGAACAGCATTCCTTCGCTCATTATTTCTCAGATACCATCGCCTTGTTACATGGGCCCTGCAGAGTTTGGATTGTTGCAGCTGGGACAGTGGGACCCGCAATAATAATAATAAATAAATAAATAAATAGCTCAGAAATCTATATCGCCTGAAAGCCACAGGGCCTGGTCTTAATAACACATCGGCTCTGTTTTTATAAATTCTTCGTTGCCTTATAGTAGCTAATGACAATTCCAACGCTGTGTGGTTCATTTAGGAACCAAACAGATCTTCATCTTATATAATGGGTTCTTGTGTTTGGAACGAATTCTTGTCTTGGCTGAAGAAGCATGCATCTGTTGCGTTTCTTCTTAAGTCACTAAATTGAAAACAATACATTTATACCATTTGGACTATGGGAAATGTTGGATTTAGCTTTCACATGGCATGGTTTTATGCTTTCAGACAATTTTTGGACTAGGCAGGAGTATTAGTGTTTCTGAGAAGAATCTATAGTATAGCCTGAAACGTTGAAATTCGTGCTCACAAATCATGAATTTATAAATTTATCTACAATTTCTAAGATGTTAAGTGACAAATTAACTTGCAATGTGTGCAGTCATCACGGTAACTCCTGGAGATGGTGGGCTGAATTTCATCGCTGAAGAATTCTAGGTTCTGTCTAGACTTTAAGATTATCCTATAAATAATGTTGAGGAGACATGATTTTTTTTTTTTTTTGCTCTCATCTTACTTTTTTAGTGGAGAGGGTGCAATAATATTCAAATTCCAATTTAATAAAAAAAAGTTTTGGTACCTGTTACTGTTTGAGGCATCCTCTAGGCTCTGTGACCCATGAAGTTCTTGCCCTCAAGACACTTCTATTTTAGGAAGGGAAGGAAGGCAATGCACAAGTTAAGTAGTAAATGAGATAATTTTCAAATTGGAAGAAGTGTTATGAAAGAAAGAAGAGGGATGATAGGTAGACATGGTTAGGGTGGAGGGGCTTCTTTGAGTAGCAATTAGTACAATGGAATATACACACTATACAGATGGATAGTACTTCGAGCCTTCACAGGGGCATGCAGACAAACACATTTTTGTTTCTAAGCATCTGTGGATTGTCCCCTGTGCTAAAGTCATGCTATCATTTGCCCAGAAGCTTTACTTTCCCTACCCCATCCTCCATTCACTCTGTGATCATTATCTAGAAATATGAGCCATACTGGCTGACTGTGTTCTCAGCAGATCGAGCATCCTGAAATTTCAATAAGCATTGATCCATGTCATTGCACCAGATCCTTGAAATTGTTTCTATAATGTTTGTCCATTTCTAACGCTAAAGAAAAGAAAATTCCGTGGAGCAAGAGGCTCATGCCTGGTGACAATAAAGGTGGGTAGAGAGGGAAGGATGGAGAAGCAGAAAGAATAAAACATCTAACCATCAAGACTAACACCCAAAATAGCTTTCAATAAACTGCAAAGCATGCCCCTCTTTCTTTATTTACAAAGTGAGATTGAAAGTCATCACTGAGTCTTAAAGTGTGAATATTGAAATTGTGAGATATATGGTACATTTAGTGGAGACGTTGTTGAAGTGCAGAAGTCATTTTAACTTTGTCTTTTAATTTTAAAGATTTATTGGCTGCAAGGAAAGAGAATATTTATAAGCATTCTTAGGTATTCACAAAACATGTAGTTGCCAAACAGTGCAAAGAATGGAAAGAAATCATCATTACGAAGCTGGATGATTCAGGAAATGTGGTGATAAATATGGGAGTGACAACATATTATCTCAGCCCCTTCTAGCGCCACATTTTTGAGTCATGATTATCAAGTATATCACTGCGGGGAATGTGCTAAGTCAGTTTGGGGCTAGAGGAATTTCAGTTTTAAAAGAATAACCGGGCAGTGTTTGGGAAGTACAAATACAATAAATGATGTCAACTCATCTCAGCTTGAATAAATATATATTGTGTAATTTGCTTCTACCCTTTAATTTCCTGTAATGAAAGGAAAGTGGCAAGCAACAAGAAAGCAATTAATTGCAACAATGATTACTTAGCTTTTGTAGTGCCTGAATTAAAAAGAACATTAAGATTACTTTTCTAATAGCTCATATGTTGTTGGGTTTTTTTTTTTATATCCCTGATACCTTTAAATGGCAGGTGCATTTGAATTGGTTTTAAAATACGAATTTTATCCTTGTTCACAAACAGTTTGTCAAAATGAGCTGTTGGTTATTTTGTGTTGTTGTCCCACATTCATGAAGATAAATGTCTTTTCATAGCTAATCTATTATAATCTCTCTCTGTTGTATGCTTCTTTTGATTTGAGACAGGCTGATTATTGAAAAACAAACTTGTGGCTGTCACTGTGATTTGTTTGTGTCAACTAGTTCTCTCTCATTAGCACAGAATCTTGAATGCAGCAGTACCTGTAGATGTTGAATGAATGAGGGTTAAAGAAAATGAATGGGTAGATAAGAGCCCTGCTCTTTGGCCTTTTACAGGTTACTTTACTGCTTAAACCTCAGTTTTCTTATCTGAATAATGGGGGAAATAAACATATCTTCTTCGCTAGTTTGTTGCAGTGATTAAAATAGATAATATGAGTAAAGCACTTAGCACATTATAAATGGTGCACATTAAAGACTCAAGAAATGGTAGTTCTTATTATTGATGACTGTAAGTAGTTCTCAATCTGTGAATTGATTTTCTGACAGTCTATTTCTACTTGGTATACCAGTGTATTTCTAGTGCCTAGTACTATGCCTGATCCAGAGTAAATGCTCAAAAAGTGTTTGTTGACTGAATGAGTCCTCAGATTCTCATTAATAAATAACAATGGCTATTGCTGCTGACACTTAAAAGGCACTTGCTATATGCCATATGCTCTTTTAAAGATACGGTATATTTTTAAACATCTAATTTTTTAGAAAACCCACTATAAGACAAGTACTATTATTATTGCCACTCTACACATGAAGAAACTGAATCAAAGAGGAGTTATTTAAGGCCATGCAACTAGACTGTGGCAGAACCAAGGTTTGAGTTCCACCAGACTGGTTTCAGAGTCCTGAGAATTCAGCATTATCTTCAGTATTTAGGCACAAAAGTATTGTGAAATGTTGCACTACCCCTTGATCATTCAATAGATATTTATTAATCCTGGTCCATGTGTTAGTTACTGGAGATACCATGTATAAGATGGACACAGTCCCCACTATAGCTCAGTGGAGATTATAGTCTAATGCATCCGATTTCCCAAATTTCAGTTCATCCCATACTTTCCTCAGTGACTGTTAGAATGAGGGACACTCAGAGGTCTTACCTGACGCACTAGAAGGAAGGCTGTACACATTTGTACAAAGGAAAGTGCAAAGGTGAGTCCGAAAGGGAGATAATTAAGGTGGCGTTGTAATGAGTCTTATGAGTTACTCAGCAAACATCCCACCATCTCTTTGGAGAGTATAGGATGCATGCCTTCTGAAGCCTTGGATGTCACCGGAGACCCTTCCTGCTTTCAAATTCTGTGAGCAGATGTGGCTTTGCCATCTGTACCACGGTGACCTCTGGGTCAGTGCTGAGCAAAGTGCCGCTCTAGTCTAGCCACGAGGAGACAAGCCCCTGGCTCAGCCTGGGAAAGGTGACGGGTATGTGGAAAGAGCCCATTTAATCTTCTTTTCTCAACATCTGGGTCTGAAGTCATGTTGTTTACAGAGAGCTCCCACCACCTGTTTCTCTTATGTCCGGTACCTCAACCTCAAGGCCATGGGAATTAGTGGGCCACGTTTTGAATCAGTGGCAGAATTTCCTAAGAATTTGTATGAGTGTTCAACTATGTCATATGCATCAATTTCACTCTACTCTGCTTATTTGTCTTGTTTTGGCTTGCCCTCTTCACCACTTAGTTCATTCCTTATTTTCTTTATTTACCAAAAGTTTACTGAAGAATGAAAAAAATAAAAAAGACAGCTGGGCAAATAGAGTTTGCATTTTGATCACCTTAAGCACAATGCCTGGTGGAGAGTGAAAAATCCAGTAATAGTTGTTGAATGGACAGACTGATGGATGGGTGAATAAAAAGAAAATTAGAAAATTATGTTTATAGTTCAAGAGATTATTTTTAATTAGGATTGTGTTCAAGAAAAATATTCAAAGTAACTCTTAAAGAATGAGTAAATCATTCAGTTAAAAAGGGGAAAAAAAAGTAAAACCAAATCAAATTTGTCCCAGTAGGGTTCAGTGATTTGTACAAAACAAATCCATTGATCTAGAATCTCCCAGTTTCGTCTGCCTCTGCCTGTGGTCACCAGTCAAGATGACTGATTATCCTGGGAAAGGCTCTGTGGCCTATCTCATAAACAGAAAAAAAAAAAAAAAAAAAAAAAAAAAAACCAACAACAACAAAAAAAACTATCTCACACTTGGTCAGGAGACAGCCCAAACATTTGTCTCCAGAGGCTGGGAAATTTTAGCTGTGGTTGAGATTTGGCCTAAGGCGAAGAGCCTGCTGGAATGAAAGCTTGGATCTGAGAGGCTCAACCATGATCAGATGGTGTGAACTCACCTTGAGGGTAAAACACCCTCAGTAAGTTAGGACTCTGGGCCAACTCCACAATTTATTAAGGTCTGCTACTAAGTTTTCTACGCTGTCAAAGTACCATAGACATTTTGGCCAGGTTAGAAATTTCAGGTAGAGGGCCTTGAAAACAAGAAACTGATTTTACACTTTGCCTTTTTAAATAGGAAAGCCCCTACTTGTCTTGATCTATACTCCTTTATTTAGAATTTCAGGTGATTGTCAGGTGATCTTTCACCAAACTATGATTTGAATATATGGGTACTAGTGTTCACTTCTACTGGTGGACCCTGTCCCAAACTCTGTCATCCATCTTCAGAGATTCCCCTGACATCCCCCCATGGCAACCATTTTTCGTGAGGTCCTGCTCCTCCCTCCTTGCTTCCATGGCTGATGTGTGTGTGCTCAGCTGCTAAATGTGCAACTGCTTTGTGTCAGGCATTGTACTCGGTCTGTTACAAGTCTCAGCCTTTGCTTTTTAAATTCTGTGAGAATTCCAGCTCCACCAAATATCTTGAAACACTCCCACGGTCCCTGTCCTTTTTCTTGCCTTTAGGCCTTCCTAATCCTAAGAAACACTTAGGGGTTTAAAAATGAAATGAACTTCCTAAAGCAGAAGCAAGTCTGCTGTTTTCTTGAGTTTCATTCTCTGCCTTTTACTGAATGCCAACTATGTGCAAAGTGTGGTGCAAAGAACTCGCGATACAAATGTGAATCAGGTGTGCAGCAAAAATGAATGGAGGGCAGGCTGTGTTGGCATGATGCTAATCCAACAGATACAATGCTCTGGTAGAAATCTGGGGAAATGACTGCGGGAACAGCCTGGGAAACCAAGGAACTGGTGACAGGGGAGTGGTTTTTAGGGGACTGAGGGTGTAGGATTCCTTTGAATTCTAGTCTTCTGCCTTTCCCCCTTGTTACTGAACTCCATCATCTTAAAAGTGAGCAGTCTTTGTATGTGAAAATTATATACTATCAGATACTATCAGATACAGATAAAAGGCCCCACCCCTCTATCTCCCATTATTTTTTTTCTTTTTTTAATGTTTTATTTATTATTTTTGAGAGACCGCAAATGGGGGAAGCACAGAGGGATGGGGGCAGAGGATCTGAAGCAGACTCTGTGCTGAAAGCAGCGAGCCGATGTGGGGCTTGAACTCGCAAACTGTGAGATCATGACCTGAGCAGAAGTTGATGCTCAAACTGAGCCACCCAGGTGTCTCTCGCATTATTTTCATCTCATATGTTCTACAGTATTCCAGGATCTATATGCAAGTAATTTCTCAAGTTCATCATTTGTATTCTTCCTCTCTGCCCTCTTATCTCCTCTCCCAATGAGAGAATTTAGAGTGTTTAAAGTATTTTTTTTTTATTCATCTTGTAAAAAATTCATAACAAATTCATAGCAGAACACATTGAGGCCCTTGTTAGGTAAGGATGGTGCATTTGGAAACAGGACTGGGAGTGGAAGGCATAGGGGAAGGGGCTTTGATGGATAAGTTTTTTTAAAAATACATGAATGAATAAAGAACACCTCAGCCCCGATTTAAGAGTAAGCCTCCTCCCTTATGGTGTCTGGGTGGCTCAGTCAGTTGAGGATCTGATGCCTGATTCTGGCTCAGGTCATGATCCCAGAGTTGTGGGATCAAGCCCCATGTCCCATGGTCAGTGTGGAGCCTGCTTGAGATTCTCTGTCTCACCCTCTGTCCCTCTCTCCAACTCGAGCTCTCTCTCTTTCTCTCGATGGGGAGGGGGCGGAGGGGGGGGAAGTAAGCCTTCTCATTTGCTTCCCTCTGGAGATTTGCTTCCCTCTCAAACCTTTCTGTGGATTTCCCTCTAGCCAGATTATTGCAGGTTTTGATCATTTTGCTATGAAATTCTCCTATGTTACTGCACCATTATTTTGTTCAGACTGCATCATGAGTTAAATAGTTGGGACTGAGATACATGTGAAAGCTGTGGTCAGTTCCGTCTGTGCTCAATGAAAAGCCCTCGCCTGAGGGTTGGGCAACATGATTGCTACAGGTAGGCAACGGTTTTTCACCAATACCAAAGATTTATTGACATTTGGACAGGAAAAATCAGCTTTTATAATTCAAGAGAGTAAATCACCACTTGTTAATTGTGATGCGTTCAAAGGATATTTTGGATAGTGAACTTCAGCTAGAGCTTCATGCAGTAATATGTAAAAAATGCAGCTGACTAGAAGTTTACAGTTTTGACTAATGGGATTATTAGTCAGTGAGTAATACTTCAAGTTTGCCAAGTCCCAGTTTATAGCTGGACCTTCATAAGTCAAAACTTAGTGTTCTAACAGTCAGAGGCACTATACTTGGAACTTTAATCTCAGATAGAAAAAATATTAGCAAATATTATATTTTGGCCAAAAAAGAAAACATAGGGGTATTGACATTATATCAGGTACTTGTGTTAGAGTTGGTCTGCTTTGTTTGGAGGATACAAAATACAGGTGATCTCTGTGGTTGTTGCAATATGTCTGAAAGTAAACATTTTTGAAAGTAGAAAGTTTGAAGAAGCCATACAGTACTATTAAGTAACGTGGGCCTTAGAGAATTTGATCAATGAATCATGATCAACAGTTCTGATGAAATTGTTTCTTGTCTGAATAATTTATTTTGCCCAACACATAGACAAAATCTACATTGCCAGTGAGGCAAAAACAGTGGTCAATTTCAGGAATAAATGACCATATTCAACCCAAGTTTGGCACAAAGGGGAAAAAAAACCAAGACAGCTGGTTGATTGATTTCATTGTTTGTATTCCAGCAGGTGGTTTGGTGTTCTGGACACACATCGTGGGTTTCCTGTCTTTAACATGCTAGTTGTGACCACTACCTTGAATAAGGAAAGCATGTCGGTCTAAAATGGTAGCCAGAATCTAGCAGATAGCTGTAATTTCTTTCCGCGAAAAGTCTCTTTCTTGTCTTTTGTTCTGTTCCTAGGTGTGTGTTTCAATGATTTCAGTATTAATTGTTTTTAATAGTTCTTCTGCAGTTGGTGGTACTTTTGGAGAGACTAAGTTGGGGATGTACATACACAGCCTTTCCTTATTAAGAGATTTCCTGTTATACAATGCATTAAGGTTGTCAGCTTCTACTCCTGTTTCCTTTCATTCTTTCTTTTTTTTTCCTTTTAAACTTGAGCTTGCTTCACCAGAGGGAAAAAGACTAGCTCAATTGTGTTATCCTGTTAGATTGCTTAAACCATGTTTAGATAAAAAATTACTTTATGCTTTTCTTACTACAGTTCATGATTTCCATTTTGTAAGGCATCTTTTCTAAATTTTGTGCTTTATTATTCTTGCAGTGTTGAGCGAGCAAAAACAAACTCTAGTTCATAATTCACTTTAAAGAACATACCCTTTCTTTCTATTTTCTTGTTAAAACCAAATTGTGTGCAATTTGTAGGAAATTGAAACCACATTTTTCACTTAACTTTCCAAAATTAAAATTTATGGGGAAAAAGAAGCAATAAAACAGTTACAATCTGGTCATCTATAATTATCTATGTGGTTTGAGCAGTTCCACATTTAAGAAAAGTGACACCGAGAACTTATCAAGATTTTACAACCATGGGACATTTCACTTCTCTTTTGCTGCCTTGGAGCCAAGACCTCCACAAAATGCTTAAAGTTACACCGTGCACTTAGAAATTAGATGTGTAAAGGGTAACTTTGAAATGCGTACAAAACAATGGAGAGCACCTAAAAATAGTTGTTTTCTGCTCTCGCTCAATAATGAAATTTATTACAGGAAGATTTGCCATTATGTACTGTTCTTATTTCAAGTGTTGTCTCTGATTTCAGTTGCTTTGACTTTCTCTTGTCACGCTTTATCTGGTAGGGAAAAAAACCACATAACCAGTCAGACTATTTCTGTTTATTGGTGCTGCCTTTGCTGTCTTGCTGTCTGTGCTTCCAGTGTTCCCTCCATCATTATGATTCCCTAGGAAAAGGATCCTTGAGGACAGATGGGCACTGAGCTGCAACATTTTTCTCAGAATAAACAGTTTTTTCATTCCCTTGCTCTTTGTTATTGCCTTCTCATTGTCTCTATGTTAAAAAAGTATAAACAAGTTTTAGATTTTAAGAAAGTTAACACTTCAACCTCAGTTCTTAATATTTCCCTTTGTGGAAATATGCTCATATTTGGACAACTTGATGCAGCCGTGCTGAGGTCCTTCATTCATTCATTTTTTCATTCAGCAAACATTTATTGCACACCTATTTAGTTCTGAATCTTACGTTAGAGTCTCGTATAGGGTAGCAAACAAAACATTACAGATAGTCCTGGCACGTAGTAAGTATTTCATTGAAACTTAGCATCTTCATTAACATTTTAGAAATGTGCAGATGGGCAGATCTTTGGCAAGTACAGAAAAAAAAAAAAACAACAACATTTAAAACCACTACAGTTCTGAGTACTGACTTGAATTCTACTGAAAATTATACTTCTGCCCCAGATGAGCTTATCAAAAAACTTACACAAGCTCAAATGTTTTACAAGTATTTTAACCATGTCCACTTCTTCATTTGCAACTTTATTCTGATTAACGTTAAACAAGTGAGAATTTTATCTTATGCCTTCTACTTCACAAATTATGTTAGGTACTTATTATGTGTCTCAACTGCTCTAAGTGTTTTACAAATATTAATGCATTTAACCTCCTAACATTTCTATGAGGTAGGTGTTTCATTGTTCTGATTTTACGGGACTGAGGCATGGAACAATTAAGTCATTTGCCAGAGTTAATCAAGTGGTAAGTGGAGGAGCCATTGTCGGACCCAGGTAGTGTGGCTCCTGAACCCATGCTCTTACCTGCCCCATTGTGCTATCTTTAAGAATAACTTCAGTATTTACACTGTTATTAAAAGTGTGATAATCCCCGTTGTCCAACATTTGGACACACATGGTAGGACTGTGCAGAAAACTTACCCTGCCTGTAAATGGGCAGGTTTTCAAAGAGGAACCGACATAGACGCCCTGGCATATGAGGGTTCAGATAATTTTGAGCCAGGATGTATGACAGTTATAGAAAATCTGGAGAATAATTGGATAGAATAAGAGGAATTAACATTATTCACTACCTGTCACCCAGAGATAACCACAGCTAACATTTTCATTCCTTCTTTCATATTTTTTCTATGCATAACAAATGTATATAAACTTTTTTTTCTTCTTTGTGGTTATACTGTATATGTGTATATACACACACAGTTTTACATCCTGTTTTTTTTTATGTAGCCTACTAAGCATTTTCCCACACATTATAACTTCTTCATAAACATAGTGTTTAAGGGCTGTATAATCTCCCAGAGTGTGGATTTACTAAATTTATCTATTCCTCTATTGCTGAATATTTATGTTGTTTTATATATACTTTTAACATGATACGCTTCTTCTTTTTTTGTAAGTTTGATGCTTTAAAAACCACTTCACTTCTGGCAACTAACTATTCTAACCCTTTTTAAATACTTGTATTTTTTTAATTTTAATTTTTTTCTTTTTAAACACTTTTAAAAATTGTCCTCAATGGTTCCTTTTAGTACAAAGTAGATTTAAAAAAATATATATTTCAGATGATCTTGTTTTTATTATTTTAATATTTGCACTACAAAATAGTGCTACAAAATATAGAATAGTGGAAATAAAATATGTCCAAGCATACAAATGAACTTGTGATTAGTTGAGGAAGTTATATCTAGCTATAAAGCAAGCATATTAAAACTCTTGTACATATTAATACAATCGGCCATACCTTTTAATGTGTAAGTATTTAATCTATTGCCATTCTTTCTCTTTTTTATCATGCAGCTGCAAACTAGGTTCATTTTGGATTAATTACCTTTGGTACTAAATGTATATTATCTGCTCAGTTAGGAAAGAGATTGGAGGGAATTCAGAAATCAATAGTAATAAAGTAAACAGAGAGGATGGAATCCATTTCCTTTCTTAGAATTTATTTGGATCCACTCTACTAAAGTCAAGGACCCTGTCTAATGGACATTGGACAGAAGACCACAAATAAACTCCACCGGGACCAGCTCTCCTTTAAGAATTGACCTGATATTTCAGTAAATATCCTCCTGTTGGAATATCAAAATGTAGGTCTTTAATGACCTCAAGAAAGCTTTGACTTCTGTTTACAGGATTGATTTTAGTTTCTCTTTCAGTGTTTATATGTCCACAACTGGGTGTGTCTCCTTTATGCCCAACCTCTCTCTGGCCTTCATAAAACTATTTTTGACAGAGGATTGATGTTGGAGTCACTGGTGTTATGCTAACTACAATCTCATTGTCCAAAGGGAAATAAATCCAGTGTCCCATACTGCTGACTATAAAAGAGGCTCTCTATAAAGTTTCAGTGTTGGTGTCATCATGAGGAAAGATAATTTAATACTCAGATTGGGGTAAGTCTGTAGCAGCTCTCCTTCAGCACAAATGTGAGAAAGTGAGTTTACCTTGCCCAGACCTCTAAATATTCTGGCAGGCTAATGAAACTCAGAGAATTGGCATGCCCAGCCTCCCTTGTTGACATTCTAAATCCCACAGCCAAGAAAATATTCCTGCTACGTAAAGGAAACTCATAACTGCTGTTATTCAGTGTGTGTTTATCTCCCTCATGTAATACCGGTATTTTGTTTTCTCCAAATCCTAAAGGCTATGGGAGCTTATTGACTTATGTCACAACTAATGGCATTACTAGCAGGTGTACTGGAACCCCACTTTCACATAGTTTCCTACTGAGTGTGGTTTTCATTGTAGGGTGGTTGGCCTGGGATTCAAATGACCTGATTTGGTGCCTTCAATACCAAAGCCCAAGGTCAGGGCTATAGTGAGTCAGAGATCTCCTTTCTGCGTTCATGGAATTACAGTTACAGTTGATTTTAGAATCTTGGCTAAGGGAACACAGTCAGATTCTGAATGTATTTCAAAAGCAAAATCAGGCTAAAAAGATGGCATTGCATATTTTGGGAACTAGATCTTCCTGATGGCCTCTAATATTTTCATGACAATTTTTTAAAAAGTTCAATAGAGCCCAAATCATTCCACATGCAATAAGAACTTAAGCATGCTTATATCTCTCACAAAGTCTAATTACAAATGCTTTCATCAGGGTCACAATCTCCCACCCTTCTGACTTACATACTCAGTAAGAGGTACAGCTGGCATATTTCTTCCTCAAGAGGCTTGCTGCCCCTGGCATAGAACAGCTTTCAGTTTTGGGTCTCTTCCACAGGGACTTGCCATGCCATGGGGAGCAATCTGACGGGAGTCTTTTGGGGACACACCTCAACCCCTACTAAGATCTTTCTCCTTTGGAGAGGGAAAGAAAAGTGGAACTCTGCAGCAGGCCAAATATTTCAGGAGAGAAATGTGCAATTAGTTTTTCTACCCACCCCACTCCCCCCTTATCATTGTACCATCCTTGTACATTCACGAAACCCTATTTGCAAGTCTTGTCTTCCCTCCATAGGCACATTTGAAACCTGCTTAACTGGTATTCAGGGGGCAGAATGGCATTATTTGTGATTCCCTTGCAATCGACTCAGAGCAGTCGATTGGAGGGGATGCAAGGAGGATGTCAGTTTTGCAAGGACAGCATTGCTCGCTGTTCTCTCTGCTCTGCCCCAGAATGCTCATTTGCTTGTGAAGATAGGGCTTAATGCATTCCCTTCTTCTCTCCTGTCCCCTCTACATTGCTGCTGAATCTCACATTCCTCTAAGCACAGCCCCAGGAGCACCAGCTTTTCAACAAGCCAGAAAGAGGAGGACGTTCTGTGAAAATGGAACACTAATGGTTTGTGAATCCGAAGATAGTTAACTGATGTGTGCATTCAATTAAGATAAGGGTTTTTTTCCCCCCAGTTAAAAGACTCCCCAGGAAGAGAGGCTTTATTCTCATTTCTGGGGTATGAGCAGTTAATGAAGAAAGCATATCAGAATTCCACCCATGTTACCCAGAGCTGCCTCAAGATTCCATACGATTTTCAAGTTACTTGATTAAAGAAAACTTGCCAGGTGAGATTAAACAAGCTGGAAGGTGATAATGGAGAAGTGTGTGTCATTTCTCATCTTTCTTATGGATGACATCACCACCACACACCTCGCAGAAAATGGCTTTGGGCTTAAGCATGATCCATTTTGGAAAATGTCCTTTTTTAAACTTGTGTCTTACTGGAGTCTAGTCTTTATATAGCATGTTTTGTATGTATGTATATTTTCTGGTTGAAGCTGGATAGTTTTGCTTGAGGCATCTTTTGTTGTTTGTTTTCTTGCATGTTGTCCTGAAGGGAAGGAGAACATCATCTCTTCCGGTGCATTAGCTAAATACTTCTGCGGGGGCAATCCAGTGTAAAGGGTGAACAAGTGGGTGGGTACTGGAGACAGACTGCCCGGGTGTGAATCCTGGTCCTCAGGGACTTCACTTAGCTGCAGAAATGGTGAGGATGACAATATAGACTTCATAGGGATGGCTACAACTTAATGATATATAATATAATGCTAAATCCAGTCTCTGGTACATTCTAGTTGTGCATCAATCACTATGGACTACAATTTGGATCACATTTTCATTATGAGAATTTAGGTCAAGTCAGAGCACATTGTTTTTAATCCCAGGTGTTTTTGCAAAACAGACTTTAAGAGAGACTGGTATTGGTTTCAAAAAAAATGTGGACACCTTATAGACATGCCCCATGATGCCTTCAGGATCCTGGGAGCCTTTGTTGGTCTTCCGTATAGTTAGTGTTCATTTTATAAAATGGCAGGGCCATTTGGGTTTGAAATGGACAGCATTTATAGGAGATGGATCTTGTAATTAAGATGTTTCTGTCTGAAAGGCAGGTTTGATGTCCTTTGCCATAGGTGCAATTTAATCACACTTCTTTTCCCTCAACCCAGATTAACAGCCTCAGTTTTTTCATCTGTAAAATAGGAATACCTACCTCTCAGGGTGTTGAAGAAAAAAAAAATAAGTTAACAAAAGTGGAGTGGCAAGTACCATTTCTCAATAAATGATACTTTTTATTTTAAATCAAGCTTACATGGAAGACTGATGTAGGGGATTTAGGGTAGATTGGGTTGCAGCACTTGAGTTTTTCTTCTGATTTAACTGTTAACTGGCTGTTTGATCTTGCATTGGCCACTTAGGGTCTCCAAACTTGGTTGTGTTTGCTGGAAAAGAAGGGCTCTTTGCAGCAGTAAAGTTCTGAAATTGATTGAATGGATGTGTCCCTCTCCTGACCATATCAAGATCAAGTTGTTAATTCCAGAGTTAGAAAGGAGGCTTAAAGAAATGTATTCTTACCTAAAAGTTGTTTTGGTAGCTTTTGAAAAATCCAATCCAGTATGTTTGATTTTATTCTTAAAGGGTCACAGTGCCTATTGTGCCAATGTAATCATAAAAATTTTCCATCTGGGAATAGGTCAGTGGTTTATCAAGCTTGGTCTCTCCCCCCTACACATATGTCCCAACCTCCTGAAAAACCCAGCAATGATATCTGACACAGTGGCCTCAGGCAAAGTGATTGCCACAGATAAAGTTAAATATGCATTTTCACTTTCTCTAAATTCACCAGCCTCCAATAGGGGCAAACAGATTATAGAGAGAAAATATGGAAGGAAGGTCACTTCTTGTTCCTCGTTCCCATTTACTATCTATTTTAAGAAGCTCCATTACACCCATTAATTTAGAGAGGATTGGGAGATTCAGTTTGGAGAATTTCAGTTTCTACTTCCAGTTTAAAGGAAGAAGGTCCAGGGGAGTCAGTCGGAACAGGAATGGTGTCTTTTTGAAACACAAGATGACATTTCTGAAGGCTGACAAGGCTGGTGTGGGCCTGCACCCACTTGGAAAAATAGACTTGTTAGGAATGATTTGTGTAGCCTCCAGGCCTACTTTGGGGGATATCTCTGAATTCAATGATGGTTCAGTCTCTAGGCTTAGCCCTTCATCCTCTCCACCCACAGCCAATTTGCCCACCAAAAAGCTGCCCTCACTTCTAACTAACCATCAGTGTATAGTGTATCTCCATGCAAGTTTCTGTCCTTGAGAATTTAACCCATCAAAGTATCAAAGTGACCTTTCTTAGTAAAAATTAGTTTACTATTGCTCTATGAGCAGAATAATGCTATTCTCCAACAGCATACTATCATAAAGTCTATTCACGATACACATATCTTAGGAGAACCATTTGCAACTCTTAAAAGGGCAAAACGGAGATATTAACTAAATGTCTTCTCAAGAGCTGGAAATAAACAAAAGCAGCACTTGCCAATGAATGAAAACAATCATGATATCCTTAAATATGGATTGTGCCATACAATCCTTAAAAGTTTCTGGCATAACTTTGACTAAGCCTATCTCCCCTATACCCACCTGTCCTTGGTATTTCATGTGGATTAGGGAAGTCTTCAAACACTTGGGATGAGAAGTGGAAAAGATCACAGCCTAGAAGTGGAGGCTGGTTTGTTTTTTCTGTTTACGTTAGTGGCCCACCAGGGTGTTTGCTCACAGATCGTCAGCAATAGCCAGTGTTTCCTTTACCTCCTGGACAGTGTGTTCCATGTTCCAGTTAGACCCCCACTTCCTTTTTTTTTTTTCCTTTGTATTTAGAGGACAAATGCTATCAGCATGGTGACTGCTCTCTGATGCTCTTTCTAGATCCCTTCTTCTTGGGGCCTAAGTTCAAATAGGAATCTGGAAGGCTTTGGGTCAGTAAATTAGTGACTGAGACATTCTCTTTAGCTCTTAAGAGTTGACATAGGCTTTTACAGAAACTCAGTAAAGGTATACAACACAAATAGTCTTCTGTGCACCTGGCTTAGGTGGATGGTTCTAGGCTTTTCCTTTCTGAAGGTCAGAACCAGTGTCAAATTTACAGCAAACCCACTTATGATGCTTGCTGTTCCCTTTGGTTTTTATCGTCACGGTAGGTTTAACCTGACCAAGAAGTAATTACGCCATTATTTTTTATGTGGTGCTTTATTACTTGCTTTTTAAAATTGGTTTCCAGCATCTCATGAGCTAATAGCAACAAATGTGTGATTGTAATGTTCACTCCGTCAGGAGACGTGGGGTTATTGCGGAAGTGGCCACATACCCATTGCCCACACAATAACTGTCACTCCAAAACAAGTGAATTGCTTAACTAAACATCTATTGATTGTAAGTCATCAGGGACCAATATTAAGACCACCAGAATCTAAAGAAGATTAAATTCTGGCTACATATACAGATGTATTTTGTCAACATTTTGGTCAAGGAGACCCATTCCTCTGTGGTTTACAACTCCAAATTTGGGGTGAGTTAGAAGCAGTAGAACAAGAACCTCATTGAGGTAACCGGTGAGTGACCAACTTGGTTTTATCCACTTCTTAAAAGACAGGTGTCAAGATCAGGAGCAGAAAAAAAAAAAAAAAAAAAAAGAGCCATGGAAATCCCCTCATCTTCACCCCTCCTACCATACTAAAAGGAATGATCAAATCTGAATGTGAACTTGGCATTATAACTTTTGCCTCAGGACACCTGGAATTCTACACTATTGTTGGGACTGACTTGACTCCAATCTGGAATTGAGTGTCCTCTATGTCTCTTATACCTCTCGTGATTAGCTAAGCTTCAGTTGGGCAAACAGGTTTGCCAAACCCTTACTCTCTTGGTATGTTCAGATCTTTGGGGATTGTTGAGTGAGATAAAAGAAAACTAGACCCTCTGGATTAAGGCATTCACGAGTTTCCTAAAGTTGTGTTTGTCACCTACACTCATGATCTTGGAATGGTCTACATTTGACAGTTTCTCGTCAGACCTCTGGTTGATTACCCAGTTAGATCAGATTAGTGCGGACAACCCCTGTCATTTTAAGCTCCCCATTTGATTTCAGTGCCATCATTTTCTCTCCTGGTATTCCTTCTACTTTTTTGACCTGCCTTTGTCCTTTGTCTCTGAATCTTTTTCTAACTATTCCTTAACAGTTATTGTTTACTATAGCACTGTCTGTCCCTGGTTTTATTCTCACACTAGTAGTTTCAGGTATTAGAGGCCTATATCTTGACATTGTCTATAACATCAACTCCATCCTTGATCTTTTTCCTGAGTTTCAGTCCTTTGTTTCCAACTGCCTACTAAAGATTTTTACATGAATGCGCTACTGGCACCTAAAAAGCATGTTTGAAATGGAACTCATCATTTTTTCCTTCCGTATGTAATTTTCTTCTTGCATTCTTTATCTTGCTGAATGGCTACTCTATCCACTCAGTCAGATATATTAGAAATGCTAGAGTCATTCTCCATCCTTTCTTATTCCTCACACCTAATATGTTACTGAAGTCATATAAATTCTATTCTAACATACCTCTGAAATCTGCTTTTTCTCCATGATCACTTCATCCTTAGATGGTCCTTCATTTTCCATTTGGATTATCACAAAAGTACTGACTTTAAAAATCCATCTTTCATTGGACTTCTGTGGTTATGCCTTTGAAATATAGATCTGATTGTGTCACTCTTATGGTGTGGAAAACCTGAAAGAGCTCCTTATTGCCTACCAGATAAAGTTCTTATATGACACTCAAGGCCAGTATGTTACTCACAGTTACTCTTCAGTACTTTCCTCCCAGTGTTTAAGCTCTGCTCTCCACAAACTGTATTATTCAACCTTATTTGAACACATCATGTCCTTTTATAGCTCTTGCCTTTGCTCATGCTGTTCCTTTTGCCTGGAATGCTTTTCCCACCCTTTTCAGTAGAAAAATTCTATTTATCCTTATACTTTCAACTTAAATATGACTTCTTTGATAAATGTGTCCTTGACTCCACTACAGAGAATTATTGTTTTCCTTCCTCTGTGCTGATTACAGGCCTGGTTCCCCCCTGGATTATGTACTCCTCAAGTGTGTATATCATGGTGCCTAGAAGAGTTTTTCCAACTCAATTGTCTCTAGCTGGGGATACACAGGAAACTGGGCTTGGGTTGTACTTGTCTTTCTTTTTATCTTCTTCATCATACAACTTTATATACAGCAAAAAATCCAGTTTTATTGGATTAAGCAATGTAAAATATCCCAAGTCTGGGAAAGAATCCCATCTTAATTAGGTGTTTCTTACTTTTTCCTTTGTTCCCATCTGGTCACAGGATTTATATTGTTTTAAAACACTTGTGTCTTCTCCAGGCAGAGCTCTATTTTAGAGTGAAATTTGAGAATTAGAGGTGATGAATTCTCTGAACTATAATTTCAAATTAGTTTAAGTGAAAGAAGAAAGGCTGAAGCCCAGGGACAAGTGAAGCATACTTGATGTTCTCCTAGAATACTGCATCTTATTTATCATGTTGTTTTGAAATCTGTGTCTTTCTGCCCCTCTAGATCTGGGAGTTCTTGAGAATGGGAAATATGTGAATAGTCTAATTCTGTATTCCCCACATCTGCCCTTATTTCTAGCACATGGCAGGTATTCTATTAATGGTAATAATAACTGCCTGTTAAGTGTTTATTATGTGCTAAGCACTGTACAAATAGCACCACATCAAATCTTCCCTTTATAGATAAGGAAAACTTAAAGAATGTAAGTGACTTTTCCAAAAGGCATGTCACTGGGGCACCTGGGTGGCTCAGTTGGTTGAGTGTCCATCTCTTGATTTTAGCTCAGATCATGATCCCACAGTCATGGGATCAAGCCCTGTGTCAGGCTCCATGCTGAGTGTGAAGTGCACTTAAGATTCTCTTTCTCCCTCTGCCCTTCTCCCCTACTTGCGTGCTCTCTCTCTAAAAAACCAAAAAAACCCAAAAAACAAAAGGTGTATCACTGGTCAGCGATGTAGCCTGGATGCAAATCTAGCTTTGTTTACTCCAAAAGGGAAGAAGAGTGTGCTGTTAGAGAAATGCAAGTCAGATGAAGTCTGGGGTAGGTGACAGAGGTTTCTCTATGGGATATGTGTTAAGACACATGCAAGACATACAAGGAAAGGACTAGAACAGATTGCAGATAGAAGGGGCTATGGAGAGCAAGTAAAGCATAGGAAAAGTCCTGGGGGCCAAAATTATTAGAGGCCTGTTCTGGAGGCCTAACTTGGCTGGTCTAGCAAAGAGGTTAAGAACAGGGCTCCAGAGTCAGACTGCTTGGGTTTTCACTCCTCAGTTCTGCGGATTTAGGCAAGATACTTAACTCTTCTAAGTCTCAGGTTCCTCTCTGTGCAATGGGAATAACAGTAGCTATTCACTGTAGGGTTGTGGTAAAGATTAGATAGGTCAATCCATGTAAAGTGCTTGGCACATAGTAAGTCCTTAGGAGGCGTTTAGCTAATGTTGCTGCTATAATAATTGTTGGAAGAAAAGAAACACATAAATGAATGCAACAGGAGTGCCGTGGGGTATTTTAAATTTGAGGGAACCATGTAACACTGTAAGTCTATTGGATACCACACAAATTACTAGTTCAAGGTAGTGCATATCTTAACATTAGATTGCACTGCATTCCTTGTCATAGTGCCATAGCTTTGCAAAGCTTAGTTATCAGCAATTACTGTGATCAGATGGAAGTCTCATGTAAAAATTAATGCAGAAGAGGAAAGAGGGTGGTGGTATCCAGTCTTATTCCAAAATTTAAGAAGTTATGCAGTGCTCGACAGAAGCACACATATCCCATTAGAAAGTAGCTGTGATTGTTTTAGAATGAAATAAAAATATTACTATATTATTTTTTCTTCCAATTTCTTTGTATTGTTTTTCAAATGGCTGCTATGTTGTTAGGATATAAATATTAGGCGGTTTGGACCTAAGTAGTTAATAAACAGAGCTGCTGAGCATTTCTTTCCACTTGGAGGTGCTGTGGAAAGATTGCTGAGCTGCCCAAGGTGCTATGAGTGGAGAAAGTCTGAGAAGCTCTGGAGTAGATAATGAATAAAGATATAATCACAACATATGTGTGTTAAGGCTACAGAGAAAAGGGTTCTGACTCTGTTCAGGTAGAGGAGACTTGAGTCTGAAGCTAATGATACACAGCAGTAATAATCATGTAAGTCAGGTCAATACTGAAAATGGCTGACTTCATTTATTTTATATCAAGATGCCATTTAGTTGGACTGTAGGCTGATGATAACGTCTAGGCTTATCTGCAAAGCCATTGTAGCTCTCTAGGTAACATACTTGTTATAAGTGCTCTTTAACTTATTAAAATACTACCGAATAATCAGTTAATCCTCTAATCCCTATTCCTGTCTTATTAGTGGATTAATGGATTATTTGGAGTCACTTTTCTTGGGACTTTTTCCCCTCTCAATCTATCTAGAGAATCCTGCTATAACATCATTATCCAGCTCTTCTGAAACCTGTCCACCGGTTTGGAGGAAGCAGCTCTGTGAACAGTAGGAGTAATTTTTTGAGTTGTCTCATAAAACCGTGATATTAACAATCACAAGTAGGACCTTAGCCCAGAACTCTGTGCTTGGTTAGTGCGGGGCTCAGAGAAGGGTTTTTTAGCTTTGGAGTCGAGACTTGGTGCTGTTCCCTGCTGAGAGCCATAAGTTACTGGTAGCTTGTTCTACGAGAGTAATAAGTATTGTTGTTTAGCAATTGTGTTGTTGAAATTCAGCTCCACTATGTCTGACAGTATTTATCTAAAATACTTTCCCTGGTGCGTGTTCAAGTTCCAGTAAACCGTGTCTTATTGTGCGACCTTTTCATTTTCCAGTGAAAAGGGATCAGCTCGTCAGATAAAAGCTACAAGCCAGAGTACAGGAAAAATGCGTGCTCAGAAAATCCAAGCATGATTGAAAACAAGATGTGTTAAATCAATGCGGTTTATCGCCTGCCTATTCCCGGCAATTGCTGTTCTAAGCTCATTCTGAACACACACTGGATGATAAAACTACGGTGTCAAGCACTCGCTGGGGTGGGAACGCAAGAAAACATGTTTATCAGACAGGCTGTGTGATTTTACCCCCTTGATAACAGTTATTGTCAAAACTCTTTGGAAAGAAATCTGAAGAACAATTATAGAAGGAATATTACTCCTGTTATATCAGAAGATATGCCAGTCGGGAAGAAAATTATAGATTTATCCTTAAATGCTAAGAAAGACAGACTGTGTTGGCTTTCAATACTTAAACACCATCATCAATTACATGGTGAAAATCATCCTTCTCTTCTAGTTCAAATGAGCAAATCTGGCTTTGGAAACCTAATCACAAATTTTTTTTTTTTTTTTTTTTAAATCATAAAGTGAAAAAGATTGAAAGGCAAAAAAAAAAAAAAATCATGAAGATCTTTAAGCTTCTGTTTGCTTGAGGGATTTAATTTTAGTTTTAAACTTGTATCAAATTTGGAAATCTAAATTAAGACTCCTGAAAGGCCAAGCTGTTCAGAGCACATCATATGCAATAACAGGGGCAACTTTTCTCATCAACTTTATTACAATTAGAGAGCAGTACAGTTTTCCCTAATTATTGTACATTCACCTACTTCCCATTTTAGACAGAGCTTAACCCTCCAGGGCGATAAGGGGGTCTGTTTATGGAGAGTTGTTCCACTTCTGCCAGTGACTTCTCGCCAAGAATCATCTAGAAAATACCAACTGGTTGTGACATGAAATCAGTGGGTTTTATGTATCTTAACAGCATTCTGTGTTCTCTTTTTCCCAAAGGACAAATCAACCTTTGAGAGCCCAACTCAAACATGACAGAAAACTCAGCTTTTTGGTCATTTGTGGGAAAAGTTTCAAATACGAGGGTGGCCTCCCCCGAGAGGGTTCATGTTTGTCGATGGCTGAGTCATAAGTGGCCAAGTCAGGCTAAGTGACTTGCTCACCTGTACAAAGTCAGGGGTCTGTGCATAAGGGTTCCTCCTCGGGGCAGGTTTCCATTTCACAGATACTGAGTGACAAAGAAGCCATTTAATGGATTTGCTAGCAGAACTTGTCAATATGTTGCAAATTGGGATTCATTAATATTAAAATAAAGTAGTCATCCTGGAAGAGTAAGTAAAGCACCGAGGCTTTTGTTCTGATTTATACAGTTAGCACTGTCTGTGCCTCAGTTTCTCAAATCCCAATTGGGAGCGATGATTTTTGACATTTATGGCACAGCATATTGAAGGAATCACTGAGATAATGTCTATAAAGCTCTTGATATTACTGGGAAAACAGTATTATGTGACCTCAGGGTATGTTTAAAATGACACCTCAACAAGTAATCATTATGATTATTAACGTCTATTAAAAATCTTCAGAGGTCCTTATAACTTAGAGTATAACTGAGGTTTAGGATGTAAAAACTTAAAAATTAGTTGTAACCTGTCTTAAGTGTAAATTGGTATACATTTTGTAAAGGATAGTTAGGAAATATATGTATCAAAAGACTTGAAAATGTGCATATTCTTTTATCTAAGAATCTCTCCTATTTTTCAATATAGTACTTCTTACATCAGTGAAACTTTGCAGGGGTTGGGGGGGGAAGCATACACCCCCATTAACAGAGGATTTTTTACATAAAATATGGCCATCTATATAATGCAATATGCCATGACCCCTGGAAAGATTGAGGTGGATATAAATATGTATATAATCTGTATTTATATAAAACAGTATTGCGAAAATGTCTGAAAGCGTGGGTACTAATATAAGCAGTGGTTACATATGAATAGGAGTATCATGGGGTATTGTTTTTTCCTCTTTTTTGTGTTTCTTTTGTATTTTTTATACAATAAGAATGTATTACTTTTTGAGAAACACTAAAGCTGTTTCCATTTTAAAAAAACAAAAGTATGTCGCTCAACTCTTTCTTCCGGCTCTTGATTGCTCTTGCTTGTGGAAGAGTTCTTAATTTCTAAAGGTACATAAGCTCTTTGCATTCCAGCTGACAGCCCTCAGGGTCTTCCAGCTCTTTCTCCAGGAGCCCCAGCACGTCATCATCCTGGGCTTTGATCCGCTTCCCCCCCCCCCCCCCCCGCCCCCTCACTTTCTCTCCTCAGTTTGTACCTCCTATGTACCCCTGGCCCCACTCTTTGTGGAAAGGACTTAGCCACACAAGCCAACTAGTACCTCTGATTGTACCTTTGGTAGAGAGAAGTAGTAATTCCTTTGCTTGGTTTTTGAGTCTCAGACTTTTTGCCACACATCGAGAAGTTTGAAAACTACAAATAAGAAGTCAGGGCGTGTTCAAACCCAGTTTGGAAATTTTCCTTTGGCTCCTATGTTGGTATATTCTGCCCATGTTGGCTTCATCCTGACACCCTCCTGGTTCAGTTACAGCTTCTGCAGCGCGGTGAGCCTCTTCCCAAACCTCTCCCGAACCTGACTGGCGCTTGAGGCAGGGAACTGGGTTGTAAAAGTATTTCACATTGAAAGCAGGGCTCTGCTTGCAGGGGATTTGGTTTTAGGTTTCTTAAAGAGTGTGTCGCTCACTTCCACAGAAGAGACGACCGGAATACTGTTCATGCGCTAAACATCTAGGAAGATAATGAAATATCTAAGTGACTGGAAATGCAACAGATTTCTTCATTAACCATATTTCTGGCTCTTGTTTAGGTTTCTGGTTGATTTTTCGGTTTATATATTTTAAAGTCAGTCTTCAAGATAGGTTTGTGAAGATAACTTGCTGTTTTATTGTTTACCTCTAGTTGTTAATTTAGTGACTGAGGGAAAAATGGGGCCATTATGGAACAAAAAGGCTCGCCTAACACATATGTAATAACTCTCATGCCCAGAATGGATCTGCCTTGAAGGGAAATGCTCTGCTGTTACTCCTTTAGTTCAAATATAGAGTAGTCACCAGGGAAGCTCGGAGACCCAGGTGCTGGTTTTATCATTGCCTGTGCTATGAGGTTTTATTTATTACTTGGCATAGAGTCTAGATATTTGTTTGGACATTAAATGGCAATAGAATATAAATATTACCTTCCTAATATCTGCATTTCTTTTTATTTCCAGTCAAAATGACATCATGTCACACAACCATTAAAAAAAGGAAATTAAAACCCCAGAAATATGTTAAAGCGCTGCAGCGAGTCTCTGAGCTATAAAAGCAGGGGAACTCTGCGCTAACATTGGAATGGCACCGAAAGAGCTTTTCCTGTGCTGTTTGGGAACACAGCTCTCCAGCCCCTCATTTCCATTGTTTCCAGGAATGAAGTATTCAAGAAGTTCAGAAGGACAGAGGAGTGATTTCTCTAAAAAGAAACTCTGAAAAGAGAAAAGTCAGTTTTCATAACTGAGAATGCATCCTTTCTGACTATAAAATTTTAATTTGCAAATAAATCCCCTTAGAATTTCCTTACTTGATGTGTGTGAAGTGGATTTAAAAAAAGACTAAAGGCATGAAAAGGCCACAAATGGCATTTAGTTACAATTTACTCATTACAGATGTTTTGAATGGATTTTGTAATTTTTTTTTTTTTGAGAGAGAGCATGTGCACGTGTGCACATCAGTGGGTGAGGGGGCAGAGGGAGAAAGGGAGAGAGAGAGAGAGAGAGAGAGAGAGAGAGAGAGAGGGAACCCCAAGCAGACTCCCTGCTGAGTGCAGAGCCCAACACAGGGCTCAGTCCCACGACCCTGGGATCATGACCTGAGCCAAAATCAAGAGATGGATGTTCACCTGAGTCACCCAGGTGCCCCTGGATTTTGTAATCTTGTCATTAGTATTCGTACATAAAATCTAATTGCATTATTTTAAATGTTCTTTGCATATAGCATTTCATGCTGCATGAACACTTGGACACTGTAAATAATAGTTTTGTATTATCAGAGCTGTTCTGTCTTGACCAGGACCTCAGTTGAAGCCCAAAGAAGGGCTCTGCTTAGATTGGTTCTGCATAGAAAGTTACTGATTTCCTCTGGGGGAGTTTGAGATTGTGAGACCGGGAAAGCCAGCCCCCACAGCCATTTATAAACAGTTCCAACACAAGGCCAGATGTAGGGGTTTGATTTTTTTTTTAACTATTTAATTAACTTTTACTCTTTGAAAAGTAATGACTTTGATGCCCCTGAAATGCCGACCAGTTCATCAGTCTTTTGGGGCTGGATGGCATATTTCTTTCAGAAAGTTTGTTTTTAAGGGCTTTTGGTTTTGTGACACAAAACAGTTAATTCCTACAAATGCCATCTGGATGCATGGTGGGCACTAAAAATGATGATTGAGTCAATGGAGAATTTCCTATAATGTGGAATTTTTCAGATGCCTACATTGTTCCCATTCTACTGTGATGATTTAAAAATTGGGGCTTTTTCAATTTGGGATTACAGGGTTTTCTAGACCTCTGAGCCTCCCTTATTCTGCTACTGTCCCTGCCTGGTTTCAGATGACACCCTCCGAAGCCCTTTTCAGAGAACATGGACTAGGTATTTGGAAGCGGAGTCACAAAATGCTCTCTCATCCTTGCCTTCCTGTCGCCATTTATAGCTTCATCTGTTTTTCTTTTTTCAACCTAAGATGCTCATGCTTCTTTATTTGTGGTTAATTATGCCCAATTAAGTTTTTCTTTCTTTCTCTACTAGATTCTCAGAATTGTCCTAAGTTTTAGGGGGAAAATTGATTAGTCCCATTTCTACTGGTGCCCCCTGAGCCCTGTGCTTGAATACAATGAGGTCACTTTGTTGAGGGATTAACTTTATATTACATTCTTGCAGAGTAGACGTATGTCCCTAAGGTACGACTACCCCCACTGATGAAATAAATATACCATTCTTTATGATTCCTCCTCGTTACCCTCTCTGTTGATTTTCAGAGAGTTTATGAATAGTCACATATTTATACAACTGGCCAAAAGTATACTACTTATTTTTCTTATAGTCTGTAATAACCTATGCAAGGTTATTAAAGGGTATACAGACCCCTTTTAAGGCATAGTTTCTTATGTCATTACTTTATACAAGGAGGTCACATTCCATCTCGGCAACAATCTCTTGCTCTTAACCTTTTTCTCTGATTATAAAAGTAATGTATGTTCATCGTGGAAAATTCAGAGAATGTACAGCACGAAGAGAAGGAAGAAAAGCACTTTAAGACCCACTTTTTGGAAATAACTACTGTTAAGCAGTTTATATACAGACATATTTTCTTTATTCTATGTACGTTCATTTTTTAAAAAGTAACCATATTGTATATATGCTCCTGTAATCTGCTTGTTAACCTAGCCGTATATTATATGCCAGTAAATAATTTTTTTTCCCTGTAGCATTGCTTTTGAGGACTGCATCATATTCCATCCCATGGGTATGCCATGATTTTACCATCCTCCTCCCTAGCCACTTAATCTGTTTTTAGGGGGTTTTGCTTTGTTTTGTTTTAAGTAACAATCTTTATCAGATGACCCTTCTCATTCAGTAATCCTTTTTTTTTTTTTTTCTCTAGTCAATGCAATGAGAGAACTCATCAGGCACATTTGAATTTAAGACAATGAGCTTTGTCTTGCATATTTTTAATGCTGTCTTTGTCTATAGCACTGGACCACACCGTTGTAAAGGTCTATACCTAAATTAAGGGCAGGTTAATATATTGAAACACGTGAGTGTAGAGCAAGTCATAAAGGCATGGGAAATAAATTAAAAGCCTTTATCTAACTATCTGAAATACATCCCTTCACATAGTATACTTCCATAGAGTAGATGCTTATTTCCCTTGAATAATGAGTTTAATATATCTTAATTACGTTTTGTGGCAGCAGAATGACTTCTCCTCAGCTCTTTGGCTGTTAGTTCCATATGATATTTGAATTGGCTCTTCTCATTGCAGATACTAAGTGTTGGTCATTCTGCTGTGAGTTGGCTGTATGGACAGAGAAACACATCCTCCCCTCATAATGTCAGACATTCATTCATTTAACAATCACCCGTTTCTTGACACGGTAGGAATCAATTCATTATGCAAACAACTGCAGGAACAGGTCAACAATTCAAGTTTTATTGGTGGCTTAGCCTGAAAAACAAAAAGAAGAATTAGAATTTTCAGAATGCTGAATTATGTCTTCAGATATTAAAATGATACACTTAATTGTTTAAAGCTATTTTTATGGTTAAACATCTTGGATGGCAATTAGTAATATGGGTGGAGGATGGATGTGATATATAACTTAAACCTAGGTGCTCATTCCTGTCCCTCTCATGCATTTCTTGATTAAATACCATGGATTTTACGAGTAACAGCTTCCCTGCATGAAGAGTTCTATGGCTTTTTCCTCTACATGTCTAATTTGAAAAAAGAATTCTTCTCAAGGGTTTAGAAAGTAATTCATAAAATGGGAGGAATAATAAATATTGTGCTTTAACTCATATACTAGTATAGATAGAAAGATTTGGTACACCTGGGTATAATTTTAGTTAATTTCCACAAGAGACAGGTTGAAAGTTTACTGTTTGGAAGCTGGGGAAAGGGGGAGAAGATGGCTAAATCTCATATTTGTAAAAATGATTACATTGTCTTAAATGAAAATGCTACTCTATTAACAACTTCAATAAGCATTGCATTTGGGAAAATCTTTTCAATAAAAAGTTACCTGAAGTTCACTCCAACTTAAAATATACAAGTGAGGAAAAAGTACTTACTCTGATTTATGTGTCTTTTGGAGGTGTAATTATTGGCTTTTTACTCACCTATGTAAAACAATGTACTTTTGTAAATGGATTTCTGGCCACTTTACGCAGCTTTTTTTTTTTTTTTTTTTTTTTGCCTTTTTTTTTTTTGTGCCTTTTTTTTTTCCCTACATAAAAAGTAAGCACTGTCAATCAAGGAATTTTAAGGTTTATTTCCTCTTTAGAAATGATTGATAGCCTTTTAGATTTACAAGTTGACAAGTTAAAGGGTTCTATTGGTATAATTATGTACTAAATTCACAGTCTTTCAATTTAAATGTCCTTTTAAAACCACAAGATTATCATACCTGTATTTTGAAAAGTGGGCCAGTCAGTTTGGGTTGGTATACAAATTGCTTCCATTAGCCTTGGGACCTATTTGAATTTAATACAGTTTTTTAAAGTTAGTAGTAGTATGAATCTTACTTTTGAAATTTAGGTTAATGGAAATGCATTTTAAGTAAAGCATGTGGCAACTTGTTTTCTAATGTATAGCTAAATGTCAGAACTACAAAGACTGTCTTTTTACTCGGTGTGGGAGAAAATATGTGGTTGAAAACGTTAGTTACACTAAAAAAGAAAAGAAGAAAAACACCCACCCTCCCACCCACCCATTACTTAGAGGATACGGGGGATGTGGGTAGAGGACTGAGCTGCCATCTTTTCCTGGTCAGGTGAGGAAGGCTGAAGATATTTCATACCTTGAGAAGGAATTTTGAAAATTATAGACCAGAGTCTACTTCGTATCACACTTAATTTAAGGAGGCTTTGAAGAGAGTGTAGACAATATGAGTACAATAAGGCCCATTGTCTCCAAATATTATTATAGGTTTGTTCTTCTTTTAGTCTTTTTAAGAATTTTTCTTGGAGACCCATATGCTCTATGCTAGTGCTCCACAGAGGCTAGTCTTTTTCCTGAAATAATACTGATGTTAGTGAATGAGTCTGTCATTTTAGATGTGAGGGTGTTGTATCGAGGACATTTTCAACACCTATCACCTTGCAGACTCTATCAAGTGTAGACTAGGTTTTCTATGCTGAGAAGATCTCATCTCCCTGCCCCTCACCACGTTCTTGCAGGCTTAATCACCACAGAGGCATCGACTTGTGGGGTGTGCTGAGATCTACTACAGATTTTTCAGTTAAGCAAGTACTTGTAATTCTGCTGTTTATAATGTGTGGATACCTTCAGACAAGCCGTTGAGTATTTATTTTGCCCTGAGCTTTTAGCTAGTGGATCCTAAAACTTCATATCAAATACCATTTTACTTTCTATTTTTGATTATGTAAGCAATATAGAATTTGGTCAGAAGAACTGAGTTCAGGAGTCGTTACTAAGGTTCCTACCAATGTTCTTTTGAGTGAGTCCCTGCCTACCATGGTAAATAGCAGAAGTAGACAGTGAAAATGTTCAGCAAGGGGATTGTGCATCTGATCATCTCGTGATATAATTCAAAAGTATAAATTAAATTTCTGACTTCTAGTTGTTTCCATGCCATCAGTGTTAGTTTCTGTTTTATTTAATGAAATTGTTCTAATCCTGTGACTTCTTCCTTGCAGCGCTCAATGAACCCACCATCGATTATGGTTTCCAGAGGTTACAGAAGGTCATTCCTCGGCACCCTGGCGACCCCGAGCGTTTGCCAAAGGTCAGGATTCTTCTTTTTGGGGTTACAGTCTTTGTAACTTGACTTGAGCTTAGGTGATTAGCAGAAAACTTTGCTATTGATAAAATTAGCTCATAGGTGAACAACGCAACATTTTTGTCTTTTGTGTGTTTGGTACTATAAGGTAAACAATAATAAAAGTAGCAAGCATTTATGTGCCAGATAGTGTTGTTCTTATTTTTACATATATTATGTCATTTCTTCCTTTCAAAAACCCTCTGAGTGGGTACTTTTATTTTAGAGAAGAAAATAATCAAGCAAGGAGAAGTTAAATCATTTGCCCAAGGTCACAAGCATGTAAATTGCTAAACTGAGATTCAAATCTGTACAACCTGGCTCCAAAGTCCAGGTTATTAATCATTGCATCATATCAATTCTTAAGAGGAAAGAGAACACTGGCTTTCTACCTATGCAAGGATTTATACCTATCCCTAATGCAGCTAGAACTAAAAAGAAACATATTGGTAGATCTTGCAACTGGACAAATGAGACAGAGCCTTTTACCTCCAGAGGCATCCTACCTAATTGGAAATAAGGTATAAAAGTGTGAGAAATTAAACAAAAATTCAAGAGTAGTATATGTCATGCAGCAATACACTGAGATTGCCAATACAGAAAGTAGGAAATTCACATATTGACTTCTATTCTGTACCTGTTGTCAATATCGGGGGTATTCTCATCTCTGTACCTGAGGAACATGGGTCTTATGTCACAGAGATCACTATACACAACTAGTCACTAGAGGAAGTAATAGATACATTTAACCAAAGTGCAACCAAAGTCCTGTGAGGACTCCGAATAGAGAACAATTAAATAAGTTCAAAATACAGAATTAGTGGAACTACCATTCACCATTTACTGACAGCAAAATAAAGTTTCATTTATTACACAAATGGAAACTATTATAAATTCAATGAGTAGATGAGAGGTGCTCTCCTTGCTGGAATAAGGCTAGAGATATGTCACTTCTGAGTCTGTTTTGCCTCATAAAACACTTACAAAAATGAAGTTGGCGTCCTTCTTAGCTCAACAAACTTTTTCGGGGGATTGGCTTACTGTCAGATCCTACCTGTGTGCCTGGTACCCTGTCAGAACAGACCTTGCCCAGGAGAAAAGTACCCCCCCCCAAATTGTTGCATAAATGAGAGGAGCCAGTAGAGGAGAAGAGGGACACTACCTGACTGAAGAGAGGAAGAACTGTGACCAGCAAGAATGGGAGTTCTCTACCTAGACCTGGGGGAAGAAGCACACAGCCTCAGTCTCTAGCTCTGGCTTCCGGGAACAGCCTTGCTTCTGCCCAGTGTTGTGGACCTTACTGAAAGCGTTTCACCTCAGGAGGAAACCATAGGGTATGTCAGACTGTTCATATCCTTGTCTTTGAAACAGGCCTCCATCATACACATCCTTCTCTTTCACCTGACTTAGTGAACGGCAGTCTCCATCTGTAGTATAGATGTGCCTCGGAGAGATTTACTTTCAAGGCCCTCTGTCTAGCAAGAACCTAGCTCCCATGCATTTCCTGTGGGATTATAATTGGTAATTTTATAGCACAATGATATAAATGATGTGTGTCCACCCAGTGGTCAGTGCCTGAGGTGTCTCAGTGTTAGAAAGAAGACATGGGCACAATGACAGACTTGTCTTAATTTTTCCTTTTGGGGACAGTCTTCACTTTACACGTGGCATTTGATGTCTCTAGAGTCTGCTGAAGGACCTGGAGAGTCCGATTGGCAGGGGTGGAACTCGGAGCAAGGACATTCACTAGCTATGCAGCAGGGGTCAAAATTCTTGTTTTTTTCCCCCTCAAATTCTTTGCCTCTGTGCCTCAGTTTCCTTCTCTATCAAATGGAGATGGTAATATTTTCCACTTTTTCTGATAGTTATTTCAACCAGTTATTTAGCACTCAACAAAAGGTAGCTACGATTATCTGCAGGTGAGTAAGAGTGGGATTGTTGCTTCTTAGGGCTCTTCCATCCAATCTCTGCAGAGCAGGAAATCTTAATCCTGGTGGCAGTTGAATGTATGATTCATCTTCTGTGCCTCAGTTTCTTCATCTATAAAGTGGGGACAATAATCACGCTGACTTCCTGGAGATCACGTAAGGAAAAAAGGAAGTAATCCTGTGGATGCACTCTAGCACAGCTATCTGGCTCACAGTTGCTTCTCTGTAAATATTTATTGAAAAACGGAAGATAAATCTGATTTACCGGTTGAGGTCTAAAGAAGCCAGGAGGTACTTTTCTTATTCATAATGAAATAAGAGACATAGGCATATAGGGCTTATTTTTCTGTACTTTTAAAACCATTTTTACAGTTGCACATCACATTCAGAAATGTTGAACAAATAGCACAGGCACGTGTCACTGCATCCCCGGTGGCCTGATGGTGAAGTTCCCAGCCCTCTTTTCCTGGGTTTGGGAGGAGTAATCAGGACACAATGGATTTGTGTGCTGAGGAAACACTCCGCAGCCTGCATCTAGCCACTTGACTGCTCAAGGGCTCTGGCCGGAGCCGCCCCAGGAAGTTCTCTGTGTGACTCAGACCAGAGTGGCTGTCCTCCTGGCTCTGAATGTTAAGGTGGAGGGAGAGTTCAAGAGCAGGGTCAGGAAGTGGTGGATGGAGCCAGCTCAAGGTATTCCTGTGGACTTGGGAGATTTATACTCAGGCTGTCCATTGTTAGGGGGATAAAAACGGGCTCCGCCTTTCTTAGAATCATGGTCAGTGTTTGTCAAACATGAGTGTTTCAGTGAGCCATGGACCACACACCTTAAAAAACAAACTGCACTTTATTAAACCCATGTGTTTGTGAATAGACAAAGCTAGATTCATACAACCACCCACATATTCTGTCAAATGAAACTGCTCCAAAGACCAAGCAGACAGCTTTCCATAATAATATGCCTTTGTATACTGGCTTGTGCTTTTTCAAAGAACTTGTACATGTTTTGTTTTATTGGAGCCCCTCTTATGAGAGAAGTCGGGAAAATAGACACCATTCCCATTTACCAAATGAGAAAACAGGAGCAAGATGAACCCTTCTCTGTCAACTATTTTGTTCCTGAAAGTCACCATTAGTGATAGTGGCTGTACGCACACATTTAAAACAGTATAATTATCCTAAGCCCAGGTGTTACTTGGTTTCCTTTTTCAGATGCGCAGGGAGAAAGGTGGACTAAGATTTTAAATGGAACCGTTCTGTTCTGTTTCATTACAAACTTGCCTCCCTCTCTGGATCCTGGCAGGAGGGAGAAGAACACGTGATGGACTTTGGGGTGAAGGTTGACTCTTCATGTAATGAATGTAGCGGTGAGGGGATGGGGACTGTGGTCAGTCAGAGACCGTGAGATGCAGGCATGTATGATGCAATCCAGAAGCACTGAACAAGGAGTTCTCTCTGTTTTGAAGGCCAGCGGTGTCTCCACCCTCTTTCAGTGTATTAGTTGTCTTCCTGAGTGGGCAGTGAGCATTAGCACAGAGGCGTGGAGAGTGGACCAAACCTCACTGGCATTCTGTGTGTTGGCAGTGAGTCCCAGGGAGCACGTAGTGTCACTTCATGCCCAAGGTGTGCCGGGCACTGCTCTATCAAGGTGTTCAAAGAGCACAGAGGCCGAGAGAGTGAGCTCTCAGCTCAGATATGGAGTTGGCAAACCAGATCCACTGCTCTGTGCAGTGACTCAGCCTTTCCAGCCTCTGTTTTCTCTTCCTCAACACATGGTTGCTGTTGGGCATTGGTGAGATAATTTAGGCGAGGAGGCCTCTCTGGTATCTAGCAAGACTCCAGTACGCAGAGGCCACAGGCCCTGCAAGGCAGGGACTCCCCACTCCACAGGAGCCAGAGGCCCAGAGGGCTGGCGACTTGCCCGACTCCACAGCTAACAAGTGGGAAGACTAAAATTCGAGTCCTTGGGCTTGACTGCCTCACTGTCACCATTGCATCATATTCCCACTTTTCCTTCGGATCTGGAAACCCAAATAATTCTGCCTTGAGGTGATTAGCTCCGGTCTCCTATTCCTCGCCTACACCTCTCCCCCATCCTACTTAAACTCTTGCCAGCTTTCTCGCATCATCCCACTGAAAGGGGTTGGCATGGGGACCTCCGTGGGGCAAAAGTTTCTCTATCAGAGCCAGTCCTTCTTTTAGAGAAAGTAAAGCAGTTTGAGAAAAGTAACAAAGGCAGCATTTGTGTATTTTGCTTTATGGAGCTGAAAATATCTGGTAAATTGATCCAGTGGGAGTAATAAATACACATTACTTTATCTTGTTCTTCATGTCCTATACCCCTGAGCCTTGATAGAACAACACCACTTAATAGACTTAAAAAAGAGTAATTACACTCATTGGTTGTGTGATTTTTCAGCCCTCCCAGCCCTGCCTGACCTTCTAATTTAGCTCACCGTGTCTAACTAATGCATTTATATTCATCTTTTATGAAGCATGTATAGTACAGAATTGACTTTAGAGCTTTTTTCAAGCTGTCCTCCCAGGTCTCCAATCTGGTTAGTAGTAAGGAGAGTGGGAACCATCTATCTCTGTACTGTTCACATGTATAGATAACGCATACACAGGGCTCATGGCATTTTTTTATTTTTTATGAAACATAATAAAAAGTATTTATTACATTTTTACTTTAAAGCTTTTATACATTCTAGCATTATTTACAGCTAAACATGCAGGCAAAAGATGCGAGTGTTTTTAAAATGATTACTGTTAATGTTTCTGCTTGTCAGAAGTGCTTAAATTTTCCTGCACTTTGTCTAAAAACTTAGTACTGTTGCCTTTTAAGAACAACACATTTAAAAGATCTTGCAAGTCAGATTTGCAAACACTTCTGACAGTTTGTGATGAATGATATTGCAAAATTTGCAAGATGTTTGTCATTTTGCACAGCTGACATATTAAGGAGCAGATTAAGAAATGCAAAACCCCTATGGAAAACAACTATCCCAAACAAAAACCAAAACAAACCTCAAGCAAACCTTGAACCCAGAGAACACACACACCAGAATCTCTCACCCGGGTTTTCTCTCCCAACTTCCCACTCAGCCAGTGGAACCCAATTGTTCTCAGTGCATTTTCTCTCACCATATGGTCTCCTCATTACCATACACTAAGAGTCCATATGGGAAACTTGTGAAATGAACTGTATTCATTTTAACTGCCAGATGAGCAGCCTTTTGCTTTGCAAGCTTAGCTTAAGTCATCTGCTGTCTTCATGTTGTTATGGCAACACGGCACCAATAAAAAATTCTAATCTACTGTAAGTGATCACAGTATTTTAAGTGCTTGCCTATAACTGCCCTCAAAGGGGAGGAGGGAAGAAGGGTTATATTCTTCCAAAGAGCAAAGGGTTGTTCTTCATTCCAGCAGGTGTCACCAAAGAAGCTGGTGAGATGGGTAGAGGTGCCACCGTGCCCATGTAGTACAGTAGACATGGATCGTAAGGGATGTGGGTTGCAGAGGGATGGATGGTGGTGAGGACGGACTGTAGACCCTTTGGGAGGGTCTAGACAAAAAGAAACACTGAAAGTCAAAAACCACAGTTCTTCCAGCAGACATGTGACTCTGCTGGTGCTGTGAAGCCTGCCACACATAAAACTCTAGATTCTAAACTACACAGGCAACAGATCCTTTTGGTAGCTTCTCCTTCACTGGCATGCGAAAAAATCTCAGCCTCCACGAGTCTGCTCTTCCTGTACATGGGAATTAGTCATTTCCAACACTGTGCTAATTAAGAGCACCTTAAAGTAATGGAAGTAGGCAGCAACATCCTTAAATATAAATCATTTTCACCTCCGTGGGCCACATGATATGTTGCATCTCTGTCGCTCTATCTGTATTGAAAGTGAATGTTTATAGTCTCAGTTCATCAGTTCACATTAGCCTCATGCTGAATATTTAAACACAGAACAATTTGAACACACCATGAAGGAAGACAGTGACTGCACTTTCATTTGGAACAGCAAGGGCTCATCTAATAATAATTTAGTAAATCAGCCATTTAGTGGCTCGGTTGTGCACTGCATTGTGCCAAGTATTATTCAGTTGAACTGTACACTTGCAGAATTGAAATTCAGACTCTCGTCACAGGCACTGTTTTTGCTCAATGGAGAGACAAGACCCAAAATCACCCTCCCTAAAGAGCGTTAGTGTTTAGTGATTTATCATAAATACAGAGCTGGGGCAAAATAAAACCAGAGTCGACTGTATACAATGTATTCTAATTATGCTGTTATTGTTTTAGTCTTTATGCAAAGACTATCAGTGATTCAAAACCTGCAGTTGCATCAGTGAAAATACAAATAAGAAATCTTTGCATAGCCACATTGTCTGTTAGCAGAAAAGGGGGATGAGTAAGGGTTTCAGAAAAGGATAAAGAAAAACCTTCCATTTTTGTCTTCCATACCGTGACGCTAGCCACTCTCTCAACTTATTCATTCGTTTGTTTTTGTAATTTGAGGAAACTCTATTAACATTATATCCAGGAACCCAAATGACTCTACTCAAACAAAAATACAGAAACAAAAACCAAATCATATGGCATATTGAACTCTTAGGAAAAGCACAGTTGAGTTTGAATACAAGAAGCATTTTGTCTCTGCATTCTCTTGTTAAACACACAAACTATGGAATGCATACCTTTTCTTCCTCTCTCCCCTTTATCTGCCAGAAACCTTGCGGGCAAATCCCACAACCTGTTTTGATAATGCGCTCAATTTAGAGGCTTGGTGTCCCCTCTACTTTTGCTTCTTTTAGTAGGGGAGTTTAGCTTGATCTATGCACACCTGAAATTGAATATAGAATCGTGTATGTGGTTATGAGTATGCAATTTTTTAAATGTTTATTTATTTTGAGAGAGAGAGAGAGAGAGGGAGGAAGAGGGAGGGAGAGAGAGCAGGGGCAGGGGCAGAGAGAGAGGGAGAGAGAATACCAAGCAGGATCCACACCGTCAGTGCAGAGCCCGGCTCGGGGCTCGATCTCACGAACCATGAGATCATGACCTGAGCTGAAATCAAGGGTCTGACACTTAACTGACTGAACCACCCAGGTACCCCAATGAGTATGTATTTTTTGAGGGGAGGAAGATTATAGCTTCATTTAAAAGGCCCATGATCCTCACAAAGAGCTATAATTTTCCCTTCTTTATTTTGTCTTTAACTGACTTATTTTTCGGTTAAGTTATTCCACTTGTCATTATTATATCAGGCCCATTTCGGAGATGGGACAACTGAGGCTCAGAGAGGCCAAGTAATCTGCTTAAGCTTATGCAACTGGTAAATGGAGTTTTCTATCTCACCAGACTTCCTCACTGTTAATCTGTTCAGAATCTTTCACTGCTATTCAAATAGGACTGCATCTCAAACAGCACTCAAGGCACATAATGCACATATATGAATGCATATAATTTGCCAAAGTTCTCTGGAAAATAAGTGAAGATTATCAATATTATGGCTGGCTATTGCTCAACAAAGCACCAAGTGCTGGCATTAACACTGCTCTACAGATGAGGAAACAGAGGCATGCATTTACAATGCTAGTAAGTGCCAGAGCACGGATTTTAGCCAACTATATTGAAGTCCAGAGCTAGTATCCCTAAGCTCTGACTCCTAGAATTAAGAAAAAGGAATTTGAAGAAAAAAGGCAATTTTGCAAACCAATGCTAAAAAAATCCTCAAGCTTGGCTAGGGATGGGGGTGGGGGGGGGCGGTAGAGGAAGAGGGCAATGGTAGTATGGACTGAGGTTAGCTCACAAAGGGCCAAGCCAAGCAAAAGTGGCAACGTGAATGAAAAACATGCACATAGAAACACTGGAGATAATTCTTTTTCTCTTTAGCAGTAGAGTCATTGTCATAGGGACTTGTAATGTCAGTTATTCCAATAGCTGGATTCTGGAACGGAACCTCTTGCAAGTTCTTTTTTAGCACTGAGCTCTTGATGAGGGTAACTGTGTTTATCCTACTTCGTATCACATCCGCTGGGCAGAGGAATCAATGTAATTACTCATTAGTTCAGGGAGAAGTCACAGGAGGAGCAAGGGCTAACTCCTGTTTCCCCCTTACAGTCCAAAATCCTCCTCTTGGACTGAAGCCCTGAGAAAGAGACACTAGGAGGTAGGTCTTCAACCTTGCTCACTATTTTCAGCCTTGAGTTACACTTCAATTAAGCATCAGAGTAATAAGAACTGAGCCCCAGCAGTCTCGAGGCAGTGGATTTTAATTGCAGTTATACTCAGGACCATCTGTAAAGCCTTGAGAATTTACAGTTATCATTCGTCTAGAGGTACATATAATAACCGGTGATGTTGGACAATTTAAGAAGCAAAGCAAACTGTATTTTTGCCTCCCTTAGACATCCTTAAAGTACAACATAGTTCCAACATGCATATATCACTTACTCAAGTTTAACTATACGTACTTGTCCAAATATATAAATATACACATCTGTATACACTCACACCAAACACATACATACACATACATAGGTATGACAGTAAATTTCTCTGTTTACTCAGTGGTCCTTTGACTTTCAAACTAGATATTTATTCTGCTTTGCCCTAGGGAAAGGGAAGCCACAACCCAAAGACAAAGAGAAACAGAAGTAGTTAATTTTCGGCTTTTGTGTTTCTAAGAGGCCAGGCCTTGGCGACTTAAAAGATTTTCAAGGGTAATTTTGACTCTAGGCAGTTTTTGTTTCATGTGCTGACTTTACAACCCACCCCTGAAAAAGGCACCTCTGTCCATAGCCTTCTCTTTAAGCAGAGACTTTTATCCTGATCAGAAAGTCGATTTCCAAGGCCACTCAGCAGGACCTAACCCAGAGCGTCGGTCTTAAACCAGTACAATGAATTGGAATAAGAAGAGCCGGCCAGAGGTTACCAAGTTCAGCTCTGTACCTCCAAGCAGGTCATATTCACAAGGGTGCAGGCACCATTTTTCACTGTATTTGTGGCGGGAAGCACCCCAGGCTCCCATTCACCAATTACCATGACACCATTTAGAAGAGAATGCCAGGAGACCAAAAAGAGGGGGAAAAGCCATTGTCATAACTCTTCTCAGGAATACCTGGTTTCACAATTTATACTTAACTGCTGACACTTGAAAAGTCGAACATTTTGGTAAAATGAATCAAGCTGTAATGTTTCTTTTATGAGATCCCCTTGCAGGAAAGGGAGGTTTGGCACCTTGTGGAGACCAAGCTTAGTTATCCATCATAGTAGTCAGCTGTCCTAGCCAGCTTCTCAGAGGTCACGCGATCGAACCAACAGCTCTTACAACTATATTATTGCTTACGGAACAGTAATTGAGGCACCAGATAAAAATTACCTGGTCTAATAGGCAGCGAACAATTTTCACTCAATAAAATTATAAGCCAAATCATTCATTTCATAACACTCTGGCTAATTTATTTGTTGACCTTTTATTATCCATAGCTCTTCAGTGGTATTAACTGCAACTCAGACAAAATCTCTTGTTCATTTCACTTTCATTGATTTTTTTTTTCCATTGAGGCAATAACGGCTGCTTGAAAACAGCCTTTTTCTTTCCACTGTAAAAGTCAATCATGTAAGTTAGTATGTCTTACGTTGGTATAGCTGCCTTAGCTTACAACCCACTTTAATTTCATGTGATTCAGAAGTCTTCTGTACCATGTTTGCAACAAAGGCAAAGCTTTCTGCTGTGCCTCTAGCCACATGGTACGATGATACATAATAATATGTTTGAGAAGGAAGAGTGCTCTCGTTTAATCTGAACATAAAATCAACTTTAAAATTAGAGAAGGTTCAGAAATCCCCCCACATTTTCTTTAGACTGGGCTAGAACGACTTGGATGCCTCTTGTATTAATAGCAGTAGACCCTTTCAGATTATTTAATTCCTTTGTTGTGGAAATTTCTGCAGATTTTAATTGTGGCTTGAATTTTATTTTTCTTTAAAGAATATGGGCAATGTGCATGTGCTAGAACATTCAGTAAGCTTCAGCTGAAGCTTCTTATATAATAAAATACCATGAAGTCTTTAGAATGCAAGGTTGTAAAATATAATTGTTACACATTTGGCATTTTATGCCTCCCTAGAAATAACCACTTGCTACCTACACCTCATCTATGCTCCTCCTTTCCATTTCAATTTACTCTAAAGTGGTCCTTAGCCATAATGAGAATGCCCCTTTCAACAGAGACATGTTTAATTATATCGATGCTAGATGTAAGTGACTCTTCTCAGTCATAGGGCTTCTGAGTAAAGAGTGCTTAAAGTGTGGCACAAAAGGTTTCTAATGCTCTGTGGTAAGCTCTATTTTGAGTTCATATTACCAGAAAAATGAAAAATTTGAGGAATGTCTCAGAGGATCGGAAACTAAACAGGGCTCAAGTATTATTTTGGTTTGTTTTACTCCTTCCCTCGCTGCCCTCATTATATGATTTTTTAGAATGCAAAGTCTACCATTGTGGAATTTTCCATTTGGCTGAATAAACACGAAGGAAGTTGGGATCTAAAACTACCCTCCACAGAAATTACCTCTCAGTACAACTAGTATTTATTGTTTTGTACATCCAGCTCTGCAGGAAATGGGCTGTGAGAAACTTCCAATCAATTTTTCAGTTTTCAGGTGTTCCAATCAGCAGTGTCGCCCAGACTTTCAGAAGGAAATGGGGAAAGAGCTAGAACTTAGAGGCTCGTGAGCTGAGTACACTGTTCAAAATCTGGACCTATTGGTAAACTCTACAGTGAGAAGGCAAATGAAATTAATGCTGATTCCATTTATAGATGCTTATCACCTCTAAGCTGGGGTGGGGGAAGCCTCTGCCATTCCACTCCATTTTATGTTGCCGATAGTTGGGCCCATTGCATCTTGAATCCCCCGATAAAGCAAAAGAAGATTGGTGATAAATAGGTGTCAGGGAAATGTGCAGTGACAGAAAGGTATTGTATTTCTTTCTCAGGAATCACCCAAGTTCGGCTTGACTTTGTAGGTTAGCTTCTGTTTTCTTCTACATCCTGCAAAAACATTTCCCACTTGGGAGAGCATAAAGCCAAGCACAGATTGTCCTCACAATTTTCTGAAGTATCCCGGGCCTTAATTTTCAAAGGGGATTCCCAGAATCTCAAAATCTGATTCTAAAATTTGAAATTAATGTTGTGTTGGTAAGTGGATATTCCTCTGGCTTTATGAGCTGAAATATATGCTCTGAGTGAAGGAGAAAGTTCAGGCCACATCCCCTGCTCATCTGGGTTTGAATTACTCAAAACATTGAATTGGATTTATAAAGGGACACCATATTGGACAATTAGAGAACCTTCCACTTCACCCTGGAAGGCTAGATGTAGACAGTGAATATGAGTTTTTACCTACATATCTGAGGGCAGACACTGAAGAGAAGATTCACATGGAAGGGGAATAATCCTTAGAGATTTTACCTTCATGAACTCAAAAGAAAGATGAATTAGCCATATCTGCATATCAGACATGATGTGCCTGGTTCCTAAGACTGTGCAAATACCTAAATATTTCTAAGGGTGTAAGAGAACAGTTAATAAAAGGCTGATGTGTATCAAGACCAATCTCATGTTGCTAACAGTCTATAACTTGAGATAATGTCTGTACCCAATATGATTCATTATATTAATCACAAAATTAAAATGTAAGCACAAGCCAGCAGGAGTAAAAGAGCAAATTCATAAAAGAAAAAAAAAAGTGGCATAAAAACCCCCCACAGTGATCAAGACTTGACCTTGGGGAATTTATATATTGGATTAAGAGGTCTGGAGCCAAATAGAACACCAAATTTAAGTCTTGTGCTTTTATAAACCATGCCAAATGTATGCCCTTGTCATTTCATCATATAAATTAAGCATGTACTTTCAAAAACCAGTAACTATCTTAGAATAAACTTTTCAACGAGACTTTCTCAAGGCCCGTGTTTTGCTGAACATTGTGCTAGGGGCTTGGAGAAGATGATTAGATATTCATGGCTTCAAAGGGCCTACAGTCTAGTTGTGGATAATGAAGACTAACATAGTTAAAATCAGAGCAAAAGGACCCCACAGCATCTACTTCTGTGCTGTGCTGGATGGAATATTCAGCACTATTTTTCAGAGTTAGAATAAGAGAGATTAGAAGCTGCAGTGAAGGTGGAATCAGTTCTGACAGAACAGTGTAAATCTCAAGAGCACAGGCTCTGATGTCTGACACCTGAGGGTGAATCCCCGCTCAGCCAATGTCAGTTATATGGACTCAGGGAAAGTTGGCTGACCTCTCTGAGTCTCAGTTTCCTCACCTGCCAAATGGTGGTATGGGCAGTACCCTGAGATGCTCTCTGTGAAGACTGGGTGAGTTAATGTTCCACTTTCAATAAACAACAGTTATTTTTATCATTACCAAACCACCACCACCTTCATTACCAGGCTTTGGAGGATGAGAAGGCGTTAAGAATGGGCACAGAATGAAGCCAGCATTCCAGATAAAGGAAAGGCAAAAGGAGTGAAGGTCTAGAGATGGGCAAGAGCCAATGTTTTGCTTCTAGGCTAGGGAGGACTAGCTAGACCAGAATAGAGAGCAGTTCTTCAGATGTGCAGGGAGAGGAGGTTGGATATAGAGGGTAGGACCAGATGGTGGGGAGAATCTCTTGTAACCCCCATAGAACCCTGTACCTTAATTCTGGGAAGATAATGTGCCTTGAAAAGTGCTGGAGAGTAGTATCAGTTTGTTGACTACTGGAGCAACAAGAGGCTCAAAAATTATTTGCTAATTGAGGGGGTTGCAACATAGGAAATAAAGATGAATCTTCCTTCTGTCTTTGCAGCCCATTCAGCATCTTTATTATAAAGGCTGCAAAACATAAGTAAAAACCCATAACAATTAGGCTTGAACTATTTCTCAGAGTTGAGTCTCCTCAGTGTTTCTGTAGACTCTAAATAGCTTATCCCTTTTTTTCTTTGCAGACCCCACTCACGTTATCGTCAACCAATGGTCATAATAGGACAGGGGAAGCCAGGTTTTAACTGTGAGGGAAAATAGATCAGTGAAAGTTGTTCATTTTAAGGAGTAAACATTTTTTGTTTCTTTAAGAGAGAAGAGATCAAGGCCATGAAAAGAAAAATAGTCTGAATCAGGATGTAGATTGGAGAACAAGCATTAGCTCTATAAGGAGACTCTGGGGCTTTTCAATATTTAGGATACTAGTATTTATCTTCTTTATTCCCCAATGGGATATGTTTTTAAATCTAAGGATAGGATTAATTATCTTAGAAGAATCTAATCTCTACCTTCATGTTTTAAACTGCAAGCAGGGAGATGTTTTAAACATTATGAAAAGAAGAGAAAATCTCTCCTGACAAATAAATGCCTTGAAAAATTAGATATTAGTACTAGTCAAGTGTTCTTTCTTTTCAGAAATATTAAAATTGCATATTAGAATGGAAGGAGCCTTATACTATACTTCCTCCTAATGCCACAAAAAATAAGACTTTAGGAACAATTTCCGAGACAAAAGATTATATGAAACATCCAGTTCTTCCCCTTATGGGAAATTTCTTTTTTTTTTTTTTCTTTAACATCCCAGGCTCAATCATTTCCTAATGTGAAATTACAGATTTTTCAAATTACCATATAAAACTGCGAAAAAATTACACTTGTGACCACAGAAGAGATAGCATACACTATCAATTTGATTTTAAAAGGCATACATCTTTTATACTACCTGTCATTTTTATAATGCCTTTTACAAATTTAATCAATACATTTTAACATTCTATATACTTTAAGTGCAATATACAATAAATATTCAAGTTTCATCTTAAACATGCTTTAGCCTTTAAATTGTTAAAACTGCAGTGCCCTTTCAATCTACTTACATAATGTCATAAAATATACATTTCAAGGTAAATGAAGTCAGCTACTTCAATTTAGTCCCTCAAACTGGTAGTAAATGAGAGGTTAACACTATGGTGCCAAACCCATTATTGAGTAAATTTAGCACCTTGGACAGCTCTGTAAAATCTTTATTGCTTTCCTGACCTGCTCGTCATGTTCTGTCTGTGTGTTCAGTGGCTCTCAGCTCTGATTGAAAGGCAATATATTAGATCCCCAACACAAACACGCTTGGGGGCTAGTTCACTGGGAGCGTAATGACATGGAGGTGAGAGCAATTTTCTGGTCACCAAAATCCAAGCACCTTGCAGGTCCATTGCACTAACTCATAGAGGACCTAGAAATTTCCTTTCTCCTTCCCATTTGCAGAAATAACTAATAGAAGCTGAATCACAATGGCAGAGCTGAACCAAATGTGGACTCTCCCTTAAATCCCAAAGTCCATACTGCAGTGAAGGACATTTTAAAATGGGCAAGGTATCATTTAAGGAAATCACTTTCAGGGCAAGAAATCCAGGTTCGCTGTCTACAAGACTGCTGGTCTGAAGTGCTGCAGGGCTGATGACCCACCTATGGCAGTGTGCCTACTGGGAAAGCATAACCCAGCTCCGTGGATAGAAGAAGGATGTAACTTCATAAAGCAAGATTCACATGTTTCATTTTCAGAGGATTAAATGGTGATGAGAGCTCTGGGTATTGAATAAGCAGAAAAAGAAACAATTGGATTATGTCACTGAAAAACCTTTATAGTCAAAAATATATGAGAGTAAACTGTATAGCATACACTAGTAGCTGAAATTTTTTCAGGTTTATAAAAACTTCAAAGATCTTGGAGTTTATTTTGAACTTCCCTCCTCCCTGGTTCTGTGTAATTAATTAAAATAAGCACTGGTCTGAGTCCTCAATGATAGTGTTCCAAGATTGAAATTCACAAGTGCAGTTTCCAACTGCACCTCATCTTGTGTTTTCCCTAAAATGAAAAGAAAGAAAAATACCTTCTCTGCCAAATCCAAACACTGGCATAAATATTTATTTGAAGAAATAAATGAACATAGACCCAGAGAAGTCAAATCTTAGTAAATAAACTAACTTGATCCTGTTTTGTTTTAATCTTTCCTAAGCGCCATGAGGTTTTAGTGAAAGCAGCACGGGCCGAATTTGATATGGGGACAGGGTTTAGTGTGCCCATACTGTAGTAAATTATTAACCGGTGTGGTCAGACAATACGGCAAACAAAAAGTGGTAAATTATCTTGTAGCTTGCATTAAAGAAAAAAAATAAGTTATTTCGGATGTATTGATTCAAACCTCATTGATTATATAATGCTTTTCATTCCTTATATAAAAAATAACTGAACTGTTTTACAAATGGGGTCTAGCAGCTTAAGGCTCAATAAATGTTTATTGAGAAGTGAAAACCCCTCTATCTCATTTTTGAATTTAGGACATTATATATGTCATAAGTAGTTACTGCAGTGTGACAACTATTTTATCTTATATTACAGAAAATTTAAAATTGAAAAATGTTAATATGTATCTAAACGCTTGTCATTTCAAGAGTTGTTCAAGGATTTTTGAAGAGGCTATGGTGACAGCAAAATGAATGTAATTATATCCCTATTTTCTGATCAGCATCTACAGTATACGAAAATCGAATAGCACGGCTTCTCCATGAAGAAATCTATTGTGTGAAATATTTAAAGTTTAACTTCTTGAAACTTTACCCACAGGGAAAAAAAAAGTAAACATATCTTCTTGCAAATCACCTCTGATAATCATGCCTGTATGTTTGGTTCTCTGATTAGCCTCCATTTTACAAGCCTAACTTTCCTCTTCATACTCCAGTTTAAATGAATATGAAGAAAATTAGGTCAGAATGAAGACAGAGTGACTTCTTTTGGTTGAATGAAAAAAATTACCACCACACACACTTTTGTAGAGTGTGCTATTAGAAACAAGCATACAAGCTAAATACAGAAGCCTACCTAAATGAAAAGAGGGAAACATTTTTCTCCAACTAGAATGAAAAGCAGAGCATATATCTAGGATGAGAATGAATGCGCAAATGGGGAAAATGACAAACAATACTGAAATAGCAAAGAATTGCTGTAAAAGAAGCAGACTGTGCCAGTCATGAAAATTGGTGCAGAGGGAGCTTCCGGGGGCAGGAGAATCCTTCTGTAAGAGCCTCTGACAAACAGTGCATTGCCCCAGAATGTGAGTTTACTCCATCACTCCCTTATGTCATGGCTCTACCACACAAGGGAGATAAACAAAAGAAGTTTAATGCTACATGCTTCTAGTAGCCAAAGATTGATTGGAAATCCCTCGAAAATGACCTGTCTGATAAGGTCATGGTTCCTGGAATAAGCAATTAAGTACTAAATAAACACATCTTAGGGATTCATAACATGCACTGAATGACATCGATTGTAGTAATCTAGTAAATGACCTCGCAATTGTATTCAGCAATAAACATATGAGTGCTTTATCGTGCCTACGGCAGACTATTGAGTGATGTATTTTATCCTGCAGTACCAATGATGCTCACCTTTTGACTCAATTAAGTGTGTATGTGAACAGGGATAAATTGGTGATTTAACAGCATTCTGGGGTTTCCCAAGCTACTGCCTTTAAAACAGTGTGTTGACAAAGTATGGCCAGAGGGGACTATGACGTGGTCCTGTGAAGAGATGAGGACAAGTGGCCTTCACTCAGACGACTGTATCCGCTTTTCTCTTGACAGGAAGTAATACTCAAAAGGGCTGCAGACCTGGTGGAAGCGCTGTATGGGATGCCACACAACAACCAGGTGAGCGCGACTGTTGAAGATTCCTTATTGTGTTGAAAAAGGGCGAAAAACACAAAACCACTTGCATGAGTTCCGTGTCATCCAGACATGAGACATAAGGCTATTCCGTTCTTTCTTATTTTGTAAATCTCTTATTACCTTTTCAATGGAATCATTTCCTTACGAGAATAGGTACTCCATTTAAAACAAATTTTCCATGGGAATGTACTTCATAATTGAGGAAGAGAGTTACCAGTGTTTTATTTTATTCCTCTCAGGTTTTCAAGCAGATTTAGGAGGAAAAGGGGGTTTAATTTCCTCTTCTAAAAAGAATGATAAGGCCTGACTATAATTGTCTGCTTCTATTCACAGAGCAGCTCCATGTATATGAGTCAAATTGCTCTAGAAACTAGGAGTCTGAGCAATCATTCACTCTTTTTTTGTGTGTGACTTGAATCAGTGTCCAAGGGACACAGTTCCACTAATACTCAGGGACACAGATAGTTATCTACAGCCTGCCCTTAGCTTTAGTACGGGAGAGGAGTTGTAGCCTCTGTGTGTGTGTGTGTGTGTGTGTGTGTGTGTGTGTGTATGTACCACCAGAGTTCCTGTGTGTTATTGGCTGCCGGGTGGGGGTCGGGGGGACGCCATGATGCTGTCACATGCGGGGTAGTAATATGGAAGGGTAGTAATATGGGGCTAAGACAATGGCCTTTCAAAATCAGTCAAACAAGGTTATGCAGCCCAGCTCTATCCCTAATAGGTTAGTGTCCTTATGTGAGCTCTTGGCCTCTCTCTGAGCCTCAGTCCCCCATTTGCGATATGGGCCCATCATGATGAGACTTGTCCCAGGTTTGCTGAGAGGTTGCAGAAGGTAATGCAGTTAGAGCACTGGAAGCCCTGAGCACTGGGCCTGTCGTATAGTAAACACTGGGAAAAAATGGTTTTCCTGGGAGTATGACTAAGGGTAGCTAAATGGAGTATTGTTTTACTTTGCAGGAAATTATTCTGAAGAGGGCTGCTGACATCGCAGAGGCTCTGTACAGTGTCCCCCGCAACCACAGCCAGCTCCCGGCCCTCACCAACACCTCGGTCCACGCGGGAATGATGGGCGTGAATTCCTTCAGTGGACAACTGGCTGTGAATGTCTCCGAGGCGTCACAGGCCACCAATCAGGGTCAGGAGCCTGTTCCTCTCCCTCCCCGTTTCCTTGCCCCTTCCCAACCTCGGACTGCTCCCCACCCCCCACCCCTATCACTTATTTGGCATAAAACAATTTTTATTTAAAAACATCTTTTTCCGAAAGGGGAGATTCCTAGTTTCTGTGTATCAGATATTACTGTAGAATTTGGGTTATAGCGCTCGCAGCTGGCAGTCTGGTTCGGGGGCTAGAAAGGAGGCATGCATTTAGCCATCTCTCCATTTGACTTTTCACCATAAACCATGAATGACAGATCGCAAAGAGGGTTGGAATTAAAGTTCTGAGGGGCCAAAGCACATCATCCTCGCCCAGGGAATAGGAACCTGTTAACTCCAGGGTACATCTCTTAGATTGGGATTTATTTCTGCTCCAAAATGATAATTTATAGACCCTGCATTGCCACTTCTCATGGCCTGCTAAGTATTTATGATCTCCTAAGAAATGTGTGTTTTGCTCGCTTCCCATTTTAATCACAGAGCTAGCACTACCAACCCACACACATGAATCACCCAAGCCCTTCCCTCTGGGATGCGGCAGAGGGGCAAGAAACAGAGCCCTTCCTTTCCCGAGGCTCCCAGGATTGCCACCCTCATCCCGGTTTCGCCCCCACCCCTCAGGTTTCACCCGCAACTCAAGCAGCGTGTCACCACACGGGTACGTGCCGAGCACCACCCCCCAGCAGACCAACTATAACTCCGTCACCACGAGCATGAACGGGTACGGCACTGCCGCCATGTCCAACCTGGGCGGCTCTCCGACCTTCCTCAACGGCTCAGCTGCCAACTCGCCCTACGCCAGTAAGTAGACTTGTGTGTCCTGCGCTTCTGCGTGTGTTGCTCGGTTAACTGGGCGTCACGCTGTGTGGCCCACTGTGTAGGTCTCTTCAGTCTGAGGACCCCCACCACTCGAGGGGGCCCCAGGCGATGCTGTGAAAGGCGCTGTTGTCTCTGCCCTCCCTTGCTCACCCTCCTCATCCCAAAGTCTCCCTCTTGGCCAGAACTGTGCTGCAACCCGAAGCAGTGGTGTCATCAGTGGTCATGTCAGCAGTGTCAGCAGTGTCAGTGGTCACTGTCAGCAGTGGTGATGTCATTGCCAGGACCCAAGCTTCAAGTCCCGTTGCAGAGGGGTTTGACTCCTGCTTCTACCAGTCACTGACCAGTGGCCAGGGGCAAGTTTTCTCCTCTCCAAGCCTCAGTTTTCGCATCTGCAAATGGGGAAGGAGCTAACACCCATCCCGTACAGTTGTTGTGAGATAAAATCGTGCATGTGATGAGCTTGTCCTGATGCCTGGCCCACAAGAGGCACGTTCAGTAAGCCTGAAGAATCATGATGATGGAATCATAATAATAAGTTATGCTGCTACTGCAGCATAGTCCCAATCGTCTAAAACTTAAAATCTCTCCCTTTAGGAATATGACTCCTTTTTTTTTTTTTTTTTTTAAATGCTTGGAATTTTTTTCCTCTGTGCTTGATGTGTACTAAAAACAAATAACAACAGACCAAAAAAAACAAAAACAAAAAAAACGAACCACTTTATTTTTTCCAATAATTTGGCAAGATGAAAAAAAAAAAACCACACACACATGTACAAGAATTATTTTTTGGTGCCATGTCCTTCCTTGTCTTAAAGAAGTTGAGCTTAAAGAATGTTTTGGTGCAACATTTAGATTGTATCTAAAGAACCTCAGGGAACTGGCATCTTTACTTATAAAATGTCCTGGGCTGTGTTTCTACAGTCTCTTTATCTGCCTCTGAGGATTTTTACATAGATAACCAAGTTTATCTTGGACAGTGTGGGTAACTCTTCTGTTTTGTAAAATGAGGCCAAACTCTTAGACATTTGTGGAATGATAGAAGATGTGTTGTTAAATGAAAGAATATTCATTATTTTTTAAAAACGAGTCTTGGCTAAAAAAAACACAAAAAAACCTAAAAACCATGCTGTCTCTAATATTGGAAATGTGGAGCGTTCTAATCCTTTGAAAGAAGGAAGATCATTCTTGGCTTTTGAGAGTGGTTATTTCTGAGTGTAATACTTAGAGCCTTTTACTTTCTGGGTGAATTTTTATGCTCTGTGTGTGCTAAATTTTATATTTCCACTTTATCTGTTTGGAATCAGTAGCTTTTTGAACATTTATAATTTCCCCCAAATAATCTGCATACATTATGTCTGCCTACTCAAGAGTCCGTGTTTGGGACCAGTTTCACATTGGATTTTGATTCATCGAAAGGTTGTTTCTCATAGATCTATCATCTCAGTGTTCTCCCATCTACTCAATCAGAAAATGTTTCAATCATGACCTGAAAATTAAAAGGTGGCATTCTTAATTAAATCAATAAACTAATTGCTATATGGTAGCAATTCAATTTAGGGGCTTGGATTGCTGTCTTCCCAAGCCGGTGCAGACACGCAGCAACTTCAGCCCGAGATTGCATCTGTCGGACTGTGAAACTTCCAACGTTTAATTTCCATTAATTGATTTCCTCAGTGCTCACAAATATAGTATTAAATTCTCAAATAGGCTCTCAGATGGGATGGTTTTATCTGCATAAATGCAAATAAAACAATAAACACAAAGCCCAGCTGATTTGAATTTTTGCTTCCATAATATTTAATTATTCATAAACCACTCATGTTGAAAAATTCCAAACAGAATAAAAAATAAAATAAGACATTCCACTGGTGAACACACTTTCTGGTGTGGTGGCTGATAACTAATAACGTTATAACAAATGGAGCTGCTTGACTATATTTCACCCTTTCCTCTGTTAACCACCCCCCTCAAACTCCCCACCTCTAAATACACATAATGATCGCATTTGCCAACGAGATTAATTGCCTTCCTCAGTGAACCAGCAGGATTTCAAGTCTACGAATATTTAAAAATCAAACCTCCAGTGCAGGAGTTTTGCAATTTAAATGGGTGTTATTATTGAGCGTATTTTCACATTTACAAATCCTAAGAGATGTATAAAAATGCTGGCCTCATTAAAAGAAAAAGTACAGTTTAGAAAATGTTTGTGAAAACTCTGAGGATGGCGGCTCTGTGTTCTGCTCCGTAAAGCATTCGGTGCCTTTGGATTGTGTAGTGCCGAGGGCTAATTACAAGGGGTCATTTCCCCCTAATGGCAATTGCTGCCTATTTCCCATTTGATTCCTGCTTCCCTAACTTTCCACAGCCATGAGGCCAAGGGAAGGCCAGCCACCTACACAGCATTTTAGACTCTCTGGGGGGCTCATGGGAAGGAGACCTTTTCCTCTGGTTATCTGTTTCCTTTGCAGGGTGGTGTAGTAGAAAGGACACTGAATTTGGTTTTGGTTCCTGGCTTCCCTGCATTCTAGCTATGGCCCTTGGGCATGTCACTAAACTATTTTCTGAGACTCAGCTTGGTCGGCTTGCTCAGGTATAAAAAGGACGTAATAGGCCCCAATTTAAGATTGCTTTGGCAGTGACATAAGATGAAAACGACATGAAGATTCTTGTGAATGATAAAGCAGTATGTAATGTTGATTACATAACGTGAAAAATAATACAGTAGAAGGAAGTACTTAGAATTTCAATGAAATGCCTGAAAATCACTGGGCAGGATTCATACTTGTCCCCAGGAGATGGAGGAAATAGAAGGTGAGTGTATGAAAATACTGGTCTTGAGTGGAGAGGACTCACTCTGTACCAAATCTGTCTCCTGAAGTAACCATGAGACTATTAGCAGCTAGCGAGATATGGATGGCCAGGCTGAAAGGACCGTGTTGGTAGAGGTGCATCTACCAAACTCATGTCTCCAAGCAACTAGGCTTTCTCCCTCTCTGAATTGCCAAAAATCTCCCATCATCGATAATCCACATTCCCACTACTACTAGACTGTGAGTATTTGCATAAAGCTCCTATCCTACTGCCTATTAATTCACAAGCATTCATGTACAGCTCCAAGGGGGATATAAAGAATTTGGAACTTTGACTTGTAGTTTTGCATTATCCACAAATGTTGCTTGTGGCAGTCTGTTTGTCCACATGGCCTTCCACCTACCCTTCTTCCTCACATCTCTCATTCCATTAGTGACCACGCTGTCTCAGGCTGGCCTCCTCCTGCCTCTTATATCCCCAGCCACTTTGCTAGAACCTTAGTTCAGGCCCACCTGCAATGCTTCCCTTGACTCCTCTTCCATGAAGCTTTCTTTGGTTCTCTTCCCTGCCTCTGCAGAATTGGCAGGCTCACCTTTGTCATTATTTTGTGCTACTCTATCCCTAATAAGAGCACTTTTGTTTCCTGGCCTGGGATGCCCCAGTACGTAGCACACTGCTCGGCACATAGTAGGCCCACAATAAATACATAAAAGACCACCAGCAATGAAAGGTAGCACGTGCCAAGTACTAAGTGATGAAATCAGACAAGATCCCAAGAGTTCGGGAAGGGTCATGCTGGAAGGGTGGCCTGAGCAGGGTGGCTGGGTGAAGGGCCTCATCTCAAGATGCCAGCAGAGGCTGATTTCTCCTTTCCCATTGCCCCACTCAGTCGTGCCATCCAGCCCCACCATGGCCTCCTCCACAAGCCTCCCCTCCAACTGCAGCAGCTCCTCGGGCATCTTCTCCTTCTCACCAGCCAACATGGTCTCAGCCGTGAAACAGAAGAGTGCTTTTGCACCAGTCGTCAGACCCCAGACCTCCCCGCCTCCCACCTGCACCAGCACCAACGGGAACAGCCTGCAAGGTAAGCCCTACCCACGCCAACAGAATGCCCTGACTTCACCCCCTTCCCCCGACCCCCCAGGGCCTGAAGCAGATGCATCACTGGTGCAAGGGCATCAGCCTCAGGCCAGCCTGCTTCTCTCTGCCCTCCTTTCTTTTGTTCCTTTGTGTTCACTGTCCTTGGCCCTGGGCTCTAGCCCCTAGCCCCATGCATCCCTCCTCTACTGGAGTTGCCTGAGCAGTCCTCTTTCAACTCCAGCAATTCTGCTCAGGCCCGGGATTTGCTTGAGAATACTGTTTCCACTTACTAATGTCATCATTTCTCTTTTCTCCTCTTTCATTCCCTGTGGTCGCCATAATCAGACCAGTCTTTTGTGGACTCTAGCAAGTTCTCCACTGCAGGGTCTCTCCCGGGACTGGCATTCTCCTGAAGTAGGTCACTCAACCTTCCCTACCTGTTGACTGTGTCAGCGTGAACGTATGTGGGGCTGATCATGGGGAGTGGGTGAGCCATGGCCTGACCAGAGCCCTGAGGTTACAGCATTATAGACCAAAGGCCCAACACTGACTATTGGGAACCAGAACCCCCAAAATATGACTAGAGTATTCTGGGTCATATTAAAATTGTTCAGTATTTGTCCCCATCATGGAATATGGAAAATAAGAGTCACCAAGAATTGAGGTGACCTCTCTATTCATTGAGGGAAAAAAAACACCCTTTTTAAAATGGGTCCACTGTGTCTTACATTTTTCTCATGTGCTGGTACTGTTGACCTGCACAAGCTCATTCATCCCTCACAGCAGGAGCATGTGTTGGGCATTCAAAGCCCCTACGTTATGGATGAGAAAACTCGAGGTTGGGGAAATTATGAAATTGCTTGATTTCTGGCAGTAGTGTGTGGCCAAAGCTGGCTTCAAACTCAGGCTCAAAAATTCATCTCCTCTTTCTGTCTCCCAAGCATTTTATTACTCAGAGGGGGGTAAAAAGGATGCATCCAGGATTCCTAAGGCATCTGGCAGGGAAATAAGATCAATAAAATAATCAGCTGCCATTTATTTAGCACTGAACCGTGTTTCAGGCGCTGTGCTAAGCACTGAGCACACTTTATCTTACTTAATCCTAACAACTTCCTAGTGAAATATGAGGATATTATGATCTCCATTGTACGGATGATAAAACTGAAGTTTAAGGAGAGTAAACACCTGCCTAAAGGCACAGCCCGTAAATGGTGGAGATGAATATAAACCCCAGCAGAGTCTGCACCCCTAGCCCCCACACAGCTCCCCACAGTGCCTTCCTTCATTGGTTGTCATGCCATCTTCACTGATGGAGGTCAGCCATGGGGGTCGAGAGGGGTCAGGAGGGTGGCATACCCATCTGGGATTTCTCAGCTCTGTTTCTTACACACACACACACACACACACACACACACACACACACACACACATTATGTGTATGTATGTTATGTATATGTATATTGTTTATGTTATTTATACAGAGTATACATGTACTCGATACTGGATGCTTTACATTGATATAATCTTATATTGATTCTTTCAAAGAAACTATGAAGTTAGTACTATTCCCTTTATATAGATGGGTAAATTCAGGCCCAGTTTGCTCAAGGTCACACGGCTATAAATAATAGAGCCGAAATTGAAACCAAACTGTGTGACTCCAGAACCTGAGCTTTCTAATTACTCTGCCTTTCAGACTCCATACAGGCTCTGCTAAACATTCTTCAGAAACCTGCTGGCAAAGCTGCCCAGCACAGCCAAAGTCATGCCCAGTAAAACATGCTTGTGTCCCTCCCTTGAACATGCATTGGCAAAGCCATCTTCGAGGGCAGAGGAAAAGAATCTGACAATGGAACTACATTTCAGACAGTATTATTCACAGTGCGTCGTGCCCACCCCTACAAAGGGGAGCTACCCATTCATACAAGTCTGACTCTTTTTCAGCTAAAAAGAATACTTTGTCACCCTCAGTACACCTCCGGCTGGCAAACTAAGGATGTAATGCCCAAGTATAACTTCTAGTTTAAATAAGGATAAAATATATGGAAAGCAGAAATCTGCAATTCTTGAGTTGCTTATCACCACCCTCGTTAAACATAGATTTGATATCAAAATAAGGTAGAATGGGGTTTGACAGCTGACAGGTGGTGCTTGAGAAGAAAAGGCCCATAGCTCTTGGAGGGTCAGTAGCTGTATTACTGGCCAGTGGTGACATAAGCAGGTAGCCCTTAGGCAAGGCCAGGTCTCTTCTTGCCGTGTAGACCAAGCAGGGAGCAGGAAGGGACTCACCCCAAACTGCAGAATGTCCTGGATTTAGGGGACATCTCTCTGCTAGTGTGTGTGTGTGTGTGTGTGTGTCCGCATGCTTGTGTGCATGCACGTACACACACGCACACGTGCGTGTACAGGTGCTCTTAAGTAACAATGAAATGGCTTCAAAACAAGGACTCGTACAGAGTTTGTTCATTTGTTATCCAGGGCATTTCTAACCCAAGTCTTCACAGGCTCCAAGAGTGCAGAGACCATTCTCCCCTGTTATAAGTGGCTGAATCACCATCTCTCTGTCACATTTCTCACTTATGGCTGCACAGTGGGGAGGGTTCGAGGTGAAATTCAGGGCCACACTTTGTGCTGGATTTGCTGTTGTGGACGACATTGCCCTTTCCTTCTAATTCAGCATGTGTCCAGGGGTTTCTTTCTGCTGTTTTGTTTTTTTTTTCCCAACACAGTCATGTACCAAACATCCCTACCTTTGAGGGATGCCAGGGGAGGAGGTATGAGTAGAGAGATTCAAGTCAAATTAACTGACACCATTTTCCTCTAAGCTGTCCTGTCCCTCTTCCTGCCCACTCCACTCCCAGCCGCTGCGCTCACCAGGGCCCCCATGCCTGGAATTGCGCCTTGGCCCTCTGTACCCAATGCCTGTGGCCTGAGGTGCGCTGTGCCACTGTTTCCCGAGAGCTCCTGCCTGAGGTCTCGGAGTCTCCCCTGACAAAAGGGACGCTGGGACGTGGGCTCCTACACCTGTAACTGGAGAATGACCTCATCGTTAGTTTTCTAAACTCTGCTGGTCTGTAGAGAAAGGGCATAGACGGGTTACAGAAAGGGGGTGGTGAGAGCCTCTGAAGTGTGACCTTCCTCCTTCTCCTTTTCATTGTTATAGTAATTTCACGTGGGCCCTCCTAGTTCAGAACTGTGATCATTAAGACAGGGCAAGTGATGAAAGAAGTGTTGATTAAGCAAATTGACCATATAAACAAGATCAGAGGTGACATGTTTAGGCTGTTGAGGGTTTTAAAGACCTGTGTACCCCCAGCTACCACTCTACTAATTGTACTGGTTGTTTGTTTGTTTTGCCAACTCCTTAAAGGCCTTTTTCTCAGCAGCCCTGTCATGGCCTCCTCTAGTGACTGCGTGTATGTTTATTCCCCAACGAACATGCACTGCAATCTCCCGTGATGGTGATGACTATGGTCACAGCCGCTGGCATGGGAGGGCTTGTTCCCAGCCCGGCTTCTGCTTTATATCATGTATTCTTCCCAACCATCCTTGATGTAGGCTGCTCCTTGTCCTCCTTCTACAGATGCAGAAACCAAGCCTTAGAGCCAAGATGGCTCATCCAGAGGCACACAGCTAGCAAATTGGAAGAGCCTGGGGTCAAAAGCCCGGCAGACTGATTACTGTGTAAGCCCCTATGCTATGTGGCCACGCTAAAGTCAAGCCACTGGGTGAGGTCCATGTGGACTGCAGAATCCTGACCTTAAAATCTTTCCCTGGGGTAGAGGAAACATAACACCACAGTAAAGCAGGCAGGTCTGTCTGGGAGAGGCTGCGCACCCACCTGTGGAAATTCAGAGGAGGGGAAGATTAGGGGGAATTCAGAAGAGCCTCACAGAGAAGGGTGCTGTTGAACTGGACCTTGGAGATAGGGCAAGGGGGACTCAGGCAGAGGGAGATGGGGAGGGGGCATCATGTCAAGCAGAGGATTAAAGATAACTGGAGCCAAAGAGTAATGTACAGTAACCAGCAAGCCACTTGGCATCCCGGGGCACAGGGGCCAAGAAGTGGGGATAAGGTTAAGCAAGGAAGTCATAAACTCCATTCTTTACAAAGATTTTATGATTCAAAGTTCCTACTGTGATTCCAACTGGCTTTCTTTACCAGGTAGCTAAAACCTTGGACAAATTACCATATGTCTGAGAAACTTTTTTAGGATAAAGCAAATCTTATCTCAGCACTTCTGGAGTCTCAGAAGATATACTGTTAAAAAAATGTAAGTGTTGTGGTCAAACAAATCTAGAAAGTGGTGCTTACTGAATCCCTGTCTTGGAGAGACACAGTGTACCTAAGTTTATTAAAAGCTCTGAGACATCCTGCAGTTAAACAAACAAACAAACAAACAAAAAACAAAACAAACAAAAAGTCTTCTATGTAGTTCTTTAAACTTATTTGCCCAGAGAACCCTTTTCCAAATGTGAAGACCAATTAACATCCCATGGAAAACTTTGGAAAATGTGGCTATATTTTGGATTTAAAGAGAAAATGCAGAGAAATCTTCTCCATTCGTATCTAGGTAAAGTCGTTGATGAATACTGATCCTGGCTCCCCAGGTGTGTCTATTTTCATAGGTCAAGGGTTCGAGCGACCCACTGTGCCCAGCCATTGTCCTGGAGAGGTCCTCTCCCTTCTCCTAAGGCTTATGCTCCCTAGAGCATGGCTACTATGCAATTTCAGGCCTCAGAGGACTTCATTAATCAAGAGAGAGGCAGCCCCAAGGAGGCTGTCACCATGCGATTGGACCTCCCCCCAGGGTAGTGATTTTAAACCCTAACCATGTCCTGGACAGTCTCTGCAGTGAAAAATTAAAAACAAAAGACCAGAGTGATTTCACAAAAATTGTACCCATGCACTGAACTTTTTCTTTCCTCACCTTATTATAGCTCAGGGTGGCTGGCCCTACCTGACTCTAGATATCTTGCAGTCCCACAGCGATCATGTGCAGTTGTCTTTTGCGCCATGTACGTGCTCAATTTGTGCAAGATATTCCCCCTATTCTGTTCCTGATTAGCTCATAATTCCTACACATGTGGTGGTTCGAGGAAGACCACATTCCACCCTCACTCCAAACTCTCCCAGCTCTGCAAAACTTTTCATTTTGTCTTTGTTCTTACCAAAATGTGAAAACCCTAATGAAAAATGCATGGCCTTTCAAACCAATAGTTTTCTGAGCTTCTGTCAGAGAACATGATCACCCTGCCGCCGGGGAAAATGGCAGAGCCACCTCGGTCTGATGATGTCCTGTGAAGTTTGGCATGTGTTACTCTCTGACAGTGTTGTGTCTTTGTGGAAATCTTCATGGGCCCCACTTGGGCGAGTCAGTGTGCCAACGGCTTTTCTGGAACATTCCAAGCCTCAAACACCCATCCCTCTCACCCACGTAAGTAATCTTGAGGATTGAAGCACAGATACAGGAAAAACAGCTCCTATAAACCCAGGAGCTTCCCTGCAGTCATGCAGTGGGATTACTTTATAAAAAGGTCTCTTCACAGGTATAGCAGCTTACAGACTACAAACAGCAATCTTGTCCTAAAATGTATTCATCAAGAAGTGTTCTGCATCTGGAGTTTAGGAAGTCACAGATGAGATGTAGGGAGCTGTGACCCCAGTGTTCTATGCAGAGTGTTAGGTGCAGGTACATATGGGTCTTCTTCTGGAGAGAGATTCCATGGTGTCTGCTAGGCTCTACGAGAAGTCTGAGGGCCAACAAAGGCACGGTAGGAAGGTATGGACAGGCCAAAGCCTCCCCCTAGATACCCTCCAATATGTCTGTTTTTAATTTTAACTGTTCGCTAACACGTATGAACTGGGCTGTTTTGTATTTTAAAACATTCAGATCTCCATCTTCTCTTGAAAGAATTCAGAAAAGCTGGTGGTTGTGAGCAGGCATTTCTGTACAGCAGCGTTGGGGGAGCCCGCTCTAAAGAAGGCATGCCCTTGGCAGAGTCGCTTTGGTCCCTACCAGGGCACATCGCTCACTTATGTTCCCAGTCTGGGCTCCCAGGGCATTGGAGTCTGCACCCCCTGTCATCCAGATTAAGAAGCACTGTTAGCTATGGACTAGCACATCAGTTAGCTTTGCTTTATAACTTTTAATGGGGCCCCAGATTGCTAGATCTTTTTTATTTTTTTTGTTTTTTGTTTTTTTCCTTCTGGCCATCCAGAATTTAAAAAAAAATCCTGATGTTTTCAGGGCCCAATTAATAAACTTAATAAATGTTGGCCAGACCCACTGACCAAATCAGCAGGAAGTTTGTCAGTTGTCTGCTTTGCTTTGCATCGTATTGACACTGCCTGAGCTACCCGGCTGGCTGTCCAATAGGGCACTGCCCTTTAATGCCAGGCACACAAAGTAGATTTTGGTGGAAGGCAAAAGTGAGATTTGCTTCTCTTGCCAGAGGCTTAGAACTCCCACAGAAAGACCTGTCTTTAATAAGGGTGTCGGAACCCACCTCCAGCCTAGATGAAAGATCCTTAGGGAGGCAGAGCCGGGCTGAGCTGTCACAGTGCAAAGAGCCCCTGCCCCCTTGCCTTTGGAGCTATAGCATCTTGGAGTTTCAAGTTAAGGCTTGGGTTGAAAATCTGAGCTCCCCGTTTCAGTCAGATCTAAGGCTCACTTGAATCTTAGGGGGACTGCTTTTCCAACTGATCTCGAATCTTTGGGGGTTTAAGTTGGCCTGCATTTGGCAAGAGACACTTCCTGTTTCTAAGAAAAATGGCTTATGAGGGCTTACGAAAAGACTCCAGGAGCTTTTGGACTGCAGAACGGCTCTTGCAAAACAACATTTGGATGATTTACGTGTATATGAATCAGAAACATGTGGATTAAATTTCCCTGTGAATACAGATGGGTTTAAAAATTAACGGAAAAAGTGTTTGGCAAAATACATTTTTTAATTGAATTTAAAATGTTGGGGGTGGGGGAGGGGAAACAAGAGGGGTGTGGGGACTGCAGGGCTCAGAGGCTCACCTAGCCTCCCCGTGTCTGCAGCAGGATTTGTAGTAGTTGGGGTTTGCTTCAAAAAAGGCACATTCTTTTGGACATGAGAGTTGGGACACGAAGAGAGCCACTTCCTAGACTCAGTCATCACTGACAAGGACATCAATTTAAATTTAGAGTTGCCAACAAAAAGAAAGCAATGACTTTCTCTCTCATCTTTGGAAGCAAAAGATGGCTGCCTCTTGCTTCTAATGGACGCCTTGCTCTTACCCCAAAATATTTCAAAGTTGCCATACTGTTTTAACTTTCTTATAGACACCCCTTCATTCCTCATACTCAGCATATGAAGTATGCTGTATGGGGTGGTGCCTTTTTGATGTAAGAAGAAACACAGACCAGAGATGTTAAACAATTAGCATGAGGTCACACAGCTAGTTTGGCAGCAGAAGGGATGGGTTAAAAGTAATAGCAGCTAACCTCTATGAGGTCTTTACTGGAGCTGACGCTGGGCCAAGCACCACACATATGTTATTTTATTTAAATCTCCAACAACCCTAAAAATATCACTGCCCTTACAAATACCGTTAACTGCATTTTCTAGCTGAGGAAGCAGAGGTTCAAGGAAACAAGTAACTACCTCTGGGAGACATACTCAGAAAGCAGGAAAGCCAGAGGTGGAACAGTGGCCTGTCGGATTCCGTGCTTTTCTAAATACCACTGTGTGCGGGCTTCTAACTCAAAGCACTTACAAAGATTTTTTGATTACCCCAAACTGATTTCATTTTCCCCAGGATCTCGCCCCAGCTTTCCTAGGCTATAATTTTCTAAGAACGTGGTCAGACCATTCCAGAACCTTGAGTGCAGCAGTAGTATAGAAGACATCCTGCAGGTTCATGCAAACCTGCCTTCCCCTCCTCCTCCACGTTTTCTCCCAGCTTCATATTCCCCAGAACAAGGCCTGAGGTGGCTGGCATTTCCTTCTCCCCGGTATGAGGGATGAAATATAGGCATTCAGATTGCTGTTCTAGTATTCAGTCTTCGCAAATAGCACAGAGCCGTGGGATGAACTAGTTTTTTATTTTATATTACGGAAGTCACAGGGAGGGGCAAAAAGAGGGACACATTGGAAATTCTCACTAGTTTGCAAGGTTTGGGGCTGCAACTTTCTCAGCGATATTCAAACTCTGCAACTTTCCAGTTATATTTTAAGATTGAAATCAGATTTGGAGGGATGTTTAGCATCTTCTGTTCCATTAAAGACACATACACAGGCTGACTTATCATTTTTAATAAAGTACATGTATATTTTATAACAAAAACTCATTCCAGGGGAGATGAGAGCACATTTGTGACTAATATTCAACCAACATAGTGGTGTGTGGGTGTTTTTTCCCATCTTTTTTTTTTTTTTTCCTCAGTGAGAATTTTGGATGCAAAACCATTGACTTTTGTCTTCTTTTTCCACAGCGATATCTGGCATGATCGTTCCTCCCATGTGAAAGAATTGCCTTGAAGAATTTTATTAATGAAGAGGTTGGATTCTGCTACAGAGAGTAATCTGATACAAGTCCCCGAGTGGAACTTTTAACTCAGGCCTTTTTAAGAGGAATCACAATAACTGCAGATTTTTAAACAAACAATATCACCGACCTTGCAAATACTGAAATTGGAAGGGTTCTGCAAGTGCAGTGTTGGTTAAAAGTTGTACCTCCCAAGTATTTGGGGGATATATTTATTCTGTGTTGATAAAAGCAAATCCACTTTTTCATTTTCTTTCTTTTTTTTTTTAAGCTTAACTCTGCAATCATTTGTCTTTTATAAACCGTAAAGCTGTATACAAGGGACACTATAAATAAGACTCCATGTTTTAATTTATGATGTTTTTAAAGCTGTGTAAAGGGAGAATGAAGTGGTGATATTTACAAAAAAGTGAAAAAAAAAAAAGAAAAGAAGAAAAAAAAAAAAAAAAAAAAGCTTGTATGGGACAGAATAGGAATGCCAGTTAGATTTTTTAGAAAACTAAGGGTCGGCTTTTGCGCCTTAAAGCATATCAAATGGTAGTTAGCTCAGACAGTGCATTTTCAATATCTAACTTAACATGCCATCCCTTAGCAGTGCAAGCTTATTTATCTCTTTTGTATTGTTGTCTTAAGTAACTGTGTAAATAAATGCAGCCTGGAAAGTTAAAAAGTGATGTAAGTGATCACATTTTTCCCTTCTACTCAAAAATCCAGTGCCTCTAGACAGATTGTTAAAACTGCATATTTAAACCTGATATAATTCTCTCTTTTACTTATGTCAACTTCTTCTGAAGCCAATGGCCTCTGGAGAGCTTGATGGCACACATACTGTGTGAGAATCCCCTATGAGACTGCACGGAACAGGGTCCAGGCACAGAATTAGAATTCCACATTTTGCCCTCCAGTCATCAAGCCAAAATCCCACTCACACGCCGCCATTTGCAAGTTTAAAGTTGACTCATCCTAAATGCTGACTTCATACCAATCCTCCAAAAGCTGACAAAAAGCAACATGGCAGGTATTTCGGATTTCCCATTTGAGATGACACCTCTATCGGTGACCCTCACCATTTGTAACATAATAGATTAGAGGGACAGGTTAAGTGCTTTGGAATTCAGAGTAAAAGGAAACTGGGAGAAAGGAGAAGAAGGTTGAGAGCTCCAAAACATAGTTCTCTGTTCTATGGAATTTTTGCTCTCATTATCTGGGAAGTGTTCTTAAAAGTAAGAATAAATAGCAAAGACGCAGCAAAGCTCTGAGGATGCGTTTGCCTGATATTTTTTTCTTTGCTGTTGTGTTTTGTATGTAGTTATAAATACTGTAGATTTTTTGTGATTTTTGCCAAAGTCGTCGTTCTATTTATACATTTTAATGTCTTAAGACAGTTTTTCAATATCACAAAAAGATTTTACTGCATATTTTGCAAAGAAAAAAAAAGCTCACTACCTTTAGCTTGCACATACTTGCAAAGTTAATTAAAAGGCTTTTTGTTTTCAAGGGGATTTTGTAAAATATCCATATAAATAATGTATTTATCTTTGGAATTTGTACATTGCTTTCCCCTTCTTCCTTTTCCTCCCACTCCCAGGTTATTTTATTGTGTACGTTTGCTATGTGAAAAGTGCGTATTTGTTTGGTCACCTACAGTTGTATTAGCTGTTTCAATGTGATTTTTAAACATTTCATTTATAGTTATTTTTAGTTTTGTTTTAAACCATGCTTCAATTTTTTTTATTTCCACCCAAAAGCCATTGTCTATTTTTGTATTATTTGTAAGTTAAGAAGTTTTTTCCAATATATGGCAAAAAAAAAAAATAGTAGCATATTATTCTTGTAGCATTTAGTTCTGTAGATTAAAAAAATGTATCCTTTGCTTTGGAAGCTTACAAAAAAAAAAAAACCCTAATGCTGTTTTACTCTATTAATATGCATGGAATCTCTCCCTTTGGAGTGACGCATTTTGTGCATTGAATTTCGGGGGAGAAACTTCATAGAAATCAATGAACATACTTTCTTTCCTAAGTCTGCTTGTATATTTCCTCTGTCTTTCACATAAATATAAACCAGCAGATTGGATGCCTTAACAATGCAAATCATATTCATTTCACTTGTACATTGTAACTGTGCACCAGAACTGTCAGTCATCACTAACATTCTAAGAAAAAAGAAAAAGAAAAAAGAAAAAAAAAAAACAAAGAAATGGAAAAGCACAAAAGAACTGTTTTGTTACCTTAAGACAATGTAACTTTTTCTAGTAGAGCAAGAAATTTACAACAATGCTGCAACTGTGCATGCCCCCATATGGATTTTGCAATGGTTTTCACTAGACTGTCAGAGTGCGATTTTTATGGGTTGGGGCGGGTGGGGGAGGGGGGTTGTGGGAGGGAAGGGAGGGGGAGGAAAGCTGATTTTTCAAGGTGAGAAATAATAATAATGATGATTAATAATAATAAAAAAACTGGAAAATGTAAGCAAGGTGGACGCATTGCTTCTCGGTACTCAGAAAAGTTGTCTGAATTCGTGTGGTAAGCGCTGGCCTGAAGATGTATACAATTTAAAGCCATATTTTGTCTGGTGAGCCCCTTAACTGTTTGTGAAGGAATGGTCAGCCGGTGAGGTGTCCGGCTCAGACCCTGACAACAAACGCCACCCATCTGTCAGCCATGTGTAGTGGTTAGAACTTTTCTTGAAAGTCCAAAGAGCCTTTAAAATGTGTATAATTTGTATTCTGTTGCCTCTATTTATATTGATTAGATGAAAAGATGTTCTGGCCCTCTGACCCTCTTTCTTCAACACAAAACTTCTACAAGTAAAAGATGTTCCCCTAAATACAGAATATGGCTTTAAGAGGAAAATGAAATAGAGAATTAAGATTTCAGTTTTGGGGGAAAAATACAGCTTCTGGATGACTGGATTGCCTAACACGCCCTGGCCTCACATTGTACTAGGATGCAGCTTAACGAAGTCATCTCTGAGTCTACTAACCTTTCACCTTCCTATCAAACTTTTTGAATAGACACACACTGTACAGTTCAATTGTTAGAGAACCTAACTACTGTAGAGATTGTTATAATTTTTTTTTTTGCAAAAATTCAAGCTGTAAAAACTTTTCAACTTTCACAATATTTAATTAAAGTTACTTCCTGTCTGTGATGGCAGCTTCTAGTTGTGTATTCATTTCAATAGTTCAGATGAGCCAAAGTCCAACATATGTAGAAGGTCTGTGTTTGCAATTACTCAGACCAGTGTTGACACCCAGAGAGAAGAAATCTGGGTAGTCCTGAGACACCCACTCTCTTTCTTTGTAAATCCTTGGGGATTTGCCAATCTGGGAATGCAAATTGCACACGCACAGCGTACTGCTGCCCTCTGGCGGCAGCAGATGGATGCGCACATGTGCACACTGGCCCACAGAGGAGCCAGGAGCCTCAACGATTTTATCAGCCAAGCAGTGCAATCCCCCTATAGTGACTGAGTTGTGAGTCCAGGATCTGGCCATTCTAGAATGCCATCCTCCATGCTACGAGTCTGAACCAAGCTCTTCACATACAGCTGCTAATTAGTCCCAGTGAGCCTTCTGGTCAATTAGTTATGTGCCCTGGCTCATTGATGAGGAGGCATGTGTGAACTCAGAAGCTTCTATGATCTACAGCTTTAGATCCCTTGTGGATAAGACACTCTGCTGGATAAAACCAACCTCATCTGGAGTCAAACGTTCCCCAAACACCCAGTAGGCACCTTCTCCTGTTAAATGGTTTCACTTTAAATTCGATCAAAACCATGAGTCTTTCCAGTTGTCCGCCCAATGCTTTCCCTGCTTTTGCAATTGTTGGATATGATAAGGTTAATGATGCTTGTAAAAGGCCTCAAAAACTTAGCAAATAAGCCATAGACCACAGAAACTTGATGACCAGAGCTAATAGGCCATCACACAACCACCATCTCGATCATTTGTGGTGGGCATCGTTGATACACTTTTGCTCTAGAATAGAGCCCAACTGGAAGTAATGAAAGAGTGTAATGAACAAGTTAATAAGTAGAGAAGCTATCGTCATTTTCTTAAAAAGGAAATACATGTTGCTTAGTTTGGTCATTTAGTATACATTTTCTTTTGTTTTTGGAATTCTGTATTAGATGCACATCCCTGTATTCGATACAGAAGGTAAAAAAAGAAAATTAACAAGAGGCCCCTGCCCCCAGAACACTCACAGTCTCAGACAAGACAAATCTATGCCCATCAAAGCAGTTTAGAAAGTTGAGAGTGACAGACACATGCGTGTCACACTGCCCCACCGTAGAAAACAGACATCTACACCTGTACACACTGGCCTCCACTTTCCTTAAGGCCTATTTCTTGCAAGCGTTCATTCACTCATCCATTCACATACACTGTGAAGATTTACTATGCACCTGGCACTGGGTGATGTGTGATAGATTCCACAGTGAGAGCAGTGACGCTTGTCCTGCCCTCATGGAGCTTATAGTTGAGTGGGAAACAGATGTTAAGCCACTACACAAGTCCATACTAACAAACGCACGATGGCAATGAAGAAGAAGTCGAGTGCTCTGGAAGTATATTACAGTGGGATCTGACTTAACCTGAAGGGCTGGGGAAGGTTTCTAGAGAAAGTGACATTTGAGAGGAAATGTGACGGATTAGGTAACCAGGTTAGGGCAGTCACCTTAGGTAGAGGGAATAAAGGCACGTGTAAGGATGTGAGCTTTGGGGATGGATCTGTGCATTCAAAAACAGAAAGGCTCTGGGACTAGAGTGTGCAGATGTGAGGAGGACACTGCAGAACTTGGAAAGTTCGATTCACAAAACATACCGAGCACCTGATGTATGCTGCTTGGCACTGTACTAGATGCTACGATACACAGGGAAACCAGTCATACTTCCTGCCCATTGGGCCCAAGTCTCAGCTCAGCCTTGCACATAAATTCACAGCCCTGTGTTTGCTGGTAAAGCAAGAGGGGGTGAGCTGGGGTAAAAGCAGGGAGCACCTTGCTTGCTCTAGGCAGTTGCCCCCACATGGGAATGTGGGCCCAGTGAGGTCCATCTTTCATTTTTCAAGAATGCTATATGTATTATTGGATTTTTTTTTGGTGTGAAATTTTCATTTTTTAAAAATGTTGTCATCTAATCCAAAAATAGTGTTTTAAAAACACTTCATTGGGCATACAAAATCCATGAGCCTCAAGAATGTTAGTTTGGGACTTCTGGCCAAAAGACAAGTTACTAAAGGAGATGTTTACACAGCCTGACATGAGGGTCATAGTGACCTGCCCTATCCATGGAGATCAAGGAACACTGCAAAGAGGGAATGCCTGAGCGGTGTGAATAGGAGCTCTCCGAGCAGATAAAGGCAAGTAGACCATGGAAGGCCATGGTCAGTGCCTTTGGCTATATGAGAAAAAAGTAACTAAAATTAATGGAAAGTAATGGGAATATGGGAAAATGGAATATGTAATTGGGAAAAAAATCTGTATATTCTGCAGTGGCCACATTCAATGTGAAAATGTATACATCATTCTCCCCCCATCTCCTTTTGCCTTGCAGAAAGACTCCCACGAGTGAATTCACTTTTAGGTAGACTTCTAGAGAAGTAAAGTCTCTCCAACACACCATGCTCAGGACTGTGCCTGCCCTAGCATGCTTCATATCACACACTTTCTCAAGACTGTTGCTGCTAGAATTATTACGCGCTGTCTCCAAAATCATCAATTTCTCCTTAGAAGTACTTTCTTATCAGCCCACAATCCAATCCCATTTTAAAGGAAAGAAAAGAACTATTTGACCTCACTTTGGTTTCAATGTGCTGTTTCCACTCCCTGTTATAGCAAGTGCCCTCAGAGGATTTGTCGGAGTCTGTTGTCTTTCCTCCTTCGTTTCTCTTCTTTTGCTATCCATATGACAACGGATGTTTACTGTAATCATGAGTGGTGGTGAGTCGCAGACGTTGTAAACAGGGATCAAACATATACTTCCCTCGTTGCTACATAGGGAATGAGTTGAAGAAAGGCAGAGGGGAAATGGAGGGTAACTAAGAGGCCGGTGCACATTCAAGGCAAAAAATGAATAGCTTGGACCAAGAGGACAGAAAGGAAGAAAATAGATAGGATTGGAAGTATTGAGCATTGTGATTGTAGTCAACAATAGTGTTATCATATACTTCAAAGTTGCTGAGAGAGTAGATCTTATTTGTTCCTACCACAGAAGGAAATGATAATTATGTGACAGGATGAAGGTGTTAGCTAACACTATGGTAGTGATCACATTGCAAGATATAAATGTGGCACCTCAAGCCATTGTACACTGTGTAATTTGAACTTACGCAACGGTTTATGTCAAATATACTCAATAATTTTAAAAAATGGAGAAATACTTAGCGAGAGAGAACCACCAGGATTTGGCAACCGATGCAATGTGGGGATTGAGGGAGGAAAAAAGTCAAGATCAAACTCCATTTTCTGACTGGGGCAACTACTATTAAAGATACGGTTGATTTCTTGGGGTGGTTTCTTTGCTATAAAGCTGTGGAGCTGGGTGGTGAAATCCCTTCCTATTGTTCCCTGTGCTTTCCTTCCCTCTCCCAGCCATGATCTTCTCCAGAGGCTTCTATATTTACATTAGGAATGAAATTCAGTTTCCGGAACTGGAAATATTTTGTTACTTTTTTTTTTTTTAACTTAAGCATCAAGCAGTTTTATCTCTTTTCTCTGGAGAATTATGCTGCAGTGGGACCGATTTTTATCTACTTGGCATACTTTTTTCCCACCGATTGTAGAATTTCCACATTCTATATTAAGAATGAAAGTTCTGAACCCTGGAATGAACCACAGGCTTGAGGTCGGCTTTCTGCAGGAAATGTCTTGCACAGGGAATTGGGCTAGAAGGAGAATCTAGTACTCCAGAAAGGAGCTGACCAACTGTCAACAAAAAGGAGGGAGTCCCATTGAAGTTGATTTGCTCCATAGGATAGATTTGGGTGGGATCCTGGCAAGGATAGTAGCAGCCATAAGATGAAAGAATGAAAAGGGAAAGGAATTAGAACCGGGCAGTAGCCATGGTTTTCTGTAACATAGGTGTTCATTCAAGATATTCTTACTAAGGGCTTCCTTTATGTCAGGCACTGTGCTAAGGATTGGGGTGTGATTGTGTCTTAAATAGACACGTTTCCTTCCTCCATTACTGTCTGAGGAGGGCACAGATAGGAATCAAGCAATCACACCAGTATATAATTTCACATTGTGGTAAATGTTTCTGCAACCCTAATACATCTGAGAGAGTATATGGCTCTACCTCGGCACACATTCAAGCCTATGTCAACACCCAGATTTAGGTAGAAAGAAATTGGATTTTTTAAAATTCAAATCCCTTAAGGACCATTAAAAATAATCTAAATGTAAAGTTCACAGCAATTCCTACTGAGCTTCTCTTTCCTCTACTATCCTTTTCCTTACTCCTCACCTTATTCAGACACTGGTTTCCTCAACCCATCTGACAAAAAGCCTATTCTGAGTTTGCATGCTTTTTCTTTTTTCCTCCTCTCTTTGCCCATCTCTCTCATTGCATTGCATTGTTCTCAACTATGTCTTTTCCCAGCAAGAAAATCTTTCATCTTCAGTGGAGCTGGGAAAAGGGGAGGTATTGGGATAACCAAATATGATTCCCTTTGGCAGGCTGTGGGAGGGGAAGGTCCATAAATACTTCCTCGTTAATGTTTGACCTGTTATATTCTGAGGGGCAAGACCAGAAAGCCATGAACATATACAGCAAGATGCAGTGATGTGCTCATGCAAGAGAGCAGACCTGACGGAGCAGGAGTTAGCAAGGCAAAGCTGGAGCGAAGTGGAGAGACCATTCTAAATGGAGGCAGCAGTCACCACAGAGTGGATAGCATTCGATTTTCCCACTCACAATGTCCCTCCTTCTCAGTTTATCTCCTCCTTCTGTCATTTCCTTTTTTAATGCGTCCCTACATTCTCCTACATTCTTCCCTTCATCTCTGTCTATGCGACACTCCTCATCAGTGTTCGGTTCACTGGTAGCTCTTCAAGCAGCGCCATTACTCTGGTTATTCCCATACCCCTCTGGCTAGCCCCTTCCTTCTCTTTGCCATCGCTCCTACCTGCCTCATGAGTGTCTGTGCATGGAATTCTAGGGACTTGGTCAATTTCTCTTCATCCTTTAAAAGCAGCTACAACCAGCTGAAAGATTAGAGATCCCCAATATTGTTCTTTATGATTCAAAGGTTAATGTTCCTACCCTACATTTAATGCCCTAGGAACACTGAGAGCCCAATGTGCTCAACTGAAAAGGCCAATGTTAAGCCTTATTCTGTCCCACAAGGACAGAATATTATGACACACCCTCATGTCCAGCAAAATGCCAGTTTGCTTTGTTAAACTTAAGGTGAACCTAGAAAAGAGGGTAAAAATCAACACGGAAATGGTGCAAATGGCAATTGGCATTCCCTTGTTGGGGGCCTACTTTTATATGAGGTGATATTTTAGTAACTTTATAGAAATTTGTTAAATTCTCAATGGTCCTTAACGGTGCAATTATCCTCAATTAAAAGTGAATTGCTCACCGACTTTGTATGAGGACAGAGGGTCTCCATTGGACCTTGAAGCCCATTTGTTTAAGACATATATGGACACAAGATTTGGTATATCTATGGAATGTATTAGCTCAATAATCAGTATATGCTAAAGATGGGTTCGAAACAATCACTCAAATTTTCTAATCCTGTTTTTTCCTCATCCATTAAAAAGAAGTGACAATAGTAGTATTTATCTTAAAAGATATCTAAGAAGATGATGTTAATTAAATAAGGCACATAAGGAGTTATCATTCAGTACCTGGTGCATATTAACCACTCTGTTAGTATTAGAAATTGTGATTCCAGTGTGTGCATGTATGTATGTGTTGAGATATATCTATATCCATATCTATATCTATATCTATATATCTATATCTATACCTAGATATACCTCCACTTCGCTCCAGCTTTGCCTTGCTAACTCCTGCTCTGTCAGGTCTGCTCTCTTGCATGAGCACAACACTGCATCTTGCTGTATATGTTCATGGCTTTCTAGTCTTGCCCTTCAGAATATAACAGGTCAAACATATACTATAACAGGTCAAATATATTATACTATATTTAACTTATCTCAAAATGATAGACATTAAGGTTTTATTTCTTAATATTATATACAACACTATGATGGACTTCCTTGCCTTAAAAAAATAAATTTTTGCAAGTCCTTCTCACTTCTTACAAGCTACCTGTATAGGATCCCTGCCATCCAAAGGGTCACCAACAAAAAAACGATTCCTCCTTTAACAAAACAAAATGTTTCCAACAGCTCCCATATCAAACCAAAAGATGATGTGTAGTTGATGCGTGTTACAAGCACAACCACAACAATAGGTATCCCCCAAATCATTTCTTTTCATTATACTTTAGTACCAGGAAAGGTACCAGTGAGCTCCAGACAGGGGAGAAGAATCATTCTGAATATTGTCACATGCCAAGGGAAGCAAACTCTGGCAATAAGTCTACAGGGCAAGGGGTGCCTGGCTAGCTCAGTAGGTTAAGCTTTAGACTTTGGCTTAGGTCAAATCTCATGGTTTGTGGGTTTGAGCCCCACGTTGGACTCTGTGCTGACAGCTCAGAGCCTGGATCTTGCTTCAGAGTCTGTCTCCCTCTCTCTACGCCCCTTCCCTCTCTCTCTCTCTCTCTCTCAAAAATAAATAAACATTGAAAAAAATTAAATCTGCAGGGCAAGGGCTTGGCACAGCTGCTCAGTGGGGGAGGATAAGGTGAAAAGAGGGTAACCTGGGGACCTGCGGAAGAAGAGTGAAGTGCTATTTCTTACACGTTGGCATCTGTAAATCATCTCTTGTTGTGTGATCCTGCTATGCCCCTTCAGAGTTCAAAAATATAAATGTTACAGGTTGAGGTGAAATGTAATTAGGTGAAGTTTTGATATGATTAACAAAGTCACGAACTCTTAGGAGCTTATTTGCATTCAGAACAAGAAATCTCCTGAAATCACTCATCCCTTCTTTACTCACTCACTCAAATATTGAAGTGGCTAGTATGTGTCCATCATTGTCCTAGGAGCTAGGTGTAAGAGGCACTGGAAAATAATTCAGTAAAAAAAAAAAAGACAAAAGAAAATTAAGAGACAAGCATGTAATGACAAGTTCAGAAGAGCCCCGTGAGGAAAACTGGCAAGGTGCTGTCTACCTTCTCATCTTACCGATGTTGAGTTTAGCCATGTGACTTATGTACGGGGAACATTAGCTGGCATGATAAAGGCAGAGGCCATAGACATGACTCTCTATGTCATGAACTGTGGAGTTCTTACACTCCAGAGATTCACCAGAAGAAGATCTTCCCCCAGGAAGCTGTTGAAACTTCCACCCAGTTCTCAAGTGTCCACACATGGAACAGGCCAGACCCTACTGACAAAAGCTAAGCTTCACTGATCCTCAGCCTGAAGCAGGGTCATGAGCCACTCTGACAGTATTGGCTGTCCCTCACATATACTGCCCTGCAAATCTACAAGCATGAGAACTAATACTTGCTATGGCTACAAGCCCTTGAGCTTTGGAACAATTTGTTATGTGGCATTGATTATAGCAATAGTTGACTGACACAGAAATAGAAACCTAGAAGTGGGTGCAATTATAAGAAAAACCTGAAAAAAATTATTTTCAACCTCGGTGGTAGGTGGTAAGGGAACTATAGGAGATCTGGAGAATAATGACCTGTGGTACTCAATGGTGAAATGTTTAGTAAGCATTTAGTAAAACATGTAGGTGAAGTGGTACCCGTGATAATCTAGAAAGGCAGACATGTACCTATTGACTCAGGGATAGTGTGAGGAGATTTGGAACTGGAATATTAAAAGCCTGAATTGGCTGTAGGTAGTCACATTTGTTAAGGTGCCACACGAAAGAGATAAGCTCAGAAAAGAATGGTCTGGTTTACAGACACAACTGAGAGAAAATACAGAGAACTCAGAAAATCGGGGATATGCTGTGTAGAAAGTGATACTGTTTCTCATCTCTGTACTCTCCACCCAGTAAAATACCCTTAAAGTAAAATAAAGCCGGGGGTGGGGGGGGGGTGTGGAAAGATTAAGAACACGAGCATTAAGATAAAGCCCAGGAGAATAGATAGTCTAAATCAAGAGTGTGGCCATTACAGCCTTTTTAAAGACCCCGGAAAAGATTAAGTAGATCCTTTTGGCTGCATAAAGGCCTCTTAGAAAGATCACATAGAAGCTCCAGGTGCCCAAATTAAGAACCACAATTAACTCTAGAGAGAATGGCATTTTTAAAAAGAATTATGAGTATGACTTCAGTGCATAGAATTTACTGGAATTAAATACATAATCAACCCACTCAGTTTTTGAGACCAGTGCATTGGCAATTATTGTAGCCATCCTGGACTAGAAGAGATTGTGGCTGTTAGAGATGTAAAAAGACATCTCAGCCAGTGAAATTTCTACAGCCAGGAAGAAGACTGAGAATGTTGCTAAATTTCTGAAAGGGAGAAATCCTTCCTTGCTTGCCCTTTTACAAATGACTGAAAAGTAAAAAGAAAACTTCCCCAGAAGGCAGAGTCAAGAGTTGTAGAAAACAATCCTCTAAGAATCTACTTCAAGGAAGCAGAGTATGGATGGAGTAAAGTTTCCCAACACATTGATGTTGGGTTAGCCATGTGACTTGCTTGGGCCAATGGGATGTTAATGGATTTGATGTGAGTGGAGGCCATGTGGCTTGCTCAGGGTGGTTTTGGTCTGGCAACATTACTGTGGCAATAGCTGACCCAGAAATTCCTTCTCTTGGATAAAACTTGGACCATATCATCCTAATTGACCTTGAATACACAATTAAAGCAGCTCCTTTTAGTCATGTTCTCTGACACCACCACTTACTATTTTCTTCATAGCTCTGTTCTTTTTCTGGAGTTATCTAATTTATGTATTTATTTGTAAGCATTTTTATTTACTGCCATATCTGGGTTCCTAGAAATGTACTTGGCTCACAGCAATAATGAGTAGATGCCCTTGGATTTAAAGGTCCTTCTCTCGCAAAGATTCTATCATTCTCACAAAGTGAGGTTGCATTTGGGATATTATGGAGCCATTTGGTTTCTGCCTTCAATAATGCTTCAAAATATTGATATAATTAGTGTAAAGGGCATCTTTGATCTGGGATAGTTATAAGTAATTAGGAAGATCTATATGCTATAAGCTCTAATTTAGTGATATCTGGACAACAGCAGAAAGTAGAATCATTTCTCCACAATGATTTAGGAAACCAAGTACTCTGGGAGACCAAAAGGTTTTTTTGCTTGAGTTGTGATGAGCAAGATGACTACAGCATTAATTCTAGTATATTCATCTTTAATGTTTTGATTGTTAATTAGGCTGTCTATAGAGAGCAAAATAAAAATTTTTGTACATGACAGAAATTGATGAGATCAAAATGAGGTACCATACAATAAAACTCAGTTATAAGGAATAAAACCTAAGAAATGCCAAGCTTTATTACTCAATGGCCCTCAGGGTACCTCTGCATTTTTTTTGTCCATGGAGATCTCTCAAGAGTAGTTGATTCCTTTATTCATTCAACAGACACTATGGAACTGGCAAAACCATGGTGAGCAAAGCCAGAAGTTAGTTGTCTTTGTCTTTCAGGCTCTTTGTCTTCGGCTCTTGTCCAGTGAAACAGGCATGTGTGTGTGTGTGTGTGTGTGTGTGTGTGTGTGTGTGTGTATGCTAACTGTTCTGAAGGCTTTATAGGGGATGGAAAACCAGGAGATCATCTAGTTAGATACCTGACTTTGTTTGGGCTACGAAGGAAGTCTTCCCCTGAGAAAATGGTGTTCAAGCTGAGATCTGAAGGATGAATAAGGCAAGAAAGCACATTAAAGAGAGAGTTTATATCATGTGCGATGGACCTGAAATATATCAGCATGGTTGGAGCAAGGGAAAGAGGTGAAAGATGAGGCCAGATAGATGGCAAGACCCAGACCATGCAGAGCTTGGGGTTCGTCAGGAAGGAATTTGATTTTTATCTAAGGAGTAAAAGGAAGCCATTAAAAGGTTGATGGAGAGATTTATCGAGCAGCTTCCAAGAGACTCGGGTAGACATTGCTGACAAATATTGGGGAGCACTTACTTGGAAGACAGTTGTCAAATAACTCTCCTTCCACTAGTGAGCGCCTGTGGATTGGAACGTAATGTAACAAAGTTCTATTTACCTCATCATGTCCAGGATGCCATGTGTCAACTTGTAATAGTTGGTTCACCTTTACCTTTCCACGAAGCCCGTTATATTTTAAACAATACCCATCAGATCTCGTAAGGCTTGATATTTATTTTATTTCAACTATCACTCTTTTTTGTCAAGTGTAGTCTCACGCACAGCAGGTGAACCTTAATGGTTTAAGGAATAAATAGAAAACTGACGGGCTCACACCCATTAGCTAATGGATTACTAAGCAAAAGGGACTACATTCCACCCCAGTGCACTTAGCCCAGGGTTGCTGGGAATTTTAAAGACTCCAAGCTAATGCTTCATGGGCCCAGGGGAAAGGAGCTCAAACTCAAATATGGCTCTTTTGATAGACAGGTGAATGAATGTGGCTATCATTATGTAATCACACAACTTAGGAGTTATTTATTATCGACTGCACAACACATTCTAGGAACGTATCGGAGGCACTTGGCTTGCCACCTTGGTACGTTTGTTGGCTATAACCTGGCAGACAGAAGGGCTCTGATGGGAGGATCCCAGCCACCTTGCTTGTACTGACTCCATGGGTGTCCCAATATTTCATGGGAAAATATGTAAGGAAAAGCAGGCTATTTTAAACACATCTCTTTGAGGTAAAGGTGTGTGACATTCTCTTATCTGGAATGCTCCACATCTTTGTAAATTAGCCACCTTGCATGTTTTGCCGAGGCCTTCTTTCCACAGACTTTAGTCAGTTGTCTCAGATATATGTGCCTCATTAGCATCTGAGCAATGCAATCACTTTTTTATCCCGAATCTCATGATTTTATTGGGCTATTAGGAGCTTGATTTGTGGGCAGTGGGAACAGCAAGAGAACTCATGCCATTGATCACATTATCCAGGAGGTGTCCAGCAGAGTGAAGAAACCAGCAAGTGCAGCCCCAGAAACACGCAGGGTGGGGCTGGGCACAGCCCGCACAATGACAAGCCCACCCTCAGAGCTCCAGCTCACACATCACCGGAAGCTATTGGCCCATATGGTGGATTGGGAGGGAGGGGCAGGAAGGGACTGAATATCACCCACTTCCAAAGGAGATTCTCAACATGTTCGTGGTTTCAGGAAAAGGTACCAAAAACATAGTAAAGGGCCACACTAAACTATGTCCAGTCTACCTCAGGAAAATTAGTAACTAATGATCAACCTCTTGATCTTTGCTCTGATTCAAGGCCAAAGAATCACAATCCCTTAGCAGCAGAAGGGATAACCTTAGAAACTCTTCTTCTAATGCTGTCATTTACAGGATGAGAAGAGATTCAGAAAAGGGCAGCATCATACCTAATGTCACACAGCAAAGGCAGAGCTGGCAATGGAAGTTCTGTCTCTACCCCTAGTATGAGAGCCATTGTTCTCATTTCCTTTTGTGCTCCCCTCATGCCTGGGGAAGGGGAAACAAAGATTTGCCAAGAAGACTTGTAAAGCCAAAGAGTTAAATAAAAACAAAACAAAACAAAAAAACAAATTACTGAGGGCTTCTCATAAAATAATATCCAAGAAATATTAAAACCTGTCATTTTTAGAAAGCCCATGTAATTTCTAATTTCTGAAGTCAATTTAATGACCCACCCAGTAATATATGGACAGAATTCTCTGCAAGGATCAGGATAAATTAATTAGCAAACACACAGATCCAAGCTCCTTCCTCCCAGCACTCAGCCCTTCAGATGAGATGAGCTGTCTTGGAGAAGTCTGGAAGCTAGGAAATGCTTGCAGCTATGTAGGCAAAAGATGAGGGCCCTTCCTGACTGCATTTCTGTATCTCTTCATATTCTGCTCCCCATTAGCAGCAAGTGTGGTCTCTATAAGTTACAAATCAGATCTTAAGAGAAGATCTTATGGGAAAGAGGTGAAAGATGAGGCCAGATAGACGGCAAGACCCAGACCATGCAGAGCATGGTGTTCCCACCACTTACACTGAAACACCTGCCTCTTTTCAACGACATAAAGCCTTATAGGATGACAGCCTTGCTTATCTCTCCAGCTGTATCTCATACCCCTCTCCCATTGGCCCATTTTGTCCCAGCTATAAACCATGCTCTTTCCCACCACAGGACCTTTGCACTTGCTCTTTCTTTCACATACAAGGAAGTTTTTCTTTGTATGTCTCGTATCTTCTTATCCTTTAGGGCTTGACTCACATGTCACTTTCTCAAATGCGCTATTTGAATCTCACAAATCCTAACCCTTCTCCAATCCAGATGTGCCTTACCCCAAACTCTTGTGTTTCTTTGTTCTGGCACTTAGCCCAAGTTCTGCTTATTTTATACGCCTATTTACTTGTTTGCTTGTACCTCCCATTAGAATGTGGGCATCACAAGGGCAAAGCCATGTCTATACCACATCCTCAGCAAATGTTATGATGCCTGGTAAAACATAAGTGTTAGTAAGTATTTGGGGAGGAATAAAAAATGATCCTACCCCAGGAACAGAGAAGTACGGGGGTTTTAATTTCTATTTTGCATAGAGAAACTGAGGCCCAGGTAGACCAAGAGCTGTAGCTTATTTTCCCAGGACTCGCAGGTACTGGAAGATGACTGGCAGGGCTTTCCCAGAGGCTGCACCTCTAATAGAAAAGATGCTGGCAGGGGCTGCTGTGGAGGTCAGGAAGCGAGGCAGAGTCCCCCACCCCCAGAGTTTTCCGGAGACTTCCTGAATCTCTGACTAGCAGGTGACTCCTCCTCTTCCCTCTTTCATTTGCACAAGGCCACTGAACTGTCAGGTAAGTGCAGCACTGGGTCTGATTCCAAAGCTTATGTTTTCTATCACAATGAGAATCCACAGACTGGAACTGGTCATGTGAGTGACGTGAAAGACTTAAGAGGAGCTGCTTAGTAAGAAGATCCTAGTCATCACGAAGTAGGTACACTGCTGGCCTTGGCTCTCGATGGAAAAACGAGCCCAACAGTCTCGAAGCAAAGGGCAGGTTCATCAAGCTGTCTAATACTAATATTAAAAAGGTGTGGACAGCTGGTTCAGTGGTAAGTAGCACCATCTTTGTCTTTCAGATGTCCCCTTCCGCATATCATCCCCCACACTGGTCCAGGTCACAAATTCATAAAATGTTGTGATGGGACACAAAGAAAACAAGTTTCTCTCAGGCTTATGTGCTCCAAGAGCCCTTAGGAAACGAAGATTGTGGCCATTCACAAAATGTTTGGGAAAGGCCTCATGAATAGACAAAAGAGTCTTTGGAGAATTGGGCTCCCTGTGGAGACCAGAAAGTTCCTCCGGACTTGGGAGAGGCAAGGTGGAAGGGAAGCCATGAGGTAGAAATGTGGGGGTCCTGGTGAAGGGCTCTGTCCTCTGCTTCCTTGGGGTGCCCCGAGACCCCTGCAGGAGAAGGGCCAGTGGGGAACAAGGTGGACACGGAGCCCACAAGGAATGCCGGGGCTGAGGGGTGAGCCACAAACAAGGATGCATCAGCAGCAAGCAGCCTGCACCGCAGCTCAGAGAAGAGGCTGATAAGACCAGAGAGCCGACTTCCCAGAGTTCTGGGAGCACTGCTGACGGCAGGGAACTGAAACTCCCCCTTGGGGAAGAGAGACCTAGGAAACCCCGCTCCACGGACATTAGGTTTGTGCCTCATCAGAATGGGATTTGAAGGCAAACTTAGTTTAGCAAAAGGGCAAGTTGCTGTTCTTGTACCCCTGAGAGCAGGGACTTCAAGCGGCCCCCGCTCTGCCATTTCCACAGGGTCTTGGGTGATTTCCGTCGTGAGGCTTGGCTTCTAAATGTGGACTCTCAGGGACTTTGTTCCCTGGGCGGGGAAGGAAACACCAGGACTCCTCCTCCAGTCCCGAGGGGTCAGGGGAACGGTCTCCAGGTCAATCTACACAGGAAGCGCCATTCCCAGAGTGGGGAGCTCCCAGGCCCCCGCCATCAGACTGTGGCCTGAACGCCCTCAGCAGGGGTGGGCTCTGTCGGGGGGCCTGCCGTCCAATTTAAACTGAGTTTCAAGTTGATTTTGGAGAAAATTTATACAGTTTACAGGCTTAAAGCGGTCGCTTCATCCCAGAGGACAGGTAGGCGAGGAGAAGGGAGCGGGAACGGCTAACATTATGGAGAGGAGAGGGAAGCAAGGCGTCCCCAGGAGACTGGGAGGAATGAGCCCCCGAGATGCAAGGAGGGCAGATGACAATTGTCAGATGAGTTTCATCACTCAGCTTTGCCTCTACCTGCTCCCAGCTTCTCTGAACAATTGTCCTTTGGGGCCCTAACTTTCCCTGTTTAGTCTCAGCCCAAAAGTGAGTTGGCAGGAAGTTTGAGCAAAATTGTTTCGGGCATCCGGGAGTTATGCATGCAGGCAATGAAATGACATTGTTTCCGCCTTCAAAATAAATAAGAGGGTTTTTGGTCACAGAGAGCTCAGCAACGAGAACTCAGAAATGGCTGAAGCTTCAGACCTCTTGAGTCCCACATCCCCGGTAAGCAAACAAATCTCGGAGACTTGGGGGAAAATATTCCGAATAAAGAAGGTGCAGGAGTCTGAGGAGTTCAGGGCAGGCAATGGATTCTGTCAGCAATGTGAAACTCTTTTCATTTAGACTGCGTAATTACCATGGGATGGAAACCACTCCCCTTATTCCTATGCTCTCCTGCTCAACCAGCGAAGAGAACAAAATTCCCTTGGCTTCGCCTCCAATTCCTTATAATTTTCCAGACTGCTCCACAACAGAATTGTGTGGTTCCAAATGGACAAAGCTTTGTGTTTCCCCTTCTGGTCTCTCTCCTCTCACAAATAAACGGATATTGTAAACACAGTACCTTCGAAAACAAAGTAATGAAACATTCTAAATCCAGAAAAACAGCAACTGCAAAAGAAAATGCACAAAACTATTTGTTCATACTGTGCAGAGACTGGGAAAAAAGGGCAAGGCACATTCTCTGGGCAAAATTCGACCTCTGATATTTCTTAATCAGTGAATGCCTCCTAGGTCCAAGGTGGTAGCATTTGGTGCCGGTTATGTAGCTGCGGTAATGTCTTTTCTGCTCTCGATATATATATATATATATATATATATATATATATATATATATATATATATTTTTTTTTTTTTTTTAAATCAATGTAGCAATATATAATCCGGAAAATGGGCAATCTAATGCCTATTTTCCCCTCTGTGCCCATGTGGCGCCACCACTAACTTGAAAACATGCTTTCCTCTTTCTCATGCCGCCCTGCAGATGAGCTATAAAATGACAGAGAGGCGGGCACATGTGCATGCACGAGAAATGTGCTTTAAACATCTCAATATATTACCTGTCTGGCTCTGGCATGCGGCAAGCATGTCTACTGCTCTGCGGAGGCATCCCTCCCGCCCTGCCTGCCTTTGATATGCAGGGAGCTAAGGCCAAATCAGCCACTCTATAATTTCAATTGTAGGCATCTTTGGAGATGAGTGCTTTGGCAGAGAGGTGCCAGGGCCCCAAATTGGACTCCATAATGAAGCCCTCAAAGAGGAGCGATTTTGCAGAATTTAATGGGCTTTGGGGGACAATTTTACAGGCTGGTTTCCAGGAGCACAAATATTCAAATTGCTCAGCCCCTATTTGAAGGCACATCTGAAGCTGCACCCTACAACCCGTGTGTAGCAGGCTCTTTTGAATCTTGTCCTTGAAACAAAAAAAAGGGGGGGGGGGAGGAAAGAAAGAAATGCAGTGCCCCCTGGGACTTTGCCAGCAGAGACGACGGGTAAGTGCGGAGTGACTGCAAAGCCCTGCCAGGAGTCCTTGGGGCTGGGGGGGAGGAAGTGGATGAGAGAGACCGGAGATGAGAAGGGCCTTCAGCAGCCATTGGGGAGGCGGTGGCGGGGGAGAAGAAAGGGAGACACGCACTAAAAACAACAGAAACACAGGTGGAAACGGCCTTGTGGGAAATCAGCCTGTCAACAAACAAAGCTGGAGGCTAGAAACCGCCGCCTCACCAGCCCCGGCTCCTGGGCAAGGAGATCGTTCTGTAAATAAATTAGCGGTGGCTTTGACTGCTAGGAAATTAATACTGACACCATGAAAGCTGCAAATGACTCCCTTTTATCAGGAGCAGAAGCGCTACACTTCGCAAAGGGATCTCTTTTGCCATTCCGCCTTTTATTTTGCTTTGTTTTCTTGGGGAAAGTAAATTAGAGCCACTTACATCAGCAGCTCAGGTTAAAGAAAGGGGAAGAAGAAAGAGAGAGAGAAAAAATAGTTTCATTTCATGTACCAGTGGTTTAGAACTTCATTTAGAGCTAATCACACCCCCATCCTCCTCCAAGCCATTTCTGACAACGACACAGCCTAGATTGCCAATCGGAAGACGCAGGGCCCTGATCTTCGCTGGAAACTCACCCAGGGGCTGGAGAGAGGGTCTTGAGCCTTCTGGCAATGGTTGGGCAAGCTCAGTTTCTAGAAAAGGCAATTAACTCAGGGCCAAGTAAACCAGGAACTAATTGTTAAGACCCACCCAGTGCAGACTTCTTTGAGAGGGTCTCAGGCATTTCCTTCAACTTGAGCTCTTCCTCCAGAAAGAGAGCTGCATTTTTCCCTTTGAGAAGATAGGAGTAGCTCCAGATTTATTAGGAGAAAGAAATTCCCTTTTGAATATGACCCAATAAGGCAAAACCAAAGGCCCTTGGAACTGTGGTCATGTATATACTCTGGTAAGAAATCGGAATTTCTTCCATTCTACCCCAGTTCTGCCCTCCTAACCACCCTTCTCCCCAAACAAAATAGACCAAGGATTTTAAAGAATTGGATACCTTTAGGAAAATCGGCCTTGTACAAATGTCTGTCATCCAATATCCTGTTAGTTAAAACTCTTCCTTAACAATTCCCATATTTTTCTGGTAAACTCAAAATTGATGGAAATAAAAAGGACTTTGAAGCCTCATAAAATTCTGGACTGCCAGAGGTGTAATTATTTGATCTGAGTTTATAGGAAATTACATGTTGTCTCTCTATGCCTTGGGAAATGATAATCTTTATATAAAGGCTATTGTGACTACATAATAGCCAGAATTCTAGATTAGTCAACATGAGGCCAACACCACCAGAAATCAGAGACTTCGCTGCCCATTAATTCTTTAGTTGATATAGACACAAGCTTATGGGGACACCTTTACTACTTTGTTACAGCTGCACTCCCAAGTAGATAAGAAACAAATACGAGGCGAAAGAAAACTCAGCCCTTGGACACTCAGCAGTGAAAAATGATTTTTAACGGACACAACAGGAATCATCCTCAAAGCACCATTACACATCAGTTGACTGAAGTGAAATAAAGGACTTCTGACTAGCTGCAGAGGCCCCTCACACCTGGAGCATCTAGAAGCCACTCAGCCATAGGCAGTGCCAGATGTGACACAAGGAAAGCAAAGCAAAGAAGGTGGACCTTGTCAGGGATGCTGGGCAGATGAGTGGTGGGCCACAGTGACAAAACAAAGTGACCCAGGTTGCCACAACAGAAGTGGCACAGCTGGATCTCGCCATGTTCCCCAGATGCACACTGCAGGGCTCATGCCAGCGAGGGCCTCACTTTCATACGAGGGCCCTACAATGTGTGTGTGTTGGGATCAAGGTGCCGGAAAGCTCTCCGGACAATTGCTTCGTGGGAAACAGACCAATCTGCCAAATGAGCAATTCTGAATAACCAGTTTGTCAAATTATAAAGTTTACAGAATTCATACCGCATGAGATGATTCCCACAGCCTTTGAGGATTTGTTTTGTTTTGTGTTTCAAAGTTTTCATTTCAGCAATTAGGAGAGTTGTCATAGATTGGTAAAAACTAACATTCATATAAAGCCACCCTTTGGAAAACAAATCAAGCCCACAAAAATAAAAAAGGATGCAAATTAGCACAGAACATTTAAAAGGCATATGTATTCTTTGTGTCTGAATGGTTGGGACATTTGATACTTGAATTCCACAAGATACACACTTAATCAAGCTAGTTTAACAAATCATTGCATTAGAATATACTGAAAACGCAGTAGACCAGACTCAGGAAAGGCTTTAGAACAGACTCTTACTGTATCATGTTTATAAACCTGGACTCACAGCATGCCCACTGCCACTAACAAAATACCGAAGGAATTTGTATCTGAAGATTCATAGGTCCCAAAGAACAGGACATACGCAATACTGAACTTTGACTGATCTTGGCTGAATGTCAATGGCAAATTGGCTAGCTGACTCTTCCAGATCTGGTCTAAGGTATTTGTTTGAGAGAGTCTGGTCACTTGATAACTTGTCAGTTCAGTCATTTAGTGAATCTGCTTTTGGAAGGTGGACCTAGAACCTTGGTCAGTGGTCCTTTTTTATTTTTAATGTTTATTTAGTTTTGAGAGACAGAGTGCAAGTAGGGGAGGGGCAGAGAGAGAGAGGGAGACACAGAATCCAAACCAGGTTCCAGGCTCTGAGCTGTCTGCACAGAGCCTGATGTGGCGCTCCAATTCACAAACTATGAGATCAAGACCTGAACGGGAGTCGGATGCTCAACCGACCAGGTCACCAGGCACCCCTGCTCAGTGGTCCTTAAATGCACAAGTACACATGTTGAAAGTAGCTGGCTAGCATAGGGTGGGGTGACAAACCAGTGTTCATTTAAAGGTGTACAAGTAGCAAAATGCTATTGACTTTTAGAAGGCACTCTCACTGCAAGCTTTCATGTCATCTCAGCAAAGGATGGAAGAATGCCAAAGTTGTATTGAACTTAAAAGAAGAACAAATGCACATTTGGATACAACTTGTAAAGCATGAAAATATTAATAGATAAGATAATACACAATACTTGTTTATCTACAATATGAGAATAGCAATTTAGGCCCAGACGATTACACAGGATGCGTGATCTTCCAAGCTTTGGGGGGGACAGTACTGAAGTTGAGAAATATTTTCAACCGGTGCATAAAGGCAAAGGGCTGCTCTCCATTTTCTTCATGTTTTTTGACAAGCCCAGAGAGTCTTGGCCACTGGCTCTCCCAGAAGTGTCTGTGATTCCAACCACTCAACACAATAAAGACTGTCATTTGCCCGTAGAGCACCTTTGTGTAAATTAGAAAATGACACCTTTTCCTTGAAGGCACGTTATTTCCATGGCTCAGAAAATGACTATAATACACTGATTTTGTTCCAAGTGGATACTTTACTGCCATTTGCAGAAAAGTTGTCATCGTAATTTTACCAATTTGTGATATCGACTATGTGAATTGTGTTCCCTTAGATATGAAACCCTTGTATAGGGTGTAATCTGTCCAAGTATGTGGGGAATCGGACATAGGGGCAGAATGTGGATCGGAAGATGGCATGCAGACACTAGGAGATGAACTGTAGTGGAGGAGAAGAGCATCTGTAATTGGCCTGAGGACAGAGGAGGGCTCCAACTGGAGAGGATACTGCAAGTGCTTTTCCAGTGAGGACTGCTGGCCTAAAACAGGGTTCACACCTACCTCATTTCCATTCAACCCTCTCCTGGATTACCCTTGTTCTGATATCCTGTTCTACTAATAACTGGACCTTTTAACCAGCATTCACTCAGTGTTGTTGTTCTCATCCCGTGCATTTTACAGCAAAATTGTACATACTGGGGCATTCAAATGCATCTCTGGACTAATTCCTTCTGAATGTTAAGAGTCTACGTTCAGTTTGGTTTTAACAACATACTACCTTATATTACATGTCAAGAATTCGTTTGTGATAGTCTTATCTTTCCCTTGGGGGCAGGAATCATGTTGTATATATTTTTATCTTCTTCCCAATACTTACCTCAATTCAGAGCATATAAGAAATTATTTTAAGAACTTACTGAGTTAAGAATTCACTCTATGACAGTATTCTAAGCATGTCCCACTACTGTATGAAAGAGACTTGTACCAAAATATTTGTGGCAGATCTCATAATGGATCTTGCTCCTCTAGTTGGTCATGACTTGTAGATGAAAAAAAGTAGAATTGGATTTTGTCAGGATGCTCCAATATACTAATTTAGATCTAACTATACAGACAGTGAGGTTTAAAGTTTCCATAAATTCTTTCCCACCAGACTATACTCTCATTGTTTCATACTTTTAGAAGAAGTCCAGGGGAATTTAGTGGGATCCAAATAGAGAAAAGTTCCTGGTGAACAGTTATGTGGTAATGAATCCTGGGACTTGATTTTTGCTCCATTGATGTCCTGCATGATGCCTTTTGAGGAATCCTGGAAGGACAGCTTATAGCTCTCCCAGAACGAAGAGTGATCAGAATATAAAGATGCGATCAAGGGAATTTTGATATTGAATATATGGCTCTAGAAAGGCACCTCCCAAGCCATATTCCATGGGTCATTAGTCCCAGGAGGTCATCCGACTTGTCTCACTTTCCCCTACATGTGGGAAACATATGTAGTCATTTAAAGAAAACCAATACATTTGACATAATAAAGGTTTAATTTGGTTTCATCCAGCTTTTCCCAAATATATTTGATCAAAGTACTCCAACCCCTTTTTGGTAATGTTCTTTATCATCTTCTAGAGCTAGTGCTACATGGAATGTGCATTGGGAAATAAAGCTTTGGCAAAAGGGGGAGCGAAGCCAGATAATTTGAAGACAGCTAGCAAAGACTTCAATATACTTAATTATTACTTATGTGAAATTTATATGCTAAGCAATATATACCTATATATGCTGTTTGTACATAGTTGGCTGATAAGAATTTGCAATGTATAGAGTAATCCACAAATACATAATAAGACAGCCTAAAGATAAGAATAATATAAATAAGCCAAAAGGACAGCATCTAACTTTCCTTACACTTTTAGTAATAGGAAACAAATGTCCTCATAAAAACACACCAGTGGCACATTCAGTAAAGCATCCAGCTGGTCCACTGCTTTATTCTTCTGTAACATAACTAGGATGGCCCAACTGATCTCTATTATTGACCAGAAGGCATCCCATAAAATCAGGCAAAGTATTTGGGAAAGCCAGCATTCTAAGGATTTTACTCAAACCTCGATCCTAGATATACAATGTGCACATATGCAATGTAACTTGTATTATAAGAAGGCGAATGTTTAATATATGGAAGACAACAACAGATTTGCAGACAAAGTATCATTGGAATGATGGTAAAGTCCAAAGCACAAGGTCAAGAGTTCCTTTAGAGTTGTTAAATAATTGTATTGACGGAACAACTTTCAAACAAAATTGGAGCAAGACACAGAATTTATAGGGCAACTTCCTTCTACATTGGAAAGTCTTAATGTGATAGACTTAGAAATCTGTGTTTTCCAGCCCTCAACATGATTTTCTCAGAAATCTGTATTTTCCAGAATCTGGAACAGATTCACTTGATCACCAAGTCAGGAAAAAAAGAACACCTTTGGCTGTGAAAGACAAGACGTTGGTTGAGTCTAGAAAAAACAAGACAAACAGATTAAATCTATTCCACTGAAACATAGATATATAATTTCTCTCCAGAGAATACCAAAGACTGACAAAATAAACAAAGAAATAACATGTTTCTTAACTTGTGAAATGTGACAGTCAATGGCATATGGCAAAACAAAATGCAAGGAAACAATGTTACCGGTTTTCTAATGTTAGTAGCTAGTAGAGGAAGTGGAAGGCATATCTCCATGCTAAAAGAAAGTGCTAAAAAGAAGTTACTCTCACAAGTTCCTTTATAGGAGGGCTCTTCTTACTTTTACTATGAGCAGTACTCTACAGTTTGGGGACAGGAAAGCCAAGATTGATCGAGTCAACTATTCAGGATTTTCTAAGGTATCTGCTCTGCCTGCAAATGTCCTCCTCCTAGTAACAAAACTGTTCAACAGGGCCAGAATTACTTCCACTTTCACGTCATGACATAGGCACATGGCACAGACCTGGCCAGTGGGAACATCCCTTTGTTCTCTAGCCATAGTGATTGGTTCAGAGATGCACGTGGGACCTCTGCTGGCCAATGAGAATCACACACAGGGCATCTGCCAGAGCTAGTGGGAAAGAGGTGCTCTTTTTTCCTGGGGAGTTTGCTACAGTAAGAGGCTAAAACCCTGCAGCAGCTGATAGCCACCGCTGTTACCATCCAGTAAGGTCTTGTCTGAAGAGAAGCTAAGATGTGAAGAAAACCGAGCTAAAGATTACATAGAGATAGATTCTAGGTATTTTTTAAGTACATGAGTCCACATAATGAATTTTCATCTACATGAGTTAATAAACCCCTTTTTATGTTTACATAGCTGGAGGGTTTCCTTTTTCTTTTCTTTTTTTTTCTTTTCCTCTTCTCTTCTCTCCTCTCCTTTACTCCTCCTTCTCTTCCTTTGCTTCTTTCTTTGCCATGAGCAACCTAACAATAGAGAAGCTGAGCCAAGGCCAGTGGTTATATTGACTGATTTGGACAAAGAGCTGGTGACTATAATTCACAAGGAACAAATAAGAAATCTGTCCATATAATAATGACTTTTAGGGCTGTGCTCAAGGAAACATATTTATAAGACTGATGAATACTTGATGGTCAACATATAATGCTATGTGGTAATTGGTTATGAATTTTAAGCAGTTTTTATATTTTATTATAAGTACTTCATATATATATTATATATATGTTTATATGTACATAAATGCACTTCATATGTCCATCTCCTATAATAATAATAATAATAATAATAATAATAATAGCTAAACATAGAAAGAACTCAATCAAAGCATCATATCCGTATGCCCAACTAGAGTAAACTCAGAGAAGGCAGGAAGAAATATGACTTCTTTCCCACTGGATCCCTACTGTCCATCACAGAACCTGGCACATGACTGGCTTTCCATTTGTGAAGGAAATAATAGCACTTCCTGTATTTCCTTTCACATGTTCAGATTTATCTGTACTCAGATCCAACAAATGTTGCCAAGTTCACTTTTCCTCAAGTGGGAAGAGGGAAATCAGTTGAAATGTATTTTCATGTATATATTGGAAGACAGATAGTTAACATCCTATACAGATAAAGACTCACTGAACTAAGGAGTGTGTAAGCAACTTGGAATGCTGGTAAGCAAAATTTTGTTTCAAGTGTGTTGAATAAAATATTAAATCTTCAGAGAGACCTACTTCTTTGAATTTTAGGGTTTGCTAAGATCTTAACCTAAAATCTCTCTTCTTAGTCCTTGAAAAAAACAAATGCTTCCTACAATATGTCAGCCTTCCAAAAAGATCATTCAATAAATGAAGAGAAATGGTTATGTATTAGAAAGCAAAAAGTTATATTCTTATTTTGCCCCATTTACCAATGCATCCTCTAGACAGATGAGAAATTTAAATACAGAAATAAAGCAATAATTAAGAAATATAACTAAATAAATTCTTTATGGAAAAATCATGACAGATTTGACTTGTACCCCCAAAACAGTATGAAGAAATCAATAAGCAAACAACAAACTGGGAAATATACTTTAAATATGAAGTGAACAAAGGGGTGGATCTTCTAAACATGTAAAAAGAACATGAACATGCAATTCACGAAAGAAGAAATATAAATGGCTGATACACATATGCAAACAATGTTCAACTCTTGCAGTAATAAAAATCACAAAAATAAATCAAGATATAATTTATTTGGCCCAGTTAAATGGAAAATATGAACAAGATTCATAATCCCCAATCTTGGCAAGGAAAATGGGCCCTTCCATAAAATTTGATTGGAGTACAGTTTCAGTACAGCTTTTTCTGGAAGATGATTTTAAAACATGTACTAAAGGCTTTAAAAAAGTTCACAATTACATTCCTCTTCACCAGCAATTCTATTCTTAGAAAAAAAATTGAGATGAGTATGATGATTCATATTTTAACAATTCACATAAAAGACCAAGCTAGAAACAACCACCATGCCCAACAATAGGGGACTGGTTAAGTAAATTATAGTCACAAGATTGAAGATGTTCTAGCAATGATATTATGTACTGATGTGGGAAGATGGTTGTAGCATACTGCTATGAAAAAAGCAGATTCTAAAACAGAGAATATAGTACAATACAGTTTTTGTAAGAAAAAGAATACATATATTCTGATATGCATAAATACTGAATGGAAGGGCATAATCTAAAATATTAACCATCATTTGGAGTTAATAGGTTAGTGGGACTATGGATGTTCTTTTTCTTTGTATTAAAAGGTTTTTGAATGGAATATGTATGTTAACATATATACAGAAAAACACACACATGATATGTGTATAGTATGATGAATTTTCAGAAATTAAACAAACCTATGGAATCAAATCAAGAAACAGAATATTTCTGTACCTCCTGAATTCTTCTTCTTTCCCCTTCAGTCTATGATAATTCTTCCAATTGATTATTATGGATTCCAAAAGTACAGAATGGTTTTGTTTGTTTTATATACGTGAAATCATATAGTAGATACTCTTTTGTGTCTAGCTTCTTTCAGGCAACATTATGTTTATAAGATACATCCAATTTATTGTGCCCAGCTATACTTTGTTTATTCTCATTGCTGTGGAATAGTCCATCATGCAGACATACCACAATTTACTTATGCTTTAATTTACATTGGTCTCAAACTGAGAACTACACAAAGGGGATTTGTGTAGTTCTCAGTTTGAGACCACTGTAAATAGTGCGGCTTTGAATATTCTAAACCATGTCTCCTTATGAACATATGTACACACCGTTGTTGGATACATACCTAGGAATGGGATTGCTGTGTCAGAAAGCATAGTATGCTCAGCTTTTATATCACCAAGCAGTTTTCTAGAGTGGTGTACCAATTTACTCTCCTACTATCAGTACAGGAGAAGTATGCCCTATTTATTATCCAACTCTTCAGACAGTTGTGACACCAATAAAGAAGCAGCAGAAAGAGAAATCAAAGAATTCATCCCATTTATAATTGCATCAAAACCTATATGAAACCTAGGAATAAACCTAACCAAAGGGGTACAAGATCTATACTATGGAAACTGTTCAATGCTTATGAGAGAAATTGAAGAAGACGCAAAGAAATGGAAAAACATTCCATGCTCATGGATTGGAAGAAAAAAAAAAGTGTTAAAATGTCTATTCTACCCAAAGCAATGTAAACATTTAATGCAATCCCTATCAAAATACCACCACCATTTTTCACAGAGCTACAACAAGCAATACTAAAGTTTGTCTGGAACCATAAAAGACCCCAAATAACCAAAGCAATCTTGAAAAAGAAAAGCAAACCTGGGGCATCACAATTCCAGACTTCAAGCTATCTTACAAAGCTGTAATCATCAAGACAGTATGGCACTGACATAAAAACAGACACATAGATCAATGGAACAGAATAGAAAACCCAGAAATGGACTCACAACTTCATGGTCAGCTAATCTTTGACAAAGCAGGAAAGAACATCTAATGGAAAAAAGTCTCTTCAACAGATGGTGTTGGGAAAACTGGACAACAACATGTAAAAGAGTGAAACCAGATCAGTTTATTACACCATACACAAAAAGAAATTCAAAATGTATGAAAGACCTAAATATGAGAAAAGGAAACCGACAAACTCCTAGAGGAGAATACAGCCAGCAACCTCTTCAATCTTTGCAGAAGCAACTTCTTACTAGACAGGTATTCAGACGCAAGGGAAACAAAAGCAAAAATGAGATATTGGGACCTCATCAAGATAAAAAGCTTCTTCGCAGGAAAGGAAACAATCAACAAAACCAAAAGGCAACCTTTGGAATGGGACAAGGTATTTGCAAATGACATATCTGCTAAAGGGTTAGTATCCAAAATCTATAAAGAACTTACCAAACTCAACACCCCAAAAAAAAAACAACTAATCCAGTGAAGAAATGGGCAAAAGAAACGAATAGACATTTTTCCAAAGAAGACATCTATATGGCTAACAGATATATGAAAAGATGCTCAACATCACCAGGGATATATAAATCAAAACTACGATGAGGTATCACCTCATTCCTGTCAGAATGGCTAGAATTAACAACACAGAAAATTGGTGTTGGTAAGGATGTGGAGAAAGGGGAACATTTTTGCACTGCTGGTGGGAATGCAAACTGGTGCAGCCACTCTGGAAAACAGTATGGAGATTCCTTAAAAAGTTAAAAATAGAACTACCCTATGATCCAGAAATTGCACTACTAGGTATTTACCTAAAGGATATAAAAATTATGATTTGAAGAGGCACATACACCCCAATGTATATAACAGCCTTATGAAAAATAGTCAAACTAGGGAAAGAGCCCAAATGTCCATCAACTGATGAATAGATAAAGAAGTTGTGATGTTTGCATACAATGGACTATTACTCAGCAATCAAAAAGAATGAAATCTTGCCATTTGCAACAATAGGATGGAGCTAGGTGGTATTATGCTAAGCAAAATAAGTCAGTCAGAAAAAGACAAATACCATACGATTTCATTCATATGAGGAATTTGAGAAACAAAACGGATAAACATAGGGGAAGGGGAAAAAAGAGAGAAGGAAGTAAACTGTAACAGAGTCTCAACTACAGAGAACAAACTGAGGGTTTCTGGAGAGGAGGTGGATGGGGGCTGGGCTAAATGAGTGATGGGTACTAAGGAGGGCACTGGTTGAGGGTGTTGTATGTAAGTGATGAATCACTGAATTCTACTCTTGAAACTAATATTACACTATATGTTAACTAACTAAAATTTAAATAAGAACTTGAAACAAACAAAAAATCAATTGCCTCTATTTGTTTTTTTTTATAAACACCCCTGGGGGGGGGGGAACTTTTCCCAGGGCAAGTACACAGGTTAAAAAAGACAACCTCCCATGTGAGGTCTTCCAGGGAACTACCAGACAGGAGGTCAAATAATGGGAATGAGGTTTGAAGGAGCTCCAGTGACATATTTCCCCCTTCAGTTGCTGCCTGGGGGTTGGTTTTCACTGTTATTATGGACTTTGGGTTTCAAGACTACCAAATAGTTGGGAGGGTGAGTGTGGTATGTGAATAGGGCAACCAAAAATGCCACAAAGCCTTTGTTCTTACTGAGATGCACTTTTCTTTAATAAATGTTCCCTGGAGTACTGTGAGCCTTTGGTTAATTCCCAGAGTTCTAAAAACTTGACTCTGACAATTTTTGCCAGTTTTCTAATTGCTTTTGTGGAGGAGATAATTTTTGGAAGTCTAAATACTTATTTACTTCGTCCTTGCCAACATCACTCAATATGCCTTTTTAAAATACAGTCTTCACCACAATCCCAAGACACGTATAATGATTGGGCCATTTTACGGATGATAACACTAAGACTTGGGATCAGGTCTTGGGAACGTGTTCAGAGGTATAGTTAGTAAATGCGAGTGCTAGGGTTCAGACTCTGGTTATTGAACTTTCCTGCTTGAACTCTTAACATTACATTCACTAGTGAAGAGATAATAGGAGCAAGAAAATGCCTCAAGCCCTGGCCCTCTTCTCAGATCCATGATTTCAGGAGATGCAGTGGGGTGTGGACAGATGTTGGCATTATTTTCCTTCAGTATAAAAAGGAGATAATATTACCACTTCTCTTCCTAAATCCTCAGAATGCAAAGATTTTGTGTAGAGAAATAACACTCTGAAGTGCTGGAAAATTGCTGTTATGTAAGAGACAGTATCCTAGAAAATAATATTTTATGACATTCTCAGAAAAATGCCAAACAGGCCTAAACTATCATGTCCTTCCTGGAGGAGCTTCCTTCACAAGCAGGAAGGGCCCCTCGCTGTGTGGGCTGTGCTCCAATGAGCAAAGCTTTTCAGCTTATGTGGCCGTCAAATCCATGTTTGTACCATTTGCCTTCTCCCAACTCATGATTAGATGTAAACAATAGCCAGGACTGCACCAGCTTGAGGAAGAATGTCCTTCTCTGAGTGCTCAACCCTTAGAAGGGTTGTTTTGTTACTTCTGTCACCAGTGTGTGGAAACATGGAGCTCGATTTTTCAAGTGAGCGATGGAAATAGGACTAACAAGTGGTCCCAGATTCACTCATATGAAAACAATAACACATTCTGTGACTTGGAGGTCTGGAGGTTTATGTTGGCACCAATTGGAATGCTAATGTGCAAAGAATCTGGTCTCTCCTCTCAAACACTAACAAACACCAGTCATTTCCTACTGATTGGTTTCAACCTAACAAGCATTTTGTTGAGCCCAAAAGAATATTTCTTTGTAGAATATTTAGATTATGTTGATTACTCACTTATGAGCCATAAGTTGGCCGATGAAGAACAGATTGCTTCAACTTGGTATCTACCACCCACTCACCACCACCACCACCACCATCACCCAAGATTAATAGTCATAAACACAACAAGATATCACATAAAAAGGGATCTAAACTTTTCTTAAATGCTTCATGAACTTTGGAGTGTCAGAGATCTCTCTGAGCATATGGTAAAAACTGTGGACATCTTGTCTTGTGAAATGGTCCTACCAATAGAATTGCACAGTCATGTTGGGGCTCATGGGCTCTCTGAAAGCGTATCCATCATTGAGGATTCTTTCTACGGTGAATCTTTGTCCAGTGCACTAATGTCTTGTTCATACATGTTCCAAAGCACATCTCATAGAACAACTCTGAACTCTCCTCCTGCCAATTTAGAATTCTGCTTTGACTTCAGAATTGGCTTGTACAAGTGAACCTGGATCATCATTTTTGGAAGACTGCTATCCGACTGTGTGAGCAGATCCTTATAGAGGGTATAAAGTGTCATGGAACAAACTGTTGCACCAGCAATGTAATTGATTACTTAGAAATGTGTGTGATTGCTATTTCTCAAAGAGGTGTTTTGGGGGGCTCCTGGGGGCTCAATTGACTAAGCATCCGACTCTCGATTTTGGCTCAAGTCATCATCTCAAAGTTCATGTGATCGAGCCCTGCATCAGGCTTTGTGCTGACAGTGCAGAGCCTCCTTAGGATTCTCTGTCTCCCTCTCTCTATGCCCTTCTCCTGCTCTCTCTCTCTCTCTTTCTCTAAAATAAATAAACATTTTAAAAAAAGAAATTTTGTAAATAGATATGTTTTTATTTCATATCAGCACGTACAAAAACATTGATGCAGGGGTTAAGATACAGGAAAACAGAATGAGTAACTTGCAAGTCATTTTAAGTATCAGTGAGTAAAGTAAAATTATAGCTATGCTGCTATTTTAGTTTTTACTTATTTGCACTGCCAAATATTAAAATATAATTTTCAAGCACAGCTACCTTCTTTGTATTTAATTGTCTTTAATTCAATAGGCACTGTTTAGTATCAGTCAAGGGGTAGGCCATGTGGCAGGCACTGGGTTACAAGATGGCTGAGGTTCTTTAGGAGCTCACAGTTCCATGGGGAGCACAAACATGCAAGACAGTTTCATATACTAGGGTTGGTTCAGGTAATAGCGGTACACAAAAGGGCTCTGGCAGCACACAGATGCATGGACCATCTGGGTGAAGAAAGAATGAGGAAGGTGACAAGGGAGAAGTCAGGGGAAGCCTCTGGGTGAGACAAAACAACAGACTTTTGAAGGAAAAATGGAGCATCAGGAATTCTAAACAAAAAGGACAAGATTCCAAAAGTCATGGAACAGTAGATACATAGGGGTTTCTGTGAGTTGTGCAGTTTGACTGGGGTGTGACACATAATGGAGGGCATGGGAAGAATGGGGCTGAAGGGGTAGGTAGGGTAGCTGGCCTATGGAGAGTCTTATTTGCCTTTAAAAGAAATAGATCTTGGTCTTAGATGCCATGGCAAGTTGTGTGAGCATAGTAATGTGAGCAGGCCATGCGTTAGCTTGTAGGGTCTGGCTACCGCAGGGAGGACAGATTTAGGGCAGAAGTAGAAAGACCAGGAAGGAGGCTGTTGCACCCATTACTGTGAGAGGTGGTGAAGGCCTGCCTTGGGGAAATGGTGCTTAGGGCAGAGAAAAAGGAACTAGCTCCAGGAAAACTTGAGAGACAGAATTGCTAGGACTTGGTGACTGATCAGAGGTTAGAGAGAGGTGGTGGAGAGAGGATGAACAAATGTGGTTCAATGGACTCAGAGTGATTATATAAGGTGGGGGAACATCTGGTGCAGTAAGGAGGAGGTACTGCATTATGCCTTGGGTGCAGATGGGGCACCTTGTAAGTATCTGAGAATGAAACTAAGGGTGATGGTTAAAACCATGTGAGAGATCACCCAGTGAAAACACGTAGAAAATTAGAGTCCTTAATATTTTGGAATCATAAGCTTCTAAAAGGATATGAAGAAAAACATTGACTTACTCCCCAGGAAAGCACCCATGAGTGCGTGCACACATGATTTTACTTATCACTTCAGTGGGTCACCAAGCTCAAGTTTAAATCTATGAAGAGTGAGGGGAGCATTCTATGGCAGGACGTGAGCAATGTTGGATTCAAGTGTCTGGCTCATGTATCAAGCAAGCATGGTGTCCCCAGATGGGACCATCTCCTGCAAATGGCCTTGGCGAGACCACCTGATCTTAGAACAGGGGAAAGAGATGAGGAAGCCTGAGTGATTGCCAGCTCTCCCTCACTTATGGGGTTGACAGCAGCATTGGAGAGTTGAGAATTGCTGACCTCTCCTCTATGGGTCACATGGCTCTGCCTCACACCTCTGCCCCTTCATCTCAGGGCTCACGTTGACAAACTCATCTTCCAAATATGTGCCTGTCATTAAGCAGGGAGAGGGGGAACAGAAACTGAGAATTTCTGCCCAACATATGATCATATAGAATAATTTTTCCAAGGAATTTTTTTTAAAGTTTGTTTGTTTGCTTGCTTGCTTGTTTATTTATTTATAGAGCATGTGTGAGCAAGGTGAGGGTAGAGAAAGAGGGAGAGAGAGAATCCCAAGTAGGATCCCCCCTGTCAGCTCAGAGCCTGACAAGGGGCTCGATCCCACAAACTGTGAGATCATGACCTGAACTGAAATCAAGAGTCAGATGCTTAACTAATTGAGCCACCCAGGTGCCCCTTCAAGGAACTTTTATACCCATTATTTCAACTACTTCTATTACATGTACATAAATTTCAGGTCTTGTAATTTATGGGGGCGGGGATCTGAATCAGGGAAGAGGTAATGGATGTGCCTATGGTCACAAAATAATACCGGAAGGAGTTCTGATCATTGGCAGACCAATTTTCTAGCTATAAGTTCATGTTACTTTAATCCAAAGATCCATGGAAACATGTCAAAAAAAACCCCTGAATTGTTATTTATAATTTTCTCTTATTCTTATTAAAGTTTTCTTGAAGAACCAGTTACAACATTAGTATAACAACTTGTGGTTTCCTGATGAAAAAGGAAGAGAGGGATCCTGAAACAAATGTTCCTCTGAGTTTATTGTTAACTCAGTTTGGCTTTTATTTATTTTGTTATTTTTGTTGGCTTCTCTACATTTTGCTTTAAGAAGGCACAGATATTTGAAATATATATTAATGTCCCTAAAAAATCCGTTGGGTTAAGGGAGAGATTAAAATTATTGAACACCTACTACATACCAAGGATAGAGTAATGTATATATGCATTCACTGAATATTCACAGTAAACTTTTAAGTATCATCATCCACATTTTATAGATGATAAAAGATAGTATCAGTGAGTTCAAACCTCATCCATGGTCACATGGCTTCATTATGTCATGATGAGACACATATTTGTCCAGTTTCAAAACCAATTCTTTCCCCATGGCACCATCCTGTATAGTTTGCACGTGGGAGCAAAGCTCAGGACAGCTCAGGGTTGATCATCTCCAAGTGAGAGTGAATGTTGGCGTAGTCTCCTTGTGTGTCGCAGAAGGTGATTGCAGCCCTTCTCCCTCTACTATGGGCATGCTTCTCTTCTCTTTTCCTTTTCCTCCTTATGCTTCTGCTTCCTCACTCCATATTATTTATCCACTTTCCCATTTTGCTTCTTGAAACTTCTAAAATAATTTAGAGCTGAGGACTCAATCCTTTACAGACTTGGTCTTAGTCATTCTTTAGATCCAAATCTCTAACTCCGTGGTATTGAGGGAATTGAGTGTAGTCATTCAGGGTGAGGGTTCTGTTTCACCAGAGGTTTCATCAGTTCCAATGCCAATCTCTGATGGCTCCATGTGGCTCCTCCAGTGGCTCCATGCCAAGCCCTTAACCTCTGCTTTCTCTCCCATCCCCCTCCTTTTCCACCACCCCCTTCTCCCTCCCTTCCTCCATCTCCCCCTCTCCCTCTTTTGCCCTCCCTTCCCCCTCTCCTCTCCCCCCCTCCTCTGTCTGTCATGTGAAGACACAGCAAGAAAGCAGACATCTGGGGAAAAAGAAGGGAGTCCTCACCAGAACCTAATCTTGCTGACACCCTAATCATGGACTTCCAGACTCCAGGACTGTGAGAGAATAAATCTATGTTGTTTAAGCTCCCCAGTTTGTGATATTTTGTTATTATAGTCCAAGCTAAGACACCTAATTTGGAGAATGCCATTTTAGACTGGGTAGTCTGAGAAGGCCTCTCCCAAAAGTTGACATTTGAGCTAAGATCTGAATTTGACAGGAAGGCAGTCAAGTGAAGATCTGGGGTAAAGGAATACATTTTTGAGTATGGAGGATTTGTAAGGAAGCCTGACCCTTTGTATAACTTATGAAGCACTGACAGAAGGTTATCATTTCTCCACTCTTCCACTCCTCTCCCCCAGGGTCTACCAGTAATGCCTCATGCCCAGGACTCAGTGCCCTTAACTACTAAGTTTGGTCCCTATGGAACCATCCACATGGTCCTAGCCTTCTCAGAAAGCCTTCTGGGCTTGTTGTTTCCCCGATTTTCTTTCTCTATCAAAACTTGCCTTTCCTGTGTCCCATTTCCTCGGTAATTCATATTGGCTGACATACCTGAGGGACATAAGTTACTCCTCCCAGATAACATCTACATTTCACAGGGACCTCCTAAAGGCCACTTGATTCTAGGCGAGTGGCAGAGATGAAGCGATCCAGGCATGACAGGGGCCACTGAGGGGGTATTGCACAGCAGATGACCAGGACAGGGAGATACACATTCCCTTTCAAGGTTGGCTTTTCCTGTGAAAAGAAAACCACTGAATATACTCCAAACTGACACTTAAGAACAAAGATTTCTATTTCAGTTCCAAACATAACTAAAAATGGAGCTAGGTTGCAATTTAGGGCAAATATTGACAATATCTCCAATAGATTGTATCCCAGTACACTTATATCAACTCTGGGTTGAATAATTCTTTGTGAAAGAATTTTCGATTAGTATCTGAGTTTCAAACGTTGAACTACAAAGGAGCTGCTAAAACCTCAAGCAGCTAAAATCTAGTTCCCAATTCACAAGAAATTTGGCCAAGGAAGACATTAAATAGAGTGGTGTCACTAGTCAGAATTGATGAGATGCAAGCACGGAGATGGTACCTATCAAAAGGGAAATTAGAATAAATGAATATTAAAATATTTAAATTTATAATAATGTGTTCAAAACACAGTTCTGAAGAACATTATCATTGGAAGTGAGAAACCAGTGCTAAGTCACTTATAGTCTTTTCTAAGCAAGCTTCCTACCCCATTTCAACTCATTAGGATAATATTAGCTTCAAGTGTAATGGTGTAATTTTAACTGTACTGTACACAAATTACTCTGGTTCTCACTCTGACAAGGTTTAGCAATAATCCCTCTTGGCAGACCTTTGGCAATTGCTACAATGCTGGAAAACAAAAGGAATGAGATATTTAGGGGAAAAATATATTATATATATTATATATAATATATATAATATTTTTTCAAGATAGCCAGTGGATCACATTTACCTAAAGAAGAGAGAAGAATGCTTCCAAATTCTCTAAGTTGCATAGCTATCTTTCTAAAGGGGAAGAGGGGACAGAAAATCCCAGAGATTTTTGCCATTTCTGAAATTCCCTGGACATTATTTTACCTTATAGAGTACAATGTAATGAGACAAAGCGCCAGTCTATAACTCTTTAATTTTTACTATTAATCATCTGCAGGATAGACTTCTAATACTAACCTAAATACAAATACACATGCATACCCACAAACATAGGCTTCTTTGCAGTTTTAAAGGTCAAGTTTTTCTGCCAAATACTGTAGAGCAAATAAATACACCCTTTTAATGCTCAATGGCCACTACGATTCCATTTCCTTGGTCAGAAAAATGGAGAGGATGGTAGCTACCTCAAAGGTTTCTGTGAGGATTAAATGAGGTAGTGAATTGTAAAGCACTTACTTACTACAGTGCCTGCCACACAGTAAATAGTAGAAAGCAGCTGTCATTATTACTGCTAAAATTACCGTTAACCCCAAGGTAAACAAAATAATTCATATTTGAAAGAAAATCCAGGATCCTGAAGCATTTCTATAGATATTATTACGTTTGACCTCCAAGCCATCCAGTGAGAGAGAAAGATGGGAACCCTGATTCCTGCAGATTGAGGACGTTAAGACCCAGCAAAAATAAGCTACCTGTTCAAGATCACATGCAACCTAGAAATGGAAATGCAACCTAGATCTCCTAAATCCTAGTGACCCACAAAGCCTCTCCTTATTTCTCTTAACTCTTAATACGCTGGACTCACACCCATTCATCCATTCATTCACTTAACAAATTATTAAGGGCCCACTTTATATCAGTATTTGTAGCCCAGGGAAGAGGCCGCAGGAGGTAACAAGATAGACAAAATGCTTATGGTCATAGGCTTAGTTTCCTGAGTTTGGGGCTAGGAAGTTGAGACAGAGAACAATTAATTAACATAATAAGTAAGTTTCCTACTATTATGGCTAAAATGTATCCCTTCCACTCCACCCCAAATTCACATTTTAAAGCCCTAATCCCTGGTATATTCTGAGGAAAGTGCATGTTTTCAAAGACAAGCCACTCTTGGGATGGGCTTTAATCCCATCCGTTTAGTGTCCATAAGGAAGGAAATTTGGACTCTCGGAGAGACACTGGAGGTACAAGTACAGGGGAAAACCATATGAGGACACAGTGAGGGGACAGCCACCTACAGGTTAAGGAGGGAGGTCTCAAAAGAACCAAATCTACTGACACCTTGATCTTGGACTTCTACCCTCCAGAACAGTGAGGAAATTTATTTTTGTTGTTTAAATTGCTGTTTGTGGTATTTTATTATGGCAGCCTAGCAGTCTAATGGATCTATTAAGTTGATAAATACTATGGAAAAAAAAACCCCAAAAAAACAAAAGGAAAAGAAAAGAATGCTAGGGGTGCTGAGGAGCTTTGGAAGAACACATTGCATTATTTAATAGGGTCTCATCAGGAGGCGAGAATCCAAGCAAAGATATGGCAAAAATAAGGGAATTAGCTGTAGAGGTATTCGGGAGAAGACTTTTCCAGGTAAAGTGGAGTGTTGGTGCAAAGGCCCTGTGGTGGGAATATGACAGGTATGTTAAGGAGCAACTGCTGAGAAGAGAGGACTGCAGAAGAGTAGGCAAGAGGGGTAGTAGGTGAGGTCAGGGAGCAATGGGAGGGACAGGTCAGGTAAGGCCTTGTAGGCTATTGTAGGAACTTTGATTTCTTATTTGCATGAAATGGAGTTGCCAGGTTCTGAATGGAGTGACATGACCTGATATATTTTAAAAGAATCATTTTGGCTTCTGTGTTAGGAATAGATTTAGGCTAGTGCAGTAATTCATCAAGTTATTATTGTAAGTTCAAACTAGAGTGCTAAGCATGAAAGTGGTAATGAGTGGTCAGATTCTGAATCTATTGTGAAGGCTAGGCCAACAGGACTTCTTGATAGATTGGACATGGGATATGAGAGAAAGAGTAGAGTCAAGGATGACCCCAAGGTTTTTCACCTGAACAAATGAAAGAGCATAAGAGCATAGATATCATCTTCTGTAATGAAAGGGCCACAGATAGAAGTGATATGATGAGGAAGAGCAATAATTTAATTTTTGATGCATTGAATTTGAAATATCAGACATCTAAATGGAGATGTTAAATTAGCAGTCTAATATTAGAGTTTGAAGTCTAGTAAAAAGCACTATGCTGGGGATATAAGAGAATGAGTATACTTACAAACAAAACAAAAACAAAGACTGAGACCCAGGGAAACCTAGGATGATGAAATCAGGGAGAAGAGGAAGAATCAGCAAGGAAACCGAGAAGGAGCAATGACATCTCATATTGCCCTAAAAAAAAAAAAAAAAAGTGAGGAGATTGTTTTTAGGAGAAAAGATTAATCAACTGTGCTGAATGCTGCCATAAATCAAACAAGATAAATTCTAAGAATTGACCTTTGGATTTAGCATGGAAAGCATTGGTGGCCTGACAAGAGAACTTTCTGTGGGATGTTAGGGAAGGTAACTTCAGTCTAAGTGGATTTATGAGAAGGAGAAGAGAGGAATTCAAGAGTGAATATAAGTAACTACCTCAAAGAGATTTGCTGTCAAGGGGAACAACAAAAGGAGCCAGTATTGGTGGCGGGGAGTGGGGTGAGAAGTGGGAGTCAAAAGAATATTTGACATTTTCTTGGAGAATTTCTTTCTTCAAGAGGGACGAGGAGAAATAGCAGAATGTTCATATTCCTATAAGAATGATCCAGTGGAAAGGAAGAAAGCTGACACAAAGGAGAAAGAGAAGTGACGAGCTGGGGTAACATCCTTGAGGAGGTGAGTGGGGATGACATCGAGTGCATCAGACTGGCTTTCAGTAGAAAGAAGCAGAGGTGATTTACGCTCCTATACAGCTGAGTATATGCGGAGGTGGGAGCTCCTGACTGCTTCTATTTTTTTCTCAGTGAAGAGTAAAGCAGAGTCATCTGTCGAGAGGAGTAAGGATAGGAAAGAGATGTCAAACACTTGATGGTAGAGAAGAAAGCTATGATAGAATGATATATTGGTTTACATGCCAAAGTACCACAAACTGGGTGGCTTAAGCAACTGAAACATACTGTCTCACAGTTCTGGAGGCTAGAAGTCCAAGATCAAGGGTAGTGGCAAGGTTGGTTCCTTCTCAGGCTGTGAGGGACAATCTGTTCTATGCCTCTTCTTCCAGCTTTTGGTGATTTGCTGCCAATCTTTGGTGTTCTTTGGCTTTTAGAAGCATCACCCCAATCTGTAAACTTCATGTTCACATGGTATTCATCCCATGTAAGTATCTGTGTTCAAAATTCCACTTTTTATAAGGACACCAGTCATGTTGGATTAAGGGTCATGCTCATGACATGATTTTAACTAATTACATCTACAACAACCCTTTTCCCAAATAAGGTCACATTCTGAGGTACAGAGGGTTAGGGCTTCAACATATGAATTTTGGAGGTGTGGACACAATTCAATCCATAACAAGTAATCAAGGAGATTGGCAGAAAACAAGGCTAGAACTTGTCTTGCAGCAAAAGGAGCCACAAACATTTTTGGTTGCAATTCCAGGAGACCATTTCCTCCACCAATATTCAGTTGCATGAGTGCAAGTATCAAGTAGAAGGAGATTAATCCAAAGTTGTGGTTTTACCTGATAAGCTCAAACAAAAGATTCAAGGATGTATGCTAGTTGGTGATATTATGATTTACTATGGAATTGAAGCTGGGGAGGGAGGGAAGATAGGACTTGAAGGTGGATGGGACAGAGAAAAAGTATTAGGATCAATGGGTCAGGGATCCCGGTGGGGTGAAAAGAAGGTTGAAGCTGGGGCACTGGAGGAAGTAAACTAGAAAATTACAAAGTGGTAAGAAGAGAGTAAGATGCATGGAAGCAAAATAAAATGGTGTTTGGTTATTTTCAGTTACAAAGTCTAAGGTATGACACAAGAGTGAGTGGTTGAGGTGGGGAATGAACAAGATCATTGGAGGAGTAGAGACCACAGTATTGAGAAGGCACTGTTTTGGAAGCGTCATCTATGTGTATGTTTCCATACATTCATTCATTTCTTCATTCAAATACTTATGTGCTGGCCGTGGGCAGAATGGAGTTTTGCTGAGAACAAGGCTCATAAAACTCAGTAAGAGAGCCCCAGCTAAACCCAAGTGTCCCTGCCTGAGCTTAGGAGATAGTCTTAGATTGACCTATGTCATGATTATGGGAGCAAAAAAGAAAAAAAAAAACTTATTGAAGTTAGCTTTCAAACTCCTTTGATACCCAAATAAACAATTAGCTTGGAAGAAAATAAAAATTTCATTCTCTAAACATCCTTCACTGCTTGTTTTAAAAATTATTATTATTATTTGGTCTCCTCAGTAGCTTATATTCATTGTGTTGATATGTGTGTTTCCTGGGGATTCTACACACTCCAAAATCTGAAGAGTAAGCAAAAATAGTGCTTCTGCTTAAACCCTTCACAGTTTATAGCCACATTTACATAACATTAAATAAGTCAACAAAGGCATCATTAGCTCCCATTAAAATATGAGCAAAGAAATTTAAACGAACAAGACAGGCTAATTGGTAAGTAATGTTGTGTATCAAAAATTATGACTGTAAGATACCCCAGCTAATGAGAAGCCCTACAATCATGTTTACTACATATTTAAAAATTAAATGAAGGTGACTAAAAGTTAACAGAAAAGATTTTCCTTTTCATTGATGCTATGATATCCATTTTTCAAAGTTTGAAAGTAATAAGGAGATTTTAGCCATCCACCTTGACAAAACATCTCCTTATAATATATGTGATTTTTACCTTTTCTGTTCTTCTTGAGTTGTAAGCAGGAAAGCCATAGTGTGGGTAGAAAGAAAGGCAGAACTCTGAATTATACCAGTGAGTGGGCCTTGGTCTGATCTCAGGCCATGGATGTGAGAGGAATTTCCTCTTACTCCTTTCTCTGTGTAGGTCTGGGTCTAACTCTGGGTAGATGTGCCCTTCACGTCAGCCACCTCATGCCTGAGTGATGGTGGTTCCTAATGCTGCCTGCCTACAAAGATACCAGGGCTGAAACCAAAAGATGCTGATGCCTGATCAATTAAATCAGAATCCTGGGGAAGGATTTGGGCATGTGTGCTTTAGAAAAGCTATCCCATTGATGCTAAAGATCCGCCAAGGTTGAAAAACACTCTACTTGCCCTCCCATTAATCAAATAGCAGCTACCATTTACTGAGTGCCCACTATATATGAAACTCTCTAATAGAAACTTGAGCAGGTTATGTTTTATTCTTTTCCCCAACATTTTATTATGAATTTTTTTTCATGCAGCAAAGTTGAAATGATTTTCTAGTGAACTCTACTTACAGGCCACCTAGATTATACCATTAATGTTTTACTATTTCAGGTTTTTATACCTATCCCTCTATCCATCAGTGCATCTATTTTTTTTACACATTTCAAGGTACATTATAGACACCTGTACAATTTCCACTTAATACTTCAACATGTATATTATTAGCTACAGTACAATATTTGCTTACTTCTTCATTTGATGTAAACTTTCTGGAGAAAAATGCACAAATTTTGCGTGTACATTCATACTGACTTTAAATAAATAAATACATGTGTATAACTCAAGCTGCTATCAAGACAGAATATTAGGTAGCCTATTTTATACTTTGTTAGATATAATCTTAAATACTAGTTATTGAAAAAGACCGTGTAGAAAGGGCAGTACTTTATCTCAAAGAAAGACCGCTTAATGGTAGAATTTCACACACTGAGGCATTAAATAGAAAATATTTGAGAGAACAGAAAAGAAAAGGGCCTCCATGTCATCCTTCAGGAGGCTCAGACACACTACATATTGAATCAGATTACACTGCATGAGGTAGGCACTTTGTGGGTGGCGCATCTGAAATGGAAGCTATCTTGCAGCATGGAGTCCTATGCTCCATGTGTGTGTGTGTGTGTGGGGGGTATACATGTGTGTTGAAAGAAGGTGTAGTTATGACACTTTGTTTAGCTCAAGACACTCATTTCTTTAAAAGTAGATAGCTTTCTTTGTATGTCTTCTTTTGGCCAGCACAAATCTATAATAATAGATAAGACTTAAGACCCAGGAGACGCTGCATCACAGGCTGCATCAATTGCCCTATGCCCTCCCCCTAAATCCAGAGCTGCCCAGGTCCTCAGAGCCTCCTTACTTGGGATTGTCAATGGGGAGAGGTTTCTAGAAAGCACAGTGTTACGGGAATCAAGGCCTTTAAATGCTAATGGCAAGAGGAAATGATCTTGCTTCTGAACTCTGAAAACAGAGATTGATTTAATAAACCATAAAGAGTTTTCAGCAATGTATCCAACTTCAACTAAAAAGACACATCCTGCATTACAGTGCTGGGGGTCTCCACTTCTTCCCTTCCATTTGGAAAGCTGAGCTCAGAGGCCATAACACCAGTGGAGCCTATGTGTGGATACTCTCAAATGATGAGTCTCCATTTTGTGGCCTCTGAGTTACAAGTTTTCTGCATAAAAACGTGTCTAAATTTAACGTGTGTGTGTGTGTGTGTGTGTGTGTGTGTGTGTGCTGGAATGGTCCTCACCCTGGGTTTAACACATCTCTCTCCCTTCATTGAGATTGCTCCAGAAGTCTCAAATCCTTATAAAGACTTAGATTATCCATTGAGTCATTCAGTGGATATTGAATGATAGTTATTGACAACCTCCTCTATGCCAGGAGCTGGGAATGCAATAATGAACAGAGTAGTTAGTGTTACTGCTTTTATGAAGCTGCGTCCCACAAGAAAAGAGAATAGTATATAGTCAAGTAAACAGTTGCTGTCTTGCAATTTTGACAATTGTTTGTGGAAATCATCCAGGAAATTTTTTTCTGTAAGTATAACTGACATACAATATCCTATTAGTTTCAGGTGTACATCATAGTGATTCAGTGTTTTTACACAAAATGATCCCACAATAGGTCTAGTCATGGTCTGTCACCACACAAAGTCATTATAATATTACTGAGTATATTCCCTATGCTGCACATCACATCCCTATCACTTATTTATGAAGTTTGTATCTCTTAAACTTCTTTACTTATGTCACCTGCCTCCCAAACTCACCCTCTTCTGGTAACCAGCAGTTTGTTTCCTGTATCTATGAGTCTGCTTCTGCTTTGCCTATTTGTTTGTTTCGTTTTTTTACATTGCATATATAAGTGAAATCATACAATATTTGTCTTTATCTTACTTATTTCACTTAGCACAATACCCTCTAGTTCCATCTACATTGTTGCAAATGGCAAGATTTCATTCTTTTTTTTTTTTTTTTTTAAATTTTTTTTTTCAACGTTTATTTATTTTGGGGACAGAGAGAGACAGAGCATGAACGGGGGAGGGGCAGAGAGAGAGGGAGACACAGAATCGGAAACAGGCTCCAGGCTCTGAGCCATCAGCCCAGAGCCCGACGCGGGGCTCGAACTCACGGACCGCGAGATCGTGACCTGGCTGAAGTCGGCCGCTTAACCGACTGCGCCACCCAGGCGCCCCAAGATTTCATTCTTTTTTATGGCTGAGTGATATTATATAATGTATAATGTCCATGTTAATATTATACACACACACACATCATATCTTCTTTATTCATTCATCTATTAATGGGCACTTAGATTGTTTCCATATCTTGGCTATTGTAAATAATGCTGTAATGAACTTATATCTGTTCAGATAGACATATCTCTGTTCAGATAGATATATATCTGTTCAGATAGATGTTTTTGTTTTATTCAGAAAAATACCCTGAAGTGAAATTGCTGAATGGTACGGTAGTTCTATTTTTAATTTTTTGAGGAACGTCCATATCACTTTCCATGGTGGCTGCACCAATCCAGGGAATGTTTTGAATGTATAACATAAAGGCCTTAGTCTGTGAGGTATGCTGGGGTTGAAGGAAAGGGTTCCCTGAGGAAGTACAGCTCAGATAAGGCCTCAAGAATGAATTGAACACAGCTGGGTGTTGAGCAGAAGTGAGCGCATTTATAAGCAGAGGCCACAGATGGTGAAAAGGTCTGGAGACAGCAAAGAACAAAGCAATTGCCATGAATTGAAAAGCAGGAGGGAGGACATTGTGGCTGGATTGGAATAAGCCACGGTGACAGGAGATGGAAGTAGGAAGGGCCACGTGCAAACCTGGTGGCCATAATAAAAGCATAGGTTTTATTCCAGTTACAGTGGGAAGATATTCTTATGCGAATATACATTAAAATATTCTTGTAAGCAAATGGTTGACATAATCAGACTTTTAAAAAAATTTTCTCTGGGTGGGTGTGGTGGTCAGATTGGAGAGCACAAGGGTTGATATCCGGGAGGACTGTTTTGGAGACTTGCGGTCATCCATTGGTGCAGATGATGACCTGGGCTGGGGTGGGAGCCATGGAGATGCAGAAGAGTGTCTGCCATTAATAGCGTCTCATTCGCCCCTGCTGGTTCTTCTCTTCCATGCCCTCTTGACAGTGGGTTTCCCAATGCTCTGACTCACAACTCACGTACAGGCCTTACCAATACATAAATACAAATTGGCATGCCTGGGAATTGTATATGACCTGGAAGACTGAGGAGAAAGTTTCTTTCACATTAGCCAGCTGCACTTTGGAATAATACACAGACCTCTGTGAATCATTTCATGGTTTATTAAACAAAATTCTGTTTGCAATTGGCAAGTTAGGAAAATAAACGTCCATGTTTGTTTTCACTTTCTATTTCCTTGGTTTGTCCAGGGACTCACAGCCCAAATCTTAGGGCTGTCCTTGGAGACTCAGGAAACAGAGCTGGATTTCCACTTTTGAATGTCGCAGGGCAATCAGCCACAGATTGCCATTAACCCCTCTGAGAACAAGGGGGAGTTCTTGATGTTGTTCCATCGTCTGAGAGGGCATATGTGCCACCTACCAGGGCCAGCAGGTATCAGCCTCTCATAGTGTGTTATTGCTCCAGATGCTGCCCCTCGGACCATCTGCCCTTCCCAAACCGGGAGAATGCTCTGAAGAACCCACGGACAGAAGAGCTCTGCCTTGCCTGAGGAATGGCACTCTACCAGTGTTTACCTACAACGTCATTCGAGAAATGTGTGTGTTGGGGGTGGGAGGGGATTTACTTGGCTCAATCCTGTTTGAGTGCCTGGTTTCTATAGAGGACGACAATCCTGAGTATGCATCAGAATCACTTGGAGGACTTGTTAAAACACAGAGAGTTGAGCCCCACACCCAGAGTTTCTGAGCCAGATCTGGGGCGGAGCCTGAGAATTTTCATTTTAACAAGTTTCTGAACGATGCTGAAGCTGCTCACCTGGGGACACACCAGAGAACCCTTGGTCTATGCAACATGGCCCCACAGAGAAGCTGTGTTCAGTGAACACACTTTCGTCAAATGCCTCCTGGGTGTCTGGTCCTGCAGCCTCCTCCAGTGTCTTTGCCTCAGAGTTCTGGAGCCTCCCTTCTCTCCCAGGCAGAAATCAACTGGGCTCCTGAGGCATCACCCGTGCTCCCTCCACCCTGGGTTTACCTAGTACTTTCTACGGCAAAGGCCCTCCCTTAATGGCAAGGTCATTTTCACTCTTTGTGCAACACTTGGCGCATAGTAAAAGTTAATTTAAGCAAAATCATCAACTTTGGTAAATGAACGGATGAGCAGTTCAGGACGGATCTTTGATCCAAGGCATCTTGACAGCATCTAGAATATTCACCAGAAGCTGAATCATATTTCTATTGATTCCATCATTTAATACCATATTTAAGACCTCTAATATGTGCTCTGTTTTATGTGGGGTAAGGCATTGTCTCTGTGGGCAAGGATTTTTAAAATCCAATTGTGACAAAGAAAACAGTCAAATACAACACTACAATATGAGGATAACCTTTATCGTTGATTGACATATCTTAAGTCACTGAGCACTTTAGGCATCTGGAAGAAAAGGTCATTTTTGCTTTGCACATATTAGGCAAATCTTTGAAGTGATATGTTCACGTCTTCGGGGGCCTCATTCCATTATTTACTTACTGAAATGCTCACTAAACAACTACAACGTGTTACAAGAGGCACGGGAGAATGTCAGTATCGTGGAAGGATTTAGGGTTTATTTAGTGTAACGTTTCTCCAGATAATAGAATCCCCTCAAAATGTTCCCATCCAGGGGCGCCTGGGTAGCTCAGTCGGTTAAGCGTCCGACTTCAGCTCAGGTCTCGATCTCGCGGTCCGCCAGTTCGAGCCCCGCGTCGGGCTCTGGGCTGATGGCTCAGAGCCTGGAGCTTGCTTCCGATTCTGTGTCTCCCTCTCTCTCTGCCCCTCCCCCGTTCATGCTGTGTCTCTCTCTGTCTCAAAAATAAATAAAATGTTAAAAAAAAAAATGTTCCCATCCTAAAAGGCTGTCCAACAGCTTCTTGAATACTTCTGTTAACACAAGACTCACTACCTCATGTGGCAGCCCATCTTTGAAGTACTGATGACCGTTAACCTTTCCTAAATTGAGATGAAATCTCTCTCCCTGAAATGCCTACAACTGGTCCTATTTTTACCCTTTGTAGTAATAAAGGATGTTCAATTTCTTTTCCCCCAACAAACCCATTAGGTCATAGAAATGGATATGGCATAGTAGGGCAGAACGTGGACACAAAACCTGGATGGCCCAGCTTTGAATCTCAGTTCCCAAATTTACTACCTGTGGGAGCAAGTTCTTTAATCCTCCTGTGACCCAATTTTCTTATCCGTCAAATGGGGATATTGTTAAGACTCAAATGGCTCTTTTGCAGGTCAAAAATACATTCCTTGTTGGGGCACCTGGGTGGCTCAGTTGGTTAAGCATCTGACTTCGGCTCAGGTCATGATCTCACGGTCAATGGGTTTGACCCCCATGTCAGGCTCTGTGTTGACAGCTCAGAGTCTGGAGCCTGCTTCGGATTCTGTGTTTCCATCTCTATCTGCCCCTCCCCTGCTGACTCTCTCTCTCAAAAATAAATGAACATTAAAAAAAATTAAAAGAAAAACAGTTACAGAGAGGGAAGGAGGCGAACCATAAGAGACTCTTAAAAACTGAGAATAAACTGAGGGTTGATGGGGGGGTGGGAGGGAGGGGAAAGTGGATGATGGGCATTGAGGAGGGCACCTGTTGGGATGAGCACAGGGTGTTGTATGGAAACCAATTTGACGATAAATTTCATATTAAATAAATAAATAAATAAATAAATAAATAAATAAAATTTTAAAATTAAAAGTATATATACATACTCCTTGCAATGAATTTGGAACAGGGTCTGGCAAATAATTAATAATATTGACATAATCAATAATATTAATTGTTACTGTTACTCTTATTAGTATTCTTTGTAAGGAGGTCTGTTCTCTAAGTTTTAAACTAAGCATCCTTGTAACAGACAGCCATGGTATGACCCACGGCTGCTCTCATCTCCTTGGTCTTTTCCAGAACAAGGTGTGTTAGATTCAGTGTGTTGGATCTCTCTTACTATGGTGATCAGAGCAGAGCCCAACCCTAGGGGCCATTTGTCTAGCACAGGATAGGGAAAGACTATCATGCATAACTGTTCTTTAATTCAGATTTGCAATAGTGATATCAATAATCACAAAATATATTAAATGTCTATTATATTCAGATATTATGCTAGACTCCTTTACATCATTTCTCATTCTTATGGCAGCTGAGAGGCTCCACAGGCACATGTGGAGGCAGAGGAGCCAGGATCCAAATAGATCCTCAGGCTTTGGAGGGGCCCTCTTGTCATGCTCCATGCTGCTGCATTGTATGCAGTGAGTTTCCAAGAAATGACAGGGCCTCTGACTTTGGCAGTCAGGGCAAAGCTATAAAATGAGTTGTGAGCCCTGCAGCACTGGGTGGGGAGAGTGTTCAGATTACAGCCGTATTTATTCATTGCTACAATAGCCATGCTCTCTCTCTGATCTTTCTCCCCAAGTCTCTTGGGTTGGGCAAAGAAAATACTCCTGGGCAGAATATAATCAAGACCTGAAACTATTCAGAGGACCGAGTCTGTTACATTTCAAACACCAAAAAGATGAGAAAGTTAACATAAAGTATGCAGCATATGGGGCGTTTCCTTCTCGTGCTGTGCAGGCATTAATGGACCTCCATTGTATCTATCCTTACTATTACCGGATAGTTTGTCAAAATAACCGTAGCCCCCAGTCAGCACTGAATGTCATTAACAGGGACTGTTCGGTGGATTAACGGCAGCAGCGGCTGACACTTATTGAGCACACGCTCTGTGCCAGGCTGTCCACTAAGTGCTGGGTCCTCACTCTCTCATTACGACCGGTTCTCACCCAGTGAGTGAGTGGCTATGGTATTTCCCTTTCTCAGCGGAGGGTGCACGTGTTCAGGCTGGTTATGTGGCTGGTCTCAAAGATGGTTAAATTCTGGGCTGTTTGATCTCCTGTGTAGCCACAATTCTATCGTGGGGCTGTTTGTACACAGTTCCCATTTTTCTCTGACGAAATGTCCAGGAGTAACCTCTGCTCCACGCACATCACCGCCACCACCGTGATGAAGGAAGGGCCAGAAAGAAGCCAGGAGGAGGTGCGGGTCTGGGGGGTGAGGGACCCTGTTGTGGCAAAGGACACAATCACCACTCCCTAAGCCACAAATGATGCTCACAGACAATTCTTAAGGAAGGACTCGACTTTCCCAGAAGAGGCCAAATATTAACAAGGACAGCTCCATGGTTACAGAAAGTATATACTTTACAAAACATTGTTATGGATATGAAACTATTAAGTTCTCACAGATACCCTATGAGGAGGGTACAGTTATTATCATTGATTCGTAGGGGGGAAACTGAGGGTATAAGAACGGTTGTTAGAGATTCCTCAGTCAGAATGCCACAGGAGCAGGACCTGGGCTTTGGAAACTTTGCTTATTTTTTTCCCCATTAACATCTTAGTTTTTTAGTCTTGAATTTAAAATGGAAATATATGTAAGTAAAAGCTTGAACATGTTAAGGGAAAAAAAGGAACAACTATAAATAAGCAAAGAGAAAAGAATGTCAAACCATTCAAAGGATTCATTCCAAGACAACCTCTATTAATATTTTGGTCTATTTCCTTCCAGACATTTTTTTTTCAAAGTACATACATACATACATATTTTTTTTTAAGATAGAGGTATCATACATATTAGTTTGTGACCTGGTTTTTATTTCCCCCACAAAATATTATGTATGTGTTTCCATGTTAGCATGTTGTATACGTAACCACATTTCACAGCCCGTTCTATCCCACTGTTCCAATCTCCTCAAGTTCAACAAGCAGGCCCTATTTTTCCAGCTTGTGTTGTCTCTCCAAGTCCGTTCAGGAAGTGATGGGCCAAGTAAAGCAAAAATAAAATAAAAAGCAAAACATTTTTCCTCCCAACAGTCTTACAGGGACCTTAAATCTACCTCCTCCCCCTGTCACAAATCCCACTTGAATACAAGACAGCCTAGAGTGCAGGGTAGCTCCAACCTGGAATGTACTATGAATTCAGAGAAGCATAGTAAACTCAATCCAAGCCCAGAAATCACAAAGGGTTTCCTATTGCCTTCTTTGAAACAGGGTTTCGTGTTTGGTAAGACAAAGAAAGGGCTAGCATTACTGTATTCTGACCACTCTGATAAGGGTGAGGTCTGCAATCTTAACTAATGCCCCCAAGCCTTTGTAGTAGGCATGGAGAGAATCCCACCTGCTGACTCGGACTCTTCTCAGAAGAGAAAATGCACCCAGCCATTGATGGAAGACCTTTCCCAAGCTCTCCCGTTACCTGGCATTGTCACAGTTATAACTAGATAACTTGCTCTGTGTGCACCTTCAGTCCCCACTTGCTGCCCCAGGATAACATTCGTCATTAGAATACAAAATGCCTACTTTGGAGGTTTGTCATTCTCTGCCAGATCAGATGAAGTTTTCTCTTCAGAAAAGAGAAAAAGAAAGAAAATAAGAAACAGAAAAAAAATAGAAGTGGGAAGAAGAGATCAACGGGGTTAAGTACGTATGGGGAACGTTATAAGTAAATGAATGAGCCATAGATACTTGCCTACAGGTGTGTTGCAGCTTCCATTTCTAGGCAACGCATTCATTTATCCCCATCTTTCTAACGTGTGTGAGAGAGAATTTCCAAGTGAAGTACCTTTCTATGCTTTGAATCCATGCCAACAATCAAAGGTATACAACAGAACTGCTGAAAGCAAGAGAAGGGCTGATGGAATCTTAATAGCTCTGGGAACTCACTCACTCCTTCTTCTCCTTGGAGCCCTATTAATAGTACAGTTGGTAACATCAAATGATTTTGATTCCCTTTTCCACAACTGCTATTTTGGCTCCTTTGGCATCTTCAAACTATATTTCCCATGGTAATTATTATTGCATTTCCTTTATTTCCAATGTCAGTTTATTTTCAAAGAAAAAAAATCATACAACACGGCTAACGAAGTCAAAATAGAACAATTTGTTAGATTAAGTAAATATCTATTTGCATAATTGTGATTCCCATTTCTGTATTAGCAGAGCAGCAAAACTAACAGTATTCAATTCAGAAGGACATAGTGCGCAAGACCTTATGCCTCAGTGGGGAGCAGCCAGAACCTACCTTCTGTCCAAGGCCAATGTCCCTCCCATTGCCAGTGAGAAATCTTCCCTGCTATACTACTGTCTCTCACCTCATTCCTTCAGGAAAAAGATTTTAATGTGTTTTGTAGATTAACTTTTATCCTGATATTATTTAAGGTAAAAATCTAGTGTAAGGTTAAAAATGAACTGGAAACCAGAATGTGAGAACTTTTGGTTGTTCTGAAAAATGGATCTCCATAAAGAGCCTCAATTTACTCTAAGAGAGGTCAACTATCTATCCTAATAATTTTTGAAAAAAAGCAGGTAAATCCAAAGAATTATGTGTTAGTTTGAAGGAACTCTTGTTATCTTATAGTTTAAGCCTGGCTATCGCACAGAATTATGCAAGATGTCTGTCTGTCCTAGGACTCTTGAAATGAGAGTTTTCAATAAGGCAGTCTCAGAGTATAAAGTCTAAAGGTATGTTCATTAACTCATATGAAGTTAAACAACCTTTGTAGTTAAAACTTATAAAACATTTATTACATGTTAAGTCAATGTGCTGCAGTAGATAATAATACTACAAGGAATGATTTTACTTTTATATAGGAAGAAAATATTCAAGACCATTTTGTGGTAGTGAGCACATGAACTTGTGTTTTCTCAATTATACAATCTATACCTTTCTGATCTAGGTTCCTGGTCATTTATGTAAAAATAACTAATATCAGAGGTAACTCTGAGATTCGGTTTTCAAAATTCAAGCACACAGTCATGTAATTTGAAGAAGTTAATTGTCTACAACCAGACCATGTAGTCAGACTGGGGCAGGGGGGTGGGGGTGGACTTGGGGGGGGGGTCCCAGCCCTGCTGCTTATAGTTGTATGACTTTGGGCATGTAATGTGACCTCTGGGAACATCACTTTCCTCACCTGTAAAAGAGAGATCAGGAAAATGTCTATCACCCAGGAGTGCTGTGACTGTTAAAGAGATAAAATATATGAAGTGCTTAGCAAGTTTCCTGGCACATAATAAGTGTCAATCAGCAGTACTCATTGTTAATGTGTGTGCTAAATTGCAAAAAAAAAAAAAAAAAAAAAAAAAAAAAAAAAAAAAGAGTTCTCAGCTCAGTGTTTAGGAAGGGCATGTCATAAATGAGAAATCTAGGGACCAGGTTGGAGAAAGGAGGTGCTGGATAAGAGGTGGGAGGGGTGGTGATGCAGAAATCCATTTTAATTGCAATTTGAAACTAGAATCTTGACCTCCCAAAGTGGCAGCATGATCTTTTGTCATCAGAGCCTCCATTAGTCAAAAGTGGGACTTGAATGTAAGGTAGTTTCTTTCAAATTATCCACTAGCATACCATGGGGATCTTTTTCTCCTCCTCTAGAATCTTCTGCTAATGTTACGGAGTTTATGGTTCCCATAATGCACATGTACAGTATCTATTTCATTTAATTTGCTATTAACACTTACAGTTTCACTTACTTCAACACAGCTGGATAAAAAGAATTGAAATCAACCATCTATGGTAGAATTGGAATGTAGCTATTAGCAGTTTTATTTGCAAACCTACCCTACTCTTACCTATCTTGTGTCGTGGCACAAATTCCATTCAAAAAACAATTATTAAATGCAGATTTATGTCAAGCAGAGTCACGATGCTTTCTCTAGCAAACCTATTTCTTACCAGCTTTGCTGCACTCCAGTGTCACCCAAGGGTGTAAGAGACTTTTGTAAAAACAAACCAAGTAAACAACAATTTCTAAAAATCTCCATCTCTTTAAGTAAAAATGTAAACCTTATTCTTTCTTAACTTGAATAAGTGAAATAATTGGCAACTTTTCCTAGTGCTGGGTTTTATGGTGCTGGAACTTGCTATTATAATCAAAATATGTTTGGAGAATGGTATCTATATAAAAAGGACTCATAGAAGTTGTAGTTGCCCAAAGGCATCTACCTAAGCCAGCTCAAACAAAAGAGAGTGACCTATTTCTGGGCCTTACATGGACTGGAAATGGAAACCCATCCATTTGCAAGGTATCTACGCTTACCATGTTTCTCTTTCTGGAAACATGTCATCTTATACCCTTTTTTTCTGTGCAATTGATCAAACTTTCCATTTTTCTGGGCAGATTGGTTTTCTCTGCTAATCCTTCAGCTTGCAACAGGCTGAAAAAGGCTATCCCACTCAAATGTGAATGTGACCTTTTAATTTAGGGATCTGCCATTGTCTGATCTCGGCAGTGAGCCTCTTAATTCAGATTTTCATAGAGAAAGAGAGAATTAGATTAGTCATCACCTAATCCATGGACTGGCTCCCCTGGGTCATAAGTGTACCCTGATCTAACCAGCTGTTACTGGGGAGAGGTAACATGGTACAAACGTGGTGGCCTAGACTCAGCACTCACAGATATGTCATAATGAAGCCACTAAATCAATTCTCTTGCCCCCTTCTCTCAGTAGAAGAAATATCCATCGGCGGCAGGAACTTATGCGGGGTCTCTTCAAGCTACTTTTCAAAATTAAAACCAAAATAACCAGATGCTTCTTCAGAACACTTGTGTTTCAAATTCGCTTAAAATTCTCCCACTTTTTCCATTCTGAGTCTTTCTAAATTAAATTCCTTTAAATAGGTATCTTCTATTGGTTTGTACACACAGTGAAATTACATCAATAGTCATTTGAAGAAAATTATTTTCTTGCACGTGCCTGGAAATTTTTATTTAAATCTAGTTATATTTTATACACTTGAAAATTTTGGACAAGCTAATGAACATACAGCTTATATAACTGTTCAACCACTCATGCTCAACAAAAATTGCCAACACACACAATATCCCATTGTTTAGCATTAATTCTGAAAACTGTTCCAGAAATAATATCGTCAGGACTCTCCCTCTGAGATGAGGCCAAAAAAGTCGTATACACCTTCCAGTATATAGCTAACTGCCTAGGGCTATATCAAGCTCATTGTTTATTCAGACAAAGCTTTTCCCTTCCATAACTTTCTCCTTCCCTGTGCAGGAGGGAAAAACTGGGGGTGAGGGGTGGGGGTAGGATGGGGTGGGACACAACGCTCATTTTGAAATGTATGAGAGTTGGATACTCCCAAAATTCCAGCAAGATTACACACACAAAAAAATCTCATCTGGTAAATATTACATTCTGTTTTTGTCTTTGCTTTAGTTCTTACACAACTTGACAGTTTGTGGTATTGTGCCACATTTCAGAGCTAAGGTTTACAAACATCTGGCTGGTGGGCAACATTCCATTCCCCATGGGCCCCCAGTGTCTCTGGGATAAAGTGTTTGCAACATACCAACCGAGGTGGAAAACAAGAGTTTTCCTAGAGAACAATGAGAGTAAGCAAGACATTTTGCTTCACAAGATTCCTTTAAAGGAGGCTGGATCTGGGAAATTTAACCCACTTGCTCCCACCAAATGATCTTTGGAGAGCTAGGAATCCTTGGACCCTTCTGCTGAGTGGCCAGTTAGTGGATCCCTTTAAGCCCCTAGAGTTATGAAAACTTACTCAATAAAGCATCATAATAATGAAGTGATACAAACTCTTCAGTCATTTAACAGGAGTATTTTATTTTTATGTTTCAAAGTTTATTTGTTTTGAGAGAAAGAGAGAGAGAGAGAGAGTGAGAGAGAGCACAAGTGGGGTTGGGACAGAGAGAAGGAGAGACAGAATTCCAAGCAGTCTCCACACTGTCAAAACAGAGCTCCATGCAGGGTTCGATCTCACAAAGTCATGAGATCATGACTTGAGCTGATATGAAGAGTCGGACACTAAACCGATGGTGCACCCACGTGCCCCTAAAGGAGTATCCCAGGGGGATTATCTAGGGTGGGATGATTTCTGTATATTTATCTAGGAATAAGAAAATATTCTCCTTTTCTTATAGTTTTATGGAGGAAGGGGTAACAGGATCATACATGTTAGTTAAGGCACGTGAACTAATGTCTGGCACTTTGTAAGAGCTACTTACGTTTTTTCCTTTCACCATCATTATTTCTATGTGGGCATCAATGTGTATAGAGGAAAGTTATTTTTTAAATGCTCAGATTTTTGATATTTAATTCTGATGCTTAATAATAATTGACATGCCATCTCCTTCTGTCTTTGTGTTCTCTTTTTTCCTTCTTGTTTAAATGCTATACTAGGATATTGGTATATTGTTCAGAGGAAGAAATTCTAGTGTTACTGCAGTTCTTTTTTCAACGAGAGTGTCAACACTGAAGACTGTTGATTTGGAGTGCTTACTAACAACTCTAATTCCTAAGACACAAACATCTAATTTTCTAGACCATATAAGACACCTCAAAAGTATTGTCATCTTTCTCTGGGGGGATTCCCTCATCGAATCTCCAGAACATGTGCAGTTACTAACCTGGGCTCTGTAGATTCTTAGTAGGGTTCATTTAGTTCCTGCAACTTTGTGCAAATTCATGTGTATGCATAGGCATGCAGTTTCCTAGGAAGAGGGCCAATAGTTTGCATCAGATCAGATCAAATCACAAAACATAAAAGGTTAGTGACTAGTTGTGTTGGGGGAATGAAGAGCCAGAGTAAGGAAGAGTTCTATGAGGAATTATGAAGGAAGCAAAGTCTCTCTCCTCTAGGCATGCCCATTTCACCTCAGTACGGGCCTTTATACTTCCCCAGACACCAAGTACCCAAATGCAATCTTTCCCCACTTCCCTATGAAGTTTTCATCTTGATTCCTAATTCACTGTGAAAATGTACACAATAGAAGATGTGTATAAAAGGTTTCTTTTGGGGGACTGAAGTCTTTAGCTGATGGACAAAACTAGGCAACCAGAGTCTCAGACCTCATCAGCTGGTGAGTGCTTCAGGCTCGTGTAATTTCTGTTTACAACCAGCCTGTCCTAAAGTCACTAGATATGAAAATCACTCAAGGCAAACGTAGGAAGTGATTCCACTCAGAGCATAGAACCTTCAGTTAAATCAACCACAATAGCTCTTTAGCTTAAGCTCTGTGTAACATTTTACTGGTGGCCATAGGGGGAGAAGAAGGTAGCTCTGACTACCTTCCAAAAAAGTAGCACTTTTGATGAAACAACATGAGTTGAGTTGGTATCTCCAAACAATAAGAAAGGAGTATATAATTATCAAGCACTTATTGGTGCCAACCATGATGCCAGACACACTGATGGTGTAGAGTAAGAGGTCAGGAGCCTGGGAAAATTCTCACTCTACCACTTGATTAAAGAGGAAACTTGGACATGTTACACAACAGCCCAACACCTTAGAGTCCTCATGTATAAAAAAGAAGATGTTTGTAATATTTTTCTCATAGGTTTGTTATCAGGACTATAAAAAAAAATGTACATCAAGAGCATGGTATGTTCTTTCTACACAGTAAGAACTGAATAAATATTAGCTATGACTGATTCTTTCACTGAATGCTCATAATAACTATAGGTAGTAGGTTATAGCCTTCCCATTTTGCAGATGGTGAGACTGATATTAGTAAGGGGAAAGAAGATGTCTGCAGTCACATGGTCTATACGGGGCAGGCTAGTCTCTTTCTATTGTATAAAAAGTTTCTCCAATACAGTACACATATCACTGATCTATTGGTAAGTTAATATGAATGGTAACTGGGACAAATAGTTATGCATTTATTCTAATGCATACATAAAAATATAACCACTAATCATCTCATAAGTTGAAGATGAAACTACATATAAATATTAAGTTAATTTTAAATCACTAATAATGCAGATGAGACAATCAAATGGCTTAAGTTATGGATGTAATTTATGGAAGCAGAGGAAGAAAGAATGATCTCCTCATTAATGTTGAATAGGAGAAAGACCAAGAAAAAGATCAAGGGTATAAGGTTGAGATTCAGAAATAAGGACTGGAATATATCTATATTTATATCTATATATCTATATCTATATATCTGTATCTATCTATATCTATATTGGTATAAATATATAGATATTAAATTCATCCCAGAAATTCACTATAACTTGCCAACACATCCTTGCTACAGCTGTTAGAGATCTGATTATGGCATTTGCCTGTGACTCAAGCAGTCAGTTCCTTCCAGAGAATGTTGGCACTCCACATAACCCAACTAATACCCCAGTAAGGAAACCACTCTTAATGATTCTGATGACCAGAAGGTTATCAGAAGGAGGCTGGACCCAGAAGGGCCTGTGGGGATGCAAGGCAGAGACATATGGAAAGAAAGGGAATGGTGTGACCCACTTTAATCACAGTTCTCCCTTAGTAAGTCTATCAGATCCCCATAAAGTACCACGTGGTACCAATTTTAATGTTATAAAATATTACCAGTAGATGATATTTCCAACCCATTTTACTATTGTTTTCTAATAAAATATCGTTCCCTTCCTTGTTCCAGCATTTTGTCTTGTACCCTTAAGCTTTGGTGTTAAAGAAACAAAAAAGTAGTAGAGTTGTTGATTTTACTCTCCTTACTTGTCTTGCTTTCTCATTACAGTCTCTGACTTATGACAGTTCAACTTACGGTTTTTAAACTTTACAATTGGTGAAAGTGCACACTCAGTAGAAACTACACTTCAAATTTTGACTTTTGATCTTTTCCAAGGCCAGCAATATGTGGTATGATACTTCCTCATGATTCTGGGCAACGAGCTTAGCTCCCAGTGAGTTACATGGTCATGAGGGCAATACACCTACAACCATTCTACACCCATACAACCATTCTGTTTTTCACTTTTAGTGAAGTATTCAACAAATCTCGTGAGATATTCCACACTTTACTATAGAATAGGTTTTGTGCTGGATGATTTTCTTCTAACTATAGGCTAATTTAAGTGTTCTGAACATATTTAAGCTAGACGAGGCTAAGCTATGGTGTTTGGTAGGTTAGGTGCATTAAATGCATTTTTGACTTATGATGGTTTCAGCTTACAATGGGTTTATTGGAATGTAACCCCATCATAAGCTGAGAAATATCTGGGAGCTATTTATTCTCTCAAGGAGGGATGAGAAGGAAAAACCTTACAGAGAAGCGCAGTTAAGCCAACAGGACTGGGCAAATGATGCCATAAGCATAGAAGTGTCATATAGTACAAAAAAGAATGCTTTTGAGAACCAGATGGCAATAGGTTCAAATGTTATCTGCATTTCTAGGCTGAGTCACCTGAATAGGTCATTTAACTTTTTTGAGCTTAAGTTTCCTCATTAAAAAAATAAGGATACTAAATACCCCAATGTTGTCATGAAGATTAAGCAAGAGCCAGGTAGGTAAAAAAGCTAGTATACAATAGTGCTCAAGATTTAGGCTATTTATCTTTCCTCTCTTGTCATGTCAGTGTCTTGTACCATAAGAGCTGTTATCCTGTCTCCATTTCCTGGTAGTAAATGTGAAGATTCTAATCTAATTCCAAATGTTTTCTTCCTGCATCAGGCACTCTGGCTAAGACCCATTTTCCAAACCTCTGTCTTTGAAAGCTTCCTATCTGAAAACTGTCAACACAGGACTGTGACACATTAGCCAAGATCTGCTTTCGTGCAAGAGCAAAGTCTTGCCATATCCAGGGAGATGAGCTTTTCCACTAGAGGTGCCAAACGGCTGTGCACCTCCCATAAAACTCATCCATCCTTGGGTAAGTCGTGGCTAACACACTTTGTTGGAGCATTTTTATTTTCATTTCATGACAACAGAATTTATAATTTCTTTCAACATTCTGTTCCTTCTCCCTGACCCTGTATCTTTTTTATTTTTATTTATTTATTTTTGTCTTCTTGGCACCAACAGAGGATCCCATGCATCTAGCAAATTCTTTCTGAATATTTGAATATCAATTGGTGACCTGTCCCTTCAATTACAGTATTTGGTAGTATTTAGAGTTTAGTAGAAGGTTTAAAAAAATTAACCACTCCATCACCTTGGGAAAAGGCAGAGTGGTATTTCAAGTGTAGGAGATACCAGGTAACATAAGAAGAGCCTAGTTTATTTATCTCCATCTCTACCTACACCATTGTAATCCAAGCCACCTTCATCTTTTGCCTTGGTCATTAAAATGGTCACTTAAGCAGTCTCATCATCTATTTTCAGGCACCTCTCCAGTTCATTTTCTAAGGTGCAGCCAGAGTACTAATTTCAAAGGCAAATCAAACACCAGCTTCCCACCTATTTAAAATCCTTCAATGAATTCCTTTTTCCAAATGGGTAAGAATAAAATTTTTAATATGGCTTGAAAGACCATTTAATAGTTATTCTGTCCCATCCTTTCCAGGCCTACCATCTCTGTCTCCACTCATGCAATCTCAGTATATGCTTTTAGATTATGCAGAACACAGACCTAATACCCAAGTTCAGGACAGGTGCTTTTGTGACTATGCCCTCACATTTCTTTTCTGCAATCCCCTCCTATATATGTTTATCTTAACTTGTAATTACTGTATCCAATAATTAGCATGATTATTTTGTTACTCTATGCAAAAACTTTGGACTCTATGCAAAAACTTTAACGAATTTGTTCATCACTGTATTTCCAGAGCCTTGTTCAGGAGTAGGGACATAGTAGGAATACTAACAACAGGCATTATAAACCAGTTCTAAACACTTTAGATGTTAACTCTTAATACTCACAACAACCCATGAAGAAACTATTATTACCCTCCTTTGACTAATGGAGAGGCTGTAGTACAGAGAGGTTAAATAAGCTGCCCATAGTTACACAGTTAATACATAGGACATCTGAGTCTTGAAACCTGGTAATTTGGTTTCAGAGTCAATGCTCTGAACCATTATGCCAATCTGCTTCCAACGTAGTAGGAGGTGCTCTAGTTGTAGTAACTACTCAATAAATATTTGTTAATTTAATAATGAATAATGAACAGATTGCTGCTTAAATGACCCACTGGGAGGCCCAAGGCCCTTGAGTTTGTTGAGGATTGGAGAAAAGTCATCAAAAATGTCAACTCCGGTGGTGCATAAGATCAGCATCACCTGGCAAACCAGTGTAGTAGGGAATACCAAAGAAGCAGCCCTCTTGAGCTGTGCTTGTTATACTGGAAGCTGCCGTATCATTCTTGCTGTTTGGAAATGCTGGCAGGCAACAACTCCGCTCCTGACTAAGCAAGAGCAAGTTTAAATATAGATGAGGGCTCTAAAAATGCTGCTCTTGAGGCTGTAACAGGTGACGGTAGACATTTTTTTTTTGTAGGTAAGCACATTACAAAGCCTTTGAAAGTTGAGCCTGAACCACGACTACCCTTGAGTGTTTATCCCCAAGAGTTTTTAATGTGATGCTGGGGACCATTGTCATTTACTGAAGGATTTGTCTATTTGCTATGAATGTCAAGAGACTGAGAACTTGTCTATTTACCATGAATGTCAAGAGACTGACATTCATAAAGATGAACAAATACCTTTTACCTACAGAGGCTGTGCCTTCGAGGAGGTCATCTGGGGCTGACGGCAAGTGAACAGCACAGAGGAAATTCTAGAGGGATTCTTTTGTCCTCAAAGAACAAGGAAAATGGCAAAATAGAAATTTCGCTGACCTCTTAAAAAGATTTAACATTTGGAGAGTTACTTGCTCAACACTTGGTCAACAATATGGACAGGGGACATTTACACAGACCAGAGCAGAGCATGGGTCAGCAGAAGTCATAAACAAGGAGGAGAGGATGGGGGCTCTGTCCTTGGAGAGTTGATACTTTAGTTAGGAAGGTCAAACACTCAAATAATGTCTCAGCAATACTTCCGAACCAACTGATGCCCCAATCAAATGAAGAGTGTATAAACTGAATGGGGCTTGTAAGAAGGACAGCGAGCAAATTTCACTGGAACCAGGTTAGACCTTCACTAGCATGCTATGTTAGAGACTGGAGATATAAACACAAATATGATTTTTCTATTCTTCAAGGAACTTAAAACTTGGGTGTGGAGACAAGACATGTAATCTCAGATGTGATAAGTGCTGAGACAGAAGACACCCAGGGTTCCAGAGGTGAGGGACTAACTTGGAGTGATATGGGTCAGGGAAAGCTTTCCAGAGCTGTACTTTAGAGCATAAGAAACTTGTCAGTGGTGCTGGTGAGAGGGATGAAAAGTGGAGAGATATATATTTCAGGTCACACAGGTAACCAGTTGTAATGCTAAGAATTGAACACATATGTATCTAGTTCCAAATCCCCTGTATTTTCCACCACAATAAGCAGTCTTCTAAGTCATTAAATATTTATTGAATATGTGCTATATGTAGCTACTATGCCATAAGGCTTGGCTTCTACCCCCTAAATGTACTAATCTTGATCCTTATTTACATAAGAGTTTAAATGTTTGACTCATATGATAACTTCTAGTGGTACTGTTTTGTTGATGAAGCCTAAGTCTATCATAAAGTAAGCACTCAATAAATATTTGATAAGTATACTGAATCGACAAATAAATGAGTTTATACCACATGAATAGGTGATGAGAAGATAGAGTCAGACTATAGTAGAGGGTGAAGAACAAGGAAGGGGGAGTCTGGAATGGAGTTTTGAGGGCAAAGAGAGCCATGAAATGGCAAATAGAAATCAAGAAGAGTAAATACAAAGGCAAGGAGAAAAAATGACTAAGTTAGGCATCATACTCTCATTGCTCTATCAATGACGGCCATAATACCAGTACCACTGCCACATCCAATGTGGCATTCTGAACATCTACTATGTGTTGGATTTCATATTAATTGTTTTGTACATATGGCTAATTCTAACTATAGACCTGCAGGTCTGATGGTATAATTTCCACCATATAGTTGATGATATACCATAAGGATGATTTGTAAGTTGGCGTCACAAAAATTGGAGATAGGGTTAAAATCCAGGTCCCTTTGACCTAAAAATCCCGTATTCTTTTTATGGGATTTTACAGCTTTAAATGAGCTAATAACTATATTAGCTACATACTATACACTCAACCCTTTCCTGATTTTCTTTTCTTTTCTCTTTTCTTATCTTTTTTTGAGAAAGATTGCATGAACAGGGGAGGGGGCAGGAGGCAGAGGGAAAGGGAAAGAGAGAATCTTAAGCAGACTCCATGCCCAGTGCATAGCCCTATGTGGGACTTGCACCCACATCCGTGAGATCATGACCTGAGCCGAAATCAAGAGTTGGATGCTTAACCAACAAAGCCCCCCAGATGCCCCTCTGATTTTACAATATAGGTCTGATCCTAAGCCTAAAAAGTACCTATTCTTTCATATATTCCAATCTAGAAATGATACAGACATTCATCTGTCCATTTATCTGGGAATTTAATGTATTGGGTCTTGATTGTAGGAAATATATCTTATTGGTTCTGCTTCTCTGGATAACCCTAATACAGTTCCCTTTATCCTTGATTGCATCATCATAATTCCAAGGATTTTCAGTAAATTTTGTCCAGGTGGGTTTTATATGATGATACTACGTTAGTGGTTGAGGAAAATGAAAAGTTGGTGATTTGAGTAACATACGGGGAAAGTCAAAAGCAGTTCTTCTTTTCATAATCTAAACTGTGGTTCTCAAAGTGTGGTCCCAATTAGTAGCAATAACATCACTTTGGAACATACTAGAAGGACAACTTATTAGGATCCACCTAAGATATAATGAATCATAATCTCTGTTGTGGGATCCAGAAATTTGTGTTTTAACAAGGCCTTCAGATGATTTTGATGCATTCTACAGATTGGAAACCATTAATCTAGACTCTCAACATGATAAGGAGAGAATGAATACTTTAAAATATTGGACAAATTTATATAAAAAAATAAAACAGGATCCATAAGTCTGAATCCATCAAGACCCTGATGAAAATGTAGTAGCCACAGTGAAAATAGTAAAGGTCAATGGGTGGCAGCAGGGATAAGTGGGTTGCAAGACTTTCCTTCTAAAGAGAACAGTACAATTTCTCCAAATACCAAGATTGAAGCAAATCAAAAATCAAGCAGAAATCATCAAAATCCTATAGGAGAAAACAAGCAGCAATCTCTTTGACACAGGCTGTAGCAACTTCTTAACATGGCTCCGGAGGCAAAGGAAATAAAAGCAAAAATGAACTATTGGGATCTCATCAAGATAAAAAGTTTCTGCACAGCGAAGGAAACAATTAACAAAACTGAAAGGCAACCAATGGAATGGGAGAAGATATTTGCACATGATGTATTGGATAAAGGATTAGTATCCAAAATCTATAAAGAATTTACCAAACTCAGCACCCCAAAAACAAACAATCCAGTGAAGAAATGGGAAGAATACATTAATAGACACTTTTCCAAAGAAGACATCTAGATGGCTAACAGACACATGAAAAAATGGTAAACATCACTCATCATCAGGGAAATACAAATCAAAACCACAATGAGATACCACCACACACCTGTCAGAATGGCTAAAATTAACAACTCAGGCAAATCAGATGTTGGCGACGATGTGGAGAAAGGGGAACACTTTTGCACTACTGATGGGAATGCAAACTGGTGCAACCACTCTGGAAAACAGCATGAAGTTTCCTCAAAAAATTAAAAATAGAACTACCCTATGACCCAGCAATTGCACTACTAGGAATTTATCCAAAGGATACAAAAATGCTGATTTGAAGTGGAACGTGCACCCTAATGTTTCTAGCAGTGCTATCAACAATAGCCAAATTATGGAAAGGGCCCAAATGTCCATCAACTGATGAATGGATAAGGAAGATATGGTATATATATACAATGGAACACTACTTAGTGATGAAAAAGAATGAAAATTTTCCATTTGCAACAATGTGGGTGGAACTAGAAGGTATTATGCTAAGTGAAATAAGTCAGAGAATGACAGATGTCATATGATTTCACTCATGTGGAATTTGAGAAACTCAGCAGATGAACATAGGCGAAGGGAAGGAAAAACGAGATAAAAATAAAGAGAGAGTCAAACCATAAGAGATGCTTAAATACAGACAGGGTTGCTGGAGGGGAGGAGGGGAGGAGGATGGGGTAAATGGGTGATGGGCATTAAAGAGGGCACTTGTTGGGATAAACACTGGGTGTCATATGAAAGAGATGAATCACTGGGTTCTACTCCTGAAGCTAAGACTACACTGGAGGTTAACTGACTTGAATTAAAAAAAATTTTAAATATGAATTTTTTTAATGTTTACTTATTTGTTTTTGAGAAAGAGAGCACAAGCTGGGGAAGGGCAGAGAGAGAGGGAGACACAGACTCTGAAATAGGCTTCAGGCTTCAGTCTGTCAGTGCGGAGCCCAACATGGGGCTCGAACCCATGAACCATGAGATCATGACTTGAGCCAAAGTTGGATGCTTAACCAACTGAGTCACCCAAATGCCCCAAAATGTGAAATATTATAAAGAAAAGTTGGCTTCTACATGTAATGTAATTGAATCTATTCAAAACAAACCTTCAAAAATTGGCAGCTGTCACTGAAGTCATCAGAAGGTGTCTGTCAGAAGATTCCCACCAACATCCTAGTTAAAAATTATATATAATATGCTCTCATATAAACTTGTTATTTAGAAGCGTGAGAACATTGAGGAGAGCATAATTTGTGAATCTCCCTTCCCAAGAAAGCTGAGTAGCTCAGAAGACCTGAGATGGCCCCTAGAGAGATTAGGATACAGGGAGAAATCCCTTAGTCTTAACCTCCACTCGATCCTTCCCTGCATGACAGTTGGCAGCAAAAACTGAAGAGAGATTACTGAATCAGGCCATGGGAGAATCCAAAAGAAGCAGGAGGTTTGGCTTCTGGTTCTAGAAGAACATGCAGTCAAATGGGGGAGATTAGGTCGATATTTTCAAAACCTCCCTAAGGCAAATTGCAAGTAACTGAAATGAATCCCTGGCTAGTTTAAGGCAAACAAGAGGATTTGTATGAGATACAGAGACGTCTTATAGGAATCAAGGGCAGGAATTGATTGGACCTGAGGATGCAGTTAGAATTAGAAAGTTGAAAGGAACTTCAATTTCTCTCTTTCTCTGTCTCTGTGTGCCTGTTTTGTTCTACGCTTCCTCTGAGTTGGCTGCACATGGTGGGATTTGGTCACTCTCAATTTGAGTCTACATGTTGACTTCCAGCCACACAGACAACTTGACCCTATTCTCCTGGTCCTAGTTACAGATTTCTAAGAAAGAGAATTACTTTCTCATGCTTGTGTTGTGTCCAGCTTTGGCCCAAATTGCCAGTGAGGGTATAGTCATTCATTAAAGAAATGGCTGCTGGGGTCCATGCATATGGAGTGAGGAAGGAAGCAGGCAGTTTTCAGAAATAATATGGGAGTAGATGGCTCTGTGGTTAGAAAGATACCTCAAGATGACTACTTCCCTACCAGAGAAGTATACCACCAAAGCTAAACCAGTTAGTTCTATCTAACTGAAGACTTCTCAGGGAATAGGTGGTTAATGGGGATAATCTGGAAAGACTGCAGGGAGGAGGTGTTTGTAACATCTCTGATAACAATGGTTTGCAATATAATGGTATACTGGGATGAATGGTATACTGGGAGAAGCAAATAAGTGGTCACATACTAAAGTTTGCAATATTTGACTTACCTCAACTACTAAATTAGTATCACTATACCAAATCCACATGGTAAAATTTTATAGAAAATCTTTGGAAAATACCATGGTGTGATGCAAGAATATATGACACCCTTGTTTTCATTTAGTTGAGTATTAAAGCCAGAACTGTACAATTCATTCCTAATGGTATTTTTTACTATAGTCTTTGATATGCTTAAAAGTTAAAGTTCATGAAAAATATAACAGGGTAGCTGTCAAGATAGGGATTTTTCTTACTGAGGGGGAAGAAAAGATCTCTATTGTAATGAAACCAAGATTTTTTAATAGATTGGTAGGATTCAAAGTATGGATTACAATGGGTAGATACCTAAGATTCTCCTGGATTTTTTCACTTTTATCAGAAAGAGGAAAAACTGTGAATGTGAATTGTCTTGGGGGAAAATATTTATATAAATTGTAAAACTCTCCCATATCTCATTAAGTACTTAGCATGTCTGCTATCTATTGTTGAAAGTAAGCATGTTAAAGTATATATGTAGAATTCATTTTCCTTTAAAATCTCACAGAGATCTAGATAAATAAGTTTCTTACATAGTATATTTTCCGAACCATGCACAGGACTTCAGTAATTCTAGGCTTTTCTCTCTGGTGACTCTTAGTTTTTTGTTCTATGATTTATGAATATGTCTATATAAAAAAGATTTAAATTGCTTTACTGAAGAGCATAACCAATCTCCCCCACAAAGTATCTTATAAAAATGTGCTTTGAAATAAGATAAGGAACTAATTCCCCCTTTCAGGGTTCAGATTCTAAGAAAGCAATCAGTTGGCCTGTAGGCATACAGAGGTGCTTCTGTCCCCACCAGATTGTTTCCTGTTGACTCTATAAATAGACCCTGAGCTCTCTGACTACAAATCAGGCTGGAAAAAGAAAATTATCTGGATTGGATGGCAAATTAAACCATTCTAAATCAATAGCATCTAAGTTGCAATTACTTCGTTAGATTTTAATGTAGCCAAAACCAGAGCTTTAAGGGAATGAGATACAGAACTGGTAAACTAGAGTTTGGAGACCTTATAAGATATGAAAAGACCACAGATTAGAGAATTGAAGAGTTGTTTATTCAACTACTTTACAAAATTCTAGGGCTCATTCTACTGTGCATTTGCTCATCAAACAAATTAATTCAACAAATATTAATTGAGCATGCACTATGGGTGTAACACTATCCCAGGCAGTGGAACAAGAAAAACAAATTTGTTTGGTGGCTGAGAGAAACACACATTTCCCAATTTAAAATCCAGAATAACCTAATAGGCTAAATTGCCTCTTGGTCTAGGGAAGGTTATGTCATTACACCAAAACAAAGGCATCCTTAGGAGAATTTTCCTGATATTGAGGATGCTCTGAACTTACAGAAGTCCATTAGTGAAGTGTTTAACACTTAGGCATTGGTTTATTTTGGATCGTGGGCTTGATGAAATGGTTTTTCTTGAGGAACCTTGTCTTAGATCCCAGCTGTTGGGATCAAAGCCATAGAAGGTAGAGGAGTCCATCTCACTCTTCCCCTCTCTTTATGATTTAAGGTCAGTATGTGAGCTTGGTGGGGATGGGGGGTGGTGGGGTGATGGGATCACGAGTGATCAGCAAACTCAGCAGCAGCCTCCAATGCTTTTCTTGTTTTTTGGTCCGAAAACTGCAACTCAGATTACCATGGTTTGGGAATTGAAATCCTGACATGAAAAATTAAATTGTGTATTTATATTCCTAGCAATTTCATCTTGTCATTTGTGGTTTTCTTCAAATTACAAAACAATTAAATGAAGAATTTGGCAAAGAAATTGAACCAGATGCAAGTTTCTTGTCCCTCCCCTCCTCACCCCATTCCCTTTTAATGGCAGGAAAAAGAATGTAATTTAAGTCTTCCCAGCTCTTCAGCTGTGGAACAGCTGAACAGGCATCTTGAAGGAGAAAGTGTCTCTTTCACTAAAGAGTGTGATGTAGTGTTTTATCTGCAGTGTGGAAGAGGAAAGCCCTTGAAGTGCAGAATTCCCTAAGAGAAATGAAACACACACATACTCCAACCGCAGCATTTATTATCCTGACATTGCAATTTAGTAAACAAAAGACACAAAAAGTATCATTCTGGTCTACCTTTTGGTGGAAAACACAGATGAGGAGTTCCTTAAAAAATGTAATAGAGCTGAAAGCTTATTCTTAAACACAAATTAAGATCTGATAGCTGAACTGGTCTGAAATATGCCAAACGATGTTGTCATATCCAGTTAGAAGAATACTCAGAATTTTAATTCTTTTCTCCAGTTGGATGATGCATAAGAGCCAGTGCATTTCATATATACTTCTCTCACATTCTCTCTATCCCTCTCTTCATAGAGGTAGAGGACTTATTTTTGATGGACTTCAACTTACCACCTGCATAAACTCATCGCGTCTCCTAAATAACTTCAGTTTGTAACACTGGCAAGGTATCTGATAAACAGGCCCAGAATGCTCTTATAGAAACTTGGAGGACCAACCCCAGGCCATTTGGGAGCAGAGCATCTCCACTCAGGTAATTGGTGCAATCTGGAAGACAACATATATCAACAATCCCAGAAAGTTTGGCTGTATGATTCTAAAATTAAACCCAAAGTGTCATGTTACATTTTATTCTGAAAGAGGCAACAGAGCTTCTGCATAATGATTTCCTAGGCTGAATTAGAGAAAGAACTTTTCCATATTTCCTGACCTGTAACTTAATATTAGGCAAAAAGGCTATTAGATGGAGGAAATGCTATTTGCTTGAGTGGTTCCATCTTGGTCATCACCACCTTTCCCCACCCCTGAACATACATACTGGCTGAGAACAAAGGAAAGTAACCTTTCTGAATTTTACTTCTCCCAAGGAAGAGGGCAAGGTCGGGAAAGCACAGTCTTTGGAATCAGAGAAATGGGGATTCCCCCAATACTTACTATGAAACTTATTAGCCTTACTATCTAGGACAAGTAGTTTTCTCTGTACTAAAAGGTTCTTATTAAAGAACAACAAACAAACAAACAAACAAACAACAACAACAAAAAGGAGAAATACCAGGGCTTACATCATGAGGTTATTGTATCAAAAATTCTAAGGAAGCAGTTCTCAGCAGAGACAAGCTTTGCCTGAACACTACCTATCATCAATATTAGAATCCATACTCAGCCAAAGTCCCACTACCTCCAATGGCTTCTTAGTATTTGCTACCCCTTTGTTCCCACAAATGTAATATCTTGCTTGTGCTTGGTGCTTATATATTCCCTAGAATTTGAATTGCTCTTTTTATACTTACATTTTGTTTTCCTTTCCTAGGCTGAATAACCCTTAGTTTTAAAAAACATAATTTGTTCTTTACTACAAAAACAACACATGCTCCAGATTACAAGTTTAGTAAATTCAGATAAGAAAAGTAAATAAAAATTACCCATTCTCTCATGCCTGGATGATTACATTTCAGTGAATGCCCTTCCATGGGGTTATTTGGTTGTGTTTGTGTTGTTGTTGTTGCTGTTTTCGTAGTTGGTCTGTTTTTTATTTTTTGAGATATATAGTATTTGGCTCTCTTACTGTAAAATATGTTTTCTCACCTGCTTTCTCTCTATTCATACTGGGAACATTTTACATGTTATTAAAATATTCTTTGAAACATTGTTTCTAATGACTCTTATCATTCTATGGATCTAAGATAATTTAATTGAACAATCCTATATTGTTGGACATTTAGATTGTTTTCCAATTGTTTTTTTAATAAACCAAAAATTTTCCTCCAAATTTTTATTTAAATTCCAGTTAGTTAACATACAGCATAATATTAGTTTCAGGTGTAGAATTTAGTGATTCATCTCTAACATACAACACCCAGTGCTCATCCCAGCAAGTGCCCTTCTTAATACCCATCACCTATTTAGCCCATCACCCCACCCACCTCCCCTCCAGTAACTCTCAGTTTGTTCTCTGTAGTTAAGAGTCTATTTCTTGGTTTGCTTCTCTCTTATTTCCCCTTATGTTCATTTGTTTTGTGTCTTCAATTCCACATATGAGTGGAATCACACAATATTTGTCTTTCTTCAACTGATTTATTTCACTCTGCATCATTTCTCTAGCTGTTATTGAAAATAGCAAGATTTCATTCTTTTTTATGGCTGAGTAGTATCTCATTGTATGTATACACCACTTCTTCTTTATCTTTTCATCAGTCGATCGATATTTAGGCTCTTTCCTAATAAACCAAAATTTTTAGTGCAAGATTTTTGAGAAAAGGATGATGTCTTTTATCTACTTGAATGCCCTATTTGTCTAGCATATAGCCATGGAGTAACACACACATGCTGAACATCTTTTATGGATATTAAAGACAGGTATACTTGAGATTCAAAAGTATGGATAAGAATGGGCCTCAGAGATTGGGTGTATCAGGGGTTCAATGCAGAGGGCACACATGGAAGCCCCATTCATATCTATACTAGAGAGCCATGTATTTGTTTCGAAGACCACTAAGTTTCTACATTTCTCTTTTCACCTTCTTCTCCCCGGTAGATCTTCTGTAAACTTTCTTCATCTCAATAGCTTTCCAAAATACATGACTATCTTTTTATTTTTAACCTTTATTTATTTTTGAGACAGAGAGAGACACAGCATGAACGGGGGAGGGGCAGAGAGAGAGAAGCAGGCTCCAGGCTCTGAGCCATCAGCCCAGAGCGCGACGCGGGGCTCGAACTCGCGGACCGCGAGATCGTGACCTGAGCTGAAGTCGGACACTTAACCAACTGAGCCACCCAGGCGCCCCTACATGACTATCTTAACTTAGCATCCAACCTTTGGTATGTGTATGTGTGTTTACTTTTTTTAATTTTATTTTTTATTTTTTAAAATTTACATCCAAATTAGTTAGCATATAGTGAAACAATGATTTCAGGAGTAGATCCCTTAGTGCCCCTTACCCATTTAGCCCATCCCCCCTCCCCCAACCCCTCCGGCAACCCTCAGTTTGTTCTCCATTATTTATGAGTCTCTTCTCTTTTGTCCCCCTCCCTGTTTTTATATTATTTTTGCTTCCCTTCCCTTATGTTCATCTGTTATGTCTCTTAAAGTCCTCACATGAGTGAAGTCATATGATTTTTGTCTTTCTCTTGACTGACTAATTTCACTTAGCATAATACCCTCCAGTTCCATCCACGTAGTTGCAAATGGCAAGATTTCATTCTTTTTGATTGCCAAGTAACACTCCATTGCGTGTGTGTGTATATATATATATATATATCACACCTTCTTTATCCATTCATCCATCGATGGACATTTGGGCTCTTTCCATAGTTTGGCTACTGTTGATAGTGCTGCTATAAACATGGGGGTGCATGTGTCCCTTAGAAACAGCACACCTGTATCCCATGGATAAATGCCTAGTAGTGCAATTGCTGGGTTGTACGGTAGTTCTATTTTTAGTTTTTTGAGGAACCTCCATCCTGCTTTCCAGAGTGGCTGCACCAGCTTGCATTCCCACCAGCAATGCAAAAGAGATCCTCTTCCTCTGCATCCTCGCCAACATCCGTTGTTGCCCGAATTGTTAATGTTAGCCATTCTGACAGGTGTCAGGTGGTATCTCATTGTGGTTTTGATTTGTATTTCCCTGAGTGTTTACCTTTTTTAATGAAGTAAAATTCACATATGAAAAGTGCACATATAAGTGAAGCTCAATATATTTTCATAACCTGAACACACCTGAGAGTGGTTTCTCAACTTTTATGTTTTTCACCAATAGAAACTTTCCTTGTTTCTTGAAGCCTCATGTGGGATTCCATCATACAAAATACCAGATAGGAGAGAAAGTGTCAAAGTAGACGTGGAGCCTCTATCACCATCCCATCCCTCTCCTGACCTTCTCTCTCCAATACGTGCTCAGGACTATGATTGTGACTGATTATTATTTCTACCTTAGAACTATCTCTATTTTCTAGATAAGGTTATATATATATATATATATATATATATATATATATATATATGCATGTGTGTATATATATATATATATTTATATATATATGCATGTGTGTAGCTACATCAGCTTTATCCCATGAATATACCATCCGTTTAAATGCTGCTATGTGCAACTCTCAACATTATATATTTCTCCCTTTAGTCAGCCAAGCCATGACAGTTATGACAAAAACATATCCAGGTCTGGGACTGGAAAAGTCTAGGGTGGAATGTTCACAACGGAGAGACATCAGTGAAGATGTCAATGTGGTTGTTTTGAGTAACTATAGGTCAGCATAAGATGCCACCTTAAATAAGGGAAAAAATGGCATCCAAAGACATCCATAGTCACCATCACAGTTTCACTTGGTGTCGGCCATTGGAGTCATAGGAACAGCTTTGTTCTCGCTCTTCTTCTGGGATGTGAGGGAAACAACCAAAGTGCAGTGATTGTCATCTCTTATAACCAAGTCAGCATTTGCAATGGTCAAACTGGATGTGTTTTTCTTGGCATGGCCAAGCTAAACTTTTGTCATTCACTGAGCAGACATCCACCAAATTAGAAACACTGGGGCAGGCAATTTCTCTGATGTTTTGGTTTCAACAGTACTGATCTGTAATTATTTCTCCAAACAAAAAGAAAGTGTTTGACAGAGACATTTAAAGACCTAAAACAACTTTCTTATAGGAAACACATGCTTCTTCTCCAAATTAAAACACACCATTATGCTAATAGGAGGACACTCAGCAAGTGGAATTTGCTAGGGATTTGTTGGTGAGGGGTGCTGAGGAGGTGATGAGAAGGTAAGAGACAACTGACTTTTGTTAGCTGTCCTGAACAGATGCCAAAAGAGTGAAGTCCAACAACTGTGTCCTTAAAATGACCCTATTATACACACTGGGAAAGTAACTTTGTGCTTTTCATGGGACTGTACACAGAGTTGAGCTTCAGAATACACATTGAGAATGAATTTCTGGTTTGTATTAGTACCTTCTCACCTTGTCCCGATATTGGATTATACAGCTCTTTAGGCTCAAAGGCAAAGAGATTTGTATACAGGTATGATGCATCTTTTGTAACTTCAATAGTACAACTTGATGTAAGAACATCAGTGCCAGCCCTTTGTCAAAAAGAAGTTTGTCTTCTCTTTCATTTCCCTCCATCTTCAAAACCAGCCACAAAATCTCACTGATAAAATCAAAGGAATGACCTGATCATGCCAATGTGCATTGTACTTGGGGGGACTTGAATTTGGAAATGGGGCATTTATAAAGCACAGTAGTAGTCAGGAGGAAACTCTAACAATTGAGCACTTTTAGTGATTCACTGCACCAAGCTTAATAAAAACAATGAATTCCACAATGTCTCGGGACACCTCTGAATTATTGTACACTTAAGAGGTGGTTTCATTTGGGTGAGGGTGGCATAGCTGGGAATGCAAAGAAGAAAGTGTGGAGAAAAGTTTAGCCAAAGTCATGTTTTCTTTATCTATCTATATCTATGTATCTATGTGTCATCTATCTATCTATCTATTTTTAAATGTTTATTTTTGAGAGAGAGAACACGTGGAGAGTGGATGGGTGGGAGGGACAGAGAGAAGAGAGAGAGGGAGACAGAGGATCTGAAACAGGCTCTGCTCTCCTCTCCTGTTAGCTCAGAGTCCCATGCGGGGCTCAAACTCAGGAACTGTGAGATTATGACCTGAGCCCAAGTTGGTTGCTTAACCTGCTGAGCCACCCAGGAGCCCCTGATTTATTTTTTCATAAAAATTAAGAGGAATCCTGCCAAGCTTTCTTCCATCTGTCATTAAGTCTTACATTTCCTATGACTGTCATTCATCTTAGGAATGTCCCTCTAAACCTTATTTGACCCTTTCCACCTCCTTTTGCGCTGCTGCTCATGGCAAAAAAATCCCCAAGATCACCAGGGGCCCAGAACTTGTTTTTGTTCATTTTGTTTTGTTTGTTTGTTTTTAAGGTGTGTTTTGCTTTGTTTGTGTTTGTTAAAGAGAACATTCCCTGCCCTCTCTGTCCTCACCAATGGTTTTCAGTTTGTTTACGGGAAATGTTCAAGCTTCATTTCTTTCAAGCTTCATTTCTATGGTCATACTCCCCATACACTCGCACTCCCACTTAGCACATTATGGCCCCACATTAAATTGTAAATGGCATTGGGAAGGCACATCATTTTAACCTCCTATCAATTATCACTGCCTCAGTATGAATCAGGTTATCTGCCTATTAATAGGAAAATTAATCACTCCCTCCTCTGACATTTGTCACATGGTCCAGTTTTTTTTAAACACTTTCTAATTCCATGTAATTTACTCTTTTCAAAAGGATGATTCATTAAACTTTACCTATTTTATTTGTGTACATTCATAATATTTTTCATAAATTGAAATGTTGACCAAAAAAAAAAAAAAATCCTGGGTCAGAGCATGTGTCTTCATTTTCAATCTGAAAGTATAGTACAGGCCTGAGGAGTCTGCATGTTACCTGCCTCCAGCAGTCACTGGGATGTGTCATAGTGGTTTACACACATGGCCAAACTCTCTCCCGGATGATGTCGCCTCAAAGGCAAAGGCCATAACTGGTTCTCAATAAAAGTTTACACCATGAGCCACTAAGTCTGGATTTGAGAAATAAATGAACCTAACAATATGTGGACTGGTCTAAGTAAATGTGAGCTAGAGAAGTAGAATAGAGAATTACTGGAAAGTGGCCCCAAACAACTGATGATAGCAGGAAACATCCAGAATAGTGGTTCTGAACTGAGGATGATTTTTGCCCTCTGTGGAACATTTGGAAATGTCTGGAGACAATTTATGTTTTTCACAACTGAGGGTACACTGTTGGCTCTAGGGGGTAGAGTCCTGGGATGTTGCTCAACATCCTACAATGCACAGAACGGTTGTGAAGAATTATGTGACTCAAAATTTCTATAGCGTGGAGGCTGACACATCCTCCTCTGGGGCACTGAGTAAGTGGGTTTGAGTACGAAAGGTGGAGGTGGGCTGAAACAAGAAAATAATAACATGTATTGTTATATACTATATTCCAGACTCAGGAATAGTGTTTTTCATAGAGTATCTCTTTTATTCCTGGCAATAATGTATTGAGGTAGAAGTTATTACTACCTTACTTTATGAATGAAAAAACTGAGGATAAGTAACTTACTCAATGTCACAGAACTAGTAAATAGTAAAGCTGGCCTTTGAACCCAGGGTCTCTATACTCTCTTAACCACTCCCATAAACTTTGTCTCCTTTGGAGTTATTTCTTAGATTCTTATCTCCAGTGTATAAAATTAAAGACAACATGTAGCATACAATAGCATATTAAAATGCAATAAGTAAAACAAATAAAAAAGCATCATGATAAGAAAATAAATAAGTATAAAATGCCAGAAACATACATGTGTTTGGAAAACACACATCGGTACACAAACCTAAAGTTGGCCTTCAAAGTTGCCATTGACTTTTCAAGTGGACAAAGCAAAAAGGGAATTTCAATCAGTTACACAATGCACATTGTTTATAAAGTGAGAAGTCCATCAATCTTACAAAATGAACATACTCTTACCAAAGAATTCAGGAAAGGCACTCCTTGGTATATACCCAAAGGAGTTGAAAACTCCACATAACATAAACACCTGCACACAGATATTAATAGCAGCTTTATTCATAATTACCAAAACTTGGAAATAAGCAAGATGTCTTCAGTAGGTGAAAGGATAAAATAAACTGTGGTATATTCAGTGCTAAAAAATCTGAATTATCAAGCCATGAAGAGGCATGGAAGATATTTAAATGCATATTACTGAGTGAAAGAAGCCAATTTGAAGAGGCTACATACTGTATGGTTCCATTATTTGACAGTCTGGATAAAACAAAAGCATAGAGACAATAAAAAGATCAGTGGTTCCCAGGGACTGTCGGAAAGGAAGAGATGCATCAATGGAGAAAAGAAGATTTTTGAGCAATGAAACTACTTTGTATGATGCTATAACGGTGGATACATGTCATTCTACATTTTTCCAAAGCCAAAGAATGTACAACACCAAGAATGGATCTTAATATACACTTTGAAATCTGGATGATAGTGATGTTGTGAATGTAGGATCATCAAGTGTAACAAATGTACCATCTTGGTGAGGGATTTTGATAATGGATGAGGCTGTGCATGTATGGAGGCAGAAGAACCATGGAAAATCTCTATACCTTCCTCTCAACTTTGCTGTGAACCTAAAACATTTCTAAAAAGTAAAGTCTATATGAAAATAAAGACAAAGCTAAACCCCCCCCCCAAAACCCACAAAAAAATAAAACAGGGTGGCTCAGTCAGTTAAGTGTCTGACTCTTGATTTTGGGTTAGGTCATGATCTCATGGTTTTTGAGTTTGAGCCCTGCATTGGGTTCTGTGCTGAGGGGAGACTGGTTGGGGTTCTTTCTCTTCTTCTCTCTCTCTGCCCCTATCCCAGTCCCTCTCAAAATAAATAAATAAACTTAAAAGAAAAAAAAACCCACTAGTTACTCAGGTGAGGTCCATGTTACCAGCACAGAGAACTGAGAAATCTCTCTGGGTCTTCATAAGTAGATGCTCTAGAATATCTCCGTAATAAATACAATGGTGAATTTCCTTTGGCCATTTCTTTCGGCACCCCTCAGGGCAAGAATCCAAATCAATTATTTCAAAGTGATAAATTATGCATGGACCAAAAGGGAGCGGTCCAAAGGGGCAAACCTGTCATGGTTTAACTGAATTTAGACCCTCAGGCCAGAAGGGTGGGTGGGCTGCAACACCATACATTGGTCCTCTTGGAATCTTCACTTTACCTTTGAGAACTCAGTTTCCACATATGTAAAATGGGAACGTTAGTGTGTACCTTGTGAAATAATGGTTTATAATTTGTTAATTCCCTCAGTAAATATTAATTGGATGCTTACTCAATGTTTGCAACTGTCCGGGTCCTGCACATAGATGACAGAGATGAACATGACAGACACAATCCCTGCTGTCACAGTTACAGCTTAATGGTGAAGACAGATTCACTGACAAATACAACATAAAATCATACATCCAACAAGTATTTACTGAACACCTACAATGAGTTAGGCACTTTTATGCAGTGGGTATATCTATCCTTTTGCTGTTGCTTTAAAACTGGTCAATTTTCTCTTTTTGGACTCTTGCATTGGGGGAGGTTGAGTGAAACAGCTAAGCAACTGAGTGGAGCAGACTTGAATGAGGAAAACTTTAGGGCTGCTACTACTCTTCTAGAAGTCTCTACCTTTACTCGAGGGGGCAATCTTCATATTGCAGTCTAGGTGAGTGACATTGTTCTGAAGGTGGGCAGTGCCCAACCTACACTACTGGACTTCCTGGCACTTGGGGGCCATCTAGTTAACTATCTAACCAACTATTGGAGCAACAAAAATCATTTGGGTTGGTTCTGAGAAAAAAAGTTTCAAGTTTCTACAATACAACATCAGAGAAACATGCACTGTACAAAGTCATGGTATTCCTTAAAATGTGCAGCGCTGAATCTATTAGACCCAAGATTCCAGTTTGCTTAGTCAGTATCACTAACCTCCTCTGCCTTTTCGCTCTGGCAGAAGATTGTCTTTCTTCCCTGATCACTGGGACATAATAGAGATTCATTTTCCTTCTGAAAGGAAGGTCTACCAAGAGAAAAAGGAAAGAGAATATATAAAATCATTGTATTTCTCTAAAAGCAATCCTCTTTAGACGTTACATAGAATGTGCAAGGCACTGCCTAGCATTTGTTTTCATCGGTGTTCTTTGTCATTCCACCCCAGATTGGGTTCATTCTTCTCCAGAGATCTCACCAAATCGAGTTTGATTTTTCCTATGAAATGACATTTGGCTGCACAAACATACTCGGCTGTAATTGAAGGACACCAGCAACTCAGTGATATAATCCCAGCCGGGATGAGAAACTTCAGAAGCTTTCAAACTCACTGCGCTTTTCCCTCTCAAAGTTCAAAAGGTCTAATTCTTTCCCACTTAGGTCTTGTCCATTCCCAGATCTGAGCTGGGAAAGGAGAATGCAAGAGTTTATTTTAAATTATATTTGGCTTTAAAAACACTGTGTTTTTCGTTCTGAGAAGGAACAAAAGACAAGTGTAGTTATCTAAAGAGATAGAGAAAAGACAGTGCTCTCGAAGTCATGCCATGACCTGTACTTGTTTTGTCATACTACTGCTAACTCTACCTAGTATACAGTTAGACAAGATCCATTTATCCAGAGAGTCTGCTTGACCTAGAGGGAACTTCTATTGTAAAACAGCAAATATTTATGTGGATCTAATTGATGTTCAAATGAACTTCAAAGAGCTTCAGAGATAAGATGTTTCAAGTTGTACAACTATTCTGTCAAGGGCGGATATGGTTGATGTTTATTCTAGAAGATTCATTAATTTCATTGATAAAACATATTTTAAAAATTAAACATGAAGTTAGAGTTTGTCTTTTGGCTAAAGGTGAATAAGTAAAAATGTGTTCTCATTTTTAATAGTGAGCTTAGACTTTGGAGATTTTTATATTTCCCATCAAGAAAACATGTTCTGTTCACACTTTTGAGAAGCAAGATTTCTTATCAAGAAAGGCAAGACTTTAATAAAAACACTTAAAAATGGAAAGGCCAAAAAATGCACAATTAATTAAATTGATTATTCTTTTGTGCTATTATGAGCAGATGCTAGTTGTAACAATGTAACAACGATGTGACAGTTACTGCCTATGATATGAGATTACCTAGACCATGTTTTGTGTTTTTCTTTAAAGAGGCGATAGTATGAATATGACAAGGGGCTATTATTCATTATTATTAATTTAATCGAGGAAAGATTCATGGAGAATGAAAGTAGACTTTTAGACTGAGTCCATTCACATCTATCCACTTTAAAAGCAAATATGAAAGGAATGAAATTTAGCATTTTATTTTGGTTGCAGTCAATTGCACCATCACATCATGCAATAAGCATTAAGAGCTTTCTTTTGCGCAATGCCTTCTAGAACAAGACCAGCAAAGAAATGGCCATTGAAGATGAGATCTAATGCTTCATCCTTCTACATTATTTTCTTTCAACATTGGCATTGAAACATCATGTAGAGACATTTCTCCCCATATTTTAATAAGGGCATATTTTTAATTGTCTAAAAAGGTTCAGAGAAGTACCTTAAAATAGAATATCCTTAAGATGCTAAGATCTATTTCATATCAAATGACAGTTGTTTATTTATGACATCAATTTATTTTTCACTTTGCAATTACGTAAAAATAGCAATAACATAGCAAGTGAGATGATGTGATTGATCTGCATGCTGAATTATTCATTCGATTTCGGTTGTTGACTTCACATCAGACATCTCCTTATGTACGGTGCATAAATCATGATGAATCTTTTGCCACAACCACTCAAAGAACCTATCTGATGCTTTTTGTATCCATTTATGCATATGGCCTGGAATTCCTGGTATCTCCTTAACTAGTCCAAAGTGATACCATATATCAAATGCTGAAGGGTGGGGCTCCAGCAAATGGCCTCCAGGAAGTGGTATTCTCTTCTGAGGAAGGTCTCTTAGCTGATTGACCACACTAGTCTGTATTTTCCAGATTTCCTATGTAATCATACTCACGGCACCAAAATCTCAGCAAGCTACCAAAGACCCTGGTATAAAGTAGTTATTTTGAACAGTGGGAATAAATTTTAACCTGATTATAGTTGTTAGAACACTCTGCACCATGAACCAGACTGAAGTCCCTGCCTTCACACTGTATGAACTTAAATGACACTTGATTATGAAAAACTTCTCTCATTTACTAGAATAAGGTAGGGCCCTTACTATGTGACCTCAAAACACCTGTATTTCCCTTTATGGCATGCACTCATGATTCTTGACTATTATTATTGACTTATACTTATTTCTTAATACTTATTTTCCCAAGAACTAAACATCACTATACCTTCTAGTCTCCTAGCCTAAATACTGGCATGTAAAAGACATTTGATAAAAATATCAACTAAATATATAAAAATCATTCTCACTACTCATCTGCATCTCTCTTGGACAGTAGAATTCTCTTGATAGATGAAAAGACATTTTCCAACATTAAGCAAATATGTTTGGAAAGCATGAAATACAATGCCATCTTGTCCCCTACCATTTTCTAATCCCCTCAAGCCCTCCTAGTTTGGTAAAAATACTCACTTACCTTAGAAGACTCCACCTAGGAAAGAAGCCACTATTTCCTAAGGAATCCTCCCGTTAGAATACTCTGCCACTGGCCTTTTTAGGCAGCTGAATTTGCAATATACTTAGCAGATCTATTAGCCTAAGATTTTCTTTTAAAAGGCATATATTTTTTTAATATATGAAATTTATTGTCAAATTGGTTTCCATACAACAACCAGTGCTCATCCCAACAGGTGCCCTCCTCAATACCCATCACCCACTAAAAGGCATATTTTCATGGTCTAACCACCCCCTGCCATTCTATGCCCAAATGCTAAGAGTGGTTGTTTTGGGGTGGTAAGATGATAAGTGATTTAAAAAATTTTTCCCCATATTTTCCACATGAATTTAAGAACAGGGATTTCTTACTTTTGGAAACAGAGGGGAAAAAGTTAACTATTAAAAGACATATTTCCAGACAAAGGAACTACAATATTAGCCAAGTCAGAAATACATAGGCTCTGAACTTGGTAAAAAAAAAAAAAAAAAAAGAAAAAAAAAAGATATATCTATTCAGTAAGGTAAACCTCAGTCTATGAGTTTCTCCTGTGAGCCCATAGAAAGAGTGGAAGTTTCAAAGTTACTGTTTTTATTTATTTATTTGTTTGTTTGTGTGTTTACAGCAAGAGTGGGGAGATAGAGGGAGAGAGAGAATCTTAAACAGGCTCCACACTCAGTGCTGAGCCAGACCCCACTGCCCTGGGAATCATGACCTGAGACGAAATCAAGAGTTAGACATTCAACTGACTGAGCCATCCAGGTGCCCCTCAAAGTTACCGTTTTAGATGTTGATAAATTTCTGTCAGTTGTTTGGATGGCAAATTTTAATATTCTTGTTGGCCTAACTGCCCTCCTTCTAACACAAAGGCCCTGGCATGCCGGTAGCCACTCGATAAGTATTTGTTGAAATACTACATGACTGAATAAATTTCTTCATCAGAAAACCTCAGTTCTGAGAGGTTAAATTAATCAAAGAGTCATTATAACTCAAAGTACGCTGTTGAATATTTCCCCAGACTCTTGCCTTTGTACCCAAGTGTGCCCATGCCCTGCTCACTGAAACTTGATTTTCAACAGTGTATTGGGGAGATATATGGCATCAGAGAACGTCTGTCAGCCAACTTATTCCCTCAGACTGTCTCACCTTTACTCCTGGCCAAGCACTGGGCTCCAGATACCAGGAAAAGGAAAGGGGAACCTTGCCAAGTGCTAAGGGAAGTCTGCTTTGCCTGGCTGCCAATGCCTGGGTTTTGGCATGCTAAGGCATCTGTTGTGGTTGTGGATTTGGGTTGAGTGATTCCTGCTGAAAACACTGTGAATAATTCTAACAATGTCACTGCATGCTGTTGCCCTGGTCTTTCTTCTCTCTGGGTCATGTTTCCAGCCACAGATGATTAGTAATAAACACTAATCAGTAAACTGGTCAGAAAGACAATGCCAAAGCCAAGGTCTGCCAAAAGTACACTAATAGGATAGCGAGTTCTGATTTTGTTTTTAAGTTGGTGTAGGAGACGGGAGTGGGGATTAAAAAAGAAAAAGCAGCAGGAAACTGATCCTCTGGCAGGTTAAGCATCATCAATCTTTCTCGTTTTCTAGAGTTAAAAAATAAAGTCTTAGAAAGTTTGCACCACATTATTTTTTCCACATGTGGGTATGTGATAGAGTTTGGATCTCCCAGAAGGCTTAAATTATGGTCTTGCTTCCTTATGCTTGGTGGCTTTCCACGTCAGTTTGTTGATAATATATGTTAAAAACAAAACAAAACAAAACATTGCTAGTCTAAAAATACACCTGCACTTAATGAAGAACTTTCTGAGATACATCCCCCATCTTCCCCAGGCATGAGGAACAGAAACTGTCTTTTTGGGTTAACAGAGCCAGTGGGAAGGATTGCAATGTTTATGCTTTGCCCCATCCAAATGTTATCTTATAAGAGGATCATGAAAATGAGAAACTTTAGCTCTTTGCCTTTTTAATCCTATAGCATTCAAATAATACTATTTCTTACTTCCACGGGCTCTCTTACCCCACAATCCTTGTCCACAAAACCCACTACATATGAATTTGATCTGTGTTTTGGCCATATTTCATCTTAAGAAACATACAGCCCTCTCACATCCAAATTTATATTTCTTCTTCTTGCAAAAAAAATCATCTCATCATCATCATCAAACACTGAGTTCTTACTATATGTCAAGCACTAGATTAGATAATTTAGAAATGTCATTTAATTAAAAAAATTTTTTTTTAAGTTTATTCTTTTAGAGAGACAGAGACAGCAAGAGTGGGGGGAGGGCGGCTAGAGAGGGAGAGAGAGAATCCCAAGCAGGCTCTGCCAGCACAGAGCCCGATGTGAGGCCCAAACCCACAAAGCCATAAGGTCATGACCTGAGCTGAAACCAAGAGTTGGACACTTAATCAACTGAGTGAGGTACCTAGGTGCTCCAATATCATTTCATGTTTTAAAAAACATCTGTGAAGTAGGTACTATCATTACATCCATTTTATAGATGAGGAAATCAGGGCTTGGAAAAGTTAAATAACTTTTTCATTGTCACCCAGCTTATGAAAGCAGAGCTGAAATGCCAATTCAGGTATATGGCTCAGAGCTCTTGCTCTTAAACCCTGAAATAGAATTAGAAGGTTGAGATATCACAGCATCTCAAAGGAAGCATCCTAAGTTCTTGAAATTCTTCACTTAAATATATATTAATCTCCTGTGGGAAACTTTTTGAAAACCAGTGTTCTAGTCTCAATTGAATTAGAATTTCAGGCAATGGGACATTGGTATTAGTATCTTATGAAAAAAACTCAGATGATTCTAATTGAAGCCGGGGTTTTGTTCCTAAATTTAACAAAAAACAGTGTCATCTGGACTGCTTAATATATATATATTATAGCTTTATGGAAATGTAATTCACATATCATACAATTCATCCATTTAAAGAATATAATTTGATGGTTTCTAGTGTATTCACAGAGTTGTACAACTATTACCACAATCAATTTAAAACATTTTTATAACCCCAAAAAGAAATCCCATATCCACTAGCAGTCCCTCTCCATTCTCCTTCCATTCCCTCACCCCCCACCCCCCAGGCCTAAGCAACCACTCATCTACTCTGTATGGATTTGCCTACTGGGGGCATTTAATATAAATGGAATCATACCATATGTGGCCTTTGTGACTGATTTCCTTCTTTTAGCATAATGTTTCCAGGGTTCATCAATTTTGTAGCATGTACTTTTTTGTTGTGGCTGAATAATATTCCATTGTATTGAATTACTTACCTTGTGTTGTGTTTTGAAGATATATATTCCTTGGACCTATTTTTTTACAATCTTTCAGGTGGGTCTAGGTGTTCCAATGATCACTTGAATTTGGGGATTAGTGACTTCATATTCATCCACCTACCATATTTTTGCATCCCCCCAAATATTGCACTTGAATATCTCCTCTGAAGAATTTGCTATTTGTTCCTATTTCACCCATGGCAAGCACTGTCAGAAAGTTCTCCCTTAGCTTAGGTCTAAAATTTTGTGTCTTTAGAAAAGACATATTTTTCTTGCTAGTCCTGGTCTCCCTTACAGAACCATACACATATTACAATTCATCTCTCATCAGATGATCCCTTTGGAGATAGCCTTCTGATGACTCTGAGGATGATCCCAAGACTTCTTTCCCCCAAACTAAGCATTCCTGATTATTTTGACTGATCCTAAGATGTTGTGGTTTTGAGCTCTTTCGTCTTCCTGGTTGCATTCAAGTTGAGCTACAGGATTCTTGAAACACAGTGCCATGAACTAATCATGACATTCTGAATATAACCCAGGTTTACTTATGGGCTGAATGAAACCTAACATATATGGCCCCAAAATAAGGGGCTTATATGTGACCAAGTCGAATTGCAGTATCACATGTCAAGCAATATAAGCCAGCAACAAAATCCATTAAAACATTAGAAAATTCAAATCTTTAATGACTGTCAAAGGACAGGAAGAGAAGTACATTTGTCTACAAAACATACTGAAAATATTCTTTCCTCCTCTATGTTATTCTATGTCTTGCACACTTATGACCCCTACTCTCCCCAATACTCTCTCTCACTCTCAACTCTCAAGCAAGTACTTTTCTTGATACCCAGCTATGGGTGCAGGACTGTAGTGGGGGTTCACTTCCACCCATCCTTCCTCTCACTCTTTTCTGTTCTCCCTGATTGAATCCTGTCCCTTTCCAAACCAGACTTCCATTCCTAGCTTTTCCATTTTTCCTTTCTCTGTCTTATTCATGGCTTAAGCATCAAAAGAGGCCCAGCCAATGAACTTGGAGTTCTCCTTAGAGAGCTAGGCGAGAAAAACTCTTAGGGTACAAGGACAGAATGCCCCATAGTGAGTGAGGAAAGAGGAGTGCTATAAAAAAACATGGTTTTTATACTGTCTCACAAAAGTAGAAAGTGGTCTAATGTAGGCTCAGTAACCAGGATATAACCATCTCCTCAGGATCTTCTAGGTCCTAGGTTCCCCAGAATCTTCACACTGATGCTCTAAGAATTTTTCCCTTTCCATACTCCTTACTGTCATTAAAATTGTGTAATGGACACACACAAAAAATTGTGTAATTCACAACTGAGATGGTTCCATTTCAACATCACTTGAAATTCCTTTTCCTTTGAGGTACAAGGTCCATCCCTAATGGTGTAAGCTCCTAATAGTAGAATTGTATGCCTTCATGATGGAGGGAGGGAGAGAGAGAGAGAGAGAGAGAGAGAAAGTAATATATATATAAAAAAAAAGCCCCCTGAACATCATGTCTTTAAATAAATAAATAAATAAATAAATAAATAAATAAATATGTAAGTCCCAGCAAGGATCCCCCCAGCAAGGATGCAATGCAGAAGCATTTAAATTTTGATTGCTACACTAAAGAAAAAAGAAGGCAACTCACTGTCTGATACAAATTCTGAGCCCAGAGGAGAGAGCTGTGAATCATTTATTTTTAGCTAATTAATCAAATAATCTGGCAAGGGGTTGCCACTTGAAAATTCAGAGAGTTTCTTAAAGTTGGTATTTGTGGTATTTTATAAAGACTTTATGTTATGTATTATATTATAATATTTATAATATGTATTTTATGTAATTTAGAAATAATTTTATAATATTAATTATATTATTTATTGGACCTCCTGAACATTGTCTATGTGTGAGATATCTTTAATTCAATTTTAAGCAGTTGAGTGTTAGCATTTGGATCTGTAAATCTTTAATAAAGTATGCCAGGATTGGAGCAACTCCTCAGATCATTTTTGATCAATAAGCACATAATTAATGTGACTTTTCTTAATAGGAAGGCAGAAATGAGTCAGACCAGCTCCAAATGGCTGCTTGAATTTGGGGGCAAACAGAATTCTATTTATGAATTAGCTAAGGAAAAATACATTCAAGCATACACAATATTTACTCAGGCTTCGTGCTGTAGGAGGATTACAAAAGAAAGGTTTTCAGTAGCAAAATAGAGATTTAGAACTAGGTTAAGCACCAGGAACTCTTTTGGGAAGCCCCTGATATTAAACCCTCTATCTGCATTATGTCATTAGTCCTTATAACAACCTTATTAGGAAGGTAAATCAATATATTTCTCAATCCTGATTCTGCCCCATACTAATTGTGTGGATATAAACATATTATTTAACTTTTTTGTGCCTCTGTTCCTCATGTGTGAAATGAACATAATAATAGCACCTACTTCAAAGGTTGTTGTCCAGACTTAATGAATCAACTTATGGATATCATTGGGAATAGCTAATGTTAATTAACACAGTAAGTGCTCAATTAGTATTATTCTAGGATGGATGAGTAGAGGAAGTAGTTAGGAAAGTAGTTAAGGAAGACAGTATAGGAATAACATGACCAAAAGCAAGAAAAAGAAGCATTGTGAATGAGAAGGAGAGAGAGAGAAACAGAGAGAGAGAGAGAGAGATCCCAGAAGGTCCCTACCAGGGAATGATGAGACATGGGATCAGATAGGTAAGATAAGGAGAGAACAAAAAATGCCTAAAAATTTTTGCAGAGCAGTAAAAGGTGAGTTAATAGTTCTTGGGTTTTTAAATCAGAGTGGGATTATAGGACTTCAAACAAGAGAATGGTGCCAGTGCCTTCCAGCTGAAGATCACCAGGAACACATGTGTGGTTGAACGAGTTGGGTTTATCACTCTTTGCCATGAGACAGAATACACACCATCAGGAACCATAAGGTATCTTAGTAAGAAGGTTTAGAAAAAAAATTATGATAGGACTGGGGCTTGGAATGGAAAGAAAAGGGGTTTACTCTGGATCAGGTCCTGTCAGAAAGTGGATATAGTTCTATAATTGACTTTTAACAAAGTCTATCTAGAAAGAAAGAAGACTAGAGTGAGGTGGACCCTGTAATAGGTAAATAAGTAACTGTTATTCATACTAGTTGAAGGAAAGAGGTGTTTGGAATTTTTGTTGTTTGCACAATGACCTACAGATGTTTAGTTAAAATTATGAGGTAGCCTTGTTTTTTGTTTTTTTGCCTCACTTCCTTATGGTCACAGAGTGACCTTGTCTGATATTAATATTTGGTGAGAACGTTTATGTGTCCAACAGAAGGACATCATGGCTTAGCTTTGAGTTCTAGGCCAGCCCTTAGCAACACAAAGTCCTAGTTATATATATCAGGCAAGTTCCCAGATGTCAGAGGCTGCTTTTTCGTTCTTACTGGGCATGGGTACAATGCTTCAGGAAGACTCATTGGTGTAAAATATGAACTGAGCAGAGGAGATATTCGAAGACAGAAAGACTAGCTGGCCATTGTAGTAATATGCGTGGCACTGTCCATAGCATCTCATCAAACCCCAAAACAATTCCATAAGGTAAGAGCCATGATCATCTCTATTTTATAAATGAAAAACTAAGCCTTAGAAATGCTAAATGAATAGCCCTATGTCACAGCTAATAAGTGGAGCGGGAAGTCAACCCCACACCTGCCTGACTGCATCTAACCATGACATTACAGGGACCCTTGAAGCCAGAGGCTCAAGGAGGAGAGTTCTCCACCTTGTGTGCACACTAGAGTCACCTGGTGGTGTTCAGAAGGATGCCTGGGTTCTGTCCTCAGAGATCCTGATTTAATTTGTTTGTCTGAGATCTGAGCATCATATTTGTTAAACACATCTCAGGTGATTTTAATGTGCAACAGGTATGAGGTCTAATACAGTAGGAGAATGGATCTAAACTCCGTCTGGAGTTAACAATGGCGATCTGTAACCTAGTTAACATCCCAGTGTGGAGTTGGAGAAAGTTGAAATGCTATGTTACAATTTAATAGATTCTTTCATGAGAGAGAATACAAAACAAACAGATAAATGTGCAACTTCTTTCCCTCAAGAAGGCATACTACCATTTGATATCCCCAATCTCCCTGAGCATCATGGCAGCCAAGAATAACTACGAGGACAAACACAGACTTCCTTAATTTCATTGTTAAATGGTAAAACAAATGAGCCGCCTCTAAGAGCTTGAATTTTGTGAAGGAATGTGCTCATGCAATGGGTCTTTTCTCTTCCTCCTATTATCTGTGTTCAAACAGAGAAGTATTAGATAGTTTACCTAATCCTTTCTTCCAAGTAACTAGGGATAAAAATGCACTTTGGGATCTGAATTTCATCCTTAAGTGGCTTATGAGAGTAGCAGAACTTCAGAAATCAGTAGGAAAACTTATGGGAAGCCAAACATAATTAAAACAAAATAAAGTGAAGGTGGCAATAGCTCTGTTGTTAAAGGCTCTCTCCAAAATAGATACTTCTCAATTTGAACAATCATGCAGTGTGACAGCCATTAAAGGAGTTTACCACAGAAACTCAGGCAAGTTGCAAGACAATAAAGAGCCGTCCGATATTAGTGGGGCTTGAAAAGTTGGGCTAGCCTTTTTTTTTTTTTTTTTTTTTTTTAATTTTTTTTTCAACGTTTATTTCTTTTTGCGACAGAGAGAGAGCATGAACGGGGGAGGGGCAGAGAGAGAGGGAGACACAGAATCGGAAACAGGCTCCAGGCTCTGAGCCATCAGCCCAGAGCCTGACGCGGGGCTCGAACTCACGGACCGCGAGATCGTGACCTGGCTGAAGTCGGACGCTTAACCGACTGCGCCACCCAGGCGCCCCTGGGCTAGCCTTTAAATAGCAGGTATGTCTCACCCACAAGCAAAGGCAGGAAGTGAACAGAGTGTGGGGATATGATTGGGATTGGGAAGGCCGGCACTGGACAGGAAGGAACTGAAAATGATCACATCTCCATTCAGCTGATACATGTGTGTCTCTTCCTGGAGAGAAAAAAAAAAAACTTTCCATAGAAATTGCCTATTGCCTGCCTATAAGCCTAAGCCTTGGCCCTGAAACTTTTGGCCCAGCTAACTGGTGAGGAAATTGCAGAGCATAGGACAGGTTTCTCAATGTGTCAGACACTACTGCGAATGGTCCATGAGAAACTGTTAGTGATTCATGGGTGGATATTTAAATTTTGGATAGTTTTATGCTTATCAAAACGTGCCTTAGGAAAATGCACACTCAGTAACACCAACTGACAAATATTGTTGCTTAGAATAAGACTAGAGTACGTATTTAAATAAAGTTGTAAGTATATGACCGAAAAATCATGAAGGATGACAGCAATTTGGGAAATAGTTGTGTAGAAATTAAATTAAAAGAAGAGGTGATTTAGGCCACTGCTCCACTTCTCTCTAGCCTAGTGACTTAGGAAAGTCAATTAACCTCACAGAGTTTCAGTTTTTTCACACGTAATGTAAGGTGGCCTGTTGAATTCTTGGAAGCCGGAGAAGATCAAAAATGCTGATCTTGCCAAAGGAGCTGCCAGATCTGAGACCAAGATCTGAGATTAGTTGTTATTTGTAAAGCACTGAAGAGACATAATGTTAAATGAAAGCACATTCATAAAAGTTAGTTGGTAGTTTGTGGCTACTGATTAAGAAGCCAGAAGAATTTAATACTGACTCATTAGTATGGGGTGGATTGGGAGAACACATATTCCTTGGACCTTTCACATTGTCCCTCTCTTCATCATGAGATAATCCTCATGATGGGATTGGGGATGGGCCATGGTCACAAATAAACATATATTAGCCTGGGGCAGATTGTTCCCAAAGCAAAGCATTTTAGAGCAGCATAGCAGTTGAGGACATGGACTATGGAAACTGAGATTTTGGTTTGGATCAGTTTCTCATTTAGTAATTATAATGCTATAGCATTATATATTTTGTTCCGTATAGGGAACTGAAATAATGGGAACTCATATAACTCTAGGAAGGCTCAATTGCCCTGTCTATAAAATGTAGATGGTCATACCTACCTCATAATACATTCATGTTCTAAACTGTGAGTGGAGACCATGTTTGTTTTTGCTCACCATGATTGAATATCAACAAATGTCTTCTGAATGAGTGAATGAGTGAATAAGAAACAGTGGGGGATCATATTAGGTAATGCCTGACCTATAGCTCTCAATGCGTGGCAATAATAATGGGTGTTAATATTTATCATGGATGTCTGTTTTGGTAACGCCTGACCCATGGGCTTCTGGAGTGAAGCATGTATGCAAGCATAAGTCATCACTTTGTCACATCCCCATCCCTGACCATAGTGGTTGGCTTGGAGATGGGCCAGTGACCCAATCACAACAGTGGGATGTTGGCTAGGAGTTTTGGAAAGACACCATCAATTTTTCCTTTTAGGAAGTGAATCTGAGCAAATGTAGGACCTGGGACTGCTGCAGTCATTCTGTGACTATGTAGAGCCTGACGAAAGAGCCCACATGGAAGGACAGATCACTGGGAAGTAGAGAGAGAAAACCAGGGTACTGGCGACATTATTTGAGCCTTGCACTAAGCAATATATCAAGTCACACATACCCAGGTCTATTGATTATATAAACTTTACTGAAAGCTTCTTGTTTGTTTCACTGCTTATAGCAATTTGAGTTATGTCAGTTACAACAAAAAGAATCTGGATACAGCAACATTATTATCATTATCATAAATAAAATAACAAAAACTAAGATCATATGTCTGTAAATCGACAACTTAATGTTTTTAGTTTTACCTGGGCAACATTTGAGGGACACCTTAATTTCAAGTTTCCTCCATTTAAGACAGAATACATCTACTTCCTTCTTGAGCGGCTCATATTGATTCTGCCCTAATGTCCTGAGAGGAGGGGATATTGCTAACACAGATGTTTAGAAAGAGAAGTGCACACAGTATGCTTTTCTTTTAAATCCCATAAAACAACCTGCATCCCTGGCAGAAACAGTTCAGCCACCTTCTTCCCTGGAAGTGATTGCTTTCAACATATCACTATAATTTTCTCCTTCCCAATTGATCTGTGTGGGATAACCTCCTCAAATCACAAGTGAATTACTCCTGAAAGTAGCATCTGGGCCCACAATTAAATTCTTTCACACATCAGAAACCGCCCATTACTGGACATTGGACACATGGTATAATTTGAGAGTTAATCAACCGATACCTTGAAAATGAAGTTTGAGGCATCAAGAAGAAAGGCAACTCCAAATTTTCCTTTTCTCCGCTTGAGGGGTTTGGGTACGGATAATGTTCTATGATCTAAGAACTTGGGAACTATTTTCGTGGTAGTCCCCCAAAGAAGAGCAGTAACTTGCTTTTAAAACTCATTTGCAATAATTATATGGTGTAACTGACAATGATGGGAACTGCAAAATCACTCAGCAAGTATCTAATGAGCCTTTTTTTTCCCTGAGAATTTAGTAGGCATATGAAAAGGGAGAAGAAAGGTACAAAGAATAATGAAACGTAGTTCTTGCCTACAAGGAGCTTATAAGCTAGGAGAGTGAAACTCAGTGGTGGGAAAGCCAGTTGAACTACAGGGCGGGCACACAACTATTCCTGATAAAATTTTAAAGAGTGACCCTCCTACAGTTAAATTCACAGGTTCTGGAATCCAACAAGTATGTGTTTGAGATCCAGCTCTTCCACTTGCTCAGAGCAATCCATCTAATAGGCTCTTCAACTTTAGTTTATTTGTATGTAGAATGGGTTAGCAGTAAATACCAAGTTCACATGGTTGCTCTCTGAAGATGAAAATAGCTCACACATGGAGCACACTAATGATGTGGAAGAAAGCACTCAATATATTTTATAGCTCTTATGATTTTTAAGAACATTCAGCATTGCTACAGTAGTTGAGCTCTGGATGGTAGATGAAAAGGGGCAAAACAAATATCTTTTGTTTTAAGTAAACATCTTGCACCAACTTGAGTATGCATCAAAACAACAAAATCCAGCAAGAATTTGACAACTATAAAGATTAGATAGTGGCATATTCTGCAAAAGAACAGTGCTCTATCTATTGGACACACAGTCTCTTGATAAAGGAGAAGTCCTGAGTCAAAAGCACAGAAGGAATAAAGGAAGTTTAAAAGAAAAGTTCCTTTATCCACTGAAGGAACAGTTCTAGTGACTTATTTCCTGTGTCACCCACAGAAAAGACAGGAAATAAAACTGCCAACATACGGTCTGAGCTTGTCAGAATTATGTTCTATTCCCCAAAGTTTTGAAAATTAATAACATAAATAGCAGCATCTAAGAATCATTAGGCATTCACTATGTGCTAGGCCCATTGCTATGCACCTGGTATATATTAATAAGTAATAATAATATTGATAGTTGCTAGCATTTGATGGCTTGGTATGTATACACACATACTTTATCCTATTTAATCTTCATAACTCTCTGAGCTAGATGTTCTTTTCCTCATTTTCTGATAGCAATTCTAAAATTTCCCAAAGTTAAATAGCTTTGTCTGGGTCCACATAGCTGGTAAATGGCAGAGCAGGAATTCCCTAAACCTAGGTCTTGTTTACTATACTGTACCCGCTGGGGCCATTGTGAGGGGATACAAATATTTAATATAATGGTTGTCAATCTTTGAAAACCACTTTCAACATCAGACATACAACTCTCACTTCCATAGACCTATATGGACACAGTGGTTGAACCCCATTCAGCAAGTACATCTGAATATACATAAAAGTGACTTATGCCAGGAGGTCCTTGATTCCAGTTGCACTTATAAAGACAAAGTCACTGAGCAGTGCTGTAGCTTGTCTGCAGTGGCTTGCGATGCCATATGCAAATGTGTGCCATGACCCATGACTGAAAGTCACTAGTCCAAGTTGAAAACTAAAGAGCTTCATAGCAGCTGTCTCTTGCAAATCCACTTCTCTGTCACCTAGTCCCGCTGTCTCCTTTAGGGGCCCCACCCTTTGCCGAGTAGTCTTTCTTCACAAGTGGTAGATGAATGGGATGGGTATGCCCAGTCCTCTTTGAGGATGTACCAATAATGAGTGAGTGAGGAATGCAATGAAAAGAGATGTCCTGAAGTGACAAATACTAGCTAAAAATATACAAGTAGCAACCCCCTCCAGATTACTGGAAGATTTGAGACCATCATCATGGCTCTGCCCCCCAACTTCTCCCCAAGGAAACCCATCTTTGGAGAATCACTATACCATTAAAATAAGGCACATTTCGGTAGGGAGAGGGAATATGAGTTGAACCACATGCACTCCTACAGGCCCATTATTTATTTTATGGCTATACTTTAGTCGGACTGGAAGCCTTCATCTCATTTCTCAACTACCTCCTTTCCGCTCTACTTCCCAGTACTCTTAGTGTTTTATTATTTTAAGAGTTTAATGTTGGGTCCATTTGATTTGGGCAACTCACTCAGCATAATGCTTTTGCAATTTTAGTCACAAAGTGATATGACGATTGAAAGCCGGACATGTTTCAGTTTCCTAACACTGTGATTTCCTCTTCCCAAATAATTTTGTAGTATACTGCCAGAGGAATATGTTATGTATTGATTCACCCTAAGAGTTATCTTTCTGTAGGCAATCAGCTTGAGTGGTCAGGAGTTTGTCAATGACCAATCCCTCCTACGCAAGAACCAACAACTTAGATGATGGAGAAGACGTACATTTTAAATAAAAAGATGTAGAAGATGTAGGAAGCTATTTACCCATGTCCTGGTTGAAGCTTTGATACTAATTCTATGCAAACTATATAATATACATTCAGCCAACATTTGTCTTTTGACTGTTCATAGAATGATGCCACGAACTTGGGGGGAATTCAAAAGAAATGAAAAGCATAGGTCATTTCCTCAAAGAATGTTTACTTTAATTAGAGAGAAGAGATGTGGAGACAGCACTCATTAGACAAGTATGTTTCAAAGCAAGCTGCCTATAGTGGAGTAGCAGTTAGGTAACAGAGACAAGTCAGTAAAGGGAGCTATCTATGTGGCTAGAGTGAGGAGGAAAGTGCCTACTAGAAGGAAAACAGGCAGGATTTTGACAGAAATAAAGGATGATCACAAAAGAGGCTCTGAGTCAAAAATAATCTTGAATAAACAGTACTGTATTATCAAGTAATATTTTGTGAAGCATTTGTTACTCTCCTCTGACCTATCCAGCAGGGCCTGGATGTTGGGAGAGAGTAAGAGAAGGGCAATTTTGCCCACTGTATGGAAATGACTGAGAAACTGAGTGATTTCTGCAGAGTTCCATACCAAATTAAACATATTTCCTGAGCTCAACTGACCTGTGATTTCCTCTTAAGCCACTAGCTTAAACGAATGAAAGGAAATTGGCCTCTTTTAACTCCTTAGGACAGAATGTATGCTGAGAGTTGGTAAATGCCAGAAAATGAAGATAATAGGTTTAATGAAAATAATAGTACATTTTAATGAGTATTTCTAATTATCTTGATTTTTCAAATGACAAAACAGGCCCCAAGAGATTGAGTCTCTTGTCTAATGTGGTGAAGCGGGATCTCCAACCCAGGGTTATCTAGTTCTAAATCACTTCCTATCAAGCTCTCCAAGAGAGGTTGGGTCCAGCAATACCTGTATCACCTGGAAATGCAAAGTCCCAGGCCCAACCCAGACTTACAGAATCAGAAACTCCAGGGGTGAGGCCTTGAAATCTGTGTTTGAAAAAGCCTTCCATGTGACTCTAATGCAGGATCAAGTTGGAGACCTACATATCTTATATAATTTCTCTGACAACTGAGCTTAAATAGGGTTCAGTGTAAACAGGGAGAGTGAGGAAGAAAAGTCTTTGAAACCAAACATCCACGGGAAGACTTTTGAACATCTCTGAATAGCTGATGAGCCTGCACCTGCTGGGGTAATGGCTGCCAGGCAGAGGTTACAAGCCCAGATCTGCTCTGTGACCTTGGACAAGTCCTTGGGCTCTCAGGGCCCCAATTAACTCATTTGCTCCAGAGGGCCATTAGGTCCCATGATTTGCATTGTCTCTTCCTGCTCTAACACCCTCATCTCCAAGGCAATTGTGGCAGGGCCAGGACAGAATTAGGTGCTACACTGAGTGGCAGACTAAGAAACCAGGAAGAGAAGATGACTGAGAAGGCTTAGAAGAGTCAGGAAGCATTATTATTGAAGAAGATGGGGGTTGAAGCTAGGGAAGTTTCAGACAGGAGGTGGAGGGGAGATAGTGCATTCCAGATGTGGGAGCTGAAGATCAGGGATGGGGGGAAATGATCCAGATGTGCTTGTGAGATTAACCTGAGCAGGTGGGTTTGAGTACTATAGAGACAAGTGAGCAAAACTCTCAGAGAGTTTTCACCTTGGCATCAAATGCACTGATTACTATTTTTTTCCCCTTGACCTAGCACAGTGGTTCTCAGCTAGGGGTAATTTTGTCCCTTAGGAGACATTTGGCAATGTCTGGAGCTGTTTCTGCTTGTCACAACTGAGTGGGTGTGTGTGGGGGGCGGTGGGGGTGGGGGGGGGTGGTTCTACTAGCATCTAGTAGGGAGAGACCAGAGATTCTGGGATGCTGCCAAACATGCTACAATACACACAGGACACCTCCTGCCTCCACAACAAGGAATTAAATGGCCCAAAATACCAACAATGCCTAAGCTGAAAACCCCTTACTCAGCAGGTGAGCCCTAGCCCGATATGTAATAACTAGTTTAATAACCAGAAGCAGCAGATCATGACTACCATGTTCCGTAGGGTTCTGAGCACTTTCCAGGCCTACTCTCACAGCAACCTTCTGTGCTTACTTTTTTTTTTTTTTTTAATAGAGTTTATTTTCTAGAACAGTTTTAGTTTCACAGTAAAAAAAGTGTAAAGTACAGATTCCCCATATACCCCTTGCCCCAGCGTATAGAGAGCTTTCTCCATGATCTGTGCTCACTTTTAATAGCTTTTTACCTGTAAGGAGCAGAGACTTGCAGAGCCTCCAATACTCAGCTAGCAGGGTGCAGCACTGGAGTTTGGACTGGGATCAGCAGAATTTGAAAGCCAATGCTCTTGTGCATTGCCTGGTTCTTTCCACAGCCCTGCTGCCTTCCTTGTTGCGTCAACATGTCAGTTTTGTTGTAAGCACAAGAGGCAAAAAGAATGGGCCAATTCAGTTTCTGAGGACCCAGGACCCTTTAATTCAGAGGCCCCCATTTACTTCGGACTCTCACTAATATTTCATAGGATGAATCAATAAGAAGCTAAGGCATTGGAAACAGACCTCCAAAAAACAACTGTGTGATAACAGTCTGCATGAAAGTATTATTTTCCAGGCACTTAAATGCCTTTGTGGCCTTTCCTCATTCTTTCCAGAGGAGTCCTGGGTATCAGCTGATAGGAGAGGTGAACCATGAAAAATGCTGGGTTCCAGTCAAAGTAATTCCATTAGGGGCAGAAATGGGCTTGCTGAAACACCAGGAAGGGAAATCATTTGCAGCATACCAACAGCTGGGCCCAAATGACATCACTCGCCAAAATCAAAGGAAATGAGCTAATCAGATATGCATAAAAGCTCTTTTTGTTTGCTTGCTTAGAAAGTTGCAATTTGCTTTCAAGCTAGAGGTGAAAAAAATAATCTCTTTGAAAAATTTTGGCCCTGATATTTTGCTTCTTTAAATTGTTTTCAGTTATTGGAGTAGACATGAAAATAAAATGCTTGAAATGTTCTCAGGTCACTCCATGAGGAGGAATTACCACAGGAATGCTATTTTCACAGATTCTTGCCAGACATTTGATGGTCCTCAGCCCCATGCCCTCATCCTCAATGGGGAAAAAAAAGGAGACAAAAGTTACCCATTGGTCTTTGTACATTATACCCTTTTATATTTTGACCTTCTCTTTCTGTTTCCTTGCAAGCCCATCCCATCCTGTGATTGAGTAAATGCATATTAAATTAAGGGTAGAAGGCTAGGGGTAAAATAGAATTAAACAGCATTAAACAAAAGAAGTCAAAGTCAAGGAATTCAAAGTGATCCATCCAATAAAGGAAAAGAGGGAAATCCTGCCATTCCCCAAGGATAGAAACAGGAGATGGTGACAGGCAGGCCTTGGCTTTTGGAACATTAGTACAGGCAGCCAGAACATGCAAGAAATGGAAGCCTTTATGTTCTGGCAAAACCCATCTTCTGCTTCTCCTGGCCTCTTACTACAGTGCTGAGCTGGGAAAACACAGCAGGCTATTAGGATATTACTGTCACATGCAGTGACGCAGCTCAGTTCTCACCTAGGAGTTACCTGAAGACTCTCAGAAAGAAAGGTCATCAAGTCTGATGTTCTGAGGTGAAAAGGTGTGTTGAGGGAGTCAGTGTTTCAAGTGATAGGGAGGATGGATCAGAGTTCAGTTCATTGCCCTTCCACTGAAGCCATCCCAGAACCACCTGAGTTAGCCAGAATCAGAGACAATTCAGCTGGTAGGACTGGTACAGTTCCCCCCAGTGGTGCCCATTTACAATGGCGCCTGAATGGGTACCTGCAAGTGCTGAGGTCCCAGAGGCATCTGTGCTCTGGTGGGCCTCACAGGCTCGGGGACTGCTGGGGGCCGGGAGGCTGCACAAAACAGAGGTCCTCTCTGCACCTGCTAACCCGAGGCCTTTATTTAAGCCACTCCTAGGGAAAGGGAGATTTTATGTCAACTTATTATGTCAACAAAAATAACTTTAAGGCTCCTGCTTTCCTTTCTGTTAAGAATATTTCCTTATTATTTTATTTGACGGGAAAAAGAAAATAAAATTTTCTCCATAAAATGAGTCTCTGCAAGAAAATGTCTTTCTCTACAAATCGCCAACCAAACAAACAAACAACCAATTAAAAAGCAGGCAGAGGACTTGAATAGACATTTCTCCAAAGAAAATACACAAATGGCCAATAAGTACATGAAAAGACGCTTCACATTACTAATCATTAGGGAAATGCAAATCAAAACCACAATGAGATACCACTTCACCCATTAAGATGGCTACCATCAAAGAAACAGGAAATAACAAGGGTATGTGAGAATGTAGAGAAATTGGAGTCCTTGTGATCTGTTGGTGGGAATGCTCAATGTGTAGCTACTGTGGAAAACAGTACAGCGGTTCCTTAAAAAATTGAAAGCAGAATTACCATATGATCCATCAATTCCATTTCTGCTATGTACCAGAATAATTGAAAACAGGGTCTCAAGGAGATAGTTGCACACCCATATTCATAGCAGCCTTATTTACAATAGCTAAAACATGCAAGCAACCCAAGTATCTGCAGATGAATGGATAAATAAATAGAATATTATTCAGTCTTAAAAAGAAAGGAAATTCACACACATGTTACAACATGGATGAACCTTGAAGACATTACATTAAGTGAAATAAGCCAGTCACAAAAATACAAATATTGGATGATTCCACTTATCTGAGGCACCTGAAGTAGTCAAATTCAGAGAGACAGAAAGTAGAATGGTGGTTGCCAGGGGCTGTGGAGAGGGAGAGAAATGGGTACAGAGTTTCAGTTTTGCAAGATAAAATGAGTTCTGGAGGTGGGTGATGGGGATGGTTGCACAACACTGTGAAAATGAGCTTAATATCACTGAACTGTACACTCAAAAATGGCTAAGTAATTACCTCAGGAGTTGGATTCAATTATTGTCCCCATTTCAGAGATAGGGAAACTGATATACAGAGATGAAGTGAACTTGCCTTGGACACAAAGCTAATGGTTGGAAGGGTGAGGATTCAAAGCCAGGCGGGCAGACTCTGGAGAGGTCATGCTCTATAACCACTGAGCCACACTGTGAAATTAGAATTAATGCTGAGGATTTGGTGGAAAGTCTACACTGGAATACTTTGATTAGATAACATATTTAGTGATGGAATGACATGATACTCAAGAAGGTGTTTTTTTTTTTTAATGTTTATTTATTTATTTTTGACAGAGAAAGAGAGAGAGAGAGTGAGAGAGAATCCCAAGCAGGCTACACACTGTCAGCACAGAACCCAATGCAGGGCTCAAACTCATGAACCATGAAATCATGACCTGAGCCAAAATCAAGAGTCACATTTAACTGACTGAGCCACCCAGGTGGCCCAAGAATCTTTGTCTTTTGAAAACAGAAAAGTTTATCTATTTAGTTGGATTTGTTTTCAGACAGTTCAACTTATTTTTATTTCTTCTCAAAAGTTGTTAAGTACTCAGGCTGCTATGTTCAGTGGCTCTAGAGGCTCTTTGAGTTATTCATGGTAAAAGTTGAATGTTGATAAATGATGCTACTCTCTGTGGCTCAGCAACTGTATTTCAGGGTGGTTTTGAGGTTCTTTTCAGAACCCAGCACCATTTGACTAAGATGGGGCTTTTCCCTGTGCTGATGTCACCAGCAATGAAATGGCAATGTAAATAGGACCCCTCACCAGGCCAGGCTTTGCACTGACTACCTCCCATAGTTGGTGTAAAGGACTCCAGAGAAGGAAGTGGTTGGGGCACCTCAGGAGCCACAAAGCATTGTGCCACTGAGACAGCTCTCTCCTGCTGTGGGCTCAGTCTGCAGAGGAGGCAGGACCCTCAGTGCCCATCATGTTCAGAGGAGATCCTTTGGTTTGGTGCATTTGACTCTATAAAGTGATTCTAACGCATGGTGGAGTTGGGGACCAATTGCTCTAGATTAAAGGAAAGAACAAAAGGAAAGTCTATACGCAGATGTCTGGGTGTTCAAGCATTCCTCCTTTAGGGCAATCATCAAATCCCTTGCTAGGTTGGAGGATGAATGGAGAATTCTGCTGTTCTTGACTGCCTGAGGGGTTTAATTTTGCTTCACTCTATTTTAACATTTGGCACATATAACCTTAATGTATAGTAACGGATTTGTTTGTGTTTGTGAGCTGTAGCGTGTGTGTTGTGTGTGTGTGTGTGTGTGTGTGTGTGTGTGCGTGCGTGTGCATGCACGCGCACGTGCATGAGTGTGATGGAGAGAAGGGCGTGGGCTTAGGTCGTAAAATCAGCTCATAAGTTAAGCATTTTCATCCCATTCTGCTTAGATAAGTTTACCAAGACCTTCAGGCAAGGAGTCCAGTAAAGATCAAACAAATACAGTTCAGCAAACAAAAGTTGACCTGAGACTAACATAAATTCCTCATTTGTATTTCTTGGACTGAAGGGACCATTTGATACACACCTGCCATTGCATAGTGTTGAGAGTGGGCACTGGACCCAGAATGCCTGGGTGTAAAGCCCCATGATGTCACTTACTAGATGAGTAACTTGGAACACATTTTTTAATGTGGTTAAAATAAGGATTCATTTAGGATAGAACTACTGCACAGGATTGTTGGGGGATTAAAATGAAAGGAAATACAAGAAAGGTGCTTAGAACACTGCCCAGTACATGGTAAGTGGTCGATAAATCTTAACATAAGAATTTCTAATCTCATTTCCTCTTGTCCTCTGCAAGCTGTGCAACACTTCTAAACCTTACCCCAAATTCCTTCTCTAGTCCTTTGATGACTCTTCCTCTTGTTGCTTCTGTATCTTCGAAGCCAAAGAAACCATGGTAAAGAGAAAAGGTCAGGAAGAAATTGTGAACCAGAACTCTAAGGTTGAGTAGGGAGATGTCTAGAAAAATGTACTTTTTTTTCATACCCACACAAGCCATTGTTATCATCTCATTATCTTCACTGTTGGAAGCAAGCTCCAAATAGTAATTAAGAATAGGAGCTTTGGAATCAGAGACCTCTGGGTTTGAATCTTTGCTTTGCTGAAACCACAGCAAGGTTCTAAAATTGATAGTTCAGTTTCCTTTCCTATAAAGTGTGATTGGTGATACCTCCCCATTGGATTAAGAGGAGGTTTAATGTCATTAATACTACAACATACCAACTATAGTAAGTAATTTGGAGTATTTGGGAGTCAGTTATCATGTTTTGGTAGTTCGACAAGGAGCAGAGACAGGATGGGAAGAGAACATCAAAGTAGAGATTGTCAGGCCCAACCACAGACTCCTCAAAAACTTATTTCTAGCTTTGTCCTTAATACTGCAGTGCCTAGAACTTAATAATTTTTAGCTTACTGACCTTGCTGTTTTACCCAGAGTCAAAGAATCCACCCTTTTCCTAAAAGCTAAGAAAGAGAGAAAAACAAAGCATACAGAAAGCATCTCTGGGTATACAAAAGGCCACTCAGAGGGTCCATGAGCAGAAGACAGGGAGTGGGGTGGGGGCTCAAAAGTGTAGAGGAGGGGGTGTGGGTCTCCAGGCCTCCACAGCAGGCTGTCTTCCAAGTCTAATTGCAGCACATTCTTGAGATCTGCCGTCATTCATTGAGCCATGATGCAAATGCCTCAGCATTATGGGTGGAGAAGAGTTAGCGTATCTATGAAAGACACACAAAAACATATGCTGACCCCTTCAAACCTATGACCATATTCTAAGTGGAGCCAAACTAAATGAAATCAGGTCTCTGTCCAGCATTTGAGAGCCAGTGAAAATAGGAACTCAGTGTTTCTCGAAACTCACAGAGTATATTACCTTAGTCATAAAATTGGGGACTTTCAAATCTAATTTGTTCAGCACTAGTGCTGTTGAAGGCTGGGCAGGGTTCCAAAAGAAATCACCTCCACGCAAACAGAGATTAGCAGCTCTCCACTGGAGACATATGGGAATGATTCCCTATAATCTCCAGTAATTGTGGCTGTATTACATTCAAATCCTGTTTTCAATTTTCTTAAACTTCTAGACTGATTGTGTTATTAAATCATGCTGGCTGATGTGTTTAATAAGGACCTATTAAATGTTTATAAAATTAGGGAAATAAATATGGGCTTTTAGTTGGATTGCCCAATGGATCTGGTAACCTATTGTTAAAATAACAGCCTTGCTGTTAAAACTGGGTCTCCTGACTACATACGCTGGTACTCGCTTTAAAACACCATCCTAACATTCAAGCAGAGCTGTTTATTCTAACACTCCATTTGCTAAAGAATTTGGCTTCCCTCAGCCCTTCCACTCCACAAAGAAAGAAGTTATGCTCAAAGAAGACAAACTCGGTGTAAGATGCAGTGCCTTCGCTGAAAAGAAATGTCACCTCCACGTCCGATGAAGTGTGATAATACCAACTTCCAGAGAAGACCCAGAGAGACCAGTTTTGTTGTTGCCGTTGTTATTGTTTGAGCCTTCACCTGGCTTAATTTCAAACTGGAAATTGCACTGAAGTTCTCCAAGGCCTTCATCAGGAAGGTATGATCAGTCCTTAGAGGGGGAAGGAAAACTTGGCTAGGATTTGTACAGCAGGGAGAGAGAGAATGAATAAAATCCATTCTTCGTGCAGAGGTGCTGACTTAGGAATGATTTCCCTATCGAATCTTAGTGATCACAGATGATCTGAGTATAGCTGTCTGTGACATGGCTCAGACCAGTTCAGTAGCCTCTGCCTCCTTGGCATTTGAAAGCAAAGACTAGAAATATCTGCAGAAGAGAGCCAGGCATGATTGGCTAATGCCTTCTTAAAACAGAAGGCTCGCAGTGCCCAGGACTGTGGGCTGCCAGGGCAGGGGAATTTGCACCCAGCTCTGTCTTCAGTGCTGATTTGACCTAGGAAAAGTATTTCCTTATCTCTGAAATGGAGATGTTAACAGTATCCACGTCCAGGGGTTATTGAAATTATTGTACATCAACTGTGTTGTCTGGCACATGGTAAAGGCCCAAAAGTGGTTACTAAAAAAATCAGAAGTGGAGGTCGCGGTCCAATCTATGATCTCTCTTAAAGTGCTAAAAATCATTACTGTACTATGTTAAAAATAAATGTTAATACAATATTAACTGTCTGAATGTGCTCCTAAGTGTGGCATTAAACACACGCAGCACTGCATGATCCTCGTCCAAGGCATTTCCCTGACACGGACACAAAACCATAACTCCAGTCCTCCCTGCCAAAACACTCTCGGCCACCTGGCCTTAAACCACAGTTTCCTACACCCTCGACCACAACTCGAGTAATTCTGTTATCTTCAAGGCAAATGCAAACCCCACTTTCTTGGATGAATTAACCTTTGAGTTTCCCCCAAGGAAGCGGAGGGCAATTAAACAATCTTTCTGGCACTTAAAACAAAACAAAACAACAAACCACATCATTATCTTGGTATAAACACACCCCCTTAAAATATTCTAACAAGTGCGTACCCACTCCCCCCACTCGCCCATTGCTTCCACCCCCATTCCAGAATATTGTGAAGTGATGTGAGAGCTGGCCTGGTTCACATTAGGGGCTCTGAAAGGTTGGAGGAGAATTGGATAGAAGGTTAATATTTGGCAGAACCTTGTAAATGACCTGATTGTTATTTTATATTGCCTACGGTCTCCAAACCACTGCTGCTTGCCAGAAAGGCCCCAAGTGTGGCCAGGTAGTTATACACAGCAGTGTCACAAGCCAGCTCCATGGAGGGACACACTTACTCTGTGTGTGTTTGTGTGTGTGTGCGTGTGTGTGTTTTCTGTGAGTGAGTGCACAGGCACCCTCTGTCTTTCCTTACACCCAGCCAAAATACAGCAGAGACCCAGCACAGCAATTATTTTTACGGATTTTTTTTGGTCTGCCCTCAGGGGACCTTCTCCCAGTTTAATTGTCTAAGGGGATTGTTTCCCTGTGGGATTTTATTTCAAAATGCTCCTGTTAAAATTTCTTTCTGAGGGGGAAGGAAAGAGAGGATGGATTTTTCTTTTTTAAATCTTAGACACATAAACACACAATCACATCAAAATTCACCAAACTGTGTATCCTGAAATTAATAGAGGTGTTTCATGATGCATAGATTTTTAAATTATTTGTCTAAAGATATGTTTAGAATTGATTATATTAAAGGTGTATAAATCTTAGGTTCCCTACCCCCACTCCCGTGCCTTGGGAATGTATTCAAGCAAACCAACTGAATTTTAAGTTAAGACAAACAGGGGGAGAGATCATTTGTCTCCAGTTATACATGAAATAGCTTATAATAGCGGATGCTGAGTTCATGAAGTATATGTTCGACCCCCTTTGATATAAATTCCATCATCAGCTCACAAAGAAATTGTATTTATGCATAAGACAGTGCTCTCTAACATGAACTCCTATAAATTATGAGAACAGAAAATCCAAATTTATAAGATGCCATTTCTGGATTTATTTTTAATGCTCTCTCCTGCATATTACCAAACAAATGCCACATTAGCAGAGCATGAAAGGCTTTTTACTGGCATAAGCTACAGCCATGAAATTCACAGCACAGGCTGGGGGACAGGGGCTTGTGAATGAAGAAGCAAAGAGAAAGTATGAGAGGGACCAGCGCTTCTGAGTGCTTGGGAGGTCCAAAAGCCTGTTATTTGCTTTAGTGTAGACAAGCTGGTCATTTTCTTTTGAAGGAAGGAGCATGTCTTGATCCATTAATGATAGCAAACACAGGTGATTGTTCTCATTTCCTATGAAATAAGAGGTTGTTTCCCTTCCAAACCCCACCCAGTAGGATCAGATCCGATTCTCTGCATCTTTCACTAATTCATTCAATCATTCATTAATTCATTTTTTTCATCAAGTATTTATTGACTGCTCAATATGTATCGACCATTCAGCTAAGGAATTGAGGACACAGAGTCTAGTAAGAAGAACACTACAGGATAAGAGTTAGGGCATAAGCTCTGGAGTCGGTCTGCCTGAGTTATGCACAAAGAAATAATAATAATAATAATAATAATAATAATAATAATGGCTAACATTTACTGAATGTTAGGGACTATTCAGTACCTAGGTGCTAGGTACTATTCTAAGTTTTTACACATGTTAACTCATTTAACATTCTCACATTCCTATGAAGCTAGATACTTGTACTTATTTTATCAATGAAAAAACTGAAGTTAAAAGTCAGTTCTCATAGTAAGAAGAAGAACTAGCATTTGAACCCATGGCTCAAGGCCAGAAGATTTAAACACTATGTTGAAAGGAGTAGGTACCCCTAAATCAGTCAAAGAACCAATCAATCATCAGTCTCCCAGTTCTTCCCTTCACTGGCATGTGACCTTAGACAAGTTAGTTAACTACTCAGTGCCTCAGTTTTCTCAACTATAAAATGGGGGTAACAATGGTACCTCCCTCACATTGTGGAGGTGAAGATTAAAGAAAGAGTTGCATGTGCACAACACTTACAATAGTCCCTGGTGCAGGACTACGCTCAGTGTAGGCTCTTAATACCTATTTATTATTATCACCATAATTTGGTACATCTTTTCTCTCACTCATTACATACACAGGATGCGTTAAGACATCAGGATCTAATTGTTTCACAGAATCTGGATGAGGAAGGGTCAGATTCAAACAGTTACCAACCAGTAGAGATACCAAGAAGGTCACCTGCCTGGTCCAAGGCAAACAACCAGAAGAGTCTACTTCTGTTGGCTGCCTCCATTTTGTAGTTCAAGGAAGGTCTGGTGGTTGTGGGTGGGTGAGATTCACTGGTGAGTTCTGAGGATTCAGGCTGCAACCCAAGTCTCCACGTGTAGCGCGTTGTCCCCTTACTCCTCAGTTATTAGTCTCTCTTCAGGAAAGGCTTGAGGCAGTGCCTCTGAGCACGTAAGACTTTTGATTATGTCCTCTTTTTTAAACACCCAAAGGCCGTGAGGTCAGGGTGCTAAAATATCAAAATGTACAAGAACACTCAAATGGCAACTACTCAGTAAGACCTCATTTTGTCCAAGGTGTGGGCACCAACTCTCTTCAGTCTCTGTCTTCAGAAATCAACCATTATTTACTGTCTTATCATCTCTACCAGGCAAAGTTCTTGGTGGCAAGCAACATAAACTGAATGGGGCTGATTTGTGCAGCAAAATAATTTATCAAAAGGATATAGGGTAAAATGCCAAGTAGGAACCAGGCTCAGAAACGATTAGCCTGCTGGAAGATGAACATAATCTGCCATAAAATGCTGTGGACAAGATAGTGCTTCCTTCAGGATTGAGCACTCTGATCTGGAACTTGTACATCTGGACCAGGCTGTCTAGGGGACCATCCTTCCTCTGCTTTCCTGGAAATTACATTTTGCTGCACTGACCATCATTACCAAAGAACTTTCCACAGGTCCTGCTTCTTTGCAGCTCTGTCTTTGGGCACAAAACCAGGAGTATATATATATGATTGACCAAGCTTAGGTGCATGCTCTTGCTGTCAGGGGAGTCTTGAAAGCAAGTTTCTGGCATTTTTAGATTCTGTAGATGGAGAAAGATTCTGCCTGCCTCGAAATCTCATAAAGTGGAGGGGTACAAAATAATAGGAAAGAGGTTCAGCTGCTACCAACCAGAAATAACGACAGAAGTCCACTACATCTTTCCAGTTTGAAGAGTGATTCTCCAGGGATGATTTTTCTGCCCTCTCTCAGGGACATTTATAACGTCTGGAGACATTTTTGATTGTCTCAACCGGGAGCACTGTTACTATCACCAAGTGGGTAGAGGGCAAGGATGCTGCTAAATTCCCTACCATGAATAGGGGAGCCCCTCTCCCCACCCAAAACATAGGATCAAATGGACCAAAATGTTAATAGTGCCAAGATGGAGACAGCCTTTGTTAGACTGAAAGCTCCATGTGGATAGGGATTCTCTCTGGTTTTTCTCACAGTTACATATTGGCATCCATCAAAAAAAGGGTTCTATGTGTTGAATAGATAAACAAAATAAAGGTACATTAATAGGTGTCTTTGATTGTCCACTAGTTTTAATAGCAAAGGGACCAACAGATTGTTATGTCTTTTTGTTTCTGACTTCTTTCTGGCCACCATGGCTTCTAATACATGGCTGGCCATGCAACAGAAACCTAATACATGTTTGTCAAATGAATAAACTCAGGGTAAAATCCAGAGTCTAAAAAATGCCTACAAAGTCTTCAACAATCTGGCTTTCTTTGAACTCAACCTCCTTTCCTACTACATTCTCCTTTGTTTACACTGCTCCCACCATACTGGCTTCTTTGTTATTCTACCTACATGTCAGCCATGCTCCCCTTCACTCTGTCTGGAATGTTCTTTGTTCTCCCCACTTCCCAGATAGCTGCAAGGCTCACTCTCACTTCCTATAAATCTTTTCCTAAATAATCTCTTTCCAATTAAGCTTATCTTGAGCAAGGAAAGGCACACCTGCTACCTACCCTTGGCATTCTTGACAATTTTACACTACTCCTAGCTTTGTAAATAGCTTTATCTATAATTATATACATTTGTTATATATCAACTTAATATATAATACATGATGTCTATATATGACTGAGATGTAACTGGTATACAAAGCATTGCACATAATGAATATGTACGATTTTATGAATTCAGACATACACAAACACCTGTGACACCAATACCACAATCAGGGTAATAGACATAGTCATCATTTCCATAGTTTCCTGTGTTCCTTTGGTTTTTATTTGTTTGTTTCTTTGTTTTGGGGCTTTTTGTGGCAATAACACTTTAGTATGAGATCTACCCTCTTAACAAATTTTGAAGTGCCCAATACTGTTAGTTACAGGCACTGTGTTACACAGCAGATCTCTGGAACTTACTCATTTTGTATTACTGAAACCTTATACCCACTGAACAACCGCACTGCTTTTTACTCCCCACAGCACTTAACACGTCTAACATACTACAGAATATACTAATACGTTGTGTTTACACCTTATTACCTATCTTTCCCCCACTAGAGTGGCACTTTTTGTATATCTTGTTCACAGTGTATTATCAAGTGCTTAGAATGGTGTCTGACACATAGTAGACGCCCAATAAATGTTTCTTGAATGAACAAATAACTAAATCAACTCCAAGATATGGGACAGATTATAAAAATACAAATAGTACCTCCAAAAGACTTTTTAAAGTTCACAGAATGATGGCGCCATAGTGGTGCAGCAGAAGCACAGGACGTTTGGGTGTTTGGCGATGTTTAAGGCTGATCCTAGAAGCAAAGCACTAAGCTTCCTAAGGCTTACTGTGTATCAAGCAGGGCCCCAGGGGGCTCCTGAAATAGCCTCTACTCCTCACAAATCTATGAGAGAATATTAGTATTTGAACTTTACAAATGAGGAAACTGGGGCTCAGAGAGATTAAGTAACTTCCCTAAGGGCAACAGAGGTAGAAGGCAACAGAGCTAGGACAGTGATCTGTTTTTTTCTGATTCCAACGCTCATGGCCCTGAATCCTACCTGGAAGGGCTTTGACCCTGGCCTGGTGGGGCAGTTCTCATGGTGCTAGATCTCAAGAGCCTACACCAAGTGGCCATATGGCATGAAGAATTTCCAGATTAACAGGGAAAGAAGGAAGCTAAGTTATAGTGTCACCACACAAGAGTTCCCTCCAAACCATCATTAAATTTTTCTGGCTGCTTAATAATAATATACCAATATTCTGTGTACACATAATGACTTCATATTAATCATATGATTAGTACCTCTCTAAAGCCCAGTGCATTCTTTGGACCAGAAGACTTGTCCTATTTTACAGATAAGGGAACTGAAGCATAGAAGGATCTAGTGACTTGTGCCAATATGGCCAGGAGTGAAATTCAGTGTTCCTTAAGTGTTTATACAACGTATATGTTTGCACGTATAAGTCCACGCATGTAGGTATATGTGTGTTTGTATGTGTGCAGGCCTAGATGCTAACGTCAAGAACAACACCTATCAAACACCTCGGGCCCTCTGGTTCTCTGCATGTTCCAGACACATCTGGAATTCAAGAAGAGACAGGAAGGTGCTGAGACACATGCTGAATGAGATGAGTCTGAACATCTGGTCTCTAGACTTGACCTTTCCACTTTCTTCACTTATCAAAAGAGGAGTTTGGTCATGTGATCTCCAAAGTATAATGACTCCCTGATACCACCATGACCTCTGGGTTTCTGCACATGCTGTTCTCTTTCTGCAGTTTGTTTGTTTGTTTGTGTGTTCTCTCCCTTTAATCCGTCAATTCCTATTCATCCATAACATCCTGGCTTGAACCTTATTTCCTCAGTAGGGTTCTACTTTCTCACAGAGCCCTGAACTTGCCTTTCATGCCATTTAGCACAGCAGTTTGAAACTGTCCTTTTATTTGTGTACTGTTTGATCAAAGTCTATCTCTCCCTGCTGGGCTGTAACTTCCAAGAAAATAGGAGTCTTGTGACTTCCCCCCACTGCCCTGCACCCAGGGCTGAGCCCTGAAACATGGAAGGGGCTATATCACCCTGTATTAATTGAATGAATGCAGGATAGGATCTGGGCTTGAGGTTGGTTTCTACTAATAGGAATTTGTGTGATGAGTAGCACCTTTTCAAGATCAGCAAACTAGCAACTGTTCTCTCTCCATAATGAGATTTTAAGATTAACCATATTTAGGGCATTTCGACTTTTGACTAGCTATTTTAATGCTTAGAGTAGACTGAAAAAATTCAGTAAGATTTTTGTGAATCTGTGACATAAATATCAGACCGCTTAGATTTTTTTTTTTTTTTTTTTTTTTTTTTCATTTCATGGCAGCCTTGCTTTTCTCTCATTACCTGAGTTATATAAGATGTGGCCAAAAGCTCTCAGGGTGATTTTTAAAATTAAGAATGCTTATCCAAATGAATTGAATGAAACTTTGCTTTGTAAGTTTTCTTGCAAGTATCTGTTTGTAAAGTCACTTTAGTAACTGCACAGGAAACTTCATCTCATGACCTGATGATTCCCTGTTTTAAACCAAAGTGTTCTACCCAGATTGGCCATTTTCTTTCCTCATGACAGTTAATGCCAGATGACTTTCAGTCCATTTTAACAGTTAAATCTTTACTGCAAGGATGAAGACTGACTGCCATCAAAACTTCTCAAAATATCCTGGGACTTGAGTGTTCTAGTAATGGCAGCCTCACTGTGATAAATGGCAGCTTTTCGGGGTGATCACTTAGAACATGGTAGTTTTTATATGGTTTGTTTTTTAAGACAGCCAGGTTGCCTTAGGTAGTCATAATTTTTTCAGGTTAGATTATTAAGAAAAAAACAGTTTTTACACAGCTGTTTTCATAGTATTTGGTTACACTTCTTGATATTACTCATGGAAGATGAAACAGTAAATAATGCTCTTTATTGACATATTCTTTGAGCCCTCCAGGCTGTAATGTCAGAAGAGTAGAGATCATGTCTCTCACACGGTGGTTGTGTCCTCAGCAAGCACAGTGTGTAGAGGCAATACAAGACTGTGCCAACACATTCTAGTTTGCCCAAGACCGTCTTCGTTTACTCTGGCTTGTCCTGGTACATTCTTTAATAGCATCCCCCTTTTACTCTTGAAAATGCCAGAGTATGAGAGATAAATTAAATAGCAATAAATGTTTTTGATGGCATCAAGGGTGAAATAACAGACGAGACCCACATCTCTCATATATCTAACATACGTGATGAAGCTGATAAGCTGACTTTCTGAAAACAAACCAAATAAGCCCTGATTTGTGATATTTGCTGATTTCTGTGGTGCAAATACTCCTGTTATGCCTGATTCTAAGCTACCGATGTGGCATCACTCATTGTGGGGTTGGGAAGAGATGTGTGAGCTGGTCTGAGCTGGCTTCAGCACAGTGGTGTACAAGTAATTCTCAGCTACTGGTGTAGGGTGGAGATGCCAGATTAAAAATGGGTGTGTGGTTTGTTCTAGGGATGATAGTAAGCAAAATGTAACAACTGGTATGAAATGGGTACCAGTCCATCAGAATGGATGCTAGCCGGATCACTGTAGATATGGACTGTGAAGGAACAGTATAATCAATTAGAGCATCATGGTCCTGGCCCTATTGGGATTGAAGCCACCACCTTGACCTCATCTTCCCTGTACACTCACTTACCAAACTTACTTAGTTTGTCAAAGGCAGGCCAAGGACAATAGCAATATGACTTCCAGGTCCTATAACAATCTTTCGGTGTTTCCTAGAATTCTGAACAGAGCAGACTAGTCCTCCCCTGTGTGTGGTGTACTCTCCAAAGCTGTGAGTGGATCACAAAGCATCACAGATCCATGCTGGGAACTCCTGCTGGCCTGCCCTACTGGAGAATATTCCACAGTTTCTCTGTTACCTTGATGTGGAATTGAACTGTAGAGGAGTTAGACAACATAAGCTAAAAGTATTCTCAACCTCCCTTTGATTTAGGTAGGAAAAAAAATTTTTTTTAAGATAAAATAAAACATACTCCCAGGCCATCAAGAACACAGTTCTTAGAAGATGTGGGCAAACTTTCAACTCTGCCAAGAAATAGATAAGTGCTCCAGTAGATGAACACAGACAAACTGTTAAAAGAAAATGAGGACAAATCAAAACTCTTCCTTGGCATCTGTCTTAGTCCATTTGGGCTGATATAAAAGAATATCACCGGTTGAGTGGCTTATAAACAACAGAAATTTATTTCTTACAGTTCTCAAGTTAGGAAGTCCAAGATCAAGGCCCCAGCAGAATCAGTGTCTGATGAGGGCCTGATTCTTGGTTCTTAGATCATTCTCCTCTGTGTCCTCACAAAGTGAAAGGGGTGAAGGAGCTCCTTGCGTCTGTTTTACAAGGGCACTAATCTCATTTATGAAGTCTCCACCCTCATGACCTAATCACTTCCCAAAGTCCTCACCTTTAAATACTGAAATTAGGTTTCAACATAGGAATTTTGGGTGGACACAAAAATTTAATCTATAGAAACATCTTGAAGGGTAGTGGAAAGAAGCTGAGTCAAGCTGCTGTTTTGATGCTGAAATGCATCACATTTTCTTTGCAGAGAACAAAGATCAGTAGGCTATATTGTTGAAGGTTGTCAAACTTCATAGATGATTGATTCCTGGAAGTCAGTGTCTTCACATGATGGTTAGGACATGCCTAGTAGATAGGAAGAGGTAGTTGAATGCGTCGTCAGTTTGGAGGGGATCTATATACAGCTGGAATTGACTGCCACCTACATCTTGAAGGCATTTAGAGCTCCCAAGTCACACATAAGGGCTGACTTCATGGGTATATAATCTGGGCAGTTATACAGGGTCCCATAGCTGGAAAGGCCTCACCTTTGGTTCAATGTTCTACTGTTGCCATCTTGAAATTCTCGGTAACTTTTGAACAAGAGATCCAGATTTTTCATTTTGCACAAGGCACTGCAAATTGATTTGTATCTTTCCAAAGGAGATAAGGTTTTAACTTTTCAAATTGTGTATCCTGGACAATGTGTATCATGAGGTACTAAGGGATAAAGGGAAGGAGAATGGAAGTATGAATATGTTAATAAGCAAGGATCACAGGTTCCTTCACCTGTTAGCAAAAATACATCTTATCTGAACAATTAATCCATTGTAACTAATCAGAAGGCATAGTTGGGAGGAGGCAATAATGGGGCACAAGAAAAGTGGGACAACACAGAGAAGGAGTAGTTTGGGGAGAGAAGCTGAAAATATAAAATAGAGAAGCAAAGACCAATTTCCTAAATTTGCAAATGTTTCTACATTGCAACCCAAAATTCCTTGAATTTGCTTCCTTCTCTTTCTCTTTTCCTTTTCTTCTCCCTCCCTCTAGTCTTTTATATAATCATCAATAAACCCTTATGGTAGACAATGAAATGCATAATAAGAAAGATAATGGTAAAGTACTCTGTGAGTTCAGAAGAGGGAGACATCATTCCTAATGTGTGGGAAGATACATTTGGAGGAGGAGTCAGCACTGTAGCTGGTCCTTGGGAGATGGGAGTGACTTGGATACAAGGTGATAGAAAGGTTTTCTAAGGAGAGAGGACAGTGGGAACAAAGGCATGAAATGAGAAAGCCTGGGGGTGATTATAAAGAACAGTGCATTGCTTTGTTCGGCTGGAGCACAAGGTTCATGACGAGGAGCAGTGGGAGGTAGAGCTTTCATTTCTCCCTCTATTGATTCTTTTCCTAAATATTTCAGATGAACAGAAGCCACAGTTTAGAGAAAGGGATGCTTAGCCAAGTAACTGGTCCTTAGCAACTAGTCTTATCTCTACCTTGTGCTGTGACATATTGCAAATTCCCAATTTGGAAAATGTATCTGTCAGGACAGACTTGGTAGCAATAAATAAATCCCTAATTTCAGTTGCTTAAAAATGTTAACAAAGGTTTCTTTCTTGTTCCATGATCTATGGCCATAGCACGTCAGCTGGAGACTCTGTTCTGCTCCATGCCGTCCTCAGTCAGGGATTCAGGCTGATGAAGGCCCTACCACCTGGAGCTTTGCTGGTTGCTATGGGAGGGGACAAGAAAAACAAACCATGTACTGGCCCGTAAAGGCTTTTGCCCAAAGGAAGCCCATATCAGCTCCATTCACATTTCATTGGCTAATGCCTCTTTTGACTACACCCAACTTAAAGAGGCCAGAGGAAAATGCAATCCTATCATATACTTAACAAAAGAAATATTATAAATATTTGAGGGGCGCCTGGGTGGCTCAGTTGGTTAAGCATCCAACTCTTAAATTTCAGCTCAGATCATGATCTCATGGTTTACGAGAACAAACCCCGTGTTCAGCTCTGCAGTGAGTATGGAACCTGCTTGGGATTGTCTCTCTCTCCCTCTCTCTCTGCCTCTTCCCCACTCAAGCTCTCTGTCTCTCTCAAAATAAATAAACTTTTTTTTTTTTTAAAAAGGAAATATTTGGTGAACGGCACTAATGAATATTACAGAGAATCTCAAGGTAATTTGTTCCAAGACACCTAAACATTTGCTTTAATCATGTATTATATGACTGGATGAAGAGTTTTTACAGCATCATATTTTGGTGCTTTGGCAATTTAAATTGATAGTCAGATTTATTCATATAACTGAAGTTTTTAAATTAATTTCTTTTAAAACTTCTTACCAGTTTTTTTTTTTTTTTCAAATTCAAGTTAACTGGGAACTATAGAAATTCTAATCATTCCAGCCCTACTTTATTTCTGAATAAATAAACTACATGATCAAGCCTCAACTACATGATCAAGTATTATTTATGGATTACTCTGGAATTTTCTCTAGTTTGGGGATGAAAGATGCATCACCACTTTCTCCTCTTTTGCCCAAGACAGACATTACTAATCAGTCATGGTCCTCTTTTCCACTGAATCAAATTTGAATTCTTATCAATAGAGTGTTCCACCTAATCAGGGTTTTAAATGAAATAAAACCAGTTTATCATCCTCTTATAACAGGGTGCAGGGGAAATACTATCTAAAAACCCAGACTACTTTCTAAGAAATCAATAGCTCATGAATGGGAAGGACTTAATTTTTTTTTTTACATATATATCGATTTGTTGGTTCTCTCATTTATTCAGTAAGCATTTACTGAGAAACTACTATGTGCCAGGTACTGTTCTAGGCACTGGGGATGCTGATGGGCATGACAAGCATGGTCCCTTCCCCAGGGGAACTAATGTTCTAATACTATTATGTATGTCAATGAATTTGTGTATACAAGTATGGGAACAGGAGACAGAAGGAAACTGTATTACAAGATAGAGCAGAAAAATTTAAAGTTGAAGTAAATGGATTTTGAAAGGCCAGAGGAGAACTAAAAACCTAAGTGCTCCATGGAGTAAAGCCAGAGAAAGAAAGACAGAAAAAAAAACAAAACAAAAAACCCACAAAACTCTAGCAGCAGTAATGAAAGCTGTCCTCATTCACCATAGAGCTCAAATCAATTGATTAACACTTACATATTTGCTAAGACTTCATTGGTTATCCTTCCTAGAATTAACTCTTTTTTTTTTTTCAGATTCATTCATTCACCCACTTATTTGCTTATTCATATGTGTCAGACAATAGGTGGTTCCACAGAAATCAAAACACAAGTAACATAAAAAGACTATCTAAAGGAGTGCCCAGGCTCAAGTTTAGAGGTTTAGGAAGGTACAAGGGAGGCTGACAGAGAAGGAAACAATTACAAGACAGAGCAATGATAAAGATGATGATGCCACAGAAGAAGGCATGATCATCTTTGGCTGCACAGGGATGGCTTTGATGGGACCTAAAGGAAAAGTGAGTGGAATTGTCCTTGAGGAAGAGGAGGCCAAGGATAACTTGAGCAGAGAGAGGGGTACAGCAGGACAAAGTATAAGAGGTTGGAGGGAGTCTGGGGAATTTGACAGGAATCACTAGCTTTGGAATGTTGAGGGCAAGAAGATGAGGTTGGGAAGATTTAGAAAGACACAAGCCATGGGAATATATGAAGCTCTTAGGCTGGGGTTTCAGGGATGAACAGTACAAGGTTCTCCTGACACCACTGAAATTAGCACCCAGGTTGCTCCTCATTCCATCTGCACATAGAACCACCCCAATGCTAATGGTGAACTTGCCTCTTTTGCTCTGTTCTTGGAGTCAGGCTTCCTCCTTGCATTACAGCCCTCTGTCTGAAATGCAAAAGAATGTGACCTTTGCAAGAGAACAATATCCTCTTTCAAAAGAGTAAAAAAAAAAAAAATCCTGACTTCATTGAAGGGTATGCTCTCAGTTGGTGGTATGAAAAGTTTCATCTTTTTAAACTTGAGCCAACAGACCTCCACAGCACCAGAACACCTGTGTCCCCAAGGTCATTTGTGGTTAGAAGCCCAAAGTTGTAAGCATGTAGAATTTCACCTTCTTATCACTCTGAGGAGTTGGGCTTGATCTTGAGCCACGTTATCTTCGAGTCTATTCAAATGTCTTTGTGCAGTGGATGCTAAAGTCTGTATTTGTATGCCACTCTTTGTAAGTGCAGAGAGCCCTTGAACTCCTCAGGACACAATGGGGTTTCATTATAATGATGCTGTTTGTAGCATGTACCTACTTCATTTTCCCCTTTCTTTGGGGACTGGCTTTCTTTGTTTTCAGGTTCACCTATGTGTTGGAGCAATGCTACATAATCACTATAACATATTTTCTTCCTTGGCGTGCAGAGAGACTCCATTTCCCTGCCTCTCTTCTAGTTACATTTAGATCATCTCATATAATCCAGGCCAATAGGATGCAAATGGAAATGATGTAAGACCTGACCCTTAAAAACATTCCTTGTGATCCTCCAGATCTCTCTTCTCCTGCCATGGCAACCTGGAGGCCATGTGTTCATGTGTCATCCCTACATGCATGAATGAGAAATACACTCTTACAGTGTTAAGCCACTGAGATTTGGCATTGGTCGATTGTGGTAGGTGGCACTAATTTCCCTAATACCACCTGGAGGAAAACCTGATGTTCTCCAGCTGGTAGGATTCTATTTCCTTTGTTCAAGAAACCAACTCCACTGAGACCTTAATCTTAATTCTACTTTCCTAGGGGAGGGAGTCTTCCATTAGCTGAAGCCAGGGCAGAGAGCCCACTGCAGAAATATGGTTTCTCTCCCAGGAAGCATGTGAATTAAGGGAATGAGACAGTCAGTTCTTAGAAAATGGAAGATTTTACATAGATGGGCCTGATAAACAACTCAGTAGATATCTCTGCTTAGAATCTTCCCAATATACTTCCAGGGGCATTAGGGGAGAGAGCCCTACACTGAGCACTTCTGGAAGGTTCTAAGCTCCATTCTGCCCACGTTGGCCTCTGAATCTTTCCTGTTAATACTGAGACATAAGCAGAGTTCAAAAGAACCACTCCTTTCCAAAGGTCCTTCACCCCATCCCAGTATCTCTGTCCTGGTTGTCAAGGAAGCTTCTAGCTGTGAAAGGCCACATGGAGAATCAAACCATGAAGCTGTAAGTCATTTTCCATAAGCCACTGAACAGCTGTCAGATGTTAATGAATTTGACTCAGTACCACCCAGGAGCTGGATTTTGTGGACAAGAAGTGAAAAGCTTCCAAGTCTATGACACAGCTGGTCACGCCCTCTGTTCCTTGGAGATGAGGTTAATCTGAGGGAGGATGAAGGCTTGCCATCAGAGTATCCTTGGCCACTGGGGCAGATGCAGTGTCCATCCCTCAGTGCTGTTTTGTAAATGCCTCCTGACTGTGGGGCTGTAATGCTTTGTAAAGACAAATGCATGTCTGTGGCATCACCCTCTGCTGACAGCTGCAGACAGAGGCAAGCAGGTCTGATTTGCATGTAGCTCATTTATATGTAGAAGAATCCCCCCAACCCTTTAGGAATACTTTGGACTTAAATGCCAACTATGGAGAGGGGTGATGCGATTGGGTGGTAGTTTAAAAACATGTGTGTGCATGTTTATTTACTTTTTTTTTTTTTTTTTTTTTTTTTTTACAAGAGGGAGGAGTTGGTGGGTGGTAAGACCAGAAAACCAGCAAAGCACTTTAATAAACCAGTGGACATTCCAGGAAGGGAAGGGCAGATTGATTTAGAACATGGAATTTTGCTTGAGGGAGTGAATAGAACCTCCCCTGGGAGGATGAGGACTAGACCATAATACGACATGGAGTCTGAAGAGAGATGGATGGTTGACAATAACCCTGCTGTTTCCACCTCCAAAATATGGTTTGAAACCTCCAATCTCCATATCCATTGCCACCTCTTTTGGGCCTCCTGGGCTGTTGTGACAATCTCCTGACTCGTCTTCTTACTTTCATTTTTGTCCACTTTTAATCTATTCTCACTAGCAGCCCAAATAATCCATTTAAAATTGGAGTATGAGGCACCCCACCCCCCACCCCGCCCCACCGCCCTTGCCTGAAATCTTCTTAAGACTTAGAAGAAAGCCTGTTCCTGGGGTGCCTGGATGGCTCAGTTGGTTAAGCTTCCGACTTCAGCTTAGGTCATGATCTTGCAGTAAACAAGTTCAAGCCCCACATCAAGCTCTGTGCTGACAGCTCAGATCCTGGAGCCTGCTTTAGATTCTGCGTCTCCCTCTCTCTCTGCCTCTCCTCTGCTCATGCTCTGTCTCTCTCTCTCTCTCAAAAATAAATAAAAATTAAAAAAAAAGACGAAAACCTGTTCCATATTGCAGGTGTGATTGGGCTGACCCTTGTTTATCTCCTTATCCTTGTGCCTTGTTCCTCTCTCTCTGTCTCTCTCTCCCTCCCTCACCACCATCCAAACTCACTGGTCTCCCTTCAGTTCTATGACGTCACCAAATGTATGCCCTTCACTGGGCTGTGGCACAGACTGTGCTTTATCTCGCACACCTCAGGTCCTCTGCGCTCACTCCTCTGTTTTATCTTCAACATCACCTCCTCAGGGACCAAGGTTTAGGTCTTACCTCTGTCCCTTGCCAGCACTGAGGCTTTGAGCGGGTGGCCTGTTCTCCAAGCCTCTGTTTCTTTCTTTGTCATGGTCCCTCCCTCTTACACTTGGTGTGAGGACAAAATAGTGCATGAGAGTTTCCTCAGCTGGTGCCTGACATAGATCAAAGTGCTAAAAAAATGTTAGCTGCTATTATTATTAATAATATTCACAGTATTACTATTATTATTATTGTGTAGTTCCATTTAGGCAAGACCCTAAATCCTCCCTGGAGAAGAGTGAACAGGCCTTTCTCATGGTATGTATGTGTATTTTTTTCTTTTTTTATTATCATGGTGGTACATAACCCCAGCCTTCTGTTCTATTCGTTTTATACCAGACAGCATTTTACCACAAAGAGCGGCTGTTGTTTCTCTAACGGCAGTCCCACACTTAATGCTTCAATTTCCACATTTTATTTTATATGTAATTTAAAGCCCATGGTGCCTTAATTGTAAAATAGGCCTTATTAAAATAATAGCTTGAAAACCAGTGGGGCTCCCTGTGCCGAGCAATGAGGGTTTTTAGCTTAACGGCTGTTTACTAGGATTTAAAAAGAGACACAACCCAAATAAAGCTGTAAAGACATTTCCAGCGTGAGTGATGGGCCGAGGACCAGCTGATAATTAAGCTCCCTCCTCCCCTTCACATTTTTTTTCTTTTGGTTGCTGTCTGGAGCTTTCCTTAGAAATCCAAAGCACACCCTTTGCTGCTTTTATGATTGATGAGGCGGTGAGGATGCTTCAGTACAAGTAAGCAACGTGGTGCTTTGATTAATGATGCTGGTGGGACTCCCAGAAGACCAAACAGAATAACACTGTTATCAGGAAAGCAGCTGAAGCTGCTGAGAGGGACAGCAGCTCCCAGGCTTGTGTAGACGGTAAAGCCATCCATAGGTAGGGAGGGTCTTTAATTCAGCTGCAACCCAACCTGTCCTTCTGAAGGGCCAGAAGCCAGAGAAGAGGGGAATGAATGGCATGGTTTTCCAATGAATCCATAGGACTGGCACTGAGCACAGTCAGGTTCCCTGGAAATCTCAGAGTATGAAACACACATGAGCTGATAGGAATCTCAGGCTCCATCCGAGTCATGATGGATTTTTCCAATGTGATCTTTCTCAGACAGCAACAGTCAGATGAAGAGATTTTGTAGTATAAGAGAAGTAAATAGCTTATCCATCGAACATTGACTTTACTTGGACTTACACTGAATCTTCATAATAACCATGAGGTGGGCACTATTATTCTTCTTACTTTATTGCTAAGGAAAGCTGGACTCAGAAATACTTTATATAGTACAGGTCCACACAGTTCTTGAGCTGTGAGCCAGAACTCGAATCTAAGATGGCCCCATGTCTAAGCTTGCGCTCTTGGCCCCTTACCAACTTGGGGTTTCTAACAAGAGGCAGAGGGATTATGGGAAGACATCTGACCAGGCTTCAGAATACCTAACTTTTAGGTGCTGCTTCTGCTGCTCACTGTGTGACCGTGGGTGAAATAAGCGTGAGATGCTTATTTCTCTGTGTCCAAGTGTCCTTGAATAAGAAATAGATACAACCTCCCTCACTCACAGGGTTTTTGCGAGGATGAAATAAATTAACATTTATAAATGCTTTTTGCAAGGTAAGAACCCCAATGGACTATTTATTATAGCAAAACTGTCAAGTGAACCCACATAGAAAAGCATTTATAAGGCAAATCAACATTGGAAGAGCCAAGCAAATTAAGATGCCTGGTTCCTGAGGAACCCAATATAATTTCTAACTCCTAGATGTATGCCTTTGGGTAGGTCACATGATCTCTCCGAATCTCAGTTTTCTATCCTGTAAAATCAGGTAATACCCATCTCTCAGCATTATTGTGAGAATTCCATGACACTTTTCCCACAGAGCAACTTAACACTGCCTGGCACACGCACTCCCTGATTGTTAGCTACCATTATTATTTCTTTTTCTTCAAGACACAGTCCATTCCTCATTACCCAGTCAGGTAGGGCTATATGCCTGACTCTCTGGTTGTCTCTCTGAAGCTTTGTGGCATTATAGACTGAAAAAGGAAATATGAGTCAAAGAGTGCCTCGAGGCTCCAACACTGTGGTTTTGAAAGTCAATATGCTTGTCGATAGCAAAACTCATGGCCTCTCCAGGGACCGGCCCATGCTGGTGCTGCTGAATGCTATAAGCCCCGCACAGAGAAGCTTCATGGTGGTACGAAATGCTACCCAGAGAAAGGGCTGTGTCACTGTCAGGCCAGACTATCTGCAGCCTCCCTTCTTCACAGGGATTTGAGCACAAGGCAAGCCAGACAGCCCCTGCCACTGCCATGCTCATACAGTGGCTGGAAATGCCACCCCTCATGCCTGTGTGGCCCTTCACACTTTACAAAGTGTTTTCACATCCCACATGCTGGACAGTGTGTGGAAAAACCAGGGAAAGCCACAGAGCGATCACTCTGGATCAACCTGGACCCATACTGCAAAGCCAGAGAGTAAATTGTGCCAACCTGCACAGACGGTGAAACCAGACAGCCCTGGGTTTGAATCATGGTTCTGCCTTTTCTGAGATCTGTGATGTTGGTCAAGTTCCTTAAGTTCTCGGCTAGCTTTTCCTTCTATAAGGAAGCAGCTAAGTGGAGTGGCTCAGAAAGCATCTCTGGCATTGGAGCCCCTGGGTTCAAATTCACAGTCTGACACATTCTGTGTATTCTCAGATAATAGACTGCTTTCCCTATCCATAAAATGAGAATAAGAGGTCTGCTGTGGGGATGAAATAAAATTAAAAATATACATAAAGTCCTTAAAGTAGTAGCAAGCATTAAATAAATGTTGGCTGTTGTTCTTGTCAGGGTGAATCAGGCTCTGCTCCAGTGGAAAATAAACCTTGAGAGCTCAGTGGATTAGCATAATAAAAGTTTATTTCTCACTCAGGCAGGGGAGGGATTTCTTCTCTATCAGGCAACTCAGGGATCTGGCATGTTTCCCTCTGCCCACACAGCCCTGTGTCTGTGGAGTTTGCCATGGCAGAAAAAAAGGTGAAGGAGACACATGGCTCTTATGTCCCTCGGCACAGACACGGCTCCTAGCATTCCCACTCACAGTGCCTCCACCCAAGATGGTCTATCACCCAACCTCACCGCAAAGGAACCAGTTGTTACCGTAAGTTAGGCTAAGTGCCGAAAGCACATTGTTGTTGTAAAAAGATTAAATGACAATATGTATGGAATGTTTAGCACACTTCTTGTCTCATGGTTAGTGCCTGTTGTGTGCTCTGGTGATAGGTATTACTTCTGACTCAGTGCCCGTCTGACTTGATTTAGTGCAATTCTGACTTGGATTAAACCACTGGTCGTTCCTGCTCAGGGTCCACTGCAGGTACCAGATTCTCTTAGTAGTCTTGTTTTTCTCTCATGTTTATGCATGGGTCCCTACCTATCTGCATATTTTTTTCCCTCTTTCAGCACCCCCAGGGTGTCCGGCACCCTCAAGCAGACCCCTGGTTTATCAGTGCTTTCTATTGTGACATTCAGCAAGTAACAGCTTCAATGTCACACGATAATTTTTGATGTTCAAAGTGTTCTCATTGTATTGATTGTGACACTGTACCAATTCGTACAGGAAGATTTGATTGAGTGCCCAGCATCTGCCAGGAATTGGACCAGGCACTGAAGCTCACAATAACCCTGGGAGGTCAGTCAGAATTCTCAGTCTTTTTTCATATGAGCACACTGAAGCTCAGAGAGGTTAGGGGACTACCTGGAGCCACACAGCTTGTTTGACATGAGGGCTGACTCAATTCAGGATGACTCCCTATCCCTATCAAGAGCCCTTTCCACTGTCCTCCCAAGTCCCCGCTATTCACTTCTGTGTATTCTCAGAAGAAGTTACACACATCGTGGGCCTTTCTTTTCTAAGTCTTATTTATGTCCTTCCCTTCAACAACTTAAACTTGAAAAATGTATTAATTTGAGATAAATCCCTGCAAAAAACAAGGGCTTAACATATCAAGACTTTCTGGGGCATTGTATGGCAGAAGATATACTGTCTTGGCCCAGAGCCTGCTGACCACTAATGTTGGAAGTCAGGCACTCACCCTGGTGCTGGGAGCACCATTCTGAGTCAGGGATCAGTACTGAGGAGTGCCCCCGACTAAAAGCACGTAAGCAACAGATTTCCATCCAAATGAAAAGGCTGATCTTTCCCACTTCAGTGGCAATATCCAAAAAGTGAAGACTCAAATGATCGCTGAACTCAAGGAACTTATGTTCTCAGTAAGGACCCAGGACCAACATACACAACGAAAGAGCATCACATGGATTCTCTCTCATGAATACTCTTTTTTATGCTTTGTAGCTCCCATTCTTGGAGTGCAGATTCCTGTGTCAGGTATTTTAGAAATATTCTCTTAGATCCTCACAACCAGCACAAGGTCAGGATTATTTATCCTCATTTTCCCATGCAGATGAGGACACTGAGACTCAGAGGGGTTAAAGTGACTGGCCCAAACCACACACCAAGTGTCCAAGTTGGAATATAAACCGGCTCCTAAACGCATCACTTTCCATACCACCATACGACAGCAGGGTGCCATGAAACGGATTGGCTATGAAAGTATCTGAGAGGTGGGCTGCTTTTCTTAGGGAGGTCCCCAGGGCCCTCACGTCAATATGGCATCTCAAAGGCTAATGGAGAGATGGAAGAAGGGAAGGCCAGCTAGGCAGGACTCTGCTGGTACCAAAGAAATTTCACTTTTGTATTTTCCACACTGGGTTTTCTTGTATGTATGTTTATGCGTGTGTGTGTGTGTGTGTGTGTGTGTGTGTATAATTTTTGTTGAAAATATGTGCTCTACTGCAGAAGACAGAGAAAAAAGAAGGTAAAAAAGAAAACTTAAAAAGAGAATTAAACAGTTCTCTGAGGCCAGTTTTTGTACCAGGCCTCAATTTTAAGAACTAGACTTTAAGGCCCAGGAAATGAAAAGATTTGCCTAATGGTCAGAGTTCTAGGTGACAGACTGTGGTTTGGAGTGGGCTTGGCACCTCTTTTCTGTAAAAGGCAGGATGATAAATTTTTCAGAATTTGCGAACAGGCAGTCTCTTCACAAGTATTCAACTCCGCCATTGTAGTGAGAAAACAGCCACAGACAATACATAAACAAATGAACATGGCTGTGTTCCAATAAACTTTATTTACAGAACAAGCTGAGGGCTGGGTTTAGCCCTTGGGCCATAGTTTGTAGACCTCTGGTTTAGAACAAAGGACTCTTGACTAGTTAGCAGTTCTTCTACAAAAACAAAGCTTCTTCCTTAATGACAGATGAATTGTACACCCCTGTTGTTTTCTTAATGCTGAGGAAAAATTGAAGATCAAAGTGGGAAAGTGCATGAGGATTTAATAAAACAAAGCATGGGTAAACAGTAAGATAGACATTAGACATGTTAGCCTGGTTGGGGGCAGAGCTCCCAGGATGGGGAATAAAAGAGAATCATAAATAAGTGATTTAAAGAAAGAGCCTTGCCCTGATGATGATATTAATGTGTCATGAACTGAGAAGTGTGACTAACTCCACTTTCTGCAATCAAGGTCTAAAATAAATTAATATATTTTGGAACTTAATGGAAGTGATGGTTGTACAACATTGTGAATGTACTAAATGCCACTGAATTGTATGCTTTGAAGTGTGGTCAATTTTATATTATATGAATTTCACCTCGGCAAAAGAATTTCAAAAATAAATTAAGTAAACAACAAAGTAACAATAAGTAAACAACAAAACACTTGAAAATGAAGTGGCATGGTTCTATGTGGTTAAGGCTTCACCTTGCTTCAGGCCCTAGGGTTTCCCTGGGATGGGTGAGGAAATCATCTACTATGCCAAGAGGTGGCATGGTATGAGTTTTCATTTTCCTGATTGGTGTCACATAGATCTGTTCTTATTCCTAGTTTCTTTGGTCCACAGTAAGATGCAGGTCGGTATGTGTACCATTTGGGGTTGATCTGGTCATTAAATGAGATTCTGATATAACCAGTTAAATCTAGGAATTTTTCAATAAATGCAGTTTTTATCGTACTTTGTCTTTCTTTTTTAAAACTGAAAGAGTAGGAGTTAGTCATTTCAAAGGATAATGGAGAGAACAGTGTTCTAGTAAAGGGAACAGCATATGGAAAGTCATGATGGGCTCTAGGAAAAGAGGAAGTTTATTTGACTCAAAGGGAGGGTGATGAAATATAGAAGCTACAGAAAAAGCACAAACTGGACTGGGAAGGACCTGATAAACAGGGTTTATTTGTTTGGTTGTTAATCAGAGTCAGGAACAAGTTAGCTTATTTTTTTTTCAGTTTATTTATTTATTCTGAGAGAGAAAGCATGATTAGGGGAGGGGCAGAGAGAGAGGAGAAAGCAAGAATCCCAAGCAGGTTCCACACTGTCAGCACAGAGCCTGGTGTGGGGTTTGAACTCATGAACTGTGAGATCATGACCTGAGCCAAAGCTGGATGTTTAATCAACTGAACCACCCAGGTGCCCCAATAGTTAGTTTATTTTTAAAGGGTCACTGCAGCATTAATATAGTAGCAGAAGGGAGAAAGTCAGTGACAAGGGTAAAACTGAGTAAATAGATGAGAGGGACTGAACATGGATGATGCAAGGGGTGAAGATGGGGTAAGAGTCCAGGATGTTGCCTGGTTGCTACTTTGGGTCCCTGGAGAGGTGGTGATAGTTGTCACTAAGATGGAGAACATAGCAGGAAGAGTAGGTTTATGAGGCCAAGATGATGAGTTCAGATTCAGAACATTACATCTGAAAGGTCCTAATGTCTTTATTTTTGAGAAACTTGTGGCTTTCGTCCATTTACTCATTCATTCATTAGTTCATTTGTCCATAATTTATGGAGCTCTCTGTATGTTACAGGCAGTATACCTATACTTATTTTCTATTGCTGTGTAACAAACTACCCTCTAAATTTCATAACTTAAAACAACAAACATTTATTATCTAATAATTCCTGTGCATCAGTAATCAAAGGATTATTTGGGTGGTTTTGGCTTACTACCCTTAACAAGGTTGCTGTAAGACATGGACAAGGGCTGCAATCATATGAAGGCTCGACTGGTGCTGGTGGACCTGTTTCCAAGGTGAAATAGTCACATGGCTATTGGTAAGAGGCATTGGTTCTTGCCAAGGGGGCCTCTATTTAGTGCTCTCATGAAGCAACCACTGGCTTCCCCCAGAGCAAATGATCACAGAGAGAGAAAGAGAGAGAGAGAGTTAGTAGATCTAGTTCCTCAAATGTCAGTTTCACCTTATTCTAATTTGTTAGAAACAAACCACTAAGTCAAGCCTACACTCAAAGGTAAGCTATTACATAAGAGCATGAATACCAGGAGGTGGGATCTTTGGGAACCATCTTAAAAGCTACCACATTGCCTTAGCATGAGCTCTGGTGATAAAGTGATGAGCTAAAGATCCATCTAACATAGTCTTGCAGGAGAAACAGATATATATCAAATTATTATGTACATAAAATGTAACAGACTACTAGGATAAGACAATGAAGGAAAAGATACAGTAACTTATGAGAGGTATGTAACTGGGGCACTCAACTCAAGAGGGAATGGAGGGATAGGAATTCATTTGTGAGAAAATTAACACTTTTGTTGAAGCTTAAAAAATACATTGTAATGTTAGGTCAAAAAAATTATGGTTGCCACAAAATGGTAAGTGTAAGATTACAGTATGACACAGCAATTCCACTCCTAGGTATATACCCAAACGATGAAAATATAAAATAAGTGAATGTATGTATATATGTGAATGTTCATAGGAGCATTATTCACACCACCTAAAAAAGGAAACAACTCAATTGTCCATCAACTGATGAATGGAAAAACAAAATGTGGCATATCCACTTGACAATAAGAAAGAACAAAATATTGATACATGGTATAAACTGGACTGACCTTAAAATCATTATGATAAGTGAAAGAAGTTAGACACAAAAGGCCACATATTGTGTAATTCTATTTGTATGAAATGTCCACAATAGGAGGCAGAATAGAGCCACAAAGTAAATCAATAATTGCTTAAGCCTGGAGGTGGAGGGAGGTTGGGGGGAAATGGGAAATGACTCCTAATCGGCAGGGGATTTCTTTTTGGGGTGATAAAGTGTTTTAAAATACATTGTGGTGATATTTGCACAACTTTGTGACTATATTAGAAACCACTGAATTGTACACTTTAAATGGGTGAATCTATGACATGTGAAGTATTTCTCAATAAAGATGTTTAAAAAAAAAGATGTTGGAAAAGCACTGCAGCAGAGAGAATAACTAGCAGAAGAAGAAAACACAGCGCATGGGAGAAACTCACTGTGTCTGGGACAGAGATGGTATCAGACAAGTCAGGGATCAGACCCTACAGGTCCCTGTGACCCGGGAAAGGATATTGGTCTTTAGCATCAGGGCAGTGGGAAGCCACTGAAAGCCACGGGGAGTCACATGATCATACTGAAGTTTTTCAAATTGTATATAATAAGTGCTTAGTAAATTAAAGGTAATATTTACATTGTGAATAGATTAACAAGGTAGGCAGAGTACTGAAAGCCCTATTTTTTATCATTTTCCCCTGAGGAATGCATGCCCCACAGTTTGGGGGTAGTGCTGGAGTCCTTTGTCATTTTGAGTGTTCCACTTGTTTTCATAGGCTTTCCATCCACTCCCTCGTGTCCTCAATGGCTCCATATCATTCAATGGGGGGACAGACAGATGTGGCCACCCTCAGGTAGTGACCCTATGTTCCCACATTGCAAGTCCCTGGGATTCAGGGCTGCATTGAGCTCTTTATCCTCCTCCAGATGGCAGAGTGAAAGAAATATCTGGTAAAATGTTAATTCCACCTCATTTAATGCGGTTTACATAGGTGTGGTGCAGTTGAGGCCTCTACAGGAAAAGCTGATTTCAAGTTCTGGCACAATGATTAGCTGATTCACAAAAGATGTGAGTCTCCATTTCTTCCCTGCACATCTGTCCTGTCTGCTTTTAATTTGGAAGCACCAGTTTTAATTTAGTGGCAGGACTGTAAACTCCATTTCTGTGAACACAGAATGACATACTTTGTGGAACGGGGGCCTCTCGCCAAGATCTGACTCTTAAGTAATTGATGGCTAGTGACTCGCTGAGAAACGCTCCAATGCGAACACTTTCCATGGCAAAAACCCTGTCATATCAGCTGGATTGCAACTGAGCCTTTTGGGCCAATGCCCATCCAAATACAGGCCATGTCTTTAACTGTGGCGTTCGGAGCCCAAAGGGAGCCTCTAGCTTCATTCTAAACATCGAAGATCTATCCAATCCATAGCTTCTCTGTGTCCCTCACACTTTGTTGGAGGCTGTGGCCCAATGCACAGATTTCCTCATCTTTGGAAGTCAACCATATCAGGAAGGAGGCTTCAGTGTTGGGAGTTGTTTTGTTCTGGTGAAAAGGACACTCTTTTCATCACATTTGAAAACCAATTTTTAAAAATCTCACTCATATCCAATATTTTGCGTGTGTGACAGAGAAAAAACAGGCCTGGAGTTACATCACCCCTGTGGTTTAAGAAATCTTTTTCACAATATGTAGACTGTTTTAGGGCTGGGATTTTTGGAGAGGGAGGAAAGGGGCAGAGCAAGAGGGGCAGAGACATAAGACAGAAATACAAATTGTTCTCTAAGTAAGATGGAATGGATAAGCAAAGGGAATAAAATGGATAAGATGTCCATGAGTTTGGAGTCCTCTAAATAAATAAAGAGATAACTGGTACAAAACCCTCTGGTGTCATTTTCTAATTAAAAAAAATTATCTAAATCTATCTTTCTTAGGGGCACCTGGGTAGCTCAGCCAGTTGAGCATCCGACTCTCGATTTTGGCTCAGGTCATGATCCCAGGGTTGAGGGACCCAGCCCCACATCAGGCTTCATGCTGAGTGTGGAATCTGATTAAAAAAGATTCTCTCTCTCCTTCTGCCTTTCTTCCTTCTCCACCCAAAATAAAAATAAATCTATCTTTTTTGGATCGCCACTGAATACTTATCACTAATCATGGTGCCTGGCATAAAGTAGATTTAAGTACGTATTTCTGAATACATAAGTGAGGAAATGAGTAAAAAGTGAGTGCTTACCAGGTGCCCAGCACTACTGTGGGTCATAAGGCCTGGGAGACTTAGTTACTGGACCTTTTGGACAGTCGGGTGTGGAATATTGGTAAAGGCTAGGACTTGGAGTTAGCTAGTCTTAAGTCTAAGTCCTGCCTCTGCCACTTACTAGTTGTGTGGACTTGGGGAAAATTATTGAAGCTCCCTAATTATGGGTGTCCTGAAATTGAAATGGGGACAATAATAGGACCATCTCAAGTGGTTACCGGGAGGATTAATTGAGATATAGGATAGAAGGTACTTACAAAAGTGCCTGGAATACAGGAAATGCTCAGTAATGGTTATGTTTTACTCAGCTATTATATAGTATGGAAATGGCACATGGCAGCCTCACACAATAATTCTTGCCTTGGCTCTCCCCGAAATGTTCTTGAATTGCTACCTTTGTTTCCCATCCAGGTGGTTGCCAACTCCTTTCCAAAGCTATAGTGAGATTGCTACTGCACATTCCTGTTGGTTTCACTTAAGTGTGAAGAGTCCCATTGTCCTGAAACTAACGAGGGTTTTGTGAAAACCATTCCTCCATGGAGGACCGTGGAACTCAGCTGGAGAACAAACAAGAGAACATCCCAGATGGTTTACAAAATATTTTAGGTTTTGCCAAGCATGTTTTCCTCTAATTTTAAATTCCCTGTGTATTTGAAGTGAAATGTAGCCAACATGTTCCTGGTCAAGCAGGTTTGGAGGAAGGAAGTGGGGGAAAGAATATGGGAGAATCCCAACATCAGCAATGAGAGAGAATGCAGTATCTCAGGGGTGTGACTATGCACGTACACCAACAAAGCAAGGTCTGTACTAGGAGGAGGAGAGGAAAACACTTCCCTCACCCCCTCCCCCAATCATCACTCACATACTCACTTAACCACTCCGTGTTTATTGTGCCCTCACTAACCCCACACTGTGGTAGGCACTGTAGGTCAAATGTGATCCCTGTTCTATTTGAGTTAAGGTCAACAAATTTTCTTTGTAAAGACCCAAGTAGTAAATGTGTTCAGCTTTGTGGGACACATGGTCTGTGTTGCAATTACTCAACTCTGCTATTGTAGCATGAAACTACCCATAGATAATACATAAATAAAAGGGCAAGATTATGTCCTAATGAAACCTTATAAAAAAAAAAAAAAAAGACATGAGGGCCAAATTTGTTCTGTTGGCCATAGTTTGCTGATCCCTGGATTAGCTTATACCAGGGAAGATCAAATCACCTCAGATAAACTCTCAGGGACTAGGCAACTCAGTGCTAACCAATGAAGAGACTGGCCCTAACTAAATAGGGGTTCACTGGCAAGATATTAAGGAGCCTACAGCTGTACCTTTCAGGAGGAAGTGGATTCAAATCCCGGTCCCATCAGTTATTAGCTGTGTGGTTTAAGACAAGTTATTGAGTCTCTATAAGCCTTGGCTTGCTCATCTGTAAAATGGATATAATAATATTATTAATCTTATGTAATATTATAATAGCATTATTAGTAAACATTATTAATTAATATTATTTAATCTTGGCACCAAATGAGGTATAGTGTATAAAGATTCCATGCAAAGTCTGGCATCGAGTAAAAGCTGCCCTTCAGAGTGGATAAAGCACAGATTTTGGAGATTGTGGTCTGTCACTTAGTCATCTAAACCAGGGGCCAGCAACATTTTCTGTAAACGACTAATAGCAAATATTTTAGGTTTTGCAGGCCACATATAGTTTCCACCACATATTGTTTTTGTTTTAATTATACAGTTAATTTAAAAATGGGAAAATCAGTCTATCTTTCTTAGCTTATGCACTGTACAAAACCAGGCTGTGGGCCACACTGGGCCTTAGAGCCATTGTTTGGTGACCTCTGCTCCAGACCAGAGCTGTCCAATAGAAATAGAGCACAAGCCACATCTGGGAGTCTCATATGTAATTTTAAATTTCCTCCTAGCCACATTAGAAAAAAGTAAAACAAAAAGTAAATTTTAATAATATATTTTGTTTAAACTGTTTAAAATATTATCATTTCAATAAGTGATTAAATTAATAAGATACTTTTTTTTTTCTTTTGTACTAAGTCTTTGAAATCTGTGTGCATGTTACATTTAAGCATATCTCAAGTGCTCAAAAGCCATATGTGGGTAGTGACTACTGGGTTGCCCAGGGCAGCCCTGAATCTCAAACATTCTTTCCAAAATGAGTATATCGTAGCATTTACCTTTTAGGGTCATTGGAAAGATTTAATGAGATAATGCTTGGAAGGCCCTGAGTGTACTGCCTGGTACAGTGATCTCTAAATGCCATCTGATCCTTGCTAATAAGAATCACTGTGCATTGCAGCAATGGTAATGATTATCTTGGGGGACAGTTGGTATCTATTACTTCCTTTGGGAAAAAAATTTTCAATCCTGGTGATCAGAGGCCTTTCATAGCACCCTTCTCCCCAGGTTTCTTTTATCATTTCTCCAGGGGCCCAAAAAGATTTTGGTTGTTCCTCTGAAATGGCAGCTTTCCTGAGGACCAGGGCATGGCCAAGAGGCTTGGCAATTAAACATAGAGTTTGTGGAATGAGCCACAGCCCACCTCTTCTCTGGCACACTGAAGATGAGCACAGCCCAGTCGGTCTGAATGCATGCTCCTAGGCCAGTGCTCCAGGAGGGCCCCTTGGCTCCATCTAATAACATGTGACGTGTGCATGTGTTTCCCCCTCCTTCCTATATTATTTCTTACTCTAATTCCCTTTTCTCCGTTTGCCCTGCAGACCCAAAGATTTTCAGGGAAAGGTCTTTGGAGAAGTGTGGAATGTCTTGCATTTGACCAGACATTCTGGGGCTGCTGTTCTGTCCCCTGAAAAGCTGGCAATTGCTGAACATCTTCATCTGACCTGATGCTCATACGGTCAAGAGCAGGGGAATCTAGTTTGTGCTTCTTATCTTAGGATGTATATCCGACTCTTAGTGGGAAAGGATCACCATACACCAAAGAGTGGCCCAGGTTTCTGGGGAAAGCCAAATCAGACGATGGGGGGGAATGTTCCTAGACTTAATACAGCAAAAATTCTTTCTGCTTGAGGTCGTCTAGTGTAACTTCCCTGAAGAGGTGGTTTTTATATTGAACAACTCCAGGCCAAGGGTCAAATGACATCACCCACACATGAAACCCAATCCTCTGCAAAAAGTCCCTTGCTTAGCATTTTAAGAATAAGATCTTTGGAACCTCATCCTTGCTCTGCTGCTTACCAGCTGTGTGACCTTGAGCTAATTACTTAACCTGCTGAGCCTCAGTTTCCTCATCTTTAAATGTGGATTACCATACACTGGATTGATTTACAACCATATGATGGATTGTGGGTAGGACTTGATTAGCTGCCATTAGTTATGGAGCAGATTGAATTAGCTCAGAGCTTGGCATACAATAGACACAAATAAAGTGGTAATTAATTATTATTCTCTTTTCTTCAGTGAGGTGGCTGGCTACTTTCAACTAAACTCTTTTCTCTCCAATGCTGTGCCTACGGCTCCCTCTTGCATCCAGCAAGGTTCAAGATGCTGCCTTGTGGATATAGGCTCACTGGCCTGGAGCCTCCACACAGGGTGACTGGTGAGTGGAGATGAATAGCCCAAGGGGCTTGGCTAGGAAGTAGTGGAGAAAACCAAATGCACCCTCCTTTGTTATATGACTTGTTTTCTGAATAGTAGAGCCCTTTCTGCCCGTGTGCCCCAGGTAACCCAGCAAGTCTCTGACAGTGGCACTCACATATTTAGAGTACAAATTTTGCAACTCCTACCAGAAATACCTTAGCACTTAAGCAGGTGTACTAGTACTGACCTCCAGAAAACAAGAGGATTTCCGAACCTTTCTGAGACTCATTGATACTGTGATTTGAAACTGAACCACTTAGGGAAAGGAATGTGCACATTGACTTACACTGCAGCATTCATACATTTGGTCTAATCTTGATGCAAAAGATTGCATCTGATTTGTACAAATGCACATTTTACCTCACCAATCCTCACACTCTATCAAAAAGGGCAGCTTTTGTTACCATTATTATTACTTTCATTACTATTAAAATGACAGTACAAACTTAATATTAATGAACTGATGTATTTCTTTCATGCTATATCAAGACTTTACAAAGGCAAGCCCATACATCTTTGAGCCAATAGAAAACCAAACTTGGAATTAATAAGCACTTTCAATAGAAGTTGAGGAATGTAATACTGTTCTAATTCCTATCTACTTCTAAAATTTCCTTTATTCTAGTCTAAGGGTAGGCAAGTTTTTTACTGTAAAATTTCAGATAGTAATTATTTTTGATTTGGCAGGCTATCTGGTTGTCATTGTGAAGACAAAGCTGTTTTAGATGATACGTAAACTAATAGGCATGACTGTGTTTCAATAAAACTTTATTTACAAAAACATGGAGCAGGCTGGATGTGGCATGTGGGGCCATGGTTGGCTGACTCCTGTTCTAGTCAAATAAACAAATAACAAAAATAAATAAATAAATAAAATCACTAAAAAAATCTCAACAAATTTATTTCCATTATCACTATGTAAGGTAAATTCATGATGATAATAATGTGGGGAGAGCACTGACCAAGATTTAAAAGATTCAATAGCCTTCCTGTGAATGAGCCACTGTTTTGGTTTTTTTCAGCTAACATAAATACGAATGATTCCAAAGTAAGAATGGGAGAAATCAGGAAGGCTATAATTGAACTGAATAAAAGACATAAAGTGGTGTTATTTTATTTATCCAGTTAATTCATTCAATATAAATTTATTGGAAATCTATGGTATGCCAGAGATTTGGTATAAAAATCTCTGAGATTGGTATAAAAATCTCAGAGATACGGTATAAAAAAAATGTACTCTTAATCATCAGTAACCAAGCAATAAGAGAGGTTTTAGGTTTTGTTTTTGTTTTGTCCATTTTAAGACATTCCCAATACTCCTGACTATGGGAAAAAAATTCTCCATCCTGTTTAGGCAAAAAACATAATAGCAATTCTAATCCTGGCTTTCCATAATGAGAGTCCCGAAGTATACATGGGGATAATTAAGACCAAAAAAATTAAAAATAATAAAAAAAGCTGGTTATATTAGTGTTGTAACTTGGGCACTGACACCATATGACATAATTGGTGCTCGCCTCCAAGCTTCATGTGAATCCAGCATTCTAAAGCCCTTTCGTAACAGCTAACAACATCTGCTCTAAAGAGGAGCTCTACACCCAGGCAGGCAGGAAGAATAGTACAGAAGGGTGTGTTTTCCTTGAAGTGTAATAATATGTTACGAAAGTGTCAAATATCTACATTTGTGACAATAATTATATAAACTCAGCCTAAAATATTGGAGGAATAAAGATATATCAATTAAAAAATCCTACAGGAGAAGCAGCATTAGATAATGAGATAGAGGTTCAGTCATTTTCTAGGGTTGGAGTTCAACACCTTTGAAAGGAATGAAATGATTCTAGTGGTGTTTTTATTATTATTTCTTCTCTTTCAAGACTTCCTAACTTCAAGCAAGAATTATTTATTAACAAGTGGAAATCATTACTTTGGGATTTTATTCAGCACAACATTATACGGAAAAAAATAGGCTCCCAAGCTGACTGAATGTCGTCATGTGCTTTCTCCACTTTTTCTAAATTGAGCTCATCCATAAATTTTTAGAAAGAGCATTTTTAAAACCCACCAACAAATTTTCCATGGCTGAGAATGCCCTTCTTGTTCTGACACAACTGTTTGAAGATTTTTCTACTCCCTTCCCAATTGAGGGAGGGAGAGAGAGAGAGAGAGAGAGAGAGAGAAAATGGTGAGAAAACACTCTGAAACAGAGAATTAGTTTACCCACAACTTCAAAATTGCAATTGTTTGCAGATTCATATGGTCTCTAAAGGACAAAGCAAGATGTATTTCATCAAAGTGTTGAAGTCCATTCTGAATGACGATGACATACTGCATATGTGTGTCTGAATGTGCCAGGTCAATCACCGTGTGCCTGGCTCCCTCTCCAAGGTTAATGGGACAAACTGGACTCTTGGGGAGGTGTTTCCTCTTCAGCACAGTCAACACGGCCAATGTTTAATGTTGAAAAGTTCAGAAAACGTAAGTGGCATTGCAGTGCTTGGGTTCTCTGGAAGGGCTTATCAGTGGGAGTTAAAATGGCAGCTGAAAATCCCAATTTCCTTCCTTTTTCCCCAGTGTTTCTTTGTATGGATTGTTCAAGAATGGTGAGGGATGAGCCATAGCAACATAGAAAGTGTTAACTGTCTTGAAGACAAACACATTAGGTCTTGGCTTATGCATTGCATTTACTGGTGCATACATTCCCAAATTTCAAACATGTTCATCTCCCTTTTACAATTTTTGTCAAATTCACGTATCACTTGACTGTTATTTACTTAATATTTTTTCTTTAAAATGCTTCTTTTTTCCCCACTTAGGTAAAGTTGCATAAAAATAAAACTTTATATTACTGCTACTAATGGAAAAACATTACCACTTGCCATTAAGGAGTTTACCACAAAAACACATGAGCAAGGAAAACTAAACCATGCTATTAAAATCTAGCTAAATGCATTTGCCTGTTCAAAGCTCCATGTCTGAGCTCTCTCTTTAAGGGAGATTAGCAAGTACCAGAGACATGCTAGCACCTAAGGCGTGCTTCTTGTAGGAATCAGAAAGGGTCACTGAGAATTGAAAAAGGATTAACTACCTTACTGTGTTGTTCAGCATTGTTAAGTGTCCATTTCCTAAATAGAACCCCTGAGCACTGAAGCAGGTCTCTCATCTATGCATCTCACCATCTACACATCCCACAATTTGGGAACCTTGCTCGCAGTCTCAGTGCTTTTAAACACCTTTTCAGACTCCAGAAAGTGCTTCCATATACCACGTTCTATTCAGTTTTCATGATAACTCAGGTGCCATAGACAGTGCCATAATAATGACTTTTATTCAACTAGAAATGAAAGTACAAAACAAGATATTTTAAGTTTCACATAGCAAGTCAGTGGCAAAGCCCTCTCTGGAAATTGGGATTTGTTTTTGAAAAATGCATTTTTAAGGTTATTGATAAATTCTCCACTCTATTTTTTATAATGAATTGTGAGAGTCTTATCAAGTTTTGGGTTTTTTTTTTAAATCATCTCTTCCCCTCAAACAAAAGATATCTAAGAACAAAAGTTAGCTAAAATGAAATTTATCTAAAAACTCATTCATTCAACACTACATCTTCTGTGTTCATCAATGCAAAGGTTATGATTGCCCTCCAAATTCTTCTCATATCAGAATTTTATACAGAAATGGAAAAAGAAAAATGAGCAGCTATTAACCAATTTGGAATAGTAGCATTTAGACATCTGGACTCTCCCTGAGTCTAGTAGTTTTCAAAAGCAACTTTTATAAATGGTGGTACTTCTCACCCACGTACCACAGAAAACTAGCTACTGCCACAGAGAAAGACTGAAATGTATGGGTCTTGGGTACACGGTATATATTACAGGACAATCATCTGGTTGCAGGGTTGGATTTTATGAAATTCCCTGAGGTCTCCAAGCCTTGATTCACATTATGTCTCTACTGCGATAGCAATTCAACCATTTGGAGCCTGGTTGGTTTTTATTTACTGGAATGAGTGCTGAACAAACTTATCGATCACCAATCCAATTTGGTTATCTTGTATTACTGAAATAATTCTGCCAAGTAAAATATCCAATCCTACTTATGATGATGGTAGAATTGGAGTGCTTACAGAGCAGAGGAGATGAACCGTTAACTTGATCAGCTGTATAAACAAAGTTTCTGACCAGTGGAAAATGTTAGTCAATATCCAAGGCAAGGGAAGGGCTTTAGATGAAAAATCAGAGAGGCTGCTAATGGAATATAACATATCTCTAGACCCAGAGGGGAAAATAGACGGAAGGCTCCTACTCATGGTTAGTTTAAGGATCAGTAAAAGCCTTTGAGTTTGACGTGGCATCAGGCTGAAACACGATGGAAGGCATGCATCAGAGTGAGGCATTTTCTCATCTGCCTGTCCTGCTCCTGTAGTTGTGTTGATTCTGAGTTTGAGTCATTATGTTAGAAAGATGTGTTGTTCATTGCTGGAGCCATATCAGATTTAGCAAGGAAAGTACAGAATGTAATAAACATCTTTCTGAATCCTGTTATTTTAGAGATGTCCAAAAATTGTGAGGACTTGAGTATTTCTAACAAAGTTATTCACATTATATACATCAATCTAATTCGGTTGGAAAATTCTGCAAGCCTGAATGATTCTACAGAAGGCTACATACAATTTTGGAGTAAGTTCTGTTGCTATGAAAATACCAGATTTATTAGACTATACATATTTAGCTTACTTGCCGGTTACCATATGTATTTATAACAAATTATTTATAGATAAGAGTGTAAGCTCTTTGAGAGTAGGGCCTCTGTCTCCAGCTTATTTGTGTCACCAAATCTCACACAGTCCTATCACATGATAGTCAATTTAATGAATTTGTATTTAATGAATGATATGGTGGCTTATATATTAACTGACAAATCTTTCCTTAGCCCTCTTTTCTAAAGCACTAAATTAAGAGATGAACTAGATGTAAAATAATGGTCTCACAGTAGTTGTGAAGATTAGTCTGACAGGGAAGTTACTACAATCAATTACTTCCAAGGAGAGTCCGTGAATTAGCCCTGAGCCCACACAGCTTAGATGTGGCATTGTAGTATTTAAATTTTTTTTAAAACTCAGTTTTGTAGCCACTTCTCTTATTTACCCAAGGTAGTCTAAATATGTGATGAAACCCTTTTAAAGTTAAAGATTTAAATTAAAAAATATTTTTAATTAAAAATATTTTTGACAATCAATAGCATATACATATGACAATTCTTTCCCCAAATATTGTCTCCCTTCTTTTCTTTTCCAAGCATTTTCACAGATACACAGTCACTGCAGCTCTTTTATCCCTTACCCACTCTTGCTCTTTATGATATCGTTTAAACTAGTTCCTTCTTTAAATTTACTAACTAGATTCTCAACAACAGAAAAAGATTCTGGAAGCTAACTTTACAATAAATAATCCCTTCCTGCTCAGAAAGAGTGAGGAAGAGGCAAAAATTGTGTCTCATGCATAAATAATTTTTGTCCTTATAACACAAGCAATATGCCTAATTGCATCCTGGAGGTTTCTTGGACTCAAAATAACATGAATAGCCATGCAGCCTGAAACTTCATGAGATTCTGGTTTCAGCAAATCATGATAGGCACAAGTGTGCATATTGCTAAGTCACTAAGTCACAACTTTCTGTTTTGACATAGGAAGTAGTAGAGATTGGAGGATCAGCAGTAGGAAAGGCATGGAGAATGAACCATGGAACTGGGAGGCTGCCCCAGGACCACAGAACCCTTTCCTGAGCTTACACGATGCTAGCTAGAGTAGACTTGCTTTTGGCATATGCTTTCCCGTCCTACGTTTATCTCATTCTAGGCTTGAGATTTTAACACATCCACTCTGGCTCTTTCCCTAGCACTAAAAAAAAAAAAAAAAAAAAAAAGAGAGAACAGAAATTATTAAAGCTCTTGCTATAAGAGATTTAAACATTACTACTCTCCATTTTCATTTTTCAGCTTAATATCACCATTTGCTATATGATCTTAGAGACTGATAAAACAAAGCAAACTACATTAGTTTGGCTTTCCCTAACTCTTGTTTTCCTCTGACAATAAATCTTGGTGCTATGAGTTGTGCTTGGTGTTAACTCTGTCTGGGTACAGATGATGCCGATCAATCAGATCCTTTAAGAAAAGTGGTTCTTAACCGGGGCGGTTTTTCCCCCAAGAGAGAACAATTGTCAATGTCCGAAGACACTTTTGGTTTTAGAGCTGGAAGGCAATGTTCCTGGCTTCTCATGAGTGAAAGCCAAGGATACTGCTAAACATCCTACAATGCACAAGACTATTCCTCTGCAACAACAAAGAATGATCCCATCCTGAATGTCAATAGTGACAATCGGTTGGAAATCCTGCTTTAGCAGTACTTGATTCAGTAGCATCATGAATATACTCTCTGGGCTCTGGGTGCAGCCATGCATGCTTTATGGGCAGAAATAGGTTCTACGTTCAGCTATTATAGAGGGGTCACCTCTAAGAAGCAGGTTCTTCTTAAAATTTCCAAGTCAATCAAAGTGTTTCTCATCTACTGTTAGTGCCTTGTAATCTCTACTGTCGGTCACTCCTTTCATATACGAAAAGTTTTTTTAAAGTTGTAACAGGCCACTTATTTATTCACACATAGTGTTTTCATTAAAATACCCTGTGTTGGTCAGTGCTATTCAGGAGGGGATTGCCTATCTTAATGTGAACTCACTTGCCTCATGAACCATTATAAAAGCAACCATTTCTGAAGTTAAACAACTTAGAGCATCCTATCTCGAGTTGCCCCTTTGGGAAGCAGCTCCATTACAAGGACACACATGGAACAGGGAATATCTGCCCTTTAGGTTAGTGCTGTCATAAGCCTTAGGTGAGAGGAAACCTGCCTTGGGCCCTGAGCTTTAGAAGGTGCCCCCTGGACCTTGTCCACAGGGCCATGGGAATGTGCCCATCTGAAGCCTATGCCATGTCTCCTTCTAGACCATACTCTGGGGATCGAGGACCTTGGAATTCTCTGTCCAAATAACTCTGAACCCACCTTCAGTACCTCAGTACCTGAATCAACTTGTTATAATCTGTTCTCCTGTGAGAACACATGCACAGACATATGCATTACAAGGCCTGAGCAGGGGCAGCTGTTGGGATAATGGACTCAGACCAAGGCTTTGTCTATAGTGGACATGAGGCTGTTCACAGTATGGAACAGCATTGGGTGTGTGAAAACAACAGAGGGGGACTGTAGACCAGGTCCCAGGGTTCAAGCCTTGCTTTCCCATGGTCTGATGCTTAACTAGAATGTAAGATGTTACAAAGATGGTCAAATTAGGAGGGAAAAGTCTTTTATTCAATAGTCAGCTGGATTATAACTTAGATATTTGGATGTATGGTACATGGGTCTTCATTTTAACAGTTGCTCCAAGTCAAGGGTAGATTTGATTTGAGGGGAAAAAAAAGCACTGTTTGTTTTGTTTTGTGTTGTTTTGTTTTGTTTTGTTTTTCTGTGTAGAACTCCTCAGGATTCAGGGCATACCTCTCCCAAGTGGAATCACGCAGACTGCTCTAGAAACCTCAGTTTCAGCCACTCCCCAAGAATATTGTTTATCTTTTGTGGACTTTATTTTATGTAGTCTCAATGACCAGCCAGCCCATCTTAAACTTATTGGCATTTTCGTGTGATGGGCAGCAGATTAACAAGCAGAAAATTCTATTTCCATGATTACTTTGCTGAGTCAGAGCTAACAGAAGGAAAGAACCAGAGGGTAGGTAAAAAGCTTGTACGGACACAGGAATACGGAGAGGAGAGGGGTCCAGAGAAAGATGTTCCTTTGGGAAGGGAGCACTCTGAGCAGTGAGGGTGACAAAACTGGACACTTACCAAAAATGGCCAGGAAATAGGAGGAGGACTTGGAAGGAAGGATGGGCACCAAAAAGAAAGAAAAAAAGGTACAAAACTAAACTACATTTCTTTTCTTTCCCTCCTGTTCATTGTTTCAGACGTCTGTAAAAAGAGAACACTTAACTTCTGGTTCCATTTAGCAGCAATTTGGACATTGTGCAGGCCCCTGAACATCACGTTTGAGAAATGGGGTCCCCCTCCTTGTCCCAGTTCTACCCTGAGATCCTGAAAAGGGGATGCTATGCCTGCATCCTCTAAGGCAGAAAATCCCAGGACATCTCTCATTTCTTTCCTCGCAGGAGGAGGCGCTGACTTAGCTCCAAGGAGAGGGTTATAAACTGTGGCTCCCATAGACCCTGTTCTTTGTCACTCAGATGGAAGGTTCAGACTAGAGGGTCAAGGGAGGAGAGCCCCGAGTAGGACCTCTGTTTAAAATGAACAAAGGCCTAATTTCAAGATACTTGGGGACCTCTCCTCCAGAAACAAGACAACGCCCAGAGGCTGGCAGTTACTGGAGCAGTCTTGAACTATAGACACTGAATGGAGTTACTCACTGGGGCTCCCGCCCCCATTGAAGTCCTGGGAGCCAATTCCACAGCCCAGCCAAAGGCAAGACTTGGCTGCCTGTGTGATTAATTGCCTTTGTTCCCTCACAAAGAGAGTGTACCCGCAACAATGGGCAGTAGTAGGGGAGTGGAGTGGCCTCAACAGAGAGGCCCCTCTTCCTCCCTCAATTCCAGGGTGTGCCTGAGAGAGAGCTTCTGTGCTTCGCTCCAAAAAAAAGGTATCTTTCCAAGAGGAAATTATAGAGCTCAGAAAGTTAGTCATTAATGTAATGGTCTGAATCTACAATGAGAAAAAGATTGAAGCTGACATGATTTTTATCTTTGATATTATAGCTTCTGAAGTTGAGAAGTAATTACGTATGTTAATATTACATCCATTCGATATTCAGTGAATTTTTTTACAACTCTTTCTTAATTAATCTTCCTTTTCTCCCCCTCTCTGCTCACAGTGCTGGCAAACAGTCCTGAAATTGATCAGGGCTGATGTGAAAAGAATGCAGTGAGGAATCAGAAAGATCTAGGTTTGAATTTAGACGGATGCTTGACTTTAGGCATTTAGTAAATAAATAATACAAATAATAACTAATGCCTTTTGAAAATGCGATGTCATACCAGGCACTATGTAAAGATTTAACACACACATCATTTCACTGAATCCTCACAAAACCTTATGGGAGATGAATTATCCTTATGTCCATTTTAGAGATGAGGAAACTGAGGTTTGTCGGTGTACAGGCTGAGCCCCTGGCTGGAACTGCTTGCACACAGCACACGGCCTCTGAGGATGCCACCATTTCAGCTCTACTTTGGGAGATGGTGGTGAAGGTGAAGGTAGGGTGTGGTGAATTGGGGGTAGAAATAGTAACTGTCACTGCCTCAAATCATACTAATTTCTCCATCACACCCCTTGTGTCTTAACAGGCCAGGGCTACTGCATATCCCAGGCTTCTTCCCTACCTCTAACTCCCCAAGGACCCAGTAACAGAAAGCATCAGAAAAGCAATAACAAATCTCTCTCTGCTTTTCCTTCCTCAGTAGAGGCCAGGAGTCCCAGAGAGCGGGAGAGAATTACAAAAGCAAGGAAGCCGCAGCCACTGCCCTTCAGCTTAAAATACAGACACATCAAAGAGACACCATGTGTAAATCACAAAGAACCAGGCCACTGTCCTCACTGTTTCAATTCTCTGGCAAACCTGGGGCTCTGAGATGCCAATTGCTGTATCTCGCATTCCTGGAGGATCTTTGAGTGTCTGCCCTTTGATATTTAATAATAAGAATAGAGTTATGAAGATGGATTAAGATTACATATATACGTGATTCCCACTATTGGGCTCAGAAGTCATTTAATATCATCTGTTATCTCTATCACTGTCATTGGGTCTGGAAGCTGAGGAGGATTTGGATGAATGGAGAAGGCGAGTTTCAGGGGGACGGAGCAGAGGAAGTAAAGATTTAGAAGCATAAACATTTGCTGTAGGATACCTATGGTAATTGACCAATTCACGGATTTAGTTAATTTATCATTTCATCCAACAAATATTAATTGAGCACCTACTGTACTCCAGACCCTGTGCTAAGCAATGAACAGGGAGATAAAACAATTGAGAGCCCCACACTCAAAAGGCGTAATCATCTTGGGAAGACAGATATTCACTAAATCCAACAGACAAATTAGTATATGATTCTGAATTGTGAGTGATAAGTACTGTGAAGGGATCTCACCTGGGTCTATAAGAAAATAAGGGAACAATCTATAATGGGTGTGCATTCAGGTAGGTCAAGGATGATATTCCCGAGCAGGGGTCTTAGGAGCTGAAGCCTGAAGGAAGAGCAGGAGTCCATGAGGCAATTAATTGGGGGAAGAGTGTTCAAGGCCTAGGGAACACCCTGTGCAAAATTGCTAGGTCAGGAAGGATCGGGCCACTGGAGGATGGGGAAGGGACAGGCAGACCTCTGCTTGACCCTCAGCAGGCTCAGACACCAAACAAAACCTATCACCTTTTCCTTACCTTTCCAAGTTCTGCTTCTCACCCCCAGCACCCATCTGTGTCACTCCCCAAGGCTCTGTGGATTTGGTCTTCTCTCTTCTGAAGACAAGCATCTTAAGAGGCTTGTGGTCTTCCACATACTTAGGAGGCCAGACAGAACACAAACTCCCTAAGACATAACGTTGCTTTCTCTACTCACCTTGGATGTATAATTGTAAACTGCAAAAAGCACTATGCAGCGGGAGTTCCCTTCAGATTTCTGCAGACCCACTGCTGGTCCTCACCCACTGGGCTTGGCACTGGAGAAGGCTTATGTGCATTTGGTATTGATCTTTAGTTGCCAGCACTGACCATTACTGCCTTTTGCTCTCCTTTCTGTGGCTTATTAGAAGAAAGCAGACATGTCCGGTGGACAAAGGAGGCAAATAATGAAAATGTTTCAATACGTTCTCAACTGCCGATACACAGACGATAGTCACTTTCCAGATTATCTATGTATAAACCTGGATTTTCTTTATAAACAATTTGAAGACAATCTCTCTCCCTCTCTCTCTCTTACTTTTTGGAAAATGCTTTAAGGGATTAAATAACTCTAAAATCTTTACAATCAATGGGTAGAGGGTCACTTGAGCAACACGGTCTCTTGTGAAAAGGCTAGAGAGAAGGAGTTGTAACAGGTGATAGAATGGTGAAGGGTGACTGTTTTCCTTTGCAAGAGCTGGGTGAAAAGTGGCGCAACGGGGGTGGGGGGAGCATATGGGGAACCACTAGGGCCACAAACAACTGTCACATCATGACCTTTAACTTTTGACCACGAAAATACCTCCTGAGCATTTCTACTTTTATTGCACAAGAAAAGCTTGAATACACCTAATTTTAAAAGATTTGGGGTGCCTGGGTGGCTCAGTCGGTTAAACATCTGACTTTGGCTCAGGTCATGATGTCGCGGTTCATGGGTTCGAGCCCTGCAAATGGGCCGTGTGCTGAGAGCACAGAGCCTGGAGCCCACTTCAAGTTCTGTGTCTCCCGATCCCTCTGCCCCTCAGCTGCTCACGCTCTGTTTCTTTCTCTCTCTCTCTCTCTCAAAAATAAACATTAAAAAAAATATTTTTAAGATTTGGGTAATCCAGGAGTAGTGACAATAAAATGTGAAATTATCTCTCTTCCTGCTTCCCTCCCATTAAGCTCACTGCTCACCTGGGAGAATCATGGTCAGTCCCTTTGATGCATGTTCACACCTACATATGCACATACACATGTATGTCATGAATACAAACGTCCCTTTCTCAGTTGAAATATCTGGGAGAGTTTACCAAGTACATGGAGATCTATCGCATGCTTTGTAACAGCGACCTGGAATAGAGGTGTCCCCATAGTGCTGAGTAGATTGCTGGGATCAGACCTGGACAGAGATAAGGACAGAGCCAGGGGCAGAAGGCAGGGCTTTGCCAGTGAATGACGAGAATTTGTGATCTTTCCATTTATTTCCGTTTTTATTAGACCAAGCTGTATTAGAACAACATCTCCACTTTAGTATTTGCATACGGTATTGTTTAAACATTTACAACCATGCTACAAAGTAGGGACTGTTATTATTCCCATTTTGTAGATGGTGAAATTGAGGTTCATTTCAGGAATTATGGAACTTGCTGGAAGTCATGCAGCTACTAAGTGATAGAGACATTAGTCTGAGGTAAGTCTTTGTATCTCTGATGTCCATGCCTTAACCATGACACTTGATCCCTACTTTATAATCCTTTCCACATCATGGAGGCTTTTTAAAAAGTGAATTTTCATTTCGGTCCCCAAAGACTATTTCAAGTAGGTGAACCAGGTCTGTCTAGAGCCACAAACCTGACTGGTTTATTCCCTTGCCTGCAAGGCCCACAATCCTATGCATTCTGCAAACTCTGAGAACTCACACAGCTGCCCTTATGGCCCCCTGCCCCTGGTGACTCCGCAGGGAGATGTCCAGCCGGCCAACAAGCACCAGACAGGCAGATTCATTGTTGGGAAAGGTGATCTGAGATGAGGTGGTGGCAGTCAGTGTGTGGATGAGGAGGTAATGCACCCACCAAATGCAGTTATTGGAAACTGCACTCATTAGAATGCTGTAATTGGTTCCCGCAGGGCATTCGAGGTTAGTGACACAGGAGAAAAAGAGGAGGGGCTGCGTGTGTGTGTGTGTGTGTGTGTGTGTGTGTGTGTGTGTGTGTACTGTATGGATTTTGTTTTCTTTTTTACCTTTTCTCCTCCGGGAGGGAATTTCAACCTGCCTGCCTCACGTCAGGCTCTGCGTTTGGCAGATGTGAGGTCTTCTGAGACCGGCAATCACCACCTTGCCCAGTTCTGTGTCCCTCTTTCTCTCATCCACCCTTCATCAGGAGCCTGCCTGTGAGTCTCATCCCACTTTTCTGGCCAGATAAGAAAGCTACTGATTAGCAAATTTACAGAAAGGGGTTGGAACTTGGTATGACACTCCTCACAGACTGAATGAGGCAGATAGGATTTTTCAAAGAACCTCACGTGAAAGGCAAGGCTTAGCCCCAAGTCATATGACCCAAATGGGGGATCTGCAGGTATCAGTGAAATGGCAAGCCATCAGCTAGATAATAGATAACACTTTGTGCCACCCACATATAAAGCTAGACATTGCCATCAGGGTGCCAGAATGTTCCCACTTACTTCTGGGGTGAAGAAAGGAGGGGCGGTATCGTCTCACCCTTAGGGTTGGATTCTTTTTTTGAACAACCATACTATTAGTAGGTCAACACAAAAGGTGATCTCCTGATACTAAATTTAGCACTCCCAGTATGTCCAAACCTGCCTTTCTGAAAAACTTGATAGAGGGGATTATGATTTCTGTACTCAGAAGCCAGGAAATTTCTGAGGAGCTGAAAATGTTCTACCTCTTGATCTGAGTGTGGTTCCATGGTTTTAAGCACAGTACAATTCATCAAGTCATACACTTAAGATCAGTGCATGTTACATTTCTTATATGTCTCAACTTACAAAGTAAAAAATAAATATTAGTCCACTGCCAAAAACATGAGTTCTCAAAATGTTATCTGTACACCAAATTTTCCTGAAACCCTCTCTATTCGCCTACATCCTCTCACTACCTAGCCAAATCCTGGGCTTTTATTAAGGGCCAGGTGAAGATAAGCTTTCTAAAGAAAACCTAACCTTGGTTGCCCAAACCACATTGATTCATGTTTTCTCTTTACGGACCTACTATCAGAACTGGGGACAGGTCCAAGCTTATGGGATCTGAGGTTTACACAATATGGGGATTTCTTTATAAAATAAAAATTACAAACTTATGAATACAAATTAAATTACAAAATTTAATTACAAAAAAGGAGACTAGAGATTTCAGGTCCCTTTTCCCCTGTGAGCTCTTTATACAATTTACCATCAGTGTTCATATAATAAAGCTACCTGCTTGCAACTCAGGTTGAGCTCTGCGTCTAGAACTCTCATCACCTCCTGACCACCCCCGGAATGCATACGGGGCAGGCAAGTGAGAGGAATTCTCGGAAGCCCAGGCTTCATCACTTTGCAGTAAATCTGGTCCAGGTCAGCACGTACCTGTGAACATTTCACTTCAGCCTAGTCTGAGTAGAAACTTTGTTTCCTGCACACATGGTCAGCCTCCCTGGGTGGACTATAAAATCCTTCAGGGCAAAACCACAGTTTCACATTGTTTTCAAGACTCTCACACTGCACACGCCAGTGCCTTTTCTAGGAAGGGCTCGCCATACTGTTGAAATATTTTCTAGGAAGGGCTCGCCATACTGTTGAAATATCGTTTGGGAGAGGGGAAAGGGACTCCCAAAGACAGGTGGTAGTGATAATGGGGAATGATAAGTCATTAGTTGGATTAAGTGGATTCTTTCCATGCTCCCACTATCCAGGTCCTGAATATTCGCCCAGCCCTACACTGAGCCAAACATCTTTTAAAAATTGGCTTGACTGAAAATTAACCTCAGGCCATATGGAAAGTAAGAGATGGTCTGGCTTGGCTCAGACAGGTAAAGTCATTTCTCTAGGTTGCCTGCACTTCTGCACGACATGAAGGATTCTACAGAGGAGAAGAAAGAAAAGAGGAAATAATGGAGAGAGAGAGAGAGAGAAAGAGAGAGAGAGAGAGAGAGAGAGAAGGAAGAGAAAGAGGGAGAAAGAAGATGAGAAAGAAAGGAAGGGTCTTGTAAAAACAAAAAAGTAGGAGATTAATGGAAAAAGAATACTTAATAAAGCTCTCTTGGGCTCACACTGTCTTTTTTTCTTTCTCCCCTTTTTTTTTTTTCTTTTTTGAGGCTGCTGTATTAAATTAAAGTCATACATAGGTTTCAAAGGAAATCACATTTCTGCAGTCTGGTGAACCCACCTGACAATGCACGCTAACAGAATTGTAAATGTAAAGGGTAATGCTTGTCAGTGGCTGACAGTTCTAAATGGCCTTTTAGTTCAGTACGCAGAGCTGTCATAAAAAAACATAAAAATGCATATGCAGACAGCTGAAACTGCTATGCACATCATTATCTGCAAATGGTATAAGTATCCTGAACAAAAGGCCTTCCAGTTTAAGGACATGCATAAGACATTTCTCTGCCTCCAGCTTTAAAACAAAGTGCTGTCAAGAAAACAAGATTCCCAGGGCCAGAACTGAGGTTTTTCTGTCAATCAGTGAGGTGCTACATTTGTACATATTTTTCTGACCCTGCATATGAGAAGAGCATTCTTAACAGATGTGTATTTAACTTCTGGCAGCTACATCTGTTTCTTCTCCATCTTCCTTCTTATTTCTTTATCATTGTTCTAACAGACCGTTGCACGGTGCGTCTTATTGTGTACTTGTTCATCCTACCCCTATCTTTGCTTTTTTCTCTTCATTTCCTCCAGCTCTTCTTTTCTCTAAAGAATTTCTTTCTTTCTTCTTTCCTTTGTAATTTGGGAAAGTCAAGGGAGCTCAACTTTGGGACTGTGGTGATCAAATTGGTGGAGATATTTGTCTTTCCTTCCCCAAGCAATGATACCGTCTGCCCCTTTAAGATCGCAAGTTGCTTGAGGGCAAAGAAAATTTTTATAACATAATCATTCTGAAACCTGGTTGCGTGTCAGAATCACATGAAGAACTTTGCAAACTTCTCATTTCCTGAAACCCCCCAAAGTGATCCTCCGAATCAGAGTCTCTAGGGTTGGGTCCAGGACATTTGTGTTTTTAACAGACATCCTGGCGGTTACCATTTTTCATGCATTCAAACGTGCATCAGACCAATATTTATTGGGCATGTACCCTTGTGGCAGTCAGTGTTCTCAGCACCGGGCATGTCTCTGTGGATGGAAAGACAAACTCCCTGACCCCTAACAGCTTGCATTCTATTCAGCGAGACAGGTCAATAAACAAATACATGTATAACTATGTTTGGTGCAGAGAGAGACAAATATTTGAAGAACATAAAACGGGCAATGGAGCGGAGAGGGGCATGAGCCAGGCTAAACGATTTACATGTGGAGGTCAGCAAGCTCTTCCTGAGGAGATGACAGAGGATCTGGGAACTGTATGGTGAGGAGTCAGCCATGAGAAGATCTGAGGAAGAAGTTGCCTCATCTTATTCTTTCAACAGAATAGAAAATATTACTAAAGTAGCCAAACTGAGACTGACACCTCTGTGCCAAGTGAGATGTAGGCGAATCAAGCCCAAGCCTCACCCCTGTTTCCACATCTATCCAAATCCTGCCCAAACTTTGGGGTCACCCTGAAGTATAAACTTCATCTGAGAGGCATCCATCAGCACATCTGTCCACCCAATGTATGTGGAGGATGTATTCTAATACAGGTCTGTGTAGGACTTTCTATAATAAGTTCCCTAATCAAGCTCAATTTGAACGCCATTATTTCTGAATTCTTAGAACGTGGACCACAAAAACCAATTTCCTATCAGGTTGCATGTATGGGTAAGCCTTTTAAAAAGACTTTACATTTCTCAGGCTAGGGGCCATATTTTACAACTTCACTGTTGCTGGCCCACTGAGTCACTGTTTCTGGCCCGCTCATCTTTCATGAGCTTTTAAGTTTTAAGTCGAAGGCTTAAAATCTCCAGATGAATTTCAAAGAGAGATAGTGACCTTTAATAGTGGTTTTCCCCCAGGAGCGCCTGGACAGCTAAGTCAGTTGAGCGTCCGACTCTTGATTTTGACTCAGGTCGTGATACCGGGGTCATGGGATCCAGCCCTGTGTTGGGCTCTGTGCCTGGCATGAAGCCTTCTTGAGATTCTCTCTCTCTCTCTCTCTCTCTCTCTCTCTCTCTCTCTCTCTCCCCACACCCTCTGACCCTCTCTATCGTTCTCTCTCTCTCTCTCAAATAAATTTTAAAAAATAATGATTTCCCCCCAATGAGCAATGACGACTCCATTGTTGGGCATAAACTGAAATGCAGAACTTGGAAGACAATATGGCCAATTGACTGAAAAGATGGGCCCTGGAGTAAGAGATTCACTAGCTGTGAGAATGGACAAACCACGAAGCCTTGGTTCACTCAACTTAAAAACGGTGATAACAATAAGACTTACATGAGCTAGTTATTGTGAAGGTTAACTGAAATAAGTATGCATGATGCTTAATACACTGTCACATACAGTAGACACTTAATAAATGCTATCAATTATATTTATCATGATTATTACTTTCTATTGCACTATGAGTATACGACACTGCCATGTGACAAACCGAACCAGTCTTCCGACCTCTGAACATTGCTGTTTTCCCTTACCTTGAAAGATCTAGAAAGTACAATCTCTCCCAGAGCCAACATGTCCAGTTACCCTCTGGAGCCCCTCTAAGGAAGGCATCATTTTTTATACTATGCTTTCCTACTATATTTTCTTCTAATAGAACTTAGGTCTTCTAGCTTTTATAAAAAATAATGCTGTCCTGCTCCATCTCCTGGGGTTTACTCTTGCTAAGAGCAATCGCTTTTTATTGAATGTGCAGTTTTGTTGCTATGGAAAATATAGTGATTAATGAGACCCTGTGACCAAGGTTAGTTGGGACAGGCTTGGACTGGTTAGCATCACGTCCTTACTTTCCACAATGCCAAAGTTGGCTACAGTAGGAACTGCATTATCAACCCCATTAGTAACTTTTCAGAGAGGATGTAGTTAATAAAAGGAACTACTGTGTTGTGTACAATTGTAAAAAGATTCAGATGTAACCTAAGAGGTCTCAAGTGGTGGAATATATAGTAAATATAACTTTTAGTTGCAGAAAAGGAAGAAAAATTAACAAAATAAATAGGAATTTGTAGAATTTACCATATAGGTGGTAAATATATTACCACATAATTTTCAAAATTATAACAGTGTGAAGAGATGCTTATATTATACATAATTTGAATTATATATATAAAACATATACATATTTGTGTGTATATATAATTATGTATATTATATATGTGTGTATATATGTGTGTATATATAATTATGTATATATATATATATATATATATATATATATATATGATTTTTAGAGTTAAAAAGGACATCAAGAGTCCTCAGTATAATCTTTGTAGGGAGAAATATATCTCACAGTATTCCCATAGATATTCTGAATTAATTACCTCACTATCTTCAGAAGTAGTCCTATTGGAAAAGTTCTACACTTTAATCTGACACCTATGGGGCACCTGTGTGGCACAGCTGGTTAAGCGTACAACTCTCATCTCACTCAGATCTTGATCTCATGGTGGTGAGTTCAAACCCTGCACTGGACTCTGTGCTGGGCCTAAAGCCTACTTAAAAGAAAACTTTTTAAAAAAGACATCTAAATCCACTTTGTGGTAACTTTCACCCTGGCCTGTTTACAAAAATGAAGAACAACACTATCTCATTTTTTAAATAAAATGTTAGAGTTGAAAAGAGCCTTAGAGATCTCATTACTGAGGCTTCCCATTTTGCAGTTAAGAAAACTGAGTGCTTCTTTTTCTATAGGCTTCCTCTCTGATTCTGTGAGGAGTTATCATTTTCCTTATTGCATGAGCTGAGCTTTAAGCATTTGTGAATTCCAAACATCCAGCCCTCAGTTAGAATCCCAAGCTGGAATTTAGGAGAGAGGTTTGGGATATAGCAATAAAGCTAATAGTCATTGTTATGCTTCTTGGTAGCCAAACTCATGGAAATTAAGGAGATTATCCAAGAAAAAGAGGGAAGGTGAGAAAACAAGAGGGCAGGAAGAAATTCTAAGGTCTTTGCATTTTTATATCATGTGAAAGTTTGTAATGATAATTTAAACCAGGTATAACTGAGACCCCACATAGCCCAGTCTGTTCTGTGTGCAAAAAAATAACCATTTAACTCCAAAAATCTTGAGAAAGAATATAAACTTCTTAACTGTGAGTTTCTTCTTTAAAGGGAGTACCATATAAAATGCTTCTCAAAAGTTTGCACAGTTAATCTCTTCCTTTTCGAAGTGTCTGACTCAGGACGGCTGCTAAAATCTGTCCTCCATTCCAACTTCCTATGTTCTTTCCTTCTCCACAGTTCTTTTTCACCACATTGCAGTTTTCTCCCCAAATAGTTCTTTTCCCAGAGTCTTGCGGCTGCTCTTGAACGTGCCTGCTGAGACTTCTGCTTCCAAGACATATTGGGCCACCTAAGGATGCCTGGATGACTTGGCTGCCCCACAGCACCCATCTTCCCTCACTCTACACAGAGGGAAACCATGGGGACTCTCTTGCCCCTTCCCCCAGACTTGTATTTCTTTTCATTTTCTCATTTATAATTCTTATGAATGGTTTCTGATACATTGATTCTCTATAACATCATATCATTAGTCCTCTAGAGTCTTCTGCATCTGAAAACTTCGTAAGCACGTACTTATGCAACTACTTGTCAACATATTCAGTGAAACCGAATCAATGGTGGAATCAGGTGGCATTCCAACAGAGATCCTTCCCTAGGTGGACTGGGATAATTTTCACTTGAATAGTATTGGAATATACTAAGTGGCTGCACATATTGAGCTTTACAGTTGAGGTAGGTGGAGTGACTAGTCCGACGCCCAAAGTAAGATGGAATTCAAATTCATGGTCATTAATTCAAGGCCACTAATTATTCAGCAAGTTTAAATTTTTTTTTTTTTTTCAGCGTTTATTTATTTTTGGGACAGAGAGAGACAGAGCATGAACGGGGGAGGGGCAGAGAGAGAGGGAGACACAGAATCGGAAACAGGCTCCAGGCTCTGAGCCATCAGCCCAGAGCCTGACGCGGGGCTCGAACTCACGGACTGCGAGATCGTGACCTGGCTGAAGTCGGACGCTTAACCGACTGCGCCACCCAGGCGCCCCTATTCAGCAAGTTTAAAATGTATCAGAATTAATAGCTGGTATGCAGTCCACCAATTTTTGCAAAAGGAAATTCTGACCGAATTTTTACTAAAATTCAGGTCAACGTGATCTCTCAACATGGTAATTTTTTTTTTTTTTTTTTTGAAGGAAATAGGTTAGTCTTGTCCATTTCATTCTTAGTGAACCCATGTTTGCTCTTATAATTCACCACATTCTTTGCTCAGGCTCCAAAGCTCCTCTAATCAACAGCCTGTCCTAGAATCTTGGTCAAGTGTGATTAAAATTACGTTCCTATCTATAGTTCCCAGAATTTGCTGTTTAAAAAATCATTAAAATGTTTATTTGCCTTTAGCATTCTGACATGGATCTCATTCCTCAAACAGCCTCAAAGATTACAAACAGCTTTGCTTAACAACAACACCCACACCCATGTTTATATCCTCCCTTCCCTCGCAGTCTGGGGAGAAATACATTTCCCCTCTCACACAGAAAATTTCAACTTATCTTTCATTTTCCTTTTCACCTGCTGAATTGAAGCAGTTCCCTTACTCTTCCTCTCCATGCCCCAAATGTGAGCCTACAACACAAGTCTTTTCTGTTTATTGAAGAGTTTGCAGCCAGATGGACTCCACCACGGGTCCAGCCCCCCATCCAGTTTTGAAATAGTATGAGATGCAGAGATAAGAATTATGTACAGAATTCTGAGTTCTGGTCTCAGATGGAGTATGAATGTTGTACTTGGGAAACTTATTGAACCACTTTCTGTTGCTATTAATTTCAACACTAGAGCCAAGTCTACCTTCCCACTGAATTCACAAGATGGTTGAGACAACACGAAAAAAAAATGCTAAAGAAAAAAATATAAAATGCCTCTTTGATGCATAAGGTTAAAATAATTCAACCTCAGGGTTCAGGCTTGGGCCTGAGCTGCACCCACCGACCTTGTCCGAACTCTGCCTTGATTTTGGCGTCCCTGCCTTCATTTGGCTCTCCCAGTTATTTCCAACCTCAGTCAGCTCCCACTTTCTCAACCCCAGAGCTTCCCCAATTACTGGTCCCTCATCCCAACACACTGCCCTGTGCATTCTCCGCATGATTACTAATTGGGTAAACGATCCAAACTTGTGAGGACATGGGTCATAATGTGTTCCCTCTCCAGGCAACAAAATAGCAATGCCTGGACCACCGTGTAAGTTATGTTCCTGACAAAACCATGCTTAGCAACGTCAGGGTCTTCTGACAAAGAGGAGATTGGAAGGCAGTGGTATTACAAATACATGTGTTAATATATATATTTTTGAAACACAAAAAGGAAAAGATTCTAGAAGGTGTCTACTTCAGACTACATTTACCTATATTTGTAACCTGCTTTCAATATCTTCTTACTTGTGTGTTTAGGAAATACTGCTGTCAAATTCCAAGGCAGATTCGTCCTCTAGTTTTCTATTACTCAAAATTTAGATTTTCTAAAATTAAGGTCACCAGTTGAAAGCCTGTCTGTTGAATCTGGCCCAAGATATTTTTTTCTCATATGGTATTTAAAATTTTTTCAATTTGAATGCACTTAGAGCTAATTGCCATGGTCTGTACCACTTCCTATGGTTTACCAATGCTGACACTTGTATATTAGCAAAAAGAACATAGGCTACGAATCAGAAACCCTAGGTGCTAGTTCAACTAATGCATACATTCAAAGTGCAATGTTGTTTCAGTTCTCCCATGTGCGAGCATTATGAACTTGGCCTTACCCCTTCTCTCTCGGCCTCAGTTTCTTCTGAGTGATGGAGATAACCATCTTCTTCTCTCCAAGACTGATGTAGAGGTCACATAAAATAATGTATATGAATGCATGTAATATATCGTAAACTATACTATAAATATATAGTGTGTTTAGGTAACAGCTCCTGTCCAGTACAAGCCTCTCCCTCCACACACACTTATTCAGATACCCTGCATCCTTCCACCATCTGCCAACCAAACTTTGTAAGTTGAAGAAATACACAAGGAGACAAAGGGTCATTTACCTTGGTAGTTAATGTCCTATATGGATTCTGTTTATATAGGACTGTCTACAATTTTTCAGTCTAAAAATTACTCTGCACAGTTGCTTAATGGCCCTTTTATCTTCTCTTTAATCACATCTAGGACTTCTCACCATTCCCCCATTAAAGTTCCCATTTGTCTCTTTGATCATCCTCCTGAACCTTATTTGTATGCAGAACTCTACATGACACATACTATGTTTCTGGGCTAGCTGGTAGAACTTAAGGCCAAATATACCAAAGAGCTAAGCAAAAGGTAGAAAAGTCTTATTATTCCAACTACATAAAACATACATGGTGTGCATGTACATCCTTACATGTATGTGCTTGAATACTGAATACATATATTTAGGTAGATGTGTTTAGATGCTCACGGATAGAACAACAGCAAACGTGGCACGTTCATAGTTACGTTGAAAGCACTGTCACTGGAGCCATGGCTCCTAGTCTGCCTTAAGGAGCTTCAAAAATATATATAGATACCTGGACTCGAACATCAGAGATTCTGATGTAATTTGTTAGGGCGGCATCTAAAGACTGGTTCATTTCAGAAAGCTCCTCTCCCCCAGGTGAATCTAGTGAGTAGCCGGTACTGAGAACAGTACAATAGGAACACATCTTGGAGGTGGTCTTGTTTTATATCCAGCTGAATCTTGCCACGTGTTGCTCAATGAAAATTCTCTCTTTTTTAAAATAGACATTTTCCCCTGGCATTATAGGTATTAATAGTCTGCTCCATCTAAAAATTCTGCTCCCAGAAATCAGTCTTAAAGAAATACAACCAGAATGTGTAAAGACAAAGATCCAAGGAGACACTGTAAGTAATAATGAGCGACTGGAAGCAATCCAAATGCTCAACAATATAGGATCAGTTAAACACTGATAATAATAATAATAATAATGAAATGTACAGTCAATATGATGAAACTTTATATGGGACGTAAAAAGAATGGCCAAAGTTTAAAAGTCTACTCACAGAAAAAATACCCAGAATACATTTTTTAAATGAAAAAAAAGCAAGTTGTAGGATAATGTGGATATAAGATACATTTTTGTACCAAACTCTCACCCTTAAATGAGAGGGCTAACACAAATTATAGAATCTGAATATGTGGTTCTTGAATTCATAGAGAAAATCCTACTCAGACAAACATCAAACTATTAATGGCTGCATGTAGGAGTGAGATGAGATGGGTAGGGGGAAGAAGGAGATTTCTACTCTTCACTTTATATTCCCCCTTTATTATTTCAATGCTTATAAACAGACTATTGTGTTTATAATTTTTAAAAGAGAGGAAAATTATTTGCTAGTGACACCCACTCCCTCACACACATTGCCTTCCAAATGTTAATCCGGCTGTTTAACAAAAAAAAAAAAAAAAAAAAGAAAGAAAGAAAGAAAATGATGGACACTATACTGGCTGCATTTCCCCACAGATCAAAAACACCCTGCATCTTTTCCATTCAGCATTCCATTAAAGTGTAACAGAGCCAAGTCTTATGTGTGGGAAAGTGTGTCTTTGTGTGTGTGGATCCCGTTGTAGTTACAATGGCCCCTCCCTTTGGTAACAATTTAACACCCACATGCATCCTCAGGAAGGTCAAAAGGGAAAGGCAAGAATAAAAAAACATGTTTTAGAAATGTTAACTAGCTCCCACTTCCAAAATTCTTTCCCCCACATTAAAAAACGACATCATGCATGTTTCCATGAGTGTCTGGTGGCTTTAATAAAATGAGTGGTGATATCGTCCATAGAAAAAATGGGAAGCTGGCAGCATGCTTTTCATCGGAAATGAGGCACTGTGCTGGGAATAACATTGGATTTTACAACATAAATTTAAAAGTCATCATGCTTAATTCTGTATCCTTTTTATAATTCATACAGGAGTCTTGTGGCCATTTTGAAATGTTAGAGTCCTAGGGAAAGAAAAATCATGGAATTTCCATATTCATGGAAAAACAGGACCTTCTCAGATGACTAAAAGAAATCAAAATTCCATTCACAAAAGAAAAAGTAGGTAATTTCCTGTAATTTTATATTTGAAACTTCAATTTGAATCTTCAGCAGACTTAAGTGGCAAAGCACAGATTCTAGTCATCAGCATGTTTTAAGGTGTTTGAAGCAAGAGACACAAACTTGGGGGATTCACTGACGATATTTCAGCGGTATTTCTGAATGTGCTATGGTACCATGCTTTTTGTTAGCCTGTTTTGATCAATCTCTCTCCCTCTGAAGGAATGAATAAGGAAGTAAAATACAAGACAATTGTTTACAATACACAGCCTAGCTTTGGAATCCTTAGACAAGGTAGATTTTAAGACTAGCTTTACCCTCAAATCCTTTTGTGACATCAAGCATGTTACTAAAACTTTCTATGCCACAGTACTATCCTCCCCTAAAACATAAATGAAAATACCTGCTTTTCTGATAGGGTTGAAAAATGAGAGAATCCACAATAAAGTAGGTTTAAAAGTTAAGGGACTATTAATACAGGCAACATAGTGCAAAAGGAAATGATATAAACAAAGAGGAACTGTGTGAGATAGCTTCCACAAGCTTGTTTTATCATCTGTAAAATGGGATGATTAATTCATAACTAACTCAACAAATATTCAGTGTCCTCACATGCCAGGCACTGTTTTACCTGCTAGGAAGGACAATTGTTCCTTTCTACCTACTCACAGGGATATCAATAAAGCAATGTCCACCCAATACCATGAATTTACGAGATTATTCACATATTTTTCTTTTGTTGGAAAAGAAATTTATTGAGCACGTGCGATGTTAAAAGTAATGAATCAGACAAATCCTGTCTCTGAGAGCTTAAAGTCTACTGTGGTTGCTGAATATACTGAGAGAGTCAGAATTACCTTTAAAAGATAAAATGACACAAGCGATATGAGTGACAACCCAGTGTCCTGAGTGACTCTAGAGAATGTATGGCTCGGGGAGGATTCCCATGGGAGACTGGCTTGGGCTGATTTGATGCTGCTGTACAGGTGCTTCTCAGCCCGCTAGTCCTATATCCTTTCAAGGAGTGTTTACTGAGCCCTTTCTATGTGCCAGACCCTACACCAGACCTACATCGTCATGGTATATATTCTCCAAGAAAACACACATGGTTCTTGCTAACGTGGAATTGAGACTTCAAACAGTTTTTCCCAGTGCTTCCAAGCACAGAATTTTTACCAGGATATCCAAAGTATTACTCCTCAAGATAGGCTAGACACAATAGTGTGCTGATAAACCAGCTTTGAGAGGGAAGAGAGGGAAGAGTCCCTGATTTGTAACATTTGCCAATTCCCATAGTGTAAATACTCCCACTGTGGATGATTTTAAGCTACTAATGGTTTGACAAAAGGCTTGAAAAATTCCTGAATACCTAATCATTGGTTTTCATAGGCTGCTATGAGCCTGTTCTAGCATACTTTTGGAGATCAGAGGGATTTTGTTTCCTCTGTAGCCTAAGAAATGGCAGCATTTGTTAGATTCCTGATGAGCATCCACCAAATGGCTCTTCATTCCAGTCTAAATTCTTCCTCAGGAATTTACAAAGTCCTTCCAGGATGTCTTCCAAGACCCACAGGGCAATTGCCAGGGTGATTGCAGACTGGCTCCTCACCTTGGAATCAGAAGTGCCCAACTAGGCTAAAGAGTGTTCTTTGGAATGCTGAAATAGCATCTTATGAAACAAAAGCTTAAGATTCAAACACAAAACAAAAACAAACAAACAAACAAACAAAAAAAAACAAATTTAGGGGTACCTGGATGGTCCAGTCAGTAGAGCATAGAATTCTTGATTTTAGGGTTGTGAGTTCAAGTCCCACATTGGGTGTAGAGCTTACTTAAAAGACAAACAAATTTGTACTTGACCCTTTCAACCTTATGGCATGATTTCTAAGCTGAACAACAACAACAACAAATCTCAATTGGCTGGAAAATAATTGATGTCATAGTAGGAAACAAAAAACAAACAAGGTCAAAAAAGAGAGAGACCCTGTCCACAAAGCCCTTCAGTTTGTAAGTTTGTAAACAGCTCTCACCACACAGAACACATGCTAGTTGAAGGGAACAAACTTTCCATATAAGTGTTGGGTGGGGCCCAGAGGTCCTCACCTACATAGAAAGCTATTTACTATTTTATAAAATACTTCATGCAAAAGTATATGCTCTGTTAAACTTGCCTTAACAGCAAGTGCACTGGACAAGTATTGGTGGAGAAGGCAAGACAGTGCCCCTTGAGAAGTACAAAACAGTGTCCACCCTCCAGGAGCTTGCAGTCTGGTTGGATCGAGGCTATGCATCTTTACCAAAGGGTGACTTGAGGGAGTAAAACCAGGCATGCCACAGACTAATGGTCTTCAAGTGACATGTTGTGGAAGGCCAATGACTTCCAAACACCTCTGTTTTCCAGGCTGTTCACTATCTGGTCCATCTACACTATCTCCAAGTTCCTTCCTCACACTCTCCATGGCAGTCATGGTAAACTTCTCTCACTTGCTCAGCAAGGTGTGTTCTCTCCTCTCTACAAGACTTCACATGTTCTGTGTCTTCTTATTAGGAGAGGCCCAGCTGCACACCATTGCTCTCTCCCCAGACCGTCTGCATGTGGCTATCTTGGAATCATACTTTTGTTTGTTTGTTTGTTTGTTTGTTTGCAGCACCTTTATTCCTAATTGGCCCAAAGAGAAACAACCCAAATGTCATTAACTGGTGAATGAATTCAGAAATTATGGTATATCTATTCAATGGCATTCCATGCAGCAATAAAAAGGGAGGAACACACAATATGGATGTAACTCAGAAAAATCATTCTAAGTGAAAAAATCCAAAAGACACAGAAAACTGTACATACTGTATGGGAATCATACTTTTGATCTCAACTTAAGCACTGCTTTCTTTTGTTTGTTTGTTTCATATCTTCTACAAAGCCTTTTATGACCAAGCTGTGTTTGCTGTTCCTCCTTTGGGCTTCAAAGTTCTGGGTGCATTCTACCATCCCTGGCTATATATCGTACCTAATTCTAACTTCCTATTTACTTGCTCACCCTCTGTGAGAGCTCATTTAGACTATATACTGTGATAAATATTTTGCACACATTATTTCATTTGAGGCAATCCATTTATTTATCTATTTCTTTATTAAATTTTAGAGCTTTAGAGTGCAGTTGGGGTAGGGGCAGAGGGAGGGAGGGAGGGAGAGAGAAAGAGAGAGAGAGAGAGAGAGAGAGAGAGAGAGAGGGAGAGAGACAATCTTAAGTAGGTTCCACACTCAGTGCAGAGCCCGACGCAAGGCTTGATCCCACAACCCTGGGATCATGACCTGAGCTGAAATCAAGAGTCAGACACTTAGCCAACTAAGCCACCGAGGTGCCATGAGGCAATCCTTTTAATATTACTATTTTGCAGAGGAGGAAATTGAGGCTCCAGAAAGTTAAGTAATTAACTGTGATAACACTTCTAGTGTATCAGTCAAGATTCTTGGGTTGCAGAACACAGAAGCGAGTATAGCTGTTTCAAGCAGGAAAATTTGTAAAAAGATACTATGTAGCTTATAGAAACTCCTAGAGGACCAGGGATATGGGTACAGAAGGTACAGAGAATTTGCATCCTACTAACTGTATATAGACACACCCAGGAGAAAGGCCCACTTACACCCTTGCCTGCATTACCCATCAATCAATTCATCTGACCCTAGAGATGGGATACTGGAAATGGTACCATTACAGAAGCTTCTTTCACTATGAAGATCTGCTCTCTCTGAACATAATCACCACCTCCCACTGCTCAGGGCCGCCTCTGAGTCTTGTGTGGATGCCATAACTGCAGTGGAGTTTACGCAATGCCATTTCTAGCTTCTCAGCCTCTATAATAAGAATGTCAAACCAGCAGGGCATTCACATGGGCACTGAGTGTTCCATCTTATAGTAACAGCTATTTGCTCAGCACAGAGGAGCTGGAATTCAAACCTTGCCTTCAAAGTCCATGAATGGAATTGAATTGCTATCTTACTCCATATGGGTAGGTGTCTGTGTGGGACGCAGGGTATCTCAGCCCCCTCCCCCTCAGGAGCCCCCTCTAGAGTCAGACTGCAGGATTCAAATCCCAACTTCATATCTGTATAGCCTTGGTTAATTCATTCAAGCTTGCTGGGCCTAGATTGGCTCATCCATAAAATAAAGATATTTGTATCTACCTGATGGGGTTATTGAGACAATCGAAAGAGAAAATCATCTGTGAAGTGTTTGGCCTATAGTCAGTGCTAAATAAGACATTAGCTGCTGGTATTATTATTGTTGTTATGCTATCATTATTTGTTATTATTATCCTGTGCTATTGTCACTCTGAGGGATGATATCCTAGGAGGGAAAATCGTATGTTGAATAAAAATGCTAGACACGTACATTTGCATGGCACATTCATGGGGCCATGAGATCCTCCCTCTTCCCGGAGTGAAGAGTTCCTGCAAGGGAGTAGTGGGTGATAAGGCTGCGGATGGATGCAGAGCCGCATTGCACTGAAAGCTTTGAATTCCCTGGGAGAGGGACTCAATTGGGCCCTGGCAGAGACCTGCCTTGGAGGTGGTAGTCACAGAACTATTCCCAGCCTCTGTGCTTCACATCCTCACCCCAACACAAAAGGGAAGGATGAGTGACACCTCAAACAACTTTGGAGAGTCTAACAACAATTTTCAACTTCAAACAGGCCACACATAAAAGTTGAAGACTTTTGCTACAAACCCAACCACTGGGAAATCACTGTCTGGCTGACATTAATTCCCCAGTTACTGTGAAGCCGTTACTGAAAAATGCAACTTTTTTTTTATTCCAAGTCCTTTAACATTTCAATCTAGGGCATGGGCAACGTGGAGCAAATCCAGGTCAGCTCCTGCTTTAATCCCCAAACTGAGTATCAGTGTTAACTCCGTAAGGAATTAAGGCCCAGAGGTGAGGGCAGGGGGAGACGAAGGGCAATAAGAGATCATTCAGATCCTAGTAGAATTTGCTTTCTCTATGTCAGCCTCGATATATTAGAATCATCATTGTTATTGTTTGTGTTTAAAAAATTTTTAATCCCACGTTACATTTTTATTGCATTTTGAAGTCTATAAAGCTCATCTCTGTATGTTGTCTTTTTTGATTTCATTTGATTTGTGAGGATTGGACAAGTTCGGTTTCAGAATGACAAAGGTCAGGAGTAGAAGGAACCTCAGAGATCATTCTAGTTTTGTTTCAGGATGAACCATCTCAGGAGAAAGTGTCAATCATGGCCTCACTGCCAGGCAGTGTCAGAATTTGGGATAGCTTCCAGATCACCAGATTTCTAGATTTAAAAATTGGAAACATTCGTTGAGTATTATGGCAATGGTATGTGACATTGGGACTAGGGTAAAGGTAAAACCCTGAGTTTAGAGATTCCAGGCTAGTGGGAAAACAATCAGCGACTTAGGCAATTATACCAGTAGAGCAATGAACAGATGAGGCAGAGTTCAGTACAGATTGAGATAGAAATACCTATTCTCAAGGTTTCAAATTGGCACAGAAATTTTCAGGGGACACATAGTTTTAGTGTTTTGGATAAACATAAGTCCACTGTTTAAAAAAATATATTCATGCAAGATAGAAAAGTACAAAGAAAAAAGAATTTACTTAGATGCCACTACTCAGAGATAACACATTGTTAAAATCCTACTTAGCATCCTTCCAGATATATCTCCGTAGCCATCTGATTCTGCGTAGCTATAAATATGGTTGCAGGTAGGGGCGCCTGGATGTCTCAGTCAGATAAAGGTCTGATTCTTGATTTCGGGTCAGGTCATGATCTCACAGTTGATAGAATCGAGCTCCATATCGAGCTCTGCACTGACAGTGCAAAGCCTGCTTGGGATTCTCGCCTTCTCTGCCCCTTCCCTGACTGATGTGGGCACATGCACGCTTTCTCTCTCTCAAAATAAATAAGTATACTTAAAAAATATATATCATTGGGGCGCCTGGGTGGCGCAGTCGGTTAAGCGTCCGACTTCAGCCAGGTCACGATCTCGCGGTCCGTGAGTTCGAGCCCCGCGTCGGGCTCTGGGCTGATGGCTCAGAGCCTGGAGCCTGTTTGCGATTCTGTGTCTCCCTCTCTCTCTGCCCCTCCCCCGTTCATGCTCTGTCTCTCTCTGTCCCAAAAATAAATAAACGTTGAAAAAAAATTAAAAAAATATATATATATATTATTATAGCTATACATAAATGTATTCATATATGCAATCATACTATGCATGCTAATTTGCAAACTCATATTTTATTTCATAGTGTGACATGAACAAATGTTAATATCAATAAACATAGAATTACCACATCATTTTTAAAAGTTGAATATTATTTCACTATCTGGATGTACCATATTTAACCAGTACCCTATTTTTTTTTAATTTTTTTTTCAACGTTTATTTATTTTTGGGACAGAGAGAGACAGAGCATGAACAGGGAAGGGGCAGAGAGAGAGGGAGACACAGAATCGGAAACAGGCTCCAGGCTCTGAGCCACCAGCCCAGAGCCTGATGCGGGGCTCGAACTCACGGACCGCCAGATCGTGACCTGGCTGAAGTCGGACGCTTAACCGACTGCGCCACCCAGGCGCCCCTAACCAGTACCCTATTGATGGTCATTTAGGTGGTTTGTAATTCTTTGCCATTATAAACAATGATATGATGTGGGATTTTACATGTGTGTTTTGCAGAGTTATGTGAAATGTCTCTTTAGGATAAATTCCCAGAAATGGAATTGCTCTGGATGCCCTGCACTGCTGATTTGATACAGATTGCCAAATGGCCTGAAGAGTTACTTTTCAAATTTTAGGTCCCAGATGTCCAGTTATGGTGGAGCCCTCCCTACCTTTAAGCTCACTGTGAGCTCCCCAGATTCTGCAAGAAAGGCCAGGGTAGAGAAAATATCCGGCGAAAAACACAACTAACCTGTGCCTGGTTCTGGAAGGTTCTTCATGCACATTATCTTGTGCAAGCCACAGATCATTCTTTTCTTTTCTTTTTTTTTTTTCAACGTTTATTTATTTTTGGGACAGAGAGAGACAGAGCATGAACGGGGGAGGGGCAGAGAGAGAGGGAGACACAGAATCGGAAACAGGCTCCAGGCTCTGAGCCATCAGCCCAGAGCCTGACGCGGGGCTCGAACTCACGGACCGCGAGATCGTGACCTGGCTGAAGTCGGACGCTTAACCGACTGCGCCACAGATCATTCTTAAGAAGCTGGTATCATCTGATCTACTTTATATATGAAGACTCAGAAGCTCAGAAGCTGGATAAATTCCTCAAAGAGAGAAGTTTGCTATTGAAACTTGAATTTATGGGGCCACAAAATGCCCTGGGCACTTGGAGGATGAGTAGTAAAAGTAGGGTGAAGAGGCCAAGCTTTGTCTACTTTGAATGCTTACCCTCAATGCCACTGCTCCTTTGTCCTGTTCCTAACACTCTACAGAAACCAGTGCTACGGATGGGTACGGAGCCAACCCTCCCTCCATAAATGTCAGCACCTGCCTGGGGCTCCTAACATTGGCCTTTATCTTCCCCACAGGGCTGACTTTTTTACGAGTTGAAGTCTGAGAAACAAGTCAGTTTCCCACTTCTCTAAAATCTTAAAATAGGAAACATCAGCCATAAGCTATGAGAGCAAGCCAGCCAAGGTGTATGTTTGCTGGAAATAAAACTGGTAGGTCCTTCAGGGCAAGGGGGGATGGACTCAGGGGCATTTCTTCACCATCTGTTTCAGCCTCCAATGTGTCTTGATAGATGGTTTTTGCTTATTACTCATTACTCACCTCATCTTTCTCCCTGAGCTCCGTTCCTTGAAATATGGTTCTCTCATTTGAATAGCAATGACTAAGTGCATTGGAACTTACTTAAATACATTCTAAAAACATTAAATTGAGAACACACAATCCAGCAATGTACCAATTGCCAAACTCTAGTAAAAGTTGAAGTGATTAAAACAATTTAATGCATGAAACACGCGTTCAGGAAGGCAAAGAGAAAGAGTAAGTTTTTCCAGTGCAACGTCAGCCCGGTGATATTTCGGAAGAAGTGGGTGGAGGCCATTGCCAAGAGAAAGTGAAATAATTGATGAAGACCCAAAGGAAAATGCCCTTGATCTCGAAGTTATTACTTCATTTCATGAAATACCTTAAAAGTCAATGACAGACTATAAAGTCAGAAAGTCAATAGTTTTTCCCCCCCTTGGATACAATTCCAATATGTGCATATAAACATGTCAGGCAGTCCTCTAGAAAAGAAAAAAAACTATAGCTTGGGGTCTGGGTCATGTTTTCAAATAGCCTTATTATTCCTGTTATGAAGTGGACACTCAGGTATTTGGCTCGGGACTTTTATCCACACCCAAGTGATTGGGTGATTTATAACTTGCTATCCACATTCTCATAGCCGTTTGGTCAATTTAAAGGCCTAAAACTGGGCTTGATGTTTACTCTATCAGGAAAAGAAACATGTGCGCGTACACACACACACACACACACACACACACACACACACACAGCAAATTCGTATCATAGATTAACCACTATCTCAAGTGCCTTTGCCAGGGAACCAGATTCTATTTATATCTTCCTCCTTCCCCTTCTTTCCATCCTCCCTTCCTTTCTTTCTCCCTCTCTTCCTCCTTCCCTTTCTCCTTCCCTCTTTCTTCCTTTCTTCTTTGCTTTCATCCTTTTCTTATTTTTCTTTTTTTTCCTTCTCTCCCTGCCCCCTGCCATTCCCTTCTCTTTCTCCACCTCTCTCTTTTTTTGATATCCATAATTGAGGAAAGAAATGATAGACTTCATCTTGCCTTATTCCAACTGATTTCATCCTCTTTTATTTTGGAAATAGTGCTTAACATCTTAAGAGAAAATGCTTCTTGTGTGTTGACTGATCCTGATACTTTCTGCTTCTTGTTAAGCTAGAACAAGCAACCAGAGAGCATCAAGAAGTTGAAAAAAAATAAAATTGAAATCTTGGCATTTCTCCAAACAAAAAAAAAAATCCATTTGTTTGTTCATCAGTAAATAAATATTACTAAGCTCCTCTAATAATAGTCCTGGTTACTCACACATGGGCTATAGCAATGGGCAAGAGAGGGATGATGCCTGACTTCACTGAGCTTAGAGTCCCGTTGATCAATATTTACCTTATGAAACAATGCTGTGGATATGGTCTGTTACCATCCCAGGCATTTGTTTCTCCATATATATATATATATATATATATATATATATATATATCACCGTGGGGCTCATGGGAATTAACATCATCTCTAGTTGAAGAGGTAAGCCTTGATTGGCCTAAATCAATTCATATAATCTCATCTATTGTACATCAAGCTATTGTATCAGGAATGGGCACACAAACTGTGTTGTTCCAGTCAAACTGAGGACTCTCTTAATGATTAAAGAAAGAGAACTAACTCCCATCTCTCACTGTCCTCACTGCCTTCTACCCCACCCCTGTTGGACATGAATAAGGAAGCAATCAGCTATTTTGTGGCCAATAAGTGGGCCAGACCTATGGGAGTATGGAAAACAAATTGGAGAACAGAAGGAAATCCATTCTTTGGTAATATCAGTAAGCTAGATCAAACCCTACCTGAAACTTCTTGACTTTCAACTACACCCTTTATTTACCAGTTTTAGTTGGATTTTCTATTACTTAGATATGAAAGAATACTAATGTACACAGCAATGTCTTATTTATTCAACAACTTCAAGAAACAAATTTCTCACACAAATGTTTCACCTAACTGAATGAAGCTTGACACATTATATATCAAATCTATTTGACTTAAACTGTTTGGGATGGGATTTATTATAAATTATGTTATACACTTCAGCACCTTAAGAATTATGCTGAATAGAGGATGTGCAAAGTGCTCTTATAATCCTAAATACCTCCTCCATCTTCTTGAAGAACTCCAACACTTCTCAAACTATTAACATGGGTTGGGTCATTGTCCACACGCCAAATTTATTTGAATATTGTCCTTTTTTAAAGGCTGCTTTTTGTAGTTTTACAGTTATAATTCTAGCTTCCAGCTTCCTCTCTTTGTAAAGATTCCCATGCCAGCTTTTAATAACTATTCCCTTCATGTAATTTGTTGCTTATAAATCTGTTGTAAGCCAGGAAACCAAATAGCCAAATCTGCTAGAATTGTGTCTCAAATAAGAGAGAAAGGACACTAATAAATGCCTTGGTGGGTTCAGAGAAGCAAGTCTCCTGTGAACCACAGGTTCTTAATCTTGTGGGAACTCTAGGGTTCCATATAAAAACCTCAGAAGGCCTGCAGAGGGGATAAGGAGTCAATATAGCTGTGGGGTCCTGGAACCCCCAAACCATGTTTTGTCTCCACTCTTGTCTCCATTTTGTCCATTTTTCCCTATCATAAAACAGATAATTCTGTTCTGGAAAATACTTTATGTGAAAACAAAGGATTCAATTCTTTAAGAACAAAAATGAAAACTGTTCTTCTTTGCCACTTTAAATAACGGGATACCATTTTACCAGTCTACTTGTTCTTCCCAGGTAAAATATTCTCCACTAGTGATAAACTCTTGGATGTGGAAAATTGTCTGTACAGTTCCAATGATCGCAAGAGATACAAGAATTGCAGTCAGTGCCTTATCGACTCCAATGGCTCCATTTAGTTTTACAAATGTTGTTTATTCAAATCCTACTTCAACAAAGTTCATCTTTGCAAGGTCAATATTCTACCATGTTCCATTAAATCTAAGATGGCATCAATTTTAAGATACTCTATTATCATATGTAGCACTAAGAAAGAAAGAACTGCGATTAGACTGTAAACTACATAGGCCTTTTATGCATCCCTTCACATGCAACAGCTCTGTGCAGTCTTTGGCCCACTTGTATCTTGCTTTATGCCCCAGAATTTCTCTGACACCACAGTATGGGGTGCCTACACTTTGTACTGGCATACCTGCAACAAAAGACTTGGACAAGTCATGCCCTATGGGGCCACTGCAACCAACTGCCCACAATATCCTCAGGCAGATGCTGCAGAGCCAAATTTTATAAGGCTCTCCACAAAAGGTCCAAGATGAATTGCTAGTTGCCTACAGTCATGGCCATTCAATAGTACTGACTTGCATTGACATCCCCTCCTTCCCTGTTCACACACTCACTGTTGGCCCCAAATTAAACTACCTGCATGAAGGTGCTACAAACAGTCTCAGGCAGGCCCTATGAATAGTAAGACACATCCCAATTTAAGTTGTGAAAATATTTGCATCTTAGAATCCTGAAATATGGAAATATGATAATTTATGAGACTAAGACACAAATTTGTTAAGTAAACAAATTGATATCAAAAACAAGCACCTCACTCCAAAATAAATAAATAAATTTAATAAGCCTACAATTTTTTTTTTTTTTTTTTTTTTTTGGCATATGGCTCTGTTTTAGTGCCTACTGCTTTGCATCTCTATCTATTGCCCTGGGCAATACTCCCTGCTGAGCCCAAAAAGGATGCTTTGCTCCTGTAAACTCCTCAGCCAGAGAAGAAAGACTGAATTATGTTTATTTCACTCACTGCAGAAAGGCAGAAAAGTCCATTAGGGACTCTCACAATATTTCTTCAAACCTACTCTTACTGGTTTAATAAATGGCACCTCCATATATCCAGGAGTTCATAGCAGAAACTGGAAATCATCGTTGATAACCTCTTTCCAAGCCATGATACTCAATTCATTAACAAGTTATGTTTAACCTGTCTCCTTAAAATTTCTCAAATCTGTACACTTTATCTTTGCTGTCACCACCTACCTCTCCTATTCTATGCCACCATTATGTTTTGCCTGGACATTCATTGTATCTGAACTGGTCCCCACTTCCACTGTATCTGCTTAAACACATTTCCCACACTATTCCTTCCTTCCTTCCTTCCTTCCTTCCTTCCTTCCTTCCTTCCTTCCTTCCCTTCCCCTCCCTTCCATCCATCAATCCATCCATCCATCCATCCATCCATCCATCCATCCATCCCATCCATCCAACCTCCACCTTTTATCAGGTATTTATTGAAAGTCTATGTGCTAGGCACTGTGTTTTAGGGTTTGAGAATTCAATGTTATATTAAAAAAATATCATCTTTGTCTTCATGAAATGTAAGTTTGAAAATCAGATTATTTAAAAAATCATGAATCTGAACATTTTTTCTCCCTTTCTTTGGTGATATCTAATTGCTCTCTAAATATGGTCCAAAATCCTTAGCAAGCTTTATAAGGTTCCTCAGGATCAGACCTGTAATCTCAAGTCTTGCTATACCTCCCACACTGACTCTCTTCCCACATGCACACATTCTCTGGACTCTAGTTACACTGGCTTTCTATCAGATCCAATGGCACCAAACCCCTTCCTATCACAGGTCATTATACTTCCTCCTCTCCCCCTGGAATATTCTTCCCTTTCCCTAGTTGACTTTCCCTAGTTAACTCTAATTCCCTTCATTGAGAAAGTCTTCCATGAAAAGTACACTAGGCTGAATCTCACTCTTGAGATTTTACTACATGTGATTGCACTCATTAAATATTTAATAAAAGAATAATTTTTAAAATGTAATGTTATGTTCTTTTTTCGGCTGTAAGCCTATGGATAGCAGGGCCTTGCCCTTTATTGTATTTCCAATGATTAGATCAGGGTTTTTCATATAGAAAATACTCCAAAATACTTGTTAAATGAGTTTTAGGAAGGCCTTCAGGATACTGAAGTAAAAAGAATATCAGACAATGATTCAGGATGCCAAGGATATACCCCTTTATCCTTACCTTTGTGGGCTACATTTCTTTCACTTGCAAAATAAGTGGATGCCTGCAAAGACCTACACTCTTTAGATTTTTAGGGGGCACCTGGGCGGCTCAGTAGGTTAAGTGTCTGACTTCGGCTCAGGTCATGGTCTCACAGTTCGTGAGGTCAAGCCTCACTTTGGACTGTGTGCTGGCAGCTGAGAGCCTGGGGCCTGCTTTGGTTTCTGTGTCTCCCTCTCTCTGCCCCTCTCCCTCTAGTGCTCTGTCTGTCTCTTTCTCAAAAATAAATAAACATTAAAAAAAATAAACACTTTATATTTTTAAGTTTCAATGTCTGTAACATAGAGGATTTAGCAATTTAAGGATTGAACCTCCAAATTCTGATTTTTCATGGCTACCTGAATTTCAAGCATGCTGGCATATCATAGCCCTCCCCTTAAAATGTACCTGATGTATTTTAGAGAAACCAAATTGAAAATATTTAATGTACAAATAGAGTCTTGCTTTAACTGTGGTGACATGTCAACAAATATATAATCAGTTGAAAAATATACCTGGGCAAATAAAACCAAAGTTTTATGGCAGATTCTGAAAAGTAGCTTGGAAGAAATATAATACAAAATTTTTAAGATCATCCCTAAGTTATATTATAGAATTCCAAATCATTCGATTTCAGATTTTTTATAACATATTTTCTTTTAATAACTTGAGCTAACAATTTATTGAACAATTGCTATGTTCCACTAAAATATTCTATTCAATATAAATATGGTGACAGTAACTTTGCTTTGTTAGTGTTTCATGATGCATATTTTTACCATCTGTTTATTTGCAACCCAGCTGCAATTTTACATTTAACTTATATCTCCTATAAATGGCATATAGTTAAGGTTTTGCCAAACATTCAATTTTTAAGGAGTGTTTAATTCATTTACCTGGATTGTAATAACTGACACTCACTGGCTTTTCATTTCTCTGTTTCACATACATCCTTTATTTCTTTACTCTGCTTTCCTGCCTCTTTTGGGTTCCTCAAGTGTTTTATTTAATATATTCTCCTCTATTAGCTTTCTAGATATATATTCTTGTAATTTTTTTTAGCAATTATCCTACAAGTTTAAATATGCAACCCTGACTTTAAAAGTCTATGTTAATATTTTAACACCTCCTAAATAACAAAAGAAACATTTCAGCTTTACAACTGTTTTTTACTCTTCTATCCTTTGTGCTATTGTTAACCTATTTTCTTTCTTTCTTTCTTTCTTTCTTTCTTTCTTTCTTTCTTTCTTTCTTTCTTTCTTTCTTTCTTTCTTTCTTTCTTTCTTCTGTGATGTTACAAACTCCACAGGACTGTTTCATTACTGCTTTAGACAGTTAATATCTGTTTACATTCACTCATCTATTTACCCTATCTGGTGTTTTTTTATTTCTTCCTGCTTCCATTAGGGATCATTTTCCTTCAGCTTGAAGAATTTCCTACCGTATTTCTTGGAATGGCTATTTGCTTGAATGGGATTCATTAATTCTCTCATATTCAGTTTGTCTAAAAAGGTCTTTCTTTCTCATACTGTTGAAGAATATTTTTGTTGGGTATAGAGCTACAGATTGGCAATTTTTACCCCTCTTATTACTTTGATGGTGTGATTTCATTGTCTTCAGACTCCAATAATTTATAATTACAAGTTAGTTATTAGTCTTATTGTTTCTTCTTTGAACGTAATGTGTCTTTTTTTTTTTTCTGACTGTTAAGACTTTTTCATTGTCTTTTAATTTTTAATAGCTTAAATAAAATGTGACTATGGGGGCACCTGGGTGGCTCAGTCGGTTAAGTGTTCGACTTCGGCTCAGATCATGATCTCACGTCTAGTGGCTTCAAGCCCCACATCGGGCTCTGCTGACAGCTCAGAGCCTGGAGCCTGCTTCGGATTCTTTGTCTCCCTCTCTCTGCCCCTCCCCACCTCGTGCTGTGTATGTGTGTGTGTGTGTCTCAAAAATAAATAAATATTTAAAAAAATTTTTTTAAATGTGACTATGTAGTTCATTCTGCTTTTATGTATCGTTGAAGTTTACTGGGCTTCTTGAATCTGTGGGATAATGGTTTTTATAAATTTTAGAAATTCTTGACCATTATCTATTCAAACATTTTCTTCTGTCTCATCTCCTTCTGTAACTCTAACTACAGGTTTTATACTTTTTGATTTTTTTCATATTCCTCTTGTTCATTCTATTCTTTTTTTCTCTTTATACTTTAATTTGGATATTTTCCACTGACCAGTTGTGAATTTACTAATCATATCCTCTGCCATCCTAGACAGCTGTTTGAATATTTGTGTTTTGTAGTTCTAGGATGTCCACTTGATTCTTTTTCTCTACTATCATTATTAGTTAAAATTCTAAAATTTCTCATGTTTTATCTATTTTGTCAATTTTCCCCACTATTTTCCATAGCATGTTAATTATAGTTATTTTAAACTCCTTATACATACACTCCAATACCTACATTTCTGCAGGTCTGTTTCTACCCTTTTTTTTTTTTTTCTTGATTATTGCTCACATTTTCCTGCTCCTTTTGTGTCCAAGGATTCTATACTGAACATTGACATAAAAGAACCATAGGATCTCCATATAATACTCTCTACCAGTCGGAGTTTCTCCTTTCCTCTGTTACACAGTGAGGAGCTGATCATTATAATCCCATCAAGGATTGGTTGACTTGTAATTGGATTTCAGTTTTAGTAAGATTTACTGCATCCTGGTTCTTAAGCATGGCCCTGACAAGCTTTTGATTGTCTCAATTTCCTCAACTTTTAAAGTGTAACCTTTGCATATTTTGAATTTAGTTCTTTAGCCCCAGACTTTATGCAAGTTAAATATTTGGCAAGTGTCTTGAGGAGGAGATTGGTTGTGTATTTAGGCTCCATCACTCTACTTGGACTTTTTTCTCTAAACACTTAGTGGTGACCAATTCATTCTGGAACTCTCTTGGTTTTAATACTTAAAGGTTCACATTTTGGGAGCCCCCTGAGTCCCAGATAAACTAAGACAACAGGCCACACTTACACATACTGCAAGAGTGTGGGAATTTCCACTTTTCCTTTCTCACCCAGGCACTCCTGGGTCTCCTAAACCCTCTTAGAACTCAGCAAAGTTCCCTTATGTTTGGGACTCTTCTATTTTCCAGTTTATCATGCCAGCTCTAGACTGCCAAAACCTCTGCTGATTTATCTTTCCTCCATAAAATCCCTCAATTTGGTTAAAGTCCAATCCTGAGGCCAATCCTAGAATTTGCAAATGTCTCCAATTAAGAAAACTACCAGAGACCATTCAATTTCCTATTTAGGGATCTTCCTTCTCTGAAATTTTAGTTTAGTTCCCATTACTTTGTTCCTATAGCTCCCTTTTGTTTTTAAAAGTTTATTTTTGTAATTTATCATTTTTCCTGGTTATTACAATGGAAGTATTTGCCTGCCATACCCTATTATGGCCAACCTTGAAGCAGGAATCCATAGATTATGCCTCTTAATATGTAAACTTGTGGTGCTGTTATTATCTCTGCTTTATAAACAGATCAGGGAAGTTAAATGACTTTCACAGGATCATAGAGCTTGTAAGAGTCTATCCAGAATCCAAACTAAGACTGCAAAGCTCCAGTGTTTTTATTCTATAAATTACAATAATACCATTTTAAAAACTAGGAAACCGAGGTTTAAAAAACTTAAACTTATTTTCCCAAGGCCTCAGAAAAAGTTTGAGACAGAGCCAGGATTAAACCTCAGAGCACCTGACTCTTGGTCCAGAGCTCATTTCAGAGCCACATAAGAGGACATCGAGACATAAAGAAACTGGTACTGTTCTAGAGATAGGTATTATACAAAGGAAAAATACATGCAGTGAAATTCATACATCATTAATTTCCATCTTTTATGTGCAGAACTTCACTCATTTATACTGTGTACACACTGTCACATTTTATCCAAGGGTTGATATCACCTAAAAATAACTTCAACAAAAATTCTGTTAAAAATGTATGTTTTTTTTTTGAGAAATGTCAATAAATAAAATATAGTTTTCAAATACGCTAGCTGCAATGGCTTTTTAACAAGTTGAGTCGCTTTCCTCACAAAAAAACACAGGGGAGGTGGAGCACTTCTAAAGGGAAGTTACTAAGAATGCTGATTTGAAATCGTGGTAGGAAGTAGGGGAGAATCTAAAGGTATTCTTTAAGAGTCTTATTTCTTTCAATTAGGCCTGTCTGGTTCCTTTCCTGAGAGTCTCTTTCTCCCTCCAATAAAAGAAATATCACCATAGTGACTGAGGAAATGACTCCCTTTTTGTGGAGGTAGAGAAAGACGATGTCAGAATGATGGAATTTAAATAAGAACAGAAAATAGTCACTTGCTTCCAAACATCTCTCCTGTTTTGGCTTGTTATGTTCTCTGAAGAGTCCACTATTAGGGCTTCTCCTTTAGACTAATGTCCAATATTGGTAAAGTTCCTGTTTAAATGGAAATATTTCCTAGAGTGGGTACATGAATAGGAATTTACTACACAGCATAAGGTAAGTTAAGGAGTCCTAGGGAGGAGATCCTGATGAACCAAAGGACAGTGTTGCCAACCAAGGCAATATTAGGATCCTAAAGAGCAAGGGTAACTGATTCTTCCTCCCACTCCTTCCCAGCATCCATTGCCCTAGTGTGATCCCCAGAGAAACCCTTAGCCTCAGATAACTCCTCCATATGATTTACAGTCCATATACCCAGGAATTGCAGGAGTATCTCACAATAGTTGTTTAGATTAGCCATAACCATGCACTGTGTTAGGAACTCAAGGCTGGGATATGATAAGGCCACCTCGTTAGTGATACAAATTCACATTTGTCCATCTATTCATTTCTTCAACAAGTTTCTATGGAATACCAATCACATGGCAGGCATTGCTTTAGGGACTTAGAATATAGTGATGAAAATGACAGGCATGAGTAATTTCCAGAAGCTCCAATAACTAGGAATGGTAGAGAATTACATGTTGGCCAGAAAAAAAAATACATATAAACAAACAAAATATTATAAACAAAACAAACATATCTACTAGCATCCAATCTGTCACAGATATTCTCTGAATTCTAAGATATCCTCAGACCATATCTAAAATCTCAGCAGAGAAGTGAACAGTGCAGAGTACCTGGATGGCTCAGTTGGTTAAGCATCTGACTCTTGATTTTGGCTCAGGTCATGATCTCATGGTTTGTGAGTTTGAGCCTCGCATCGGGCTCTGTGCTGACAGCATAGAGCCTGCTTGGGATTCTGTCTCCCTCTCTCTTTGCCCCTCCCCTGCTTGTTCTCTATCTCTCTCTCAAAATAAAAAGTAAAATAAACTTTAAAAAAGTGAACAGGGGCGCCTGGGTGGCGCAGTCGGTTGGGCGTCCGACTTCAGCCAGGTCACGATCTCGCGGTCCGTGAGTTCGAGCCCCGCGTCAGGCTCTGGGCTGATGGCTCAGAGCCTGGAGCCTGTTTCCGATTCTGTGTCTCCCTCTCTCTCTGCCCCTCCCCCGTTCATGCTCTGTCTCTCTCTGTCCCCCCCCAAAAAAAATAAACGTTGAAAAAAAAAAAAGTGAACAGCACCTTGCACGCCTAAGGAAGGAAGGCTATTAGCATTCATCCAAATCAGTGTGTTAAAATGTCCCTGTTTCTCCAAGGAAGCCCCAACTACCTCAGCAGCTGTATTCAGACAGCAGAAACCTGGCTGCCTAATCATAGGTGTGTGCCATTCAGTCTCTATCTTAACATGGTTCCATAACATGGTTCCAATGCAGTTCTCATTAGTAAGTAAAAAGAAAAGGGTGGGGGGACAATACACAGGGATGAGGAAGTTGCAGGCGTTCTAGAGAAGAAAGATAATGTAAGCAACTGAGGCAGAACAGTGTGTAGTACTTAATGAATTATTGGGCATTCAGAAGCCGCTGTGACCTTTGAGAAAATTCACCAAATTTCTAATCTTCAGAGATATGCAATATACTGACTTCCTTTCACAAGAAATCTGTAAAAGTCAAGACGTTCTCCAAACTCATAACAGAAGGGACCCTTCCTCCTTGCTGCTTACTTCTCATGAGAACTAACCAGTCACCATTAGAGATCAGCTCCAGCCTGTCCTTCCACATTACTATGACCACTAGGAGGTGCTGAATTTCATTTTCTTCTGTTCTTGTGCCTTCTGAGTGTGCATCTCCATTTGTGTAGAGCGACTGAGTGGTAAATATCAAGTCCTTGACTTTCTCAGACCTACGGGGCTAGTGTAGAAAAAATAAAAGGGCTCTCAATAGTTTTATGCTCCTTTCTTAAGCTGACCGTTCTTTTCTGTTTGGAGTTCTATTGCCTGGTGTACAGAGAAGTAATAAAACATGGCAGAGCACAGTACAAGGTTAATATATCATACATCCACATTGGTGTGTATTTTGAAATGGTTCCATGAGACTCAGAATTAGCCTCAAACTTCAAACCTGAGTTCCCTGCTCTTTTGCTGCAGCTTAAATTATCACCCTTGCATTTTGTAAACAGACTCAATTTTCCCTAGGAATATACACAAAGTGTGGCAGTTTATACTACAGTGCCCAGCATCAAACTGTTTCAGTTAAAGTCCTAGCTTAAGAATTTACTAAGTGTGTGATCTTGGGGAAATCACTTCCCATAGTATGTCTCAGTTTCTTCATCTATAAAATGGAAATCAGTAATAATCCCTATCGCATACAATTGCTTTAAAGATTAAATGGGAATGAGCTTTAAAACTCTTTTCACAGAGCCTAGCAAATAGTAAATACTAAGGCATGTTTGTGGCTATATTTATATATGTACCTATGCACATACAGAGCTATATTCTGCATAAGTGAAACTCAAGAATTTTGATCACGAACTTGAGTCATACACATACACACAAGTATGTGTGCATATATGTGCATGTGTGTAGGAATAGAAACATACATATATTTTTTTTAACTCAAGTACTCAACTTCATTCCTTACCCAACATTATGAGACATGTTTACCATGCCTCACCACTATGCACCAAGCACAGCATGGCCCTAGGGAAAGTTAAACCACTGGCATCTCAGTCAAGGAAAGCCAGGTGAACTTGGATGGAACAAGTTTATGAATTTCTCTTCTGCTTCTAAATCTCTGAGTCTTTTGCCCATTGGGTTATCCCTTATTTTATCTAATGTATTTAATTTGCCCCTACCTGGGGCATTTCTTTCTTTCTTCCAGAACTTGTTATGGTATCACCTTTAATGATAACACACATTCTTTCCTGCTGATTCTCCATATACCCTCTCTATATGTAGCATCCAATCATACATTCCTATTAAGAACCCTCCCACAAGTCCATTGGGATCCTGTGTCTGCTAAGTCTCTGGAAAAATGGACCCCAGTGGGCTCTCAGCTTTGCCCGAGCTCTGTTCTCCTCCACATTCCTTTTGCTTCCTCCCTTGGTGTTCTTCCCACAGTATCCCAGGCCTCTCTCCATGTGTACATCTGTCATCAACTTTTTTGGTCTTACAATTGTTCTGTCTTCCCAGTAAACTTGTGGCTCATTATAAAATTAGCATTTCCTAAACCCACAAGCATGAATGTCCATGTGAACACCCACATATTCATGCACACACAGAACTTTATTTTAGAAGCCAACTGGATACAGAATACTTTAAACAAGGAAAGAATCACAAATTGTTTGTTTCTTCTTTGTGTGCTGTAGGATCCACACATAGGTGAAGCCAAATCAGAAAGTGGTGACTTTAACAGTTACTTTGATCATAGACTCTTTTAAGAATATTATGAAATTCATGAACCCTTGTCTTCAGAAAAATGCACATATGCGTGAGACTTTGTATATAATTTCAGTGGAGGTGGGTGAGTTTAGGTCTCATATGTCTTTGGACCCCAGATTAATAATCTCTGCTATAAAAGGATGCATTAGGTGCTATAGCAAATAAACAAATAAATAAATAAATAAATAAATAAATAAATAAATAAATAAATAATAGTGCCATTTATTGAGTCACCACTATATAATGCAAGTTTCTGATTTTCTCAATACCCCTGCAAGTTAACTATTACTGTTTCCATCTTGTAAATAAAGAAACTAGGGCTCAAAGAAATCAAACAATCGATGTAAAGCAATTTATCTGACAAATAACAGACCTGGAATTGGTCTAATGCCTGGCCTTTCCTCCTGGTCCATTCTGCTCTCTGGTGTTTGGCCCTCATACAGGCTTCAAGTTGGCACTATCAGCTATCCAAGCCCACTGTGTACTGAGTGGCATCACAGTGAGGTCTCTGAGCTTTTATAGGGTTGATTCAAATTACAAGTCTTAGTTTAATGCCATGAGGATGACTAAAATTAGCTGCAGATGGTTCCATACTAGCTGTAGTCATTAGCTCTGACATGCCACTCAGATCAGGGTTGTATGTTGTCTCCAGAGCATCTTAGACAATGCAATTCCCATGCATCGAACCCTCCACATAATTTACGCAGGAACAGCCTTGCATCTTGGTTTGAGTTTTCCATAGACTTGTCTCAATAGAGTTGGGAGGCTTTGATGCAGTGCTTAATTTTCAATGCCTATTGTCTTTTTAAAAAAGAGCACGCCAAATGTAGCCCGACACGCCTTTGAAGTTGTCATCATGTCAGCATTCTGACATGTAATGACCATAGGATTTGCCTTCTAATTTTAACTATTTCTACTTGAGGAAGGAAATTTACACAGTGGGAAAATATGTTGCCCTTTGCTTTGTTTCCTTTTCTTCTGGGGGAGAGTTATTCATGTGTGTCTTGAATACAATAAGAAATAGCACACGCTACTATCAGGATGTTCTCGGAAACATTATTTTGAGCTTTTATTCTCATAGCTGGATTCCACTGTAATTCTCACGTGGCAGGAGTAAACTATTAATAGGATTCCAACTTTTTTTTTTACCAGTAGACCCCGGAGAAGTCTCCTTTGCCATGTGAGTGAAGGGCAGATTGGATCTTGACATGACACATCGACTTAGTTTCCAAAACAGTAACTTTACTAAATAAATCATTTCAGCGCTTGATTGTTATTTATACATGCAAATCTGGTTTTCATTTGTTGGAACCGGACAGGAGGAAAGCTAATAATCTCATCAAAAACTGAATATTTTCCATTTTGGAAATGGCACAAAGTTCATAATCACATGACCTGAACTCTGCCACAGGCGGGTAAATCAAACACCTCCCTAGTATGTCCTACAGACACGCAGAACTGAGATAGGAGGACTCTGGGGGAGTTTGCAAGCCAGAGCCTCAACTGAGGCCAATGACTATTTGGCCTTCCTCCTAGCATCATATTATTTGTCTCCAGGGGTGATATCCCGAGAGTAAGAAAGTGGGCAAAGGTGAGAAGAAAAACAGATAATTTAAACTCTTGAGCATTTAGTTAATAGCATGAGCTTCAAAATAAATTAAAGGAATTGAATTTGTAAATTGGGTTCCTCTCATGGTAAAAAATCTGATTATATCTGGAAAAGGTTCCAACTTCATAAGCAGGGATATAAAGGCTCTGGGAAGAGACGTCTATCTTCAATAGTTCCCACACTGTCATGAAAGTCCACCAATAATCCCTTGTTGTAAGCATTGCCCTCTTTTTGATAATTCTCTATGAATGTGCAGATAAAACACCCAGTTCCACACACCTTGGGTGGGTTCTCTGTCCATTTCATTCCCTTTGATTCGCCTTATCTTAATTTTGGTGGGGAGGAGGTCTTCTAATAATGCATCATTTGTGCTATGAGGAAGCAAGAGAGAAAAGTTCATGAGTTTATTGGTACCAGTTGTTACTCGGATACTCTGAAGGTCCAGAGCAAATGAGGATTGTTGGCTCAAAGAACAAAGATACTAATCTGAAATGGGACTGTCTCTATGACAAAGGGTACTGGGACATGGTTGGGAACCTGGGAGAGTGTAAAAAGGATGGAGAGATAGAGAGAGAACAAAGGAAAACATCAAAGGGCCCATGAAGGGCAACTTGAAAAAAGTAGAAAAGTTACTTTTGCACCCTTCTCTGAATTCCAAGTGTATGTGTCATTGACTATAAGTAATATCTTTGTATCTTTCCTGTTGGTGGACCTACCCTACATGCCTTCCAGCTGCTACAGGGTGTGAAAGCACTGTTACTTATTGTAGTATGTGGCTTCTCTTCCCAGACAGTTCTCATCTCATGGGCGAAAGCTCAGAAAAGAGAGAAAAAAAGAAAAGCCATAAAGAGGGGTGTGAAGGAAGCAGACATTCCTTGTCTAACTCAAACTTTGGCCCAAGGCTGGCCTCATTTAGAAATCTGAGCAAAGATCCTTCTTTTCCAAAACAGAAGAATAATTTTCTCTCCTCTTGGAGAAGTCTTTGGTGGGTTGATTCCAGGATTTTGGGGGAACTTTCCACCTTTAGAAAACCCATTAGATATCAGACTATAATTGTAGTTTCCAGGTGTTCACAAACCCAGATTTGTGAGGAGATGGTTACATGGCCCCTGCATGGAGAGCTTTTGGTTTTTATAGGGAACTGAAGTAGGCAGGGTAGCTTTTGTATGAATACCAAAGATCGTGGATGCTTGGGGACCCCTTTGGCAGTGAGATTTGGGACTTCAGAGCAGTGTCCTCTCATCTTCCTTGCATTTGTGTGTGTGTGTGTGTGTGTGTGTGTGTGTGTGTGTGTGTGTGTTTGCTTGATTTTATATTGCTACTTTCAGTTTAATTTGTTCCAGTTCTAAGAGGATTATGCTTTTAGTACCATCCTTGTGATGATTAATGTGTACTAATTGTTCTACCTTTGAATCAGGACTCTTTGGAGCTGTCTAGGCAAAATCTCCCTTTTGTAGGAGGCAGGGCTGATGAGCAGGAATCCCAAGGGGGCCTCTGCACTGCTTCAGGTTGATGTAAGGAGAGAGATTAAACAAAGTGCGGAAAGTAGCTTCCTTTTTGATTGTGCCCCAATGGAAATCGTGTTGTCCCACACATTGTATTAACTATTCTGGTGGCTTAAAAAATAGAATCAGTCTGAGCAGTTAAAGAGGCCCTAATGAGAACTTTTACAGCTATGGGGCTTGCTTTTGTCATATTACAGAAAGTAAGGCTGTGATTTGTCACTAATTTTCATTCCTGTTGCCTGGCTCAGCCAAGAGACTGGTGGCCTAATGAGCAATGTAAATCAAATCTTCTCTGCCCATGCAGTCTCAGGTGGGTGAGGACAATGAAGGCGCGAGAAGGAAAAGACCCGAGGAACGATGACAGTGGAGGAATAAGGCAGTGTGAGATGTCCCTTGCTAGGGATAAATCTGGAGATCAATTTCTTTCAAGCTTTTGTTCAAGCTTCATATCCCTACAGACATTAGGTAGAAAATAGCTTGAATTTTTAGAAGACATATTTAAATTTACTTCAAAGATCTTTAAGTGTCATTCCACAAACATTTCCTAAATTTGCTCCCAACATTCATGTAAACTGCTACCATTGAAGAAAAGGAAGAAAAGGAAGAAGAAAGGAAGATTAGGGGAAAGAAAGGAAGAAAGGAAAAACTGAACAACTTTACAATTTCATAAGGTTTTCTTTTAACAGAATAATTACAATTTTAGTTGTCACTCAGACAGGTTGAATGACATATTCTAGCCAGGTTTTTGAAGCTGGCAGCATGTCAGGAATACCTCAGGAACTTTGTGAAAGGTAAAGGTCCCTGGGCTCCAAGCCCATCCCCCATTTCCTACCTATTCTCAGCTTCCAATACAGGCATAGTGTAGGGCTCGGGAATTTTTTAATTTACTTTTATTTTTTAAAGGGCCCTAGGTAATTTCTAATGAAAATTAGTGACAAATCACAGCCTTGCTTTCTGTAATATGACAAAAGCAAGCCTCATAGCTGTTCTCATTAAGGCCTCTTTAACTGCTCAGACTGATTTTGTTTTTTAAGCCACCAGAATAGTTAATACAATGTGTGGAACAACATGATTTCCAAGTTGTAGATAAACAGAGAAAAGGTTGAAGCACCTTTAAATACATTCAGCTCAATGAGTGGGTTCTAGGGCCTTCTGCCATGTGTCTGTGTTGGCCTCGGTAGCAGATATAAAAGAAGCAGAAAAGATGTTGACAAGGTCTTCCTGTATGTCTCTCTTCACAATCAAGGAAAAATATTTCCAAAATATTCCCATAGAAATCATGGATGTTGTGGAAGAAGTAAAGAATATCTCAGATGTATCTGTGGTTCCCCGAATTTAGGTATTTTAATTGTGGGGGGAATGTCATTCACAAGACGAAACTAGATTCATTGTTTATTGATTTGCAAGGAAAACTAGGGGCCTATGAATTTAATATGGCAAAGACAGGGGTCAGAAACAAGGGTGACCATATTGTCCTGGTTTTCCTGGAACTTCCTCTGTTTTAAAATGAAAAACTGTGGCTATCTTGTTTTGTTTTGTTTTTTTTTTTTCAACGTTTATTTTTATTTTTGGGACAGAGAGAGACAGAGCATGAACGGGGGAAGGGCAGAGAGAGAGGGAGACACAGAATCGGAAACAGGCTCCAGGCTCTGAGCCATCAGCCCAGAGTCTGACGCGGGGCTCGAACTCACGGACCACGAGATCGTGACCTGGCTGAAGTCAGACGCTTAACCGACTGTGCCACCCAGGCGCCCCGGCTATCTTGGTTTTAAAACTGAAAGTCTCACATCTTGGGAAGTCCCTCAGTCCAAAGTAAATCAAGACAGTTGGTCACCCTACACAAGACCATCCAGATCAACATGGTCAAAAATGGGTCTTTTCTATGACACAACCAGTGAATTCACACTAACAATTGTCTGTGTGACTTTTTGCCTGGATTAGTTGGCTGTGGTTTTGATTCTACTGACAGATCAGCACAGAACATATGGTCAAATACTTTGAGAAGAACTCACTGAAGAGTGTCAGAAGCCCTAGGCAAGAGCTCTGATGTTGCCTCTTCTTGCTGTATGATCTCAAGCATGATTGGTGGGCTTAAATTCCATCCTTTGATACAACATCCATACAAACACGTAAGCATGGACACTGAAATTTTATAATATACATGGAAGCACATTATAATCTTTAAAGCTTCCTACAGGGGCGCCTGGATGGCGCAGTCGGTTAAGCGTCCGACTTCAGCCAGGTCACGATCTCGCGGTCCGTGAGTTCGAGCCCCGCGTCGGCTCTGGGCTGATGGCTCAGAGCCTGGAGCCTGTTTCCGATTCTGTGTCTCCCTCTCTCTCTGCCCCTCCCCCGTTCATGCGCTGTCTCTCTCTGTCCCAAAAATAAATAAACGTTGAAAAAAAAAATAATAAAGCTTCCTACAAATGATTAATTGGACACAGATCATAAAGCCAGAACCAGAGCAGAAGGAGAATGCTCTCACTGGAACAGACTACCAGAGCACAAGGAACACCGTTTGTAAGTTAAATAGGTCAGGACTGCAGGCCCAGGATAAAACAAATAGCAAGGTTTCCTTAAACACATTCCTGGAGCTGGCATCCTCCTTGGTTTAAAAAGTCCTACTTTTGTCAGGTGGCTCTGGTTCCAGCCTGAGGGGACAAATCACAATTGGACTAAGCCAACCATGGAATCCCTATTACTCTTTCCTAGAGACTGATGTAGTTATTTCATGTTATCCGTAGGCAGTGAAACACAGGAATAGACTGCTGCTTGGGGCAAGTTTGCCTTGCCCAATAAAAGAGATAGTAAAGCAAGTGGAAGCCCTCCTTTCCTCACCTTCTTGCTTTGGAAGTGAGAATGCAGTGATGACTGTGGTCACCATCTTGAACAAAGAAGAGAGACAATGCTGAGCATCATATCACTGAGGGGTAGAAAGAGCCTGGGTCCTTGAGAACATGGTTAGGCAGTTGACCCTGATCATCTCTAGATTTATTGCTAGGTGAGATAATAAATATCCTAATCTTTAAAGCACAGCTACTCAAAATGTCAATCATAAAATAGTGCCAATCTATGGACTATTTATTACTGATTCATGCTAAATGCAGAATTTGGGAGCATTTATAAATTTCGCAACAGTTTGATGGAGTAATTTTATGTCTATTGAATCTAAACAAAAGAATTTTGAACATAAGTATCTTCTTATTTCATTTTCTGTTAATTCATTTTATCACATTTTACAAAAGTATCAATCCATGATATACTGGAAATTAGAGGGAAAAAATGAACTAGTTGTTTGTCCCAGATAGTTTGAGAAGCATTGCTTGAAGCCAGTTTTCTGCAAACTCTGAGAGCCACTTTAGCCCAATGCCTTCTTTTATATATAAAGTTTTGTTGGAACACAGCCACACCTTTGTTTTCATATTATCTATAGATATATTTATCCTATAATGGCAGAGCTAGTCAATCCTGACAGACATCTTATAGCCTACAGAGTTTAAAATATTTACTATCTGGCTCTTTACAGAAAGAGTTTGCAAATCCTTGAGTTAACCATTCTCAGGTATACATTCTCTTACTTTCAGTTGAAGTAATTCTAACTTACATATTCAGTTGACCTTGAACAATATGGGGTTATCGTGCTGATCCCCCACAAGGTCAAAAAAATCTGGGTATAACTTTTGATTCCCCCCAAACTTTACTAACAGCCTACTGTGAACCGGAACCCTTATCAGGAACAGAAATACTTGATTAAGATGTAGTTTGTATGTTATATGTATTGCATACTGTATTCTTACTCTAAAGCTAGCTAGAGAAAATAACATTTTATTAAGAAAATCATAAGGAAGAGAAAACATTTATAGTACTGTACTGTATTTATTGAAAAAAATATTCGCATGTAAGTGAACTCATGCAGTTCAAATCCATATTGTTTGTCAACCATAGTAAATTAACTTCTCTAGGTCCCATTGTGCTCATCAATAAAATGGGATAAAAGATCACATTGGTTTGTTGAGAGTATTGAATAAAATAATACATACAAGGTTCTCAGGAACGTTATATGTCATACGTGTGTATGTTATAGTAAGCATATAACATGTAAAAAGTTCTCTTGTTTCCCTGCAATCACCCTTTGATTAAGAGGCTACTGTGTCAAAGGTCAAGAGTTTCTATACACAAATCATGGGATATAGTAGCTCACTGATATTGTGTTATCATTTACTGCAGTCGGTTGGGAAAACTTCATCAACAGCTAGGAAGTTTGACCCAGTGGTTAAGAATAACACATGGACAATAACCATTGACTAGATTTTAGGGATAAAGTACAAGTCGTTTTAGTATTGCCTGGTTCAAGGTACTTAGGACTTAACGTAATAAAAAAAACCCTTCTAAGCAAAGAGGAAAATGGGCTGAGAACTCCACTTTTACTTTTTAATATTTAATGGAGGATGATTCCCTGTGTTCCCATGTGCTGTATTTCAAGGCTGCACATTCTTGAACTGTTACTGGTAACAGGAAACTAATGTGATTTTTTTTTTTTTTCTTTTTAGGAAAGCTAACAATGATTTCAGAAGTGTGTGTTTGTTATCAGATTTAGGGCACTTGTCACATTTTGGCCTGAAGGCAAGCCAAGGGAGGGTTTGAAAAAATATCCAAGAAACGTCTTCATTGCTCTTTCTCTCTTCTAATTAAAATGCAGTTCGTCTTACAGATTCCAGAGCATTTTGGATTTGTGGTTGCAAGCATGAGGTCATTTTTCCTGCCTATATGACCACAGTACATTTTTAAAGTCTTTAGTGTTTGGTAACAACAGACAAATAACTGGAAACCTGAGAGCTGAGCTCAAGTTCTTTGCAGAGTGTTCCCATCACTCCTCTGCATGGGGTAAAAACGAGTCCACCTCACTGGGCTAGTGCCAGGATCCCTGGACCCTGCACTGTGAGGCTAAAGTATTGCTACCATGCCAAAGAGGCCAGCCAACTAGGCAATACAAAGGTGAAGAACATGGCTCTGGGGTCACTCAGGCCAGAGCCTGCATTCTGGTCTGTCAACCTTGCCAGCGATATCGAGCAAGTGATTTTAACCTCTGTGAGTTTCTTCTTCCTCAACTGTGAAAAGAGTAACTTCATAGGGTGGTTGTGAAGATGAAATAAGAATAAATATAAAATGTTTGGCACAGTCCCTGGGATGTAGAAGAGCGTAGTGAACATATCTGGCTCTCCTTTTCTTTATTTCTAGCTATTCATCCTTTTTTCAAAACTTGGCGCAAGAACCTTAGGGGAAGCTGGTACTATCCCCCAAGTTTCAGACAGGGTTCTGGTTTGACTAACTAATCATTATAACTGGATGCCAGCGATTGGATCAGAGCCCCAGACTTCTGAAACATAGCCAATCAGTGCATGTCTTTATTCGAAGGAAAAGCATATGACCCATGTTGGTCCAATAAGACTGGTCAGAAAAGACATTTTTCCCTCCCTTGCTGGATGTGAGTAGGGAAGCCCCTAAACGTCAGCTATTGCAGTCATCTTGTGACCACAAAGGAGGCCAGTCTCAGAAAGCCGAGATACAGAGTAGGTACAACCAAGAACATGAGGGCTGGAGCTCTGATTGCATCATCCAACCCCTCCTTTCTTTGGATTTCCTGTTATATGATGTAATAATTTCTTGTCATTACACCACTTTGAGTCAGACTTTGGTTACATGCAGTAAAATCATCTAACTGATAAGAATTCAGTAAGTATTGGCTATTATCTGTCAGATCGTGCCCAGTAAACTACCCTTCTGTGGATCCCAAGAGACTTGGGAAAGAATTAGAGAATAACACAAATTTATGACATCTCTATATTGAGCAACTAATGTAAGTTTGGCATTTCATATGCACACACTGTCTTTTTGGACCCTCCCAATAACTTTATGAAATTGTTATATTACTATGAGTAAACTGAGGCACAGAGAGCTCACGTGACTTCCCTGGGCTGAACAGCTAACATTTAGCAAAGTCAAGAAAACCCAGGTCTGTCTGGATCCATAGACTGTGCTTCGGCCACGACTCCTCTCCTGCTGCTTCCTGTGCTGCCTCCCTTTGCCAAGGTCTTTGTTCCTCTGTTGCAAAATCACCCTCTTTCCCAGAACGAATCCACAGCTGCATGAATGTTGGGGAGAGAGAAGCTGCAGGCTTTTTTTCCAACGTCAGGCAAGAGTTGAGTGCCTCATTAGGCAATGGGGTAGTACAGAGGGGCCCTCGCTTTAAAACCAAACCAAACAAACAAAAGAACCCTAGGAGATGTTCATAAAATTATCTACCACATCATATAAACTAGGAGAAATTCCCCCAGAAGTCTCTACCTAAAAGGGAGAAAAAAAAAAAAAAAGGATAAATGCTAACAATGATTTAATGAGAGAGCCTTCTAATTACCTGTTGCAACTGTGAGGCTTATTTGTGTGCACGAAGAGAGGAGCGGGCCAAAGTGACTGCTGAAGTGTGAGAAGCCACTACCAACTGAAGAGAGGTCAGAACAGAAGCTGGACAGTGTCCTGACTGGTGTCCTGAGCAGAGACACCCATGTGTCCCTGCCAGGAAGGCAACCCTGTTGTCCTCTAGCTGTGCACACTTAGACTCACCTCGTTCCCCTGGACCAGTCGTTCTCAAACTGTAGCATGTACCAGAATCATCTAGAAGACGTATTCAACACAGATTGCTGAGCCCCACCCCAGAGTTTCTGGTACATGCAGTAGGAGGTGGGGTCAGAGAATAAGCTTCTCTAACAAGTTCCCAGCTGATACTGCTGCTGGTGATCGGAGGACTGCACTTTGGGAACTGTTGGCCAAGGCTAGCTATGTTGTATTTGTAGAAACTAACACCTGGTCAGCCTCTCCTCTGCACTGACCTTCAAGGGCTGTAGAACTCCTTCCTCATGGGGGCCAAATGCCTAGTTTTGATGATTGACTCTTCCTGTTCATTCCCTTAATGCCTTAGGCTCTGACTGAATAACAGCCTAATAGGCCATTCCCTCTGAAACCTGGATCTTCCTTGGCTCTCATGAGTTCTAATCAGGTCAGAGATGGTGTCCTTGATTCCCAGTCTCTGTTGCCAACATTTTGACTCTGCTGATGCCAGTAACAGGCTGGCACCTTTACTTAAAATGATAACATCAGCATCAACAATTTTAAGAGCTTCTGCTTACAGAATATGCATTAAGAGTCTTCTGTGGCTGCTTGTCAGGCTTCACTTGACCTCTGTTAGTGGTCACCCAACACCCCATCCACCCCCTCTCCATGACCCTTGGTTGGCCTGACTCCACGGCAAGGTCCTCTCTGAGGTGACTTCCTCTGGCCGATCCCTTTAGTCTCAAGGTCCACCTGCACCGAGACCTGGTCCATATAAAGCATCTCTGAGATTTTTATCTATAAAAAAACTTCCTAACTTATCAAAGTGTCTATTTCATTTCCAAAAAGCAGAGGACACATTCACTGCCATGGCAAGGATTGGCCTGCCTTCCTTCAATGAATTGAGACTGTACACTTTTGGCTTACATTTATCTAGGAAATAACTTTGTTTCCCAAACGTGCCACCAGTGGTTTGTGGATGTTTTTATGTGGCACTCTGACATGACATTACTTACACTGTATTACTCAGTGAGAAAATTGCTTCCTTTTCAATTCTCTTTGAAACCAACTAACAGAGTTGGGGGAAAAGTCTCAGTTTTGTGTTTATACATCTCTTTTATTCCATCTCTTTCTAATTTCTCTTTTTATATAATGGAGAGGAGACCATAGGCTAAGAACTCCAGTAGACAATGATGATTTTCGAGTATATAGTAATACTGTTTTGATACAACTCTATTTTTGTGTATACTTCCAACTTATGGCAGGTAATATTGACATGGCATTTACAGTGGTGACTTAAAGTTCCATTTACAAATAAATGTGCTTAAGAAAAAGAGGATTTTGTTTAAACAAAAATATTATATAAACTAGGATATGGGTGTCACATGAGTGTGACAAAAATCATTAGGGTAGGGGCGCCTGGGTGGCGCAGTCGGTTGAGCGTCCGACTTCAGCCAGGTCACGATCTCGCGGTCCGTGAGTTCGAGCCCCGCGTCGGGCTCTGGGCTGATGGCTCGGAGCCTGGAGCCTGTTTCCAATTCTGTGTCTCCCTCTCTCTCTGCCCCTCCCCCGTTCATGCTCTGTCTCTCTCTGTCCCAAAAATAAATAAACGTTGAAAAAAAAAATTAAAAAAAAAAATCATTAGGGTTGTGTGACAGTGATTTTTACCTGTCAACTTGCTGGGCCACAAGGTACCCACACAGTTGGTTAAGCATTATTGTGGTTGTGTCCATGAGGATGTTTCTGGATTAGATTAACATCTGAATTGGTGGACTTAGTAAGTAGATTTCTTTCCCAAATGTGGGCGGGTCTCGTCTAGTCAACTGAAGGCCTAAAGAGAATGAAAGTAAGAGGGAACTCCTCCGGTGTGACTGTTGAGCTAGACATAGGCTTTTTCTGACCTTTAGACTCAGACTGAGTCATCGACTCTTCCTGGGTCTCAAGCCTGCCAGCTTTCAGACTCGAACTTACGTGTTGGTAATCTTGGTTGTCAGGCTTCGGACTGGGACTGGACCCACACACTGCCTCTCCTGCATCTCCAGCTTGGCAACTGTAGATGCTGGGACTTCCTAGTCTCCATATTCACCCCTAATTTTTCTTAAGTCCTAGATATATGCACTGTCCCTTTGGAGAATCCTGACTAACCCATGAATGGCAGAAATTCAGGAAACATTGGTAACAGAAATGTGTTGTGCTTTGTACCGACCCACAATGAGTAGGATTGATATTGAATTGTTTCTTTTTCCTTTCACCAGTGGTGGGAACAAATTGCAAGGAGTAATTATACATTAGATAAATATTTTTTGAGAGCCTAATCAACAAAATTTACTTTGGAGAAGCAGCTGCTTCTCTATTAGATGGTACCTTTGCAAATAAGATTGTTGTCCTCAGCATGGGCCCTGCCTACCTCCTCCCTCTCATCTCCTGCCAAGCTCCCCTGTAACTCTCATACTCCCGCCATATTGGCCTTCCTCTAGTTCCTCAATATATCTTATCCCTTCTGCCTCTAGGCTTTTGCAACTCTAGACTGCACTTCTCCTCTCCTACCTCTTCCCTTTTCCCTTGACCAACACAGCCATTGATTTAGATGTCTTAAGTGTTGTTTTTATCAGAGAAGCCTTGCTGACCTCCAGACCAAGTGAGCATCCATCCTTATGGCACCTCATCCTTCTCCTCTGAATCATTCTTCACAACTGTAATCAAATAATCATCTAGGTGTTGATTTATCTAATGTCTGTCTCCTCTGCTGGATTGTAAGTTTGTGAGAGCAGGGAACTTGTGTCATCATTGGTTCTCAATAAATATTTTTGTAAATGACTTAATCATGACCCATCATGAAGCATTATGTAGGTAACAGGGACCTAAAATATCCTTAAATGACTAACTGGAAAGACTATAACCATTTTTACTTTTAGGGATTCAAGTCAGGTACCTATGACTACTAGCTATAACAAGTGGCCAAAATTATCTGTGCATCAAGTGAATCAAATCACCCAAGCATGCAAACCTGGCTCTCCCAATTTATTGCTTATAAAAACAAGAGATTGGGAACAGTGGTTGAAGCCAGATGTTCTGTGGGCTGGAGCTCATTGTCCTAATACTGCAGATTCCCATAACTAGAACTGTGTGTATTTGAGATGCTGGGACATAAGATACAACCCAGAAAATATTTTGAAATAATGTTGTTCAATTACATAATCCTTGTTATGTTATTGAATAGAACACTGTCTTATATACACTATTATAAAAACATTATGCCTGGGTCTCAAGTTCTGGAATATCCAATTACAATAGCTTTTTTCCACATTTGTATTCTCTTTATTTTATTTAATTGCCTTAACATTTTCAGCAGATTTATTGTATATGACAGTGAGCAACCTGAGCCTGTGTAAGAGCTAGTCATGCTATTTCCTGAACCCCACCCACCATCTCCCTAATATTACTCTGTCCTCCCTTGAAAACTCCTTGTTAGCATAGGCCCTGTCCCCTGCTTAGAGTGTGAACGATCAGAGAGGCACTGGGTTAGAGGAAACTGGCCACTTGTGGACCCCATTTCTCCATCTCTGAGCTGACTTGAACTTTGGCTGATATCAGTTTGTCATCCCAACCTAAATCAATCTAAAATGTGGAATATACAAAATGATCTCCATTTCCAAGATGTTCCATCAACAGATACGTGGATAGTCACTGAGTGTTTAGCTTTGAGAACATGTGTCTGTGGAACAGGATGACTCTGGTTTAATGTGTGTATGTGTGTGTCTGTGTTTCCTGCTCCATTTTTGTCATCTGACTAGTAACTTGAAGTCACATAGGATAAAGAACATTGATAAATAAATGAGGTTTTGAGTCATCTGCAGCTCCCCATATCCCATTGTGGACATCTTCCCCAAGGTAGGAGATTCAGGACTGAAGGCATGATTATATCAAAATGTAAGTGGTAGAAACAAAGTGACAAAGAGATCTGGGTAATATGGAGACACACAGACCATCAGAAGTCCTATGCTAATGCATGGTGAGCATATCATAAGGGTTCCAGAGCTCTAGACACTCCTTCCTCCTTGCCCACTTTGACTGGTCACCTGCTTGGGAATTCTGTCCAAGGTGCAAATTATTCAGTAATAACTCTCACCATTTATTGAGCACTTTCTATGTGACAAATACTATGCCCAGTACTTTAACCCTCATTTCAATGAACCCTCCCAATAACCATATGAGGTAGGCATTATTATACTTTTCATTTTATGGATTTGGAAACTGACACCCAGAGATGAATTAATTAGTGATTTCAGAATTGAAATGAAAATCTTTTTAACCCCAGAGTCAAGGCACTTAACCATTCCTTTATATGAAACATTTAGCTACATTCTATTCTCATTTATGATACTGTACCTGTGCAGTGACCCTGAGATTGGTCTGCCCTTCTACAATTGAGTGCAGGGATGTTCTTAGAAACTTTTCAATGTGCACAGTTGTTTTGAGAAGAAAATTTTTTGATAGAGAAACTTAGAAGTTTATTTTGGGGAGAAAACATCAGAGTCATCAAACACTGAATGGAAAAGTTTGTACTAAAAGACAAAGGCACCTAAAGTTGCCTCTTCAAGGGAAAAGGGACATTAAGAGGAGTGCCGGCCTAGACCTTTCTGCCGGAGGCTAATTGGCAGTCTCTCTGGAAGGATGCCAGAAATGTCATCTTGTTTCCGGCCAGGGGTATTGATTTTAATACTAATGGAGATTTCAACTGGACCTTGAGAAGTTCACAAAAGTTCCTCTCTCTGGTTGGGAAGCCATGGACTTGGCATTCAAGAGAGTTTAGGATATGCTCAGTAGTCATGGAGCAAGCCCCTGTTCTGCTAGCCTGTCACCATGGTGCTTCTCAACATCTTTTCTCTCTCCACTCTTACACATGGAAGCATCATCCCGTTATAGAGAAGTACATTTACAGCTGAAATTACCCAAGTGGTCCATTATGTTCATCAAGACAGAAAAATAATAATTTAAAAAAAAATGCTGCTCTTTGTCTCAGCTGCCTGAAGAACAACTTTCCTGCAAATGGATCCATACTGAGCCATGTATTTTTTCTTCTCCCTCTCCTCTTAAAAATTAAATTCATGTAGGAATACCCTTCACGACATGATTGCAGAAAAAAAGAATGGCACTTGGCAGGACAAAAGGTCAGAGCATTCCAGAACACTGAGATTTCCACATAGCTGCATCTTGAGGTTGCATTTCAAAGCTCCCGCCACATGTGTTCCTTTCTCACAGCTGAGGGTATGGGGGGAGACCAATCACCCCAAGGGAAGGTTTTTCAGAGATGAATTCACACCAAACAGGAACGGGATCGGAAAAAGGGAAAGGCAGGCTGATTCCACTGACAACAGCTAATTGTAGTGACTGATTCAGCTTTTGGAAGGTGGAACTGCATGGAGAGTGTGAGCTGCAACATGGTTCCTGTTTTAATTAGTGGCACCACAGGGAGAAGATGGGCTTATAATTGAGTAGTTTGCTGATCGGTCAACTTCAACCCGTAATCAGACACGCTGAGAAGTGGACATTAACCGGGAGCTCTGACTAGCAGGAAGTCTACCCCATTAGCATGGCTGGTGTCAAATCAGGTTGTTTTTAACAACCTTTTTTCTAAATTCTTTCAGATGCCAAACAAAATATTTTCTAGATTCTTCTTCACTCACTCCCCATCTACCTAACCTTTCTGTTCCAATTTTCCTTAGCAAATCTCTGCTCAGGCATATGGACGTATGTCAGTTGATCGACACTTCCACTATTCAACGTTCCCTCCAGGCTACAATGCTGAACATTAGTCATTGACTCTCTCTTCCAAGCCAACACCTCAACTATCACAATCCTCAGTCTCCTCCCTTCCTGAGTGCACTTTAGGATTTGTTTTGAGAAAGGATCTCTCTCCCACTCTATGGAATCTTGATGAGACTCTAAGTTAAGAGCTACACTTTCCCTTCTTTCCCTCTCATGTCTGTTCCAAGAGAGAGAACTGGGTTTCTGATTCCAATTAGGCAATTCAGACTCTTTTTCCCAAGATTTTGAATCTCGAGAAAATGACAGAAGAGTAAAGCAGTTGAAGCTAAAAATTCTAGGGACAAACTATGATCAAACTGCTCATTTTGTTGTTGTTGCTACTTAGAATCCTAAGCTGTTAGGTTCCTGTTTCCTATTTTGATTCTCAAGCCTTTCCCAAAATCCATGAGCCCTCCACTCTCCTATGATACGTTCCTTTCTGCTTAAATTAAGCAAACTGAGTTTCTGTTGCCTGCAATTGAGTAACCTCAAATGAGAGGGTATCCAAGAGAAAGCCTCCTAATAGACAGCTTGGTGTTCATTCTCCACCTTGCTTTCCTGGCTCCCACTAGGAAAAGTTGTAGAAGGAACGTAAATCATACTCACAGTATATGAGAGGATAAATAAATACATGAGAAAAAATGAGGCATTATTACTAACGAGTCTGGGTTTAGGGCCTGGCGTGAGTATCCTCATCCCAGATGTTCTCATGGGATCTACTTGGAAGCTGCGTTCCCATGGGATTCTCACTGAAGTTTGGAACATGAGAGTGATTTGTCTGGCCCCTCTTCCTGCTCAATTTTCTGACAGGGGCCCCCACACTCACTCATGCCCTCAAACATTTGGGGTTGACGGCTGATACATACATAAACGTCATACAGCATCTAGTGCAGAAAGGAGACGTGCTACCTACCTTCTGTTTCCTGGCCATGTTTGGGGCATGGTTTGTATTAGCTTGCCTTAAAGAAGGCGAGTCTTGGCACGCCTTCAGATGGGTGTGTTGTACATGTGTGTGTACTCGGTTGCCAAGCTACCCCAGGAAAAACACATCCTTGCTGCACTAATCTCCTCCCCACTGTGTTCCTGTTGGGGGGGAATATCCACCTGGCCTTGTGGACACTCAATGTTTTTCACCTTTATGGACAAATCAGGCCTCCATCTTCAGTGCTAGTCCAAGGTCTAGAAGTTCTGGCAGCCATAATTCCCACCCTATAGATTCCAAACTGTGCACTCAGAATTCTAAGCAATGAGCTGAAGCATTTCCCTAGCTGAGTAGGATTTATGCCTCTCACCGGCTAGGAACATAAAAGTGCGAAAAATATACATAAAGAGGGAGTTCACCATAGCTAGATAGGGGCCAGGGGAAGGAAATCCGCAAAATCAGGTCAGCTTAAACTGGACCAGCTTGGCCAACGCACTCTCATAACCACATCAATTCAGGGCTTTCACGGGTTTGATTTTTCTTTCAGCCCAATCCACTAAGGAGTTGCTTGTGAGTTCTGTGGATTTTCTGCACAATTACAGATTATTGCCATGGCAACAACAGAAACATGTGACAATTTTGCTACCTCAGAGACCAGGAACAGCCACTTACAGGCACCACACATCATCTTGTAATGGGACTCTGTGCCGTTGGCCTCACATTGTTTTAAGGCTAATCACTGCTTTTTCACAGATGTAGTTTTTCCCCCACCCACTCTATTTTCATGATCTTTTAAAACAGTTTGGATTTGCTCTAAAGCAGTTCCACATTTGCCTGTGTTTATTTGGTCATAAAAAAGGTATTATTTAGGGGGTTGGCGGAAGGAAAAAGAGGGGTAAAACTTGATGAGTGGAGGCAGATGGGAGGCAATAGGCAGAGGAGAAACGACTTTGCTAGCAGATGGTTTTCTTGCCACTGTGTCACTGAGTTGAAACCCATGACAGTACTGAGATCCTGGGTCGGCCACATACAAGGCCACCCTGGGAATGAACAAAACTTGCTTTCTTTCAAATGAGCTCAAGTCTCCTGTCCACTTTGCAGGCACAATGAGAAATGGGGCCACTGATAATTAAGTTAGAGATGTGATTGAGAAGGGGGACCAGGTAATATTTTCTTTCTGGCAAAACAATCAATTTATGTTTCAGAAACTGGTGCACATAGCCAAACCCCAGCCTTTTTCTGCCAAGCATTCCCCCTTTAATTTTTTAACCTCTGGGCATTTCAAGGAAAATTGAATCCACATGTTTTCAGATTCATTTGCAAATGCAGTTTGCTCAGAGCTGTTTGATGACCAGTATGCCCTTTGAGTGTTTTTATGAGCTTAAACTTATTTTCCCCCAAGCCTCTTGCTCCTGAACCAGGAAGTGGCATATGGAGTTTGAGGCAGAATTCAGAAATGATCATTTTCGAAAACAGTCACCAGGCTCTTGTGTCTCTTTCTGGACCTTGATAAAGCTAAGAAAAGGTTTTCACATAGTGCATAAGAATAATTGAGGGTAACTTAACTGTTTTTACAACTGAAAAGCAGATCTGATATGGATGTGATCCAATTCCTCAATCACATGGCTCCCCCATCTTTCTTTATTACTGATGACATTTGTATGGAAGCAGATGGTTTCTTTCCCAGGGACATGTCTCCACCTGCAGCATAATTCCCTGATTGGAATAATGCTTCAGAGGCAGAATTGGAAGTTTAGACTCATCATCCCTGCCTTTGACCAAACTGCAGAAAACAATGTTTGTTTATTATCTGTGAGTCCTGTCTGCTAAGCAGAAGGGTCCCTTTTACTATGGACCCTGGAATTTGGAAATGATAGGGTGTTCTTTTCTGACTCAGACATATGACCCAAAGCAAAATTCTGACTTCCAGAAAGGTGGGAGTGTTATACGTGTGTGTTCTAGATATTCTGAAAAAAATACTTAGTGAGGGATAAGAGTAGTTGGGAAAAATCTACAGAACAGGGAAAATGTCTCTAAGCCTGGGATTTTTCTGAGCTATCAAGTTTCCTTTGAGGATGTTCAGATGGATTCCACCTACATTCCAGGACACTTTTGTTAATGAGGAATTAGTCTGAGGAGTTCTCTGGATAAATATTTGTGAGCAAATAACATTCTTCCAGGAAGCTCACTTAATATAGTGTCTATTTTTTCTTCCTTCTTTATTTCCTTTCACCAGACTTATGATCCCAGAGAAAGTTGCATTAAATTCACATGCCCTATTTTTAACTTTCATCTGGACTTCCTTTTTTTTTTTTTTTTTTTTTTTTTTTTCCTTTAAGCATGAGAATCTAGCAAATAACAACCCTTTGTATTGCATCCAGTGGAAGGTCACAAGCTCAGGGAATTTTCTTAAGTTCCCGGGAGAAGTAAGGCCATAAAAAATTCGTGTGCATGGCCTTCATACTGTGCCATTTTGGCTGTCAGTTCTGCTAAGTATTTTCACTCCCATTCTACAGACAAAAGCGGATACAGCAATTGTTTCAGTTTTTGTAAAGAAACTGCCCGTAAATTCACAGCCTTGCTTCATCCTTGGCCCACCCAAATCAAAAGGCTTTTTTTTTTTTTTTTTTTTTAACGTTTATTTATTTTTGAGACAGAGCATGAACGGGGGAGGGGCAGAGAGAGAGGGAGACACAGAATCGGAAACAGGCTCCAGGCTCTGAGCCATCAGCCCAGAGCCCGACGCGGGTCTCGAACTCACGGACCGCGAGATCGTGACCTGGCTGAAGTCGGACGCTTAACCGACTGCGCCACCCAGGCGCCCCTCAAAAGGCTTTTAAGTGAACAATAGAGAGTGCTGGCCTTGCGTGGTCAGCCACAGCCTATAGCAGAGAGCATCAGTAGACAGGACATCAGATGGCTCTTTGTTTTTAAATTATTGCATTCCCCACCCCCCCCCACCCCCCCCACCCCCCCCCCCCCCCCCCCCCCGCCTCCACCAACATGATCCTTGGAGTTTATTGCAGAATAGAGGAGAAGGAGAGAGAAAAGTAAGCTTATTGGTAGCTTGTCATCAGTTATAGCAGGAGCCTCAAACTCCAATGTACACAGGGGAGGACACCTGTCCTTTCTCAACTCAACTCATGGACAGTGGCTACTCAACTCAAGTTCATTTTTGCCATATTAGATGATAGGCCCAGGGTAGATAGAACTTTTTTGTTCTTTTTTAATGGAAAGTCATAAATTTATATTTTAGATAAAAAATTTTTATTATTTTATTTTTTAAAATGCATTTAATGTTTTTTTTTTTTTTTTTTTTTTTTTGAGAGAGAGAGAGAGAGAGAGAGTGTGAGTAGGGGAGGGGAGAGAGAGGGAGACACAGAATCCGAAGCAGGCTCCAGGCTCTGAGCTGTCAGCACAGAGCCGGATGCAGGGCTCGAACTCATGACCTGTGAGATCATGACCTAAGCCGAAGTTGGACACTTAACCGACCCAGCCATCCAGGTGCCCCAAATTTTTTTATTTTAAAATATTAGAACTATCTTCAAAACTACAAAAATGTTGGGGGGGGGCACCTGGGTGGCTCAGTGGCTTGAGTGTCTGAGTCTGGATTTTGGCTCAGGTCATGATCCCAGGCTCCTGAGGTTGAGTCTGGCATCAGTCTCCATGCTGAGCATGGAGCCTGCTGAAGATTTTCCATCTCTTTCTCTCTCTCTCTCTCTCTCTCTCTAACTCCCTCTGCTCTCTCCCACTTGTGCTCTCTTTCTCTCTTAAAATAAAATAAAATAAAATAAAATAAAATAAAATAAAATATAGAAATGTGTAGTGGACTAAAGATACTAGATGTGTGTGAGGGGTCTAGGTACCAAACAAGCTCAAGGGAGCAGCCAAATAGGTTGAAATGCAGTAATTACCATTGATTTCCTGGCCATTTTTGAAACTCCTAGTCTCAGTGTCCAACTGTGAGGTAAGATTGTAAGTCAGAGGAAACTGTAGCTGTGTCCAAGATATGGGGAGAAAAGTGTGAAATGGGTAAGGATAAGGGGCAGGATGTAACCAGCATCCTTTCATGACCTCCATCTTAACTTGGACAATTCATCCCTATATTCAGTCAATAATATTTACTGAGTACCCTCCATGAATCAACACCATACTGGACATTAGCCATGTGGCAGTGTGCAAGTTAGTCATCACTGCTATCTTCACAGAGCAATGTCTAGGGATAACATAGACATCAATCAAATAATCATACAAATGAATATAATCTGTCTAATGCAATGCATCTTCCAAAGAAGAGGTGTGGGCTATGATAATATATAATTAGAGGATTTGATCTGGTCAGGGTAGTGGAGAAAAGAATAGGTTGACTAATGGCCATAAGTAGGAGTTACCCAGGCCCAGGAGGAGGGAACAAGCTGTCAAGCAGAAGCAACAGTTCTGTTGCAACTGGCCAACAAAGACCATATGGCAGAAGGGATGGATACAAGATACTGAATGGCTAGTGTGGCTGGAATGCACAAAACATAGAGAAGCCTGCAGAAATTGGAAGAATCCAACATTTCAGGGCTTCTTCCATGGTGCTAAGAAGTGGTGACTGATCCTAGATCCAGGCAAATGCAATTGAGTGATTTTAAGCAGAGGGCTACAGGATCAGATTTACATGTTGAAAAGATTATTCTGTTGCAGAGTGGAGGGAAAAGTGTAGCCAGGGAGACAAATTAAGAAGTTGTATTGCTTCAGGAGAGATGACAACAGTTTGGATTAGGGTGGTGAGTGGGATTATAGAGGGAAGTGAATGAATTAGAGAGAGTCATTAAATATAAATGAAAGGACTTGGTGGTGCATGTGATGATTAATTTTATGTGTCGAGTTTGCTAGGCTTAGAACCCAGTGAAATAATCAAGCACTAATCTAGGTGTTGCTGTGAAGGAATTTTGTAGGTGTGATTGCCATCTATAATCAGTTGACTTTAAGTAAAGAAGATTAGTGTTAGATCCTATGGTTGAGCCTTAAGAGGAAAATTGAGATTTCCCAGAGAAGAAAAACATGTGTCCTAAGACTGTACCATCAATTCCTGCCCGAGTATCTAGTCTCCTGACCTGCCTTATAGATTTCAGACTTGCCAGTCCCATCATCATGTGAGCCAGCTCCTGGTTCTATTTCTCTGGAGAACCTTGATGTGGTGCCTATTAGAGACTCTCTATGCCATTGTTGACATATTCTTCTTCCTTCCAGAAAAGGATCTGATGCATTTTATATCAAATCCACCTCTACAAAGAAATGTGACATGCTATTGACACACATTTCTGCAATATGTACAATGGTAGGATAAGGACATATTTCTTTAGAAGAAGCCCAGGAGTTTGAGAGAAGAGGGAGAACCAAAATCTTTAAAAGGAAACCTAGAAAGTCTAAAAATACCACAAAATATGAAAAAAAAAAGTTTTTCTTTGACAAGTATTTTCTTTCATCCCAAAGCTTTCTGGGTCTTTAAGGAGAAGGGTAAACACTGGTAAACGCAAATGCTGTTTCATATGGACAACCACTTGAACCTTCAATTGGCTGAGGCTGGCAATGGCTACAGCTGAACTGACTTTTCCCAGGTCCTGGACAGAGGGAGTTCATAGGGCTGGATGAGGCAGAGGTCCTGGGTGAGAAAAACTGACGAAGCTGATACTCAGCACCAAGTAAACCAGTCCTGAGAGTCCAGAGGAAGAGTAATAAAGTGGTGGCCTCCAGTTTCCATTACTGTGAGCCCTTTAACCCCTGGAGCCAAACAAAAAAAGTAAATAAAGTCCCAGAATAGAACTGGCTTTAAAAATAAAAAAGGAAAAGCTTTCGTTTCTTCTTCTGCCTTCCCTTCCTCCTCCTCCCTTTGCTTCTGTGGCTCAGGTTCTGACCCAGGCCTCTCAGGAGGGAGGCAAGTTTGCTGCCTGCATGAGCTGGCAATGTTGGCAAAGACTGAATTCTTTGGTGCTCCTGCTAAGCAGCTCTTTCGACATGGTCGCCTGGCGATCCTCTCGCTTGATCCCTGTATCTTGGTAATAATCTAGCAGGTTGTTAAGGGAGAGGGAAGAGGTAAAAAGGCAGGGATGGGTTCAGTATGAAGCCACTTCCCTCAGAGAGTATCAAGGGAGCGAGGGGCAAGAAACTGGTGCATAAGGCTTGGCCTGTGTTTGCTAGATTTTTTTTTTCCTTTTGGATCAATAATATAGACCAGAGATCAGAGAGGCAGAAGACCTCATCCAGAATCTGAATCCCCCTAAGGTCTATTAAATAGATGGGAAAGCATGCTCAGTCCCTTAATATAGCATGCAGGATATGAGACAAGTCAATTAAACTCAGTGTCTCAGTTTCTCCCTCAATAAAAACAAACAAACAACAACAAAAAAGAATGATAATTTTCATACATTGAGGCCATAGGAGGGAATAGAATTATAAGGTTGGAAGTGACTTCAGCTAATGGAGGAATCCTCTCTCCCTCCTCACCCTGACCATTGGTCACTGGTGCAGGATGGATGGAAGGAACTTAATCCAGAGTTCACCTATTCCACTGTCATACAGTTCTGAGTTTTGCAAACTTATTTTCTCTATAGAGCCCAAAGTTCTCTTCACTAAGCTCCACTGAGAGGGCGGAAGAACTCTCGGTGGTACTTAGCTCCAATGTGGTTCATTACAAGAGCTGCCAATATACTAGACATCCTCTGTTATCAAAAATTCTGCCTTCTAATACAACCTGCCAAGAAATAATCCATCAAGTACAACTATATAGCGAGATATATGTACATATGTATGCCATAAACACACACATAAAGTATCTCAGGAGCAAAGTGAAAGCATAAAATCAGCTGGCAGAATGGTCCAACTTAAATAGGGCATTAAGTGGTATTAACAGACTAGTTCTAGAAATGATCAGAAATTCCCAGTCGGATCAAAGATTGATATCAAAGACTCAGAGATACCTCAAGGCCAGCATCTCTGGAGAGGATTGGAGCTGATTGGAACTGAAGCTCTATCTCTGCCCTGTGCATTTGAGTGAACACTTTAAATCTCCAAAGATTGAACTATAAAGAGAAATTAGTTTATTAATAATTCACAGACTTCAAGGAAAAAAAATGTCAAAAGCATATGCTCAGGAACAAAGCTGATTTTATTTTTACTGTTTAGAATAGAGCTATCTGTGGAGAACTTGAAGTGCCAGGCTCGAAAATTGAATTTGGTCTTTTTTTTTCCCCCTTGTCTTCATGTTTTTAAAGAAATGTTTCTAATAAAATATATGTGAGCGTTTAGTCTGATTTCCCTCTGCATACTTCAAGTTTTTCAAATCCTATGAGGTTTGTGGGGAGTGTCAAGCACAGAATACTTTATTCAAGACTTTAATAGTTTGAGATATTTTCATGGCAAAGTTATTAGCCAAGAATACCTAATTGGAGTTTATGAATTCATGGCAAGATACTCAAGAATGGGTGTAAAAGAAAGAAAGGTTAATAAAAATCTGGATTTAAAATGACTCAACAAAATCAATTAAATGATCAAGTCATTCTCTGGGAGAAAACCTCTCTTTAATATGAGGAGAGGGGTGTATTTTTCCAGAAGTCTACTAGACTGAGATGTCCTTGAAGGCAAGAATTCTGCTTCATTTCTCTTGGCATCCCCAGGTTCAGTCGTGAGCCAGCTACTAAACTGCCTCAGTTTCTCCAATATGGCTGACGGTAGGCTGGCATGAAGAAACACAGATGGGGATGAGAGTAAGGTAATTTTATCTCTTCCTGGATGAGTTAGCACTCAAGTATAGAATGGCATTAACCTTCCTCAAAATAAAAGCTATGTGCTTATACTATTTCCGGCCCCCTCATATCTCCTCCAAGACACTGTTCCTGCAATTATCCCCTCTCTTTTTTGTGACATTCCCCCATCCAGTGGGTCATTGCCAGCAGCTCTGAAACAATCTCTCACCTTAATAAAATCCTTGCCCCTAATACTCTTACTCCTTCAACCATTTTTTTTGGCTTCCCTATAAAACAAAACCCATTTTTAAAAATTGTCCTATATCACTATTTTATGTCCTAACATCTCATTCTTTTTTGAACCCATTCTAATCAAGTTCCTGTTTCCACTACTCGACTGAAACAAGTTTTCTGTCATTACTGAGATTGTATTATATATTTATGCTTTGATTTGTTAACTGCCTATTTTCCTTATTAAGATATAATCTACATGAAAAAGATTTTGGTTTTTCTTATTATTGATCATTATTTTTCATTACTGTATCCCCAGCACAGGCCTGACACATAGTAGGTTCTCAAAAAATATTGATTGTATAAATGAATGAATTAAAAAGAGATCATGTTCTTAATTATGAGACCCATGTACGATTTCAGCTATAGCCTCTGTGATGGATAAACAGTATGTTAATAGATAAAATCACTGCCAGACAAATCTCTTTTTGAACAGTGACTTTTTGAGAAATGTTTGCTGGAGAAATTCTCCTCTCTGGAAGTAGAAATTTAGGCTCAAAAATCTCATCATGAAGGACAATATAAGTGTATAGTAGGCAATAAATAAATGTTGAACGGACGTCCTTGCAGTATGACAATAACCTGATATACTGCTATCACATTTTTTTGCTAAGTAGTATAATTTGGCACAAAGAGAATGCATCTTGGATCTTAGCTGAGTTGCTTCAAATTTATAGCAAACTGAAGGAACAACTCCAGGCTTTGTACTTTAGGGAGATGGTGAGGCAGGTGCCTATTCTCAGCATGGAAACACTTCTCAGAATGACCAGATTAGTTGCTACTCTTTTATGATAACACTTCTCTGAATCCAATTTTAATTCCTTATCTTTTTTGCTTTAGGTCAGGGATGGCAAATAAAATGTATCTCATTTGTCAAGTCTGATTGAGTCACTCATCAAATATTTAATTCAACAAATATTTATTGCATTTCTACAAGTAAAAGACACTGTTCTAGGAGCAGAGAATAAAACAGTGAATAGACAAAAGTCCTGCCCAAATGGAGTTTACATTCTAGTGGTGGGTGGTTGCTAGATTGGCAATAAAGATTCTGTCATCTATTAGCGATGTCTGCCATCTGTGCAGAGAGGGATGTGGTAGCACCAATACCAGTCTGGGATTTGCTGATCTGGTTTCCGATTTTGTTTGTAATGTCCACTTGGTTTTCTAGCTCAAGGCACGCAACTCTAAAAATGACTTAACCCTCATGCAGGCTCAGCCATACTACAGGCTGTAAGTCTAAAAGTGACTGCTAATTAGAACAAACTTAAGGACCTATGTCAGTGGCTTTTCATCAGGTAAGTATTTATTACTAAGCTGAGTTTGACATTTTACTTGGTCCCAATAACTATTTTGTTGCTTAATTCTTTGTTATTTTTTCATGGCCTTATACCCCAAAGCTTTCTTTTTCTCTACCTCTCAGTTCCTATGTTGGCTCCCCTGTTTGTCCACTTATTTATTTATCCACGCAAGAAATATTTACTCAGCAGTTACTATATGGCAGGTACCATTCTAGGCATCTGGAAGACAGTGTGAAAAGAACAGAAACACTCCCTGCTCTCAAAGAAATTTATATTCTAGAAATAATCTAGAAATAAACAAATTTATGGGATAATTCTAGATAATCCATGTGACTAAAGTAATATTAGGGTAATTTAGGGAGAGTGATTGGGGGAGCATGATCTTAGGAGGTGATATAGAAGATGAAACTGAAGGAAGACAATGAGCCAAACACAGGATGGAGGTTCATCTTGTATGGTAAGTCTGAATGTCCTGAGGTAGAAACCAACTGGTGGCCTGTTCCAAAATCATTAGGGCTGGATAATAATAAATGAGGGGAGGGTAGTGAGAGATGGGGTGGATAATCAGGCAAGAGCTAGATCCAGGAAGTCTCTAGAATATGGTAAGGATGGTGTTTACCTACCTTCCTGGATTTTTTGCTCATTTTCTACTGCCAGACTTAACAGGTACCACCATCAGCTATCTCCCAAAGTAGCCAGTGGCGTCTGGGGTCAATGACAATGGCCCATAACAACTCAGCACTGAGAACTCTCAGTGTCTCCAGCCACATCCTTGTGAGTCTGGTCAGGAGCCTGTGCCTCGCATGCTCTGGTCTAACCACTTCTAACTAAACTCTGGTGCAGATGCCATCACAGCTCTAAGCAAGGGAATCTCACTTTTATCAGGCTTCCAGGTTTCACCAGATTAAAACCATCAGCTGCAAGGAAAAGGATGCATAAAGAGGATTTGTTTCTGACAGTCACCTGAAGCACTATGTGACAAAGCAGCCTCAGTTCTAAAGTGGTCCCAAAGCATAGGCCCCAGAGGCAGTTCCACAGCAAGGCACTAATTACTCTTTCTGAGAAATTGCCTTATTTCAAAGATTTAGTGCCCAAAGGCATTGCCTATCAAAACTCAGCTTAAAGAGGCATTTTAAGAGGGATAGCTTATTCAGTGACTTACGGGCTCTGTGCTAAAATCCTTGACCCCAAATTATCCTCACCACTTGTCATTTGGCCTGATAGTCCACTGTAATAGAGTCAGTCCTTTGGTTCTTGAAGATTTTCTGGTTTATTAAATAGAAATATTCTCAAAAGACTCAATACCTTAAGCCATTATTAATTTTGCCTCAGTTTCCTCTCTCATTCCAAATTGTCCTGTGAAGCTACCTACTCCACCTCATCAATTCCTGCCATCATCTGAACTCCTGATACCCTATCCATCTAGTCATTTTTAACCTACAGTTTTGCCAGTACCTGGTGCTATGTGTTCAAATCTTATTCCCAAAGTACAGATGAGAAAAATCTAAGCTATGAATTTCATTCTTTAACTCTTTGGTGATATCTAAGACAGGACTCCCAGAGTTTAGTTTCAATATCAACTTTACCTTGCAAACGTGATGAGGTAAATGAAGAAGATTACCATAGATTGCCAAGGATTTTTAAACAGAGCTGTTCTGTTTTTCTGATACCATGGATGTGCTAAAATTATAAATAGCAAGCTAGATACAGATGCATTATATATTAGGTACAGTACCTCCAATGATTGCTTTCAGCACTGCCTTCAGTGCAGGAGATAGAAAGATCTGCCATAGTACCATAACAGACTAAACCTTTACAAGAGTGTTTTTTGCATTGGTCCTCATTGGGTAAGTGATCTGGACACAGTGTGTTACAAGAATACCCTATGGTTTCTACAATGTTCCAAAGTTGCCGTACCACTGAAGAAAGAACAATATAAATGTATTAACACAGAGATGGAAAGAATGTAAGTCCCATCCTTCAAGGTAGCTGACCAATAGAGTGGCTCTTAAAACAATGGAATGTTATGTAATTCCAACATGAAAATTGATTCTGGTATTTTTAAATTAAAAAAATTTTTTAAAGACAAATATAAAAGCATGGACGTAAAAGAAGATAGGAGGAAAACATGAAAAACAAGAATCTGTGCAGATGATGACAAGATTGTGAAGGTCTCCTCAGCAGCTAAAAGGTCAGATATTTACGAATTTTTATATATTAAAAATTGATACCAGCATGACCTCATTAAAGAGCTAATATTAGTAGAGAAGGATAGGTCAGTGTCAAAAACAATGCCCAATTCCTAGCACAATGTACCCGGCTTAGTCAACTTTTGTCAACCTCAACAAAACACTAGCACAGACAGGATACATGCTGTCATTCCCAATTAACACAACCTCTGGTTTGTCCATGTTTAGTGTCGAGAAATTAGGCCCCATCCACGAAGAGACAGCCATTAGGCACTGGTGTCCCATTCACACCTGTCTCGCATACACCTTGGCCTGATTACTTATTAACGTTACCATCCCAGTGTTGGTCACATTTTCCCCATTATTTCATTTTTCATGTAATGCCAGAACGGCCACCTTTGTAAGCAAAGCAGGGGGATGACATGCTGCCTCCTTTCCCTAACCAAAAAGCATAAAGCTAGCCAGAGAAAATACACCAAAAAGCACGTGTTCTCTGGTGATCCAAAAACATGATCCTGGCCAAAAACCAACACTGAAGGGATCTTAAGGGATGAACTCGGCTTTCCATATGGATCTGCGTTGACTCCCAAAGAACTCTGCCCACTGAAAGAGGGTGTCAGCCAGCGCGTGTTTACTTAGCAGTGGGATGTTCAGGACACATGGCGAGTGCCCCCCAAGACCATTGTTTGTTAATCTCCCTTACAAATAAACTGAGGCAGAATAGTCCCAGGGCTTCACATATGAAGACTGGCAAGCACTGAAATGAGGCTTATCCTCTGACAAACTCCTTTTTTTTTCTATTTTTTATCTGTTTAGCAACCAGAACTGGATCAATTCCCAAAGTTCAGTGCAGTTTTCAGGGTTTATAGGCATTCCATAGTTCCTAAGGAACAGAGTATAAAAATCTGGTAGAGTGAACCAAACTAATAAAATTGAGAATGCATAATACCACCCCCCCCCCACACACACACCGATTCTAGCTATTGGGGGTTTTCCAGGTCCATTAACAGAAGTGTGTTATCATTTTTTACCAGAGGTCAGTGTTAAAAGTCCCCTTGCTGCTTCAGACCTACGCTCAGAAATTTGAAAGATGGGGAGATTTGGCTTGGCTCATCCTATTTAATTTGCACTATGCCTGGATCTGTCAGGTTCTAAAGAAAGATACAGCCCAGGAGATTTGGGAACTTCCTAATGTGAGTCAAGTTGGCAGCCCGCACACTTGGCTTCCACTGATTACAGCTTCAGTTTCTGACCCCCAGGAGGCCAAACCAGCAAGAGGAAAATGTGTATAGTAAATGTTGAGACCTAGGTCCATAATGAAAGTGCCCCCCTTTCATTATGCTGGTGCCTGTCTTCTGGCAAAGTCCACTTTTTAGAGCCGATGCCTTCCCTATGGCATGGAATTGAAGAGAAATATAAAAACCTCACATCAACCCAAATGCCCAACAATAGAAGAATTGTCTAAAACAATGTGGCCTCCGTAAGACTGAGTACTGGCAGCACCTATAAATAATTTTTTATATTATTTAATTACATGGGAAAACGCTCAAAATGCTAAGTTAAAAAGTGGAATACAATACTGTAATTTATAGTATCATCACAAAAAAATTACAAACTGGTTATGTGTATATGGTGAGATTTAATTTAAATTGAATTTTCTAATAAGTTTTGCCTGAGATAGGATGATAATTCTTAACGTGTGTGTGACAGGAGAAATCCACCCTTTCATTCTCCCTGATCTCTAAGAAAGAACTGAAGTTGCTTAGACAGATTATCTCTAGAAAATGTACTGAGAGCCACAGCAGAACTAGCCTCCCATGGTGGGAAAAGCGAGGGGACTGGGAAGCTGATGGGTGGAGCCATCATGCAGGGCAAGAGTGTTCTATTGGGGAGGGCGTGGGAGGGAGAGGGAGAGGTTGAAAGAGGAGAGAGGGATAGGGAGAGAAATGGAAACTCTGGATGTTTTCTGGTACCAGAGAAGAAATAGGGGGAAGAAGAGATTTAAATAAGAGTTCACGTGTTGGAAGTTCTTCAGTGGCTTTCCACATATGACAGAAATGTAGGTAAAGATGGTTATTTCTGGCTGGATCACTCATGCTTCTTTAAATAAGACCCTGCTCTATGGCAGGAGATATCACAACTTCATCAGAATTATGTATGTTTTCCAAAATTTCCACAACGCATAAATTTTACTCATATACTCGTAAAACAAGTAAATCAATAAATAGAAGCTGGATCCTTCCAACAACTTATTTGGCTGATGAACTATGGCTACTCTCCTTGGCTACAGAAAGTTATAACATGTCTTTACCTTACAAGGCAAAAGTGACAACTAGTTGTTTTTTTGAATCAGTTAATGAACTCAATAAATATTCATTGAGCATCACCTCTGTGCTAGACACAGTGGAACATACTTGACATCTAGTATTGAGCAAACCAGCCATAGCCCCTGACCTTAAGAGGGGCAAGAATGGAAGAAAGAGGCTAAAAGCGTATCTCTAGGACCATCTGGGTAGTGCTCCAAACCAGCCCTTGATAATGCAAATACCCTCCCTGAATGTTCCTTGAAAAGTAAGAGACAAAGCCAAGGTATAAAGTCCGTTCTTAATTAAGCATCATTAAGAATCAATTTTAGTCTGGAACTAGTGGCAGATTAAAATAAATAAATAAATAAATAAATAAATAAATAAATAAATAAGCAAAAGTGTAAGACAGTTCTCTTAAGAAGGATAAAGTTCTTGTTATTCATTGTAATGCAATGCCAGGAAGTGAAGGGTTGGTGAGGTGAATTCGGGGTGGAGAAAGAATCCCAGCCTTCTAGGCTCTGTAATTTGGAGGCTATTAAAATCCTCTCACCCTTTCTTTTAATGCATTTGTTACAGAGGAGCAGTTGCCCAGAGTTTGTCAGTAACAGCTCAGCATATGCAGAAAATCAATCCCAAACAAAGTTCAAAGAAATCTTTTCAAAGCTCTGTTTGAGGTGACAAATGGATGCTAATGAATGACGGAGGCCCAGTCCTCATTTGACTGACAGGTGAAAGGATAGCTGACTGGGGAAGGACCACCTGCTCACTCCTGGCCCAATTAAGACCTCCAACTGTTTACAGTAACATGAGATTCACATTAATTGATTCCCCTTCTTAATCTGCCCCAGAAAAAAATCCAATGTGAGATGGAAACTCTGAGGAATGATCATAAAATAAACTGACATGGATTGTTTCCACATTTTCATGACCTTAAGCTGCCAATGGCTCCTCCTTTCTTTTCAAACCACAGTCCTCCCTACTTGCCTTTGAACCATGCCCTCTTTCACCTACCCAACCACCTTTGAGAGAGAGAGACATGCCAGAGTTTGATTCAATTCCTGCCAGAGTTTTCTGTCCTAACTGATATGGGTCAGCAAGTGCACTTGATGGGTCTTTGCAGCCCCTACAGAGAACCAAAGTTTTTGTCCCAGACAAAATCACAGCCATGAAATTGACTGTGAACTTCTCAGACATTCTTCCACTGGATCTGAGCTAACCTCCTTAACTTGGGTAAGAACATTCCCTCCTGTTTTCTGTTTATAAAACTCCACATCTAGGTCTGGATTCAATTTGTTATTTGTTACATTGTATTTAAAAGTGAAATTGGCTTTTCATTTCCCTATTTTTCCTCCATTATGATGGACTTCCTTGGTTGTTGGGAATGACTGCTTATATCCAACAAAGGACATGCACAAAAATATTCATGACAGCTTCATTCATGATAGCCCATATTGTAAATAACCCAAATATCTATTAAAAATAGGATGGCTAAATATATAATGGCATATTCACACAGTGAAAAAAATAATAAACTTCTGGTTTTTGCAAAAACTCAAAGGAATCTCAAGGACAAATTTTTGAATGAAAAAACCGCCATCCAGACAGGACCATTAAGTACCTGGGGGAAGTGATTGGGAAGAGGCCTGAGGAAACCTTACTAAGGTACTAGGAATTTTCTATATCTTGATCTGGATCTGTTTACTTGAAGGTGAACATACATGAAAATTCATTAAGCTAAAATTTGCGTGCTTTACTGAATGTAAGTTGCACCTTAAGAAATGTAATAAACAGATTTTGCAGTTTCACAGTTTATTGGGATCTGGGTAGGGATGGGAGAATTCACTAAAAGAATCCTGTTTGAGGATCATGAACCTTCTTTGACTGGCAAATGTAGTGGGGTTCTTCAGTAGAGTAGTGGTAATGACAATAACAACAACAGCAATAAACTGTCTGTTTTAATGGTCTTTACAGTACAAGAGTGATATAAAACACCATGTAACTATTTATTTTTATTCCATAATTTATATACATAGTTTCAGCAAGACTGAAGGGCTTACGGTAGACTGAATAATGACCCTTCCCCCAAAGACACGCACCTCCTAATCCCTGGAACCTGTGAATGTTACTTGACATAACAAAAAAGACATTTCAGGTGTGATTATAGATCATGAGATGAGGAGATTATCCTGGATTATCTGAGGGGCCCAATGTGATCACACAGGTTTTTGTGAGAGGGAAGCAGAAGGCTATTTGACCACAGTAGAGGAGAAAGCAATGTGACTGCAAAAGCAGAGATTGGGATGATGCAGCCAGAAGCCAAGAAATGCCAGCAGCCGCTAGAAGCAAAAGAGGCAAGGAATGAACTCACCCAGGAGCCTCCAGAAGGAACTAACCCTGTTGACACTCTGCTTTATCCTCATAAGACTCATTTTTTACTTCTTTCCTTAAGAACAGTAAGAGAATATATTTGCATTGTTTTAAGCCACTAAATTTGTGGTTACGTGTTATAGCAGCAACAGGAAACTAATACAGGACTCAAGATCACACTGCCTATCTCCCAACTGCTCTTAGATCCTTTAAGTTAGAATTTAATCTTCTTCTACCACTTCACCACACCAAGCACATGACATAGAGCAAACCAGGATCCTAAGTCCTAAAGGTATAGCAATAGGGCATGAGATTAGCATGGACAGGAAGCACAGTGGACTCCACCAAGTCATCTCCAGGCTCCCTTTGGGCATCATTAGAACCTTCCAGGTAAGAGTTGGTAAAATATTCTTGCTACTAAAACTTAGCTTTCAAGTAGTGAAAGAAGTTGACAAAAGAGCTGCCAAAATATTTTCAGTGAGTGTCATTCCTAGATGGGTCTAGAAACCTCCTGGGCAAGAGAGCCACATATTTTTATTGAGTTATGTCTATGGCATACAACTCAAAACACCAAAGTAAATTTTCCAACTGTGGTTTGAGTTATCTGGTTTGGCCACCAATAAAGATCCAATTTTCCAGTGGGATGTTAAGTCTCCCAGCCACTCTGTGGTAATTGGGATATTTTATTTATTCATTCACTCACTCATTCAACACTTATTGAGCTGTTACTCTGTACCAGATAAACAGAAAGTAGAAGAGAATTGGAATGAGTTCCTACTCTCAGAAACTGCTTATGGTCTGCTGCTGAGATATTTCTAGAGAGTGTGGCTGACGGGGTAAAAAAATAAAGAAAAAAACCCCCAGTAATTTGAGAGCCACTGGTCCCCTTAAGTAAACCACTTCTCACTAAGACATTGGCTAATACTAAAAAGTCAGTGTGTTGAGGGTAACAACTTGGTCTTATGTGCTATTTGTCAACTGGTAATCGCTATGGTTAAATGATCAATAATATGTAATGAAGAGGGGAGTGGGACAGAAGGCAGAAGGGACAGTGGGAGAGAGGAAAGTAGGGAGAGAGCAAAGGAGGGAGGGAGGGAGGGAGGGAGGAAGGAAGGAAGGAAAGAAGGAAGGAAGGGGGGGCAAACTTCTGGGTAGGCCACTAACCACCCACACTACTGTCACATTAGTCTTCTATTTTCATATTCTGCTTCTACCAATTTGTGATCTCCTTGAGATTGAGGGTCACATTTTATTCATTTCTGTAACCCCAACACAGCACATTTCAGCACTTAATACAAATAATTTTGGATCAATGAATAATTCACAAGACACTGTGAGACAATTTCAAAACTAAAAAGCCATTCAACCTACTTGACCTTCTTGTAGCCCCTTGGTCCAGGTCAGCTCCTACAACTTTTACCAAGCGCTGCATCCCCTGGGACTAGGGAATATGAGTATTATCTTTAGATCAGCAGACAAGTGTGTCCTGTGGCCAAAGCAGATAGGATGTACAAGAAAAACAATGAATGAATGAGGATAAGCTTGCCCCAGGTAAATGGAGCATCACTTGGTCATTTTAAATTGCCAGCATAAATATTTATGGGGGAGAGGTCATATAACAAAACCAACCAGAAGGTAGTGAGATGGCATCTGTCTCTTTCTAGTCTCAGAGCAGAGCAAAGAAGCCCTGGATCTCTATGATGCCCTACATCATTTAAAAGAATTAATCATTTCACACCAGACGGAGACCAACAGTGAAGTTAGTTGAGGGAAGTTTGGAAACCTGAGGAAAACAAGGTTTTCCAGCTGCCACTGCGTTTCTGAGTTTCTCAGAGGAGCTCTCAGCTCTGTTTATCGGTTTCACATCTCCTTGTGTGTGATTTTTCAAGCTCTTCACTGTGAACTGGGGACTGACTGGGAGGTGCGACTTTCCCATCAGTTTCTCCTCTCAGGAGAAATTGGAAATATGTATCTTGAAGCTGCCTGAAAATTTCTTTAGATGGAAGATTAACTGTCTAGCTGCTGCAGTGTGTGTTCGGTGGGCAAGTGGCATGCTTCTCTTCCCTGCCCTAGCTCTTCTGTTATTTGTCAGTGAAGGATTCCTGGGTTTGAGGGTGGAGAGGGGGGCTGGCATCTGCCTTGGTTGGCTCCCAAAAGCTATTCCTGGCCAGTAGCCTCCCAGAGCGAAGGAGTCATGGCCAGGCCCTGCGGCAACCTGGGTAACGTAAATAGGTGTTTGGCCTTCAGGTAGTGTGGGAATCATATCTGCAGGTTTGCATTTTCCATCATTAAAACCTTTGTAAGAATATTGGCCAAGATATAAAACAAAGCCACAATTGTTTCCCTAGCCCAAAGACAAGAATGGTCACCTGCGTTTGCTTGAAAGAGGAGCCAGGATTGCCCTAAGCAAACTCTGAGAAGCATAATATTTTCTTTGCAACCACCATACTGGCTCCCGTAGCTTTCCCTTAGTCCTATGGCTTCCAATCTCCATCAGAGGAAAAGCCAATCATGACTGTCAACTTTGGCCGACCCTCCTACTTCAGACATGCTGCCTCTGACACCCACACGCTCAGTCCCTCACTTCTTCAGGCTTCTGCTCAAACTTCCCTTTGTCTGTGGCCTCTCCTGTTATCCTATCTGAAACTGAGATAGCACCTGAAATATCTGAAACAGCACCTCTCTTATTCTCTGGCTCTCTATTCCAGCTTTATTTTCCTTCATAGCATTCAGCACCACCTGATACACTGTGTATTTTTTTGTTTGTTGTCTGTTTTTGCCCACTAGAATGTAATCTACTAGAATGCAGGGACTTAGGTTTTTTGGGGGGTCACTTATGTATGGATCCCAGCTGGAATAGTCCGTGGTGTGTAGCTGATGCTAAAAGAATTTTGTGGAATGAATGAATGAATGAATGAATGAATACATGGCTCTGCCAGGCCAAGATTCTTCTCTTAACAAGGAACTTTTGTTGAGAACTGGATTGTCCATTGCACACTAATATCGAAAAGAGGAAATGGGCCTGGAATCTACTTAGCGTGTTAATAATCCATTTTAAACCTACCACCCATGAACTTAATTCCTGTTAGCCTCTCATACAATCAGACATGAGTAGCAGTTATTGGTTTGCTAGAATATACAGGTAGGAGGCTTGGTGTGAGTAGAGAAATAATGAATGGAACAGACCCTTCCCCTGCCCTCAGGGGGCTGAGAGCTTGGCAGGAAAGACAAAAATTGAAGTAAGCAATAGCAACGAGCCCTCTTGAGGGTTATGATGGGTGAGTACAGGGAGCTACAAGGATACAATGCCTGTGGCCTACCTCCTCTGGGGCCAATCCTCTTCTAAGAAGTCATAAAATAACTTTCCTCTCTGAGTGCTAATGAACAATTTTCCTTGCAAACAATGTAGTGCTTAATTCAAACCTAAAACCATAGTGTTTTATGATAGCCCTTGAGAAGCACCATATAGCCAAGAATCATTGAGATGAACTGCAGGCCAGTTGGAGGAAAGGGAGCTGGAAATGATGTTTCTTGCACTACCAGCACATGTTAAACATATGCCAGTAGTCTCCCCTTCTCTTTCCTTCTTTCTTTCAATCTTATCCTCTGTGTATGCCCACACTTATATATGCATGTGGAGGCTCACTGAATTCTCATAATAGTCCTCCTGAGGTAGATACTAAAGACTCCAGTTTAAAAGTGAAGGGATAGAAGTTCAGAGAGGTTGTGTAACTTGTTCAGAGTGACACAGCTAGTAAGTGGCTAGCCTGAGGTTCAAAATCAGGTGCAAATGGCTTTCAGAGCAGGTCTTTCTAGATTCCTCCAGTGCTGCTCCCTAGGCTTGTGCTTCTGCTGTAGGGTGCCAGGTCCCCTTCTAGTGTCTGTCAGTACCTAGCTTTAAAGGGTTTACATAGGGTGAGTATTGCTTATAATCCCTGTGTGCTAACAATGTCTTGGTTACAGGAAAGAAGGTCTGCCAGTCATATGGGACAGGGAGAGGGTCGAATGCATGTCCCTACAGGGATAACCATGGCTTCTGGTCCTGGCAAGGAATTGAGGCTGAGTATCAGACTATCCCGGACACTCTGCAGGGATTTCCTGTGGTGACCAAGGTGGAGAACGAAGAAAACAATGGACTCTTTCATAAACTTCTGGGTGACCTGGGCAAATCATTTAATGTCATATACTTCCCTTTCTTCACTGGTAAGATGAGGCAGAAATAATACTCAGCAGCCCCACACAGGGACAGAGATTCATATAAAAGTCAAGTTCCCAAAATGAAGCGACACAGACACGAACACAGGATTTTTTATTACTACAGGTAGAAGTTCTTGGAGGGAAATGAAAAAGGGGAGGGCCTTTAAATTTTCTGCGACAGGACTCAGCTGCCCTGAACCATTACTGCGAGGCAAAATCTTGTACTCTATCTGCTTCTCCCCACGAGGGAATAGTCAGAGGGCTCCACCTGCAATGTCGCTTTCATCCATCTTCACGTTTGCCATCTAAAGAGCTCATCTTGGAAAATAGAAACTAATAATGATAATAATCAACCCTACATGGGTGAAGCATTCTGCAGGTTATAAGTACTTTCATATGTAGTGTTAATCTGAACTTTGCAATTCAGTAACAAATTATTAGCTCCCCATTTTACAGATGGGAACTGAGGCTCAGAGAACTAGAAACTTGACTTAATGGTAGAGATAAGACTCAAAAGCGGTTATTCTGACTCTTCATTCGGTGATCTTTCTACACACCTGATTACACAGTTATGATGAGCACATCACTTGTTAAACAGAATAGCCCCCCAAAAGTCCAAGTTGTGAAATGGTCACCTTGAGAACAAAACCTTTCCTACATAGTGCTGTTACTCAGTTGGTATTCATTTTCAAAGACTGCACGACTTCTTTTATTTTCACAAAACCCCAGGATGAGTATGCCAGCACATCATTCATTTGAATCCCCCTCCTTGTCAGTTGGGCTTGGAATTAGGAATCATGTTCTTGGTATTTTTCTCCAGAAATGAAATTAACAGAGTCTGACTCTCAGAGCCTTGGCTCTCTTTTCATTACTTTTGGATGGAAGAGAAACATGAACGGAGGTAAGGGAAGGATCTGGCACAAACTTGGGGCCTGACATGATGGAATAGCCATCTGCAGATATCGGCAGTCAGTGCATTCAAAATCACATTGAGGACCTATACAGATCATCTGAGAAACTAACCCCTGAACCTATGTACCACACTGGTACTCCACTGGGGTCTCTTTCAAACAGGTTGTCCTAAATTACCAGAATAATTGATATCTACAGCTATAACAATTTCGGTATTCATATGGCATGCACACTTTTATTCACTTGGATACTGAAAGGATTTTCAGAAGGTTGTGGGAGGTAATCATGAGAAGTAACTCCACTCAGTTTAATCTTAAAATGTATCATTTTTGTGAGCTTATTATTTCCTTTAGAATCCCCAAGCACACTGTCCCTAAGCCATCATCCTGATACTCAGAGCTCACAAAGCCAACGCTTTAATTGTGCAATGACAAATGATAATCTGATAATGTCCTGAGACCCAGGAAAATTCTGTGTTGATCCCTGAATCACCAAAGGAAAATCCAACAGTTGTCATTCTTGTAGATAGCAGATTTCTTGTGTTCCATCTTTTGCATTGTTCATCCATTAGTGGTATACATGTTAACTTTCCACTCAACCCTACCAGAGCTGGCAACCTGTGCAAGTCACATTAGGGCCCGTGCTTAGAAGGCTCTCACATATTGCTTAATACTTTGCTGTTGCTGTCTTGAAATCTTTAACAATTTGAACCGAGGACTTTGCATTTTCATTTGCGCTGGCCCCTGCAAATTATGAAGCTGGTGCTGATTCCAAGAATGTAAGCTCCAATGTAAGCTGAGATTCTTGTCTCTTTTGTTCACAGATAATCCCTAGAATGGTGCTGGGCACTGTTCTTAATAAATATTTGTCGAATGAATGAATGAGTAAATGAATGAATACCAAGATACTCAAGTAATGAGAATCAATCTCAGGCCAAGCCAGGGAACATAGCTGCTCTTATTTATTATTTCTGTTCCTTGAGCCCTGAGTCCAAACATTCCAAAGTTAGGTTATAGGTCTAAATAATTGTTTGAGGATGGAGAGCTGGCAAGAAAGGGAGAAACAGGGGGCTCAAAAGAGATACAGCCAAGCCTACCGAGAGACACTGCCCAAAGATTCTGAAGGAAGAGGCATGGTGTGTTCCCTGAGCCAGAGAGCAGAACAGTCAAGTTCCGCCTTTCAATTCACCGAGGGGAATTTTCTTTAATGTAAGCCAGATTTCTCGGAGAGTTTTCTGACTTGCAACCTCAGTCCTACTCGATCAATGCCCCTCAGGTCTTGTAGGAGGAAAGCAGGCCAGCTGTAGGCCCAGACACACCCGAGCCTTGTCAATGGGTTTCCTCAGCAGCTATGTTGAGTTTTTGAGCTCCAGCAGTGGGGCTGTGGATGCAAAAGCCACTCTCCTGAAATTTGCAGGCAGTGTCAGAGAAGACCAAGAAAAGAAAAAGAAGCTGGGACCTGAGGAAGTCAATTCTACCCAGAGCTGCCCCATGGAATCAGAGGTGATTGGAGAACAGGTGAATACACATTAGTATTGCTCACGCAGAATGTACAAGAATAGAGAGTTTAATGTGGATGAAGCCAATTTTCATAGATTTTATTGGTCAATTTTAGTCTTTGAGGACTTAATTTTAGTCTTTGAGGACTTAATTGCCATGTTGATATACTCTCATTAGTTTTTAAAAATCTTATGTGCACTTCATTTTTTAAGTTTATATTTAAATTCCATTTAGTTAACATACAGTTTAATATTAGTTTCAAGTATACAATATAGCGATTCGACATTTCCATACATCACACGGTGCTCATCATAAGTGTACTCCTTAATCCTCATCACCTCTTTTACCCATTTCCCCCTGCCCCTGCCACCTCCCCTCTGGTAACCATCAGTTTGTTCTCTGTAGTTAAGAGTCTGTTTCTTGGTTTGCCTCTCTATTTCCCCCCATCTTTGCTCATTTGGTTTGTTTCTTAAATTCCACATATGAGTGAAATCATATCGTTTGTCTTTCTTTGATTGACTTATTTCACTTAGCATTATACTCTCTAGCTCCATCCATGTTGTTGCAAATGGCAAGATTCCATTCTTTTTTACGGCTGAGTAATATTCCAGTGTGTGTGTGTGTGTGTGTGTGTGTGTGTGTGTGTGTGTGCGCTCGCGCATGTGTGTGTGTATGCCACCCTTATTAATTTTTTGTTTGAGGATATCCTGGTAACAAGCAGATCTCTTTCCATAAAGTCCTTCATAATTAATTCTAGAGAAAGGGGGATACTGAGAAACAACCAATTTGGGCAATGGTTTGTATTCTTGAGCCTCTATTTGTCACCTCACTATTTATTGGAAATGATAAGTTATGGGCAGAAAATCAAGTTCTCTGAAGTCTTTGGGGAAAGTAGACAACTTGAATCATAAGGAAAGACAAACAAGAAAAGTAAAGCCAGAAAATAGTAGTTCTCTGTATTACATGGAGAAAAAGCACAAAATGGGAAAGAGAAAAAAAAATCTGCACAATGTCCAAATTTCAGGCACTGCCAAAGTTTGCAAAATATCATTTCATTTAGAAATGCTATGATTTAATGGCAAAGGAGGACATTTTGTTGGAACGCCTAGCGTAACAAACACTTTTCTCTCCACTTAACAGCACTCCCCTGGCTTCATCTTGTGGAGAAAATAATAATTTGGATGTTTTGAATTATAGCAGTAATACTAAAGGCACTCTAGGCCCACCCAAATTCCCAGTGTTGACCGTGGTGTCAGGGCTCGGTAAGAATGCAGCAAGATTCCGGCAGGCAGCTTGGTTTTAGGACATGGTTCAGGGTTTGCTGCAGTCAGGAGTGAGCAGAACTTTATATAGGACTGTACCCCTGTCAGCAGCCCCTTTTTCCAGGGCAAATCCAAGACAGGGCTCTCTTAGCTGAGAAGTCCCAGGGCTTTGGACCACGAGCAAGACCCAGAGGGAAGAATGTGAGTCTGAGCATCTGGAGGTCTTGGATCTGCTCCTAGCTCTGCCACTAATGAGCCCAGTGACCTTGGGTAAAATTTCTATCCTCTCTGGGCCTCCCTCCATCAGTGCAATATTTGACTTTTAGAACTACAAAGACCCTTAGAGATCATCCAGGTCTGTATTTTCCAAACTGTGTTCATTTGCATTCTGCCTGCGTGATTTGTGCCTTTTCCATGTACCACTTTAATTATTCTTTACTTCTATGAATCTAATTTAAAAGAAATCAGTATCAGTTATAATATACATAAGGTAACTGTTAACTACAAAATTAAATTTAATACAAACAAAGCCATATTATTAAATTCTAGCCAGATAAATGTTGCTTATCTTGGAAGACAATAGCAACAAAAACAAAAATAACATGTAGTATTTATTGAGACCTTAGTATGTTACCAGGCCTTCTTCTGCATGCTTTATAAACATATAATATTTCATTTAATTTCACAACTCTATGAAATGGTACTTATTTTCACCTTGTCACCACCATGTTATAGATGAGACAACTAAGGCACAGAAAGGTAAACTTGGGACCTGCTCTCTCTTTGTTAAAATGCTATGTTAGCATGCATGCATGCGTGAATCTAAGACTTTCTCCTTGATATAATCAGAAGGATTAAAACAAATCATAAAGAAATAATTCTTCATTATTAGATAAAGTCTTATTTGATGCCATAAGTTTGTGCCACTCACTTAAAATCATTCTGTATGCCTTAGGTAATAGCTATCTTATAATTCTGTTAGACAATGATCTAGTCATAGAATAATCTGAAAAATGCAGCCATACTATTGTGGGCCTTTGTGATATTGATCTCATTACTTCCCCTGCTAGTATTTGTTCTTCCTTCTCTACTCTGCCTAAACAATTCCTACTGGTATTTCAAGTAGCATCTCACCATGAACCCTCTCTGACCACCCAACCCCTCTGGTGGCAGTAGGTCATCTCCTCCCTGGTGTCCCCATCATATCCTACATATGTTTCAGTTATAGGAGTTGCCTTACTCCATAAATCTATAAAAATTCCAAACCTAATATAAAATAAATGAGTTGAAAAAATGATTTTGCGAAGCATTCATTACATAAAAATAGAACACTGAACACAAAGGCTATGTTCGAAAAGTTCTTTTGAGGAAAAGTTTCATCAGGGGTTAGAATGGTTGAAGCTCCTCAAAACGAGAATCCAATGAGCTTGGATGGGAGAAACTTTCCTTTCCTGGTTACTCTCCTATGAGATACTCCTCTTTGCTGCCATGACCTGCATGGTATTCACAACTAGAATCATCATTCTCAAAAACCCTACATTTCAATATGTGTTAATGCTTCTGAAAGCACACTGGTTAATGTTTCTGCTTCCATTTCTCCCTCCCCTTTAACCCCAGCCCTTCACCAGTGATCTCTGGCTCTTCCATTTCAACTAGTGTGCCCTGAATTGCCTTAGACCCTGACCACCATTAACTGTCAAAAGACTGTCGTTGGCAGCCATTGTACCCCACACACAACTTTTAGTAGTTTCTGAGAAGGTGTTATTTAGGCTAAAAAGGGTCATGAAAGCAGAGCTCACAAGTTAAGCCACTGTAGGTCCAGGATCATCTTTTATTTGTTTACATGTCTCTCTCCCTGACTTGATAAGAAGTTCTTTGAAAGGAGGGACTGTGCCACATTATTTTGTGCATCCCAAAGCTTCTCAAGCATCATATACAGATTGAGTTATTGGAGTAGTTAATTACTAGACCAGTTAATGCAGTTCAACATTTTACCAAGAATTGGAACCTGTGATTATGTAGCCACCACCTGGAGAGAGAGGGAAGGAGGGAAGAGGAGGGACAGACAGACAGAGACAGAGACAGAGAATGCTATTTAAGGAGGTTTCTCAATCCAGTTTGGATTACTCTAACCCTTAAACAGTCTTTCCTTATATTGAATTGAAATCTTTCTCTCTGTGACTTCCACCAGCCATTTCTAAGTCCATCCAATAAAGTAGTATAGTAAGAGTTGATGCCTCTTCAATTGAAGAGCTTTTGTATGTTAGGAGATTGTGCCCATTTTTTGGCTCTTTCATCCTTTTAAACAACATCATTTATTCCCTCAAATTTTATGATTCCCAGATCTCTGACCATCCTAGTATAAACCTAGTATAAACCAGAATAACTCAAATTCTGGATGTAGTCCACTTCCTTTCAAATCCAGGCTCCATAACTCACTTTTGGTGTGATCTCTGAATCTCAGTGTCCACAAATGTAGAAAGGAAATGGTTATTCTATTGTGGGGACCAAAGCAGATGACACATACAACATGTATGATACAGCGACAAACATTTAACAGACACTCAAAAAATGTTAGACATTAATACTCCAGGTAGCAACTAACCAGAAGATCCAGCCCCAGGGGGGCCCACATTTCGTTCAGAATGGAATTATTTCTGTTAATAAAGCCTCATTGGTTTCATTTTTAGAGCAGCCACATCCCCTGATGGCTCATCTTGGGCTTGTGATCAATCAAAATCTTCAGGTCTCTCTCTCTCTCTCTCTCTCTCTCTCTCTCTCTCTCTCTCTCCCTCTCTCTCTCTTTTTAAACATAAACTGCTGTCAAACCTACTCTCCCACATCTTATACTTTAAAAATCAATTTTATGAAACTAAAAGCAGAACATATATTCATCCTTATTAAATTTTCTGCAGATCAGTTTGGCCTATCATTCTAACATGTCAAGATAAGTTTAAGTCTTGATTCTGTCATCTGACCTATTAGTCACCCTTCCCAACCCTGTGTCATCTCCAGATGTGATAATTATCTCTTTTCTCTTCACTTAGGTCACTGATAAAATCCTGAACAACTTCAAGGCCAACAACAGAGTCCTGTGGTACCGTTGACATTCTTTGGGCAGTAGGCCAACATTCTCATTTTATGGATGAGGAGAGTAAGATTCAGGAGGGCTAAGTAATTTGCCCATCATCATACAATACAGCCAATTGACTATTTCCCAAAGTGTATACCTAGTCCCCTGAGAGATTTTCCCTAACAAAGGGTTTCCATCACCAAATAAGTTTGGAAAATCGTGCAAACTCTGTTTCCTTCTTGGAGATTTGCAATGCCCAACAGCACACTGAAGATTTTGTGATGTCTTAGAGTCAAGAATTCCATTATACTTGTTTAATATAAACATGTTTATACTTGTTTAGCCCAGCATTTCCAAAACATATTTGACCATAAAATCTTATTTTCAGGTAATAGCTCTTATCCTATAGAACCAGTGCTCCACAGTCAGCTATGAGTGGACACATCTAGAACAAAAACCAGTGTCTCTCACTGGTCATGTGATTAAATTCTGAGATGCACATGTTCAGAGAGTCTTGTGACTTCTAGATGAAAACCAAGATGGAAAGGAGCTTTGGGGATGAAGAGTTAATAAACGGGAGTGTAGTATGATGAAGAAGTTAGGAATTAAGGTCGGGGGGATCCCTTCCGTGGCCTCTATGCCTCCAAAGCAGGAATGAATAGAGGAGCCCAGAGCTGAGTGCTCCTAGTAAGATCCTCACCCCCTGCCTCCTGACCATGTCCATCACAGCCTTCTATCATGATTTGCTTTGAAACCATCAGGACTAGTTTCATTATGCTTTTATCCCTAGTCATGTCAGCCATCCCAAGAAACCAGGGACTCCAGGGGGCTTAATTGCCAATTTTTCAAGAGGAATCCCTGATTTAAAGTTGGAATTCCTTTATCTGGCACCCATTCCCTTTCCCTGCTTTATTTTTCTCCATAGCATTTACCACCATCTGAAATAATGTATATCTCATTTATTTGTTTATCCCTCTACTAGAGAATAAGCTCTATGCTGGCAGGAATATTTATTTTGCCCATTGCTTTATTCTCTGCACTTAGAATAGTGTGTGGCTGATAGCTGGTGCTCAATAAATATGAAAATACAATTCAGCTCAAACTGGGGGGGCCTAAATAAATTATAGCCTCTCAAAGGGCAAGGATCACATCTTGAGTTTGTCTTGACTTATTTATGATGTGATACCATCTGCTGAGTGGGTCTTTATTACACTAGAAATGAATATTATTACTCAGATAGATATCAATATACAGGGAGAGGCTATTAGTCTCAGAAACCACATTCTCTCTCTTCTGGTGACCTCATCCACCAGGCCTTGCATGGGCATGACTCATAAATCCACAACACCACCTCTGACCTTCATCCGTGCCACAGCTTACCTTTCCTGTGGTTTACTGGACATTTCTACTGTGCTAGGCAGCTCAAACTCTTCAGTCCCATAGCTAGAAACATTATCCCCTCCTTGCGAAAAATTATTAAAGAAATAACAACAAAAACAACCTTCCCCAACTTTATCATTTAGGCATATGATAGGTTGGTTGCACTAAAGTAATTAATAGTAATTACAAAAATATATGACATTTTTTTCTGACTTCTCCTTCTTCCTTAAAGTCTCTATATCTGAAATGTCCCCTCCAGCTCTTCTTTCTGCCCCATTCCCACCCTAGTATCAGGGTAGCATTATCTTTTTCCTGGATAATTCAAATATTACTCTCCCCTGCCTTGTTTCCAATGCCTTTAATTTCTAACCCAGTGTTTTTCAAGCAATGGGCCATGCCTATTAGTGGGATATGGAATCATTTAGAATGACATGATAAGCATTTTAAAAATAAAATGAATAGAACAGAACAAAATAGAACAAAACAGGGGGAAAAAGTCAGACTGTTTGTTTCTAAAAGTTTTGCTGAAGGTGTATGTATATGCCCTGAGCCATCATTATGTAAATATATTTCTCACAATAGCTTAAAAGCCATAGCTCAAATCTAGTGTAGCCCGAAGCAGAGATTTAAGTTACATCACCCTCTACCTAAACCTTGGAGTGACTTCATAGTGCTGTCTGAATGAAGTCCAAACAAACTTACCCAGTGTTCGATGGTTCCCAAACTCAGGCTCTAGCCTCTCTCCACAGCTTATTTTCCAACTCTTCTACACTTGTACATAGAATGCTCATTGGGCTGGAACACCCGTTATTTCTCAAACATGCCCTGAGATTCCTAATGCCATGATTTTTCATATGCTGTTCTTTCTTCTGGAGCAGTGATTTTCAACCAGGGGGAATGATTTTGCTCCCCCAAGGACATTTGACAGTGCCTGGAGACATTTTTTGTTTTCACAACTGGGGAGGGATGGGGTGCTATTGGCATCTTGTGGGTAGAGACCAGGGATGCTGCTAAATATTTTAAAATGCAGAGGACAATCCCCTACAACAAAGAATTATCGGGTCCCAAATGTCAGTACTATTAAGGTTGAGGAGGCCTGCTTTAGCACAGAAGATCTTAAATGGTGCCCTGCAACCCAATCACTTGAGAAACTTATAAAACTTGGAGTTTGGGTTCCATAGAGCTGAAGTGGGGCCTGAGAATGTGCATTTCCAATGAGTTCCTCTGAGATGCTGTAGCTGCTGGTCAGGGACCACAGAACCATTGTCTAGACTAAAGGGACCTCTGTGTTCACAGGGCTTAATGTTACCCAACTAAGGTTTTAGAGGCCACCCACTTCACCGAGCCTCTCCTGGTATCAGTTCAGATCCTTTGATTCCTGCAGCAGCTGTCCTCTGTCCTCAGGGTCTGTCTTTCACTTCTGTCACTACTGGCTGGAACTTCCGCTCCCTTGCACTGCATTCACACAGCCCCCTAGAGCAGGTGCTTCCTAGGCTAAGACTTACACTCACCTTCCACCTCTTACTTCTCCAAAGCTCTTTGGGCAGCTTCCCTGCCTGAACAGATTCCATAAGCCAAAATACAACCATGGCAGGCATCTCCCCAGCCACTTGTCTGCAAGCCTCTTTCTGTCCATTCACCCTCCACATTGGCGATTGTCAAAGTGTTAAGGAAAGCATTGGAGCATGAAAGGACATATAAGTCCTTTTCAGGCATTTAGGTGGGAAACTGAGTGACCAAGGGACAAAATGAGTGAAGTGACAAAAAACAATAAAAAGGGTAAAAGGTTACCTGTAAAGAGGAGTGCATTGCAACCTCATTTTTGTCCTTCACTATTTTGCCCAGAATCAGCACTGTCTAACACCTTCATGCTGGGCAGCGCAAAGGAACATGAACAAAAGGAGAGATAAGCCACAGCCACTCTCTTAGCATACCTTAGAGACTTATAAGCATCACACATGAAATAATTGAGTTCTAAATGTGATCCTTTACCTAGTCAATTTCCTGTATAGTTACAACTCCACTGTAGGTTATTTCCACTCATATCCCTCATGTATGAGTTTTAAAAAAATGTAATTTTGCTTTAATCATATCATCAAAACACATATGTTTTAACCATTCTGTTCTTTCCAAAAGAAGTGTCCCCACAGTAGATATTTCGAATTCCTTTTTAGCCAGAAAAAGACTGTCACACTTTAAAGTTAGTGTCATGAGCAAGAATTTAATTTAGACCTAATAATACAGTTATTATATGTTAAATACCATATGGTTATTAAAGACATATTTATTGAGGTTTAACAAGTATGTCAAGACAAAACTCCATAAACAGCAGGAATTGTTAACAAGATGCAGTTATGGATTCTCAAATCAGGCAGTGTATCTTGTGAATGGATATACTTTATATTAGACCATTAAAAATAATAATGAAGAATCTCCAAGGGCCTCCATCAGGGAGGGCAAAAGGGACAGTGAATTTGTGTACTGTTCACTCACCCCTGGAGACCTAGGATCAGTTCCGATTTGAGATGGGCATGAAAAATGAGCTTGGGGGTCTTCCCTTCATCCTCATTTGTGCTCCGTGCAAAGCCAACTGTATCATTTGGCATGATTGATGAGGGCCATTTATGGGAGCTTGCTGGGGGAGGGGGAGAAGAGTTTAGGAGGAGTCACTTGGAATAAGTCAGGGGGAGAGGAGTCGTGGAGACTAGGCCAGGTTTCTGCTGTTTACCAAAGCTCATTTCACTCGAAAACTTTAAAATGTGTGTGCGCGTGTGCATGTTTACATTCATGCAGTACACATGCATAATATCATATAGGAAGCGCTTAAGAATGGAGATAATCACTGCCAAATAGTGTTTGAAAACATTGCTTTTCTACGTCACGTACCAAGTGTAGTGTCCTCTAAACTTGCTGCATTGCTTAAAAGAAAACTGGGCTGGAAAGAAGGAGCCTTCTCACCTTACAGCCCAGTGCCCCTCCAGCTGAAATGGCAGGGATCCGCCAAGGCCTGTGTTTATGGCCCCCATGTGCCGATGCCATGGCAATGCCCCTAAGACAATGGCTCCTGTTCAGCAGGATGACTTCACAGGAGGCTCAGGCCAGGGTACTTCAGATGGGTCGTGAGTAAGAACCAGCAAAAACTAATATCCTTAACAGTTAGCAAACATGTCGAAGGAAATTATTCATAAATATTTGAAGAGCGACGAGGTCCAAGTTTGGAGTGAGCAGCTGTTGGTCTGCAGGTTTTCCCCCGTGTATTAGCCCCTTTTTAAGAGAGTCAGTGTTCCACTCTCACTAAGATTTCAAATGCCAAGCCCCAGAATTCCCTCAACTGCTTCTCACACAAAAGGTTCCTGGATGCCTCAGTGTAGCTATGTAGTTATGCAGCTACGAGCCAGGTCTCTAGGTGGTGACCTAGAAAAGATATTTGTGTGGAATATTCAGCTGTCTTTAGAGCCATGTTTGGAATTCCTGCCACTCGTCTCTGACACTTGCACGTGTGTGTGTGTGTGTGTGTGTGTGTGTGTGTGTGTGTGTGTGAAAGAGAGAGAGCAAAACAGCGAGAGAGAACGAGAGAGCGAGATAGCAAGAAAGAGAGGGAGAGAAAGAGGTGGGGGGAGTGGGGAAGAGAATATATAATCATCACGTCAGCACAATGACCAGGCCCAACTGCATGAGGATAATTATGTTTTACAGTTTTGCTAAACACAGGAAAGTATTTTCTCAGGCCATTTAATTGAAACAACATCATGGGTTATACCTTCATTGTAATAAAACTCCACTGTGTGTCCAAGTGCCAGGGGATTTATTAACTTGCTCCGAGCTCTGAGAATCAGCAGGCAGGGTCAGACACAGCTAGTGATGATGACATCATCGGTTTTGGCAGCTCTTTTCAACTGGTGTTGAGTGAGGTAATGTCCCCAAAATTAAAACTGACAGCAAGATTAATGATGATAGATTCACTGACTTTTTTCATGATTTAAATTGGTGTTCTGTTTCTTCCATTCTGGACGGCCAAGAGAGCTTCATGCCATTAGCTTGGCATATCAGCAAAGCCAGATAACAGGAGCCCCTTCACCCTGCCGCCTGGGGACAGGCTGGAACTTCAGGGCTGGAGGTGATTTAGAGATGAAGCCAAAGGAAGACACACCCTCATGTCTTTCGCAGAGATTAGGACAATGAGATATGCTGCCTTTATGAGATCAGCAAATACATGCATTGTATTTGTTATTTTGGTGTAAGAAAGGTTATGTGCTCTGCAAGGGGTTGCTGTGTGCAAGGAATACCTCATCAAACCTTGTTACTGAGTCAGGATTTGCAATCTCTGGAACTGGAGCTAGGCAGATCTTGCCCTTTATGCTTTCTGTACTGAAAAGATTTGCTGAGGGCATTAGAAGCATGAAGAAAATTCTGAGGCAGAAGATTGGAAGATGTATAAACTGCATGAAAAAGACCCATTTAGGAACCATCTTAGAGACTTTGGTATCCTACAAATAACTATCATATTAATTAACTAATTATTCTATCCCTACTCTCCTGCAAACTTCGTAAGGGCAGAAATTAACTGCTTGCACCTTTTTAATTCCAACAACGACCATAGCAAGATATAGCAAGCACACACACAAAAAATTATTGAATGTATGTTACTTAAAGCAGATGACTTAAGGACTTCTTGTAAGAAATTTAAACTCCTAACTGGGTTGGGGCGCCTGGGTGGCTCAGTCGGTTGAATGTCTGACTTCGGCTCAGGTCATGATCTTGTGGTCCATGAGTTCGAGCCCCACATCGGGCTCTGTGCTGACAGCTCAGAGCCTGGAGCCTGCTTCAGATTCTGTGTCTCCCTCTCTCTGCCCCTCCCCCACTCATGCTCTGTCTCTCTCTGTCAAAAATAAATTAAAAAAAAAATAAAAAATAAACTCCTAACTGGGTTTATGGAGTATACTTTCAGATAATGAAAACACTTTTCTTTAAAGCCATGGTCAAATTTATCATAATCACTAGTCCATATGGACATGTCTCACTAGTCTGAAATAATATGGTTTACTGTTTCAGAAAAAAAAAAAAAGAATGAAAGAAAAGAAAAAAGAACAATCCAAAATGACATATGATGATATAATAAATAGCCACACAGCAGACTGGCAGAATTGGAGAAAGTCCTCAGTGTAATCTCGTTGTGAGCATTATGGGTGTGATGCTTTCTTCCAAAATGAAATCCATCTGTAGGTTCAGGGATTATCTCACAATCTGATTTAGAGTGGGCTTTGTTGGGAGTGGGGAGTCACAGTTGGAAAGGAAATGTCCTTCTGTCTTAAAAGAGGGTATGTTGGGTCCACTTGGCAGTGGATGAGGATGTGGGAATTCACTGTGACTCTTTCTGGTAAGTCTATTTCTAAGGAGAACATTCACTGTCTCCAGAGTCAGGAGATATTGTAGTTAATCCTTGCCCCACCCCTAACTAGCTAAGACATTTTGGGTAAATGGGTAAATTTTGGGCCTCTCCTGAGGCCTCTGTTTCCCCATTAGTCCATTGGTAAGGTGAGTGAGTAAAGTCAACAAGTACTAAGGCCCTTAGCAGGCCAGTCATTCTCTGATGCTAGAGGTTTAATTACTCTTCAGAGGGGCACACCCAGACAGATCAAGTGAACTATACTAACTCCTTACTCCAGCTGTTCAAACAAAGTCAGGTTCTCCACCCCCGCTAAAGTTTATGGTACTAGTTGGGATAAAAAGGTTTCTCCGACCTTCCGTTCTTTTGACAACTTAGGCTCCAAACATTTTGTTTCTAAGCAGGTTCCAACACTTTCCCACATTTCTCTTGCCATATTTCTCCTAATTTTTTCTGTCCTCACCCAAATGTTTCATTTTCATCACACAGAACATCAGATTGTGGATGGACGGTTCAGAGGAAGTGTTAGGTTTCATTGATGAGAAGTATAGGAGATGAGACCTTATCAATGCTCCTTTTTTCTCCACCTATGGCATTTCTTTTTGTAAAGATAATACTGTATTTGACACCTTTTGAAGTATTTATCCAGTTCATAATATTCTTCTTTACTAGACACTGCCCTCTAATCCACAAGGGTAAGGCTGGGACTCTAGTAACCAAGTGCATACTAAATGATGCCTACTTCTCTGGCCACGGCTGACCAGAATGCAATGTGCAGCTGAAACATGCTGGGGAGTTGGAAAATCTACATTGTTAGGAGGTTGGACTCCTCCCCGCTCTGCAATGCAATACTTTTTGTGAATCACAGATCTAATTTTTCTCCTTACTTAGCCTCATTTGCACAAGATAAAGAAAGGTTAACATGGGTGTCTAAGCACTGTGTGGAGTGAGGAGTGCCAGTTCAGGAGACAGGCTTTCAGAGACCCTGGGACAAGAGACTGAAATGTTTTCCCAGGACACCTAGGAATGGCTTTGCTTTTTTCACCCAGCATCAAAACGAGGATGCAGCCTTGCTGTTGAGTTTGGTTCAGCAACCAAGAAAGCCCATTCTTTGTAAAGAGTCCCTTACACCAGAAATTCGTATCCTCACTGCCCCTTAGAATCACCTGGATAGCATTTATAAACTGACAAAATCTGAACTCCTATTCCAGAGATTTTGATCAATTAGTCTGGGGGGAATGAGGAGACATTGGAATTTTTTTTTTGAAAGCTACCCAAGTGATGCTAATAGGCAGCCAAGGTCAGAAGCCACTTTCCTAAATTAAAGTACTAGACTGTTAGTTTGAAATATTCCATGATGGTAATATAAGTCTGAATGTTAAAGGGTGGTGGTGGTGGAACCATAACTGAGCATCCATCTTTTTTCTAGAAGGTCCCTGGAGTTCCAGAGAGTGCTGCTGACAGTTACATGCCCTGTAGAGGTCCAAAGGAAAAGTCTCACCAAGATATGCTATCTCTGCCTCTGCTCTGTACAGCTACCTCTTCTCCACTGAACCCTACATCCCAGGCCAAAACTAGAAAACTTTTTTTTTTTCTAAGAACCCAATAAACCTATCAATAGTGCATTAATCAGCTAGACAGAAATGCTAATGAGTGATTGCTAATTTATGTCCAATGACACAAGATACAGGATGTCAATAATTAGAAGTGTGAACAAGGGGAAGGTGGCTGAAACCACAGTTTTAATTGGAGTACCATACAGCCAGCACTCTGTTCTAGTCTAAGGATTAAGATTCAGCCTGCCACCAGCAAATCTATGGTGACCAACTGTCCAAGTTCATCCTGCTTTTAGCACTAAAGTCCCTTGTCCTAAGAATCCCCTAGTCCTGGGAAAATACTTGATCTTCACCTCTCTTGTCCAGATTTGCAAGACTGACCATAGAAAGCTCCTATCAAAGTTAGAAACATTTCACTGATGGACATGACTGCCCATCTCTGTCAATGTTGAACATGCCATTCATGCTGCCTATTCCCAAACCTCTGACAAATGAGGGGTGGAGTCAGGATGGGGATAATAAATCTATTCTGAAGCTGAACATTTTCCATCCAGAGCCCTGATAATAATAGAGCTCAGAGCTCAGATAATAGAATTTATTCCTAAGCCTACCCAACCTAACTGAAGCCATTCAGACCTTCTCCCCAGGTAATTTGGAATTGGGATCTAGAGAGACTCTGTTAATCTCTTCCAGTGACTGAGGGGTAACATGCATGCTGGGGAGCTGTTGGCAGGCAGGTGCTGCAAAGGCAACTGTTGAAGAGAGGAAGCCAGTCTGCAGTGAGAAAAGGATAAAAAGGCACCCAGGCAGAAGTAGGGAGGAGAGAAAGAGTAAGAAAGCTGCTTGGGGTTCTGCATGGGTCTCTATTTTTTGCTTTCATGCCCTTTCTGATCCTCATCAAAATTCCTGTTCTTTAGCTCCATAAAATCCTCGTCACCCCCTTGCATTTTTCAGTTGTAAGAATAGAAAAATTCAACCCCAACTGACTTAAGCATGAGAGTTTATTGTTTCATATGAGTGAACAATTCAGAATATATCAGCTTCAGGCACTGTTTGATCGAGAACACAAGCAATGAACTGTTTCATTTTCTCCATTGTTCAGCTCTAGTTGCCTGGTGCAACTTCTTCTCAACTCTCTGGCAGGCTCACTCCTCATACTCATAAGATGTCCTCCAAGATTTCCCAGCACTATTCTCTGCTAGGTTTATTCTCTGTGACAAAACTGAGACCTTTTTTTTCTTTTTAAGCAGGATTGCCAGAAAAAGTCTTGGGCTTCTCCATGGCTAAAACTGGCCACACTTAGCCAACACCTGGAGGTGTTGGGTCTGGAGGAATGTGTTGTTCTGGCTGGCAGAACTGAATCACATGGTCAGACTTATGCCAAAGGAAAAGCCAGCTCTACTGAAGTCCATGATTGAAATGGGGAAAAACTGATTTACCAGAAGGCATTGATATATGATTATCATATGTAAGGTGGATAGATGGTAGGATCAAAAGTAATAAGTGGTGTCCCCTATTTTTATTAAAAAAATTTTTCTCCTATGCTATATCAAATAGGTTTGTTATAATTAAAAGGAATCCTAACAATTATAATAATACAGCCCACAGAGCACGAGATTCCAGAAATCCTCCCCCACCCTACAATATCAAATGGTTCTATCACAGGAGCAGACAGTAGGCCCACAGCCATATTGGTATTTTGTCCAAACTAAGGACAAAGCTACTCAGGTGTAAAAAGTTGGGTTTTTTTGAACTTCTAAATATGACAAAAATGACAGTATTATGAAAAGACTTTTTCCTCAAAAGTCTTTGTTGTGCAAATAGAAAAACCACATGTTTCTCCAGAATATTGATTAGCCTTCTCTAGTACCAGCTAAAACCTACAAGTCTGAGACTTTTTGAGAAGAGCTACTTCATTAATAACAATAATCACTATATAAAGCACTAGCAACACAGAAAAATGAATCTCTTCAATATCATAAACCTCAAAGCTTGTATTTGTTTTGTTTTTATTTGTAAGCAAACTGAATCTATCTTCCTGGCTCTGTTATCACTGGGTTTTATCTGAAAATGGCCAATGAATACTTACAAATCAATCCATAGAAATAAAGTATCAAAAAGGAGAAGAACTTAGACCTTTTGTGCCATCTGTCAATCCTATGTCTCTCGATGTTATGACTCCTCATTCTCTACAGAAATTTGGACTTCAAGCCTCACATCCTGACTCCAAGCAAAATTTCCAGAATTGCTTTCCCACTGCACCCTCCATTTTCATCATAAACTCTCTTCTCCAGCATCATGGAATCACTCACTGGTCCCAACACATATTCTGCGGTTCCCTATTCTGTGCCTTTTTTCACACGCTCTACTTTTTTTGGAATGTCAAATATTATTTGTTAATAATATCCAACTTCCATGGCCCAACTTAAATGCCCCTCTGCCATTAAGCCCTTCTGAGGCTACAGTTTGAAATTAATTCATCCCCTACCTAAAAGCCTTCAATGAGTTCCCACTGCATTGAGGAAAGGATTTTGGATTCTCTGGTTAAACTTATAAGGCTTTAAATGATCTGCCCAGCTGTCTTCCCATCTCATCTCAAGCTATATCCTAGTCACCCTAGATCCTCTTCCTTTTCCAGGATTTCCCTAGCTTTCTCCAGTCATAGTTCCTTTATACATTCTATTCCCTCTGCTTGGAATGCCCTTCTCTTGTTTTTTTTCAAAGATGTCTCCTTCTCAGTAGTTAGGTCCCAGCTGAAAAGTTGCTTCTTCGAGATCCTTCCCTGCCTACCTAGGGCTAATATCTGTCCTACCCTCTTACTGCTACTGTCTACCACAGAGATATGTTCCTTATCTTCCTACCTTTTATCTGATTGTATAATTATGTATTTACTTGTTTAATTGTTTAATGCTTCTCCCTCCCACAAAACATAACTTGCAAGAGGTCAGGGACTTAATTTATTTCACTCATTCAACTCTAGACCTAGAGTTTTAGCATGATGCCTCCATACTGGAGGAGATATTCAATAAATATTTATTGAACAAATGAGTGTATCACTCCCTCTTCGATACACTTAGAACACAATGTCTGGAAAATAAAATATGTTCATTAAATGGTGGCTATCATTATTACTTTATTCACACAGAGAAAGAGACAAGCCACCTCAGACAACCAGGAGCTGACCTAGTACTATCAGCTAGGCCACAGTGTTCTCCAACTGAACATAAATAATTCCATAGAGCATCACCCCCAGACAAGACCATTCTGGTGACCATGATGGATAAAGCTAAAAATAAGACCACTCCATAATCACATCTGAATAAAGTCAAAACATGAACATTGTCCAACCACCAAAATAACCAAACTTCAGCCCTTCCTGGCTAATAAGTGACTATTGCTTCTTAACCAATACAGACTTAGCATTGTCTGTCATTTCCTACTTCTTTATAAGACTTATTTAGACACTTAACCTCTACCTTATCTCTCCTTCTAAAGAAGATTTCTTTAGGTAGCCACTCATAGGATTATCCCTACTTTCTGACAGCGCCCACCCAGAGCATACTCCTGCTTCCTTAAACCCTCTCCCAAATCACTTACCACAAGCCCAAATCCTACACCCTCTTACTGAGATGCTCCATGGTTCCTCATGATGTGTACTCTCTGCCACTATAATGATTAATAAACCCAACTTGTTCAACTACAAGTGTGCTCCTAGCAGTCTTTGGCTACAGGTCATTGATAACAGTAATTACGACAATAACAGCCACCACATATTGATTATCTACAAAACACCAGGGCCTCTTCTATGCAATTTACATGTGTTCGCTTATTCAATCCTTCAACCAACTTTAGGATGTAGGCATGATTATTAGTATCATAATATTTGAGGAAACTTAGCTTTAGAGAGGTTTAAAAACTTTCTGAAGTCAGATGGCTAATGAGTGGTGGAGCTGGTAAGCCAAAGCAGTCTGATCATTACCCACCATCTGTTATTGACCCCTCCTGGGGACCTATCACTGTCCTGGGGACCTATCACTTGAACAAAGACAGCACTTCAATTTGATGAAGATTATGAAGTCTCCACAATGTGCAAAGCACAGAGAACTCAGACAGAATGTGAGAGAGTTCCTTTAGGAGGTTTCATTGGCAATGTACTCAACAGTGCTGTGGGGGCTGCAAAAAAAAAAAAATAATAATAATAATAAATTATAGTCCCTGACCTCAAGGAACTTATAAGCTAATTGAGGAGACAAGACTTAAACACACAAAAATTTAAATAACAATACAAGCTGCAATACAAGAGACACATTAAGACAGAAGAATGTATGATTCAGTGCTAAATGAGGTGTGCAGATGGTACAGAGAGAGAGCTCACCGTGGGCTGCAGTCTCGACCCACATACTCCAACTCAACTCAAAACCACAGACAGGAAATCAGCTAGGGAGCTGCTTTGTTAGGAATTCAGAGAGAGAGAGAGAGAGAGAGAGAGAGAGAAGAACAAAGCTTTAATGGAAAAGAAGCTATTGAAATTATATTTGCAGGATATATAGCTAAATGATTTAAATGTTTACTTTTTGGTAATTCATGTTTGAGGAATTATAAAGCAGTCCCCAAAAGGGAGGCTTTTGGTTATTTCCAATGGACTCCATATCAGGAATGCTCAGGAAGAATACAATATAAAGTTCATTCCCATTTAGATGAAGTGAGTCCTGGCCTGACCCTCTCTGGATTCTGTGCTATGGATTACACTTGGGTTTGTGCCAATGCACTCTGGTGCAGTAGAAAAATGTTTAATGACAACTCTGCATACAATATGCTGGAAGTATTCGCAGCCACGGAGAGCCACACTAAGACCGTGGTTATTTCTGTAAGAGGATAACCAAGCTCTTATAATGTCTGACAAGGACTTGTAGAATCTTCTTGCACTTTTAAACCTAGAAGAGATACAGATCAAGTGCTTTGTAACAAGTACTTTCGAATGTCTGAGGAAAAGCTTTGATATCAGCTTGGGCAATGATATTAGGCAAATTAGGAGACCTCTCATCTGAAAGTGGAATTTAATAACAGTATCCAACTCATGGGGTGACTATGGGTTTACACAGCATCATGCTTTCAAAGGACTTAAAGTGTCCACCATATACAGTACATTATCAGAATGTTTTAGTAATCAATATTACTGTCATTATTCTCCATACTAACACTGTCCTAGGAATCTGGAAAGATACACAAGAAGCATGAAATATTGTCTTCCTGGATACTCCTAAAGACTCTGAATTGGGGATTTGCCCTTCCTGATTTGGGCAAGTCATTCAATTTTTTTTAATTTAGTCATTATCCTATTTTGCATGGGTTCAGGAGCTCAACTACTTGAGTTTGACTCCTAGCTCACCACTTAGAACTGTGGCAGTTTCCTGAAACAATTTCTGACTCAGTTTATTTAAAAAAGCAATTACACTGGTGTGCCTAGGTGGCTAATTGATTAAGCATCTGACTCTTGATCTAGGCTCAGGTTATGATCTCACAGCTTGTGAGTTCAAGCCCCGCATCAGGCTCTGTGCTGACAAGCATGGAGCCTGCTTGGGATTCTCTCTTCCTCTCTCTCTGCTCCCACTCATGCTCTCTCCCTCTTTCTCAAAATAAATAAATAAACTTAAAAAAAAAGCAATTAGACTAATAATGGTTCATATATCTTAGGACTGTGGTGGGGAATAAAAGAAATACTGTATACAGAACCTTTAAGACAGTGTCTGGGACATCACTGGCTCTCAAGGAATGCTATTATTTATCATCATCATCATCATCATCACTGCCATAATCATCACCATCATTAGGAATATCTCAGACTTTTCCTCTACCTTAAGAGATTCAAGCTCCATATCCAACATGTCCCTGGCAATTCAGCTTTCTGGGGCTTTATTTTAAAACACGTTGTCCTCTATTGACAAAGACAAAGCTTTTGACCCCATTCTAAATTGCTGTGTAGGCATAGTGCACCCTGCCATCCACTCCTATATTATAACAAATGGTGTGCATTTGCAGGTTTGCTGCATGAGGTCAGGGGTCTATTCCTTAGGAATGAGAAAGAGAAGAAGGAGAAAAAGGAAGATGGGGAGGAGAAAAGAGGAGGAAAAGGAAGAAGATAGAAGAGAGCAGGGTTGGGGGGTAGGGAGTGAGGGAGAGAGAAAGATAAAGAAGGAGAAGGGAAAGTAGGTCAAGCTATTAGTGTCTGTTAGGACTGAAATCATAGTTGAGTCCTGGCTTGGTGATTTGGGCAAATTATTTACCCTCACTTTTCACACCCAGAATCAGTGCTAGTGTCTCTTTCCTAAGAATGATGTTACAGGGGCACCTGGGTGGCTCAGTCGGTAAGCGTCTGACTTCAGCTTGGGTCATGATCTCACGATTCGTGAGTTCGAGCCCCGCATCGGGCTCTGTGCTGACAGCTCAGAGCCTGGAGCCTGCTTCGGATTCTGTGTCTCCCTCTCTCTCTGCTCCTCCCCCACTCACGCTCTCTCAAAAATAAATAAACATTAAAAAATTAAAAAAAAAAGAATGATGTTACATTAAAAGAAAGCACTATGCAAATAGTGCTTGTCATATATTATATCCTCAGAAAATTATAAGCATATTATCATTATAGATGTTCTCTGTCCCATATACGGAATAACTGACAAAGGACCACAGCAGGATAGCATAACATCAGTGAAAAGATTTCACATTATTTTTTTTATCTTCTTTCTTTTTCTAAAAATGTAATCTAAGGGTGCCTGGGTGATTCAGTCAGTTAAGCAGCTGACTCTTGATTTTGGCTCAGGTCATGATCTTGGTGTTGGCTCAGTTCATGAGTTTGAGCCTCATGGATCCTGCTTGGGATTCTCTCTTTCCCTCTCTCTGCCCGTCTCCTACTTGCACGCATACACACACACACACTCTCTCTCTCAAAAATAAATAAATAAACTTTAAAAAATAAATAAAGGGGCGCCTGTGTGGCTCAGTCGGTTAAGCATCCGACTTCAGCTCAGGTCATGGTCTCACGGTTCGTGGGTTTGAGGCCCGCATTGGGCTCTGTGCTGGCCGCTCAGAGCCTGGAGCCTGTTTCAGATTCTGTGTCTCCCTCTCTCTCTGCCACTCCCCCTCTCGCTCTCTGTCTCCCTCTGTCTCAAAAATAAATAAACATAAAAAAATTTTAAATATAAATAAATAAATAAATAATAAATAAATAAAAATGTATCTTAAGTTCAGACTGCAGAGGAGAGCACAACTATATTCTGCCTGGAGTTTGAATGTGAAGACCACACAAGTACAGGGGGAAAGGCTTTGGACAGAGTTGAGAGACTTGGATTCTACTACTGGTACCAGTTGCATTCACCTCTGGGTCTGAGTCAGTTCCACAACTGTGAAATGGCTGTTGGAGATTAAGACTGGACTACATCATAGTTCCTTCCAGCTATAATCCTCTGAGATTCTAATCTAGAGGTAGTTAAATTAGTACCTCTCAAAGAGTAGCTTAAGTGGATTAGAATTACTGGGTTTCTAATGAAAAAAAACGTATATTATGGGATTTCTATCTGGGCTTATAGAAATCAAAATCCTGGGGGTAGAAGCAGAAAGTTAAGACCAGGAATGTGTGTGTGTGTGTGTGTGTGTGTGTGTGTGTGTGTGTGTGTGTGTAAACTTCTTGGAGATCCACTATCCTGTACTGCAGAAGAGTCAGACCTCAGAGTGTTAATGGAACTAAGAGAAGGGAAATGGTAAGTGAGAAAGAAGCCCATGCCTGCTCAGGTAGATCGCTGTGAATTGAGCAACACGTAGAACATGCTGGGCACTTAACCCATTAAGATTACTGAAGATGCCAAGAAGAAATATTTATAGATAGTTTTTAACATAGTCTATAAAAAAGGAGGCTGATTCAAACATAAATTACCTACCACATCATTCTTTAACCTCTAAATCTTTCTCTAATGGCTTGAAAGGCAGCTTATTAAAGCAAAGTGAGTGTTTAAGTACTATATATAAACTGGTTAGTTTATAAACATCTACAGAGGTGGATGAAGTTACTAAAAGTGACAGATTTGCTAATAACAAAAAAGGAAAAAAAATTAAGGAAATTTCAGCCTGGGGGAAAAAAGCTTAACATCATGGGGTGTGATTTTTCTCTCCTCCTCTTAGCTCTGCCTTCTGGGTTGGCTCTACTCTCTGAATGAATCTTCCCATGTGGTAACAAGAAGGTAACCTGAAGCTCCAAGGTACATCACAATCTACTATTAACCCTAAAGGGGAAACCAAATGCCTCTATATAGGCCCTTTGAGAAACTTGGGTAAAGCTCTCATTGGACTAGCTTGAGTCACATGACTTCTCCAGAGCCAATAACTGTGGTCTAAAGATTGAGGTATGCTGATTGGCTGTGTATGTCATATGCCCATTTCTGGTTCTGGGCAGCAGGATTCACCACATTCAAAACACACAGATTGAGAATGAACAGCATTGGTTTCCCCAAGCAAAATTAGGATGATGCTACAGGAAAACAAATAAACAAACAAACTTGTGCTGGTTAGGCAAAACAACAGATATCTCTTGCAAAGCTCAAAGTGGACACTATCTTTTACAGGGTGAATACACATATTTAAAACTATGTGGTGAATTATGCTTCACCCAGTATATATATTTGTGTTCTGTATATGTGCATGTTTTCTTTTGTTATATGTAGGATTCTGTATACACTTATCACACACAGAGTGTCTTCATGGGAATTGAAAATGAGATGACACATAGTGGTGGAAAAAGTGAACAAAGTTCTGATCATTGTTTAATTTATTAAAAGAACAGCTCCACCTAAGATTCTTCCTGCCTGTTGCCAACAGTGACAAAGTTGTTGGAGATACTGCAAATATGCTTCTGAGAACCTTCTGCAGCTGTTCCAGAAATGGGACTGAAAGCTCAAGGAATGTAATCATCAGGAAAACATTTTCTGTGTCTCTTTAGAATTCTTCTAAGAGAAATCTTTGGGTTTTCTCACCTCTGAAATCTTATTACCCAACATACTGGTTAATATATCCTGGGTACTCAATGAATATTTATTGAATGAGTATTTATATTAACAAATCAATGACTGATTTCACTTTTAGAACTAGATGCTAGTCAGAAACAGATTTTCTAAATTACTTAATTTGTGGAACTATTTTGTGCAACACAATGGTCATTTAAAAAACATATATATTTTTTGAAAGTTGCATTAGGTTTTGCTCCTCTTCATCATTTACAAAGGAATAAGCCAAATTTTGGTATTTAACAAAATAAATTGACCAGGAAATGGTAGAATATTTTTATTCATAAACTGAGTTTTATATGATTTCCAGATGCTAAAAAGTCTGGCACTATTCAACATTGCCTACAATGTAGGAGAGCAAAGATAATGAAAAGCAAAACTAGAGGGTAAGCATACTCTGACTTTAATTTAGCTATTCATTATATAAGAAATTGGTTTAAAATTTGCCCAGCAATTAAAATTTCTCAAGCCAGATATACAGAAACATAACACTGAATTGAGAGAATTTCAGGAAAATGTCAAGTTTTCAGATATATCAAGAGTTTTATCTTATTCCTTAGATTTCTAGAAGAAGGAAATTGAACCAAATAAGATATCAAGCACCATCTCTAACCAGAGCATCTCCAATTACATAAAAGTTTGAAAGAGAGAGTCATGAAATATGCAAACTTTTCTTAAAATCATTAATATGTGTTTTTGTCTTGAAAGGGAATCCTGGGCCATGAGCTACTTAAGCTATGAAATCAAACTAAGAATGACAGGTATTCCAGTTACTTATTGCTACTTAACAAACTAACTCAAAACTGAAGGGCATAAATCAAGCACAATTTTATCATGCTCACAAATATTGTGTGTCAAGAATTCAAACAAAGCACAGTGGGGATGTCTTATCTCTGCCTAATGGTGTCTGGGTTCTCAACTGAGATCATTCAAATAGCTGAGGATGACTAGAACAACTCAGGACTAGAATTATCTGGAAACTTCATCATTCAGGTCGAGGCTGGCATAACTTGAAGGCTGATCTCAGCCAGGACTATTGACCAGAGACCATACACTTGGCCTCTCCCTGTGCGTTGGGCTTTCTCATAGCATGGTGGCATCAAGGTAGTCAAACTGCTTACATGGAAGATCAGAGTTCTAAGAATAAGTGTTCCAGTGAACACCGTGGAGTCTCCATGACTTTTTATTGCTCATCCTCAGAAATCATATCACATTACTTCTGTTGTACTCTGTTGATCAAGTCATAAGCCCACCCAGATCCAAAAGTTAACATAGAATCACTTCTTGAAGGGAAGAGTGTTAAAGAATTTACAGCTATGCTTTGAAACTTCCACAACACAGAATTAAGAATGGGTTAATTTTTCAGAAGAAGCTCCAGGATGTCATTTTGCTTCATAAATGGTTGCTGAATACTTTTTCTGTGCTAAGTGTTGTTGGAAGACATAAAATGAATCCAACATATTCTCTGTCCTACCTTCATGAAACTTACAGGTTAAGAATAAGAAGGTAATATAGACATTATTCATTTTAATAACCTTCTCTGACTCCTGAGACCAATGAATATCTTTCTTCTCCCTAAACAGTTGAGAGCCAGCTCTTCGAAAGCTGACAGTTACTATGTGATGGGGATTGGCATGGGTTATGTTATATAATACTCATAAAAAAAGTTTTATGATATATACTATTATTTACCCCCCTTTTAAAATTTCAACGGAATTTCTGAGAGGTTAAGTGTTTTATCCAAGGTCACACAGTCAGTAACACGCAGAACTCAGAAGCAAACCCTATTCTGTTGACCCAGTATTTGATCTTTACAGTAACCTTTCCACTATCCTGGTCTTCACTAGATCCAAATGGTTAACAACTGTGGTCTTCACCAGACAACATCTTTCAGATCACCACATAATATTTCCATAGAGTTTCAACTCAAGATTTTTGGGGAGAGCATGTTTTGACTAGCCACAGATATAAGATGAAAGTAGAAAATACTAGAAGCCCCCTCTAGACTTCTAGTATACATTTATCTCATCATACATTTATCTCACCCTCAGTTTCAACTAGAAAGCTTCCTATCTCAAGCAACAGAAACTTCGACTCAGATGGACACAAAAATTAATCAGAAATCGAGCCCTTTCAGGCAGGCTTCGGGGAGTTTGGATTAAGTGTTATCATCAAAGATCCTTGCTCTTTATGTCTTATCCTTGGTGTTAATTTAATGTTCAGGTTAGACGTAAGATGGCATTTCCAGGCATTACTCAAGACCCAACATCTAGGGGGCGCCTGGGTGGCTCAGTCAGTTAAGCGGCTGACTTCGGCTCAGGTCATGATCTCGCAGTCCGTGAGTTCGAGCCCCGCGTCGGGCTCTGTGCTGACAGCTCAGAGCCTGGAGCCTGTTTCAGATTCTGTGTCTCCCTCTCTCTGACCCTCCCCTGTTCATGCTCTGTCTCTCTCTGTCTCAAAAATAAATAAACGTTAAAAAAAAAAAAAAAAAGACCCAACATCTAGAAAAAGAAGAGAAACTATTTCTTCATACCTCTCTTTCCTATGAGGAAGGAAGCTTTTACCACAAGCCCCTCTGCGGTCTTTTCCTCTTGTCTTATTGGGCAGGATTGGGTCATGTGCCTTTTTTGGAACCAATCACAGACAAGGGAAAATCGATTAATAAAAAACCAATTAGGCCCATCCCAAGAGCTGGAGATGGGGTCACCTTTTAAAGGTGCAAGGCTTCATGTGAAGATGTTGATACCTAAACAAAATCAGGGTTTCCCTAAGAAGGAGGAAGTGGAAATGGATGGTGAGTGGACAACAAGTGTCTGCTACACCCTTCTCTGGTCTGCTTCAGTGATTCCAACCCATGTTACCCAGTACTGTTCATTTTCTTCTCTATTTATTTCATGTAATGGTAACTTCTTCATTCTCTCAATAAACTCCAAAGGATGTGAATTTCTGAGATGGTAAAGCTCATTTTAGACCATGAAGTGACTTGTTAATCACTGAGATAAAAGGCTGGGTTTTGGAAAAGGTAAATATTGTTTGTTGAGGACATAAGCCACTGCAAATATTTCTTAAAGTATATCCCATAGTATGTAAATCTAAAAGTGTGTGTGTATGTACTTGTGTAGAGAAGAATGTAGATGGAGGTGGGAGAGAGGGTTTTGTGGTTAAAAAAAGTCTGAAAATGATGTAGTTTTTCCCTATTTGAAATAGTCACAGTATGAATTAACATATTAAAAACCCTGAAAAATCCTTCAGTAGAGCAACCTAGTCATTAACCTAGTGTTCCCTATCTCTTTTTAGATTGGAACACTTCTGAGCATTTCTATTAAAATCCTACAGAACACATATGCTATGATCACACTTTGAGACGCCAATAATACCTTCTTTTGACTTATAACATAAGAATTCAATATTCTTACATTAATACCAGATATGAAGACATCAAGAATATTACAGCTTTAAAATCTTACCACCAAATTATTTTTTCTTGGAATTCATTTCAATTCAAATAAACCATGTCTAAATATGTAACTATGATGTACATATACACATACATAATTCACATCTCTATTTATCTATCTATTTATCTATCTATCTATCTATCTATCTATCATCTATTTATTAAACTTTGAAACCATTTAAGGGAAAGGAGTGAATTTGGGTGAGGGGTAATGATTTCTATTTGCAGCATGCTGGGTTTTAAGTATCTCTAGGATATTCAAGTGGAAAATTTGAACAAATATTTGGATAATGGACATAAAACCTAGAATTTAGGAGATTTAGGTTTCAGTTCAAAAATGTTAGAGAGACATGTAGAAATGCTGAGACTGATTATGTGAAACAGTTGAAGAGGCAGGGTAGTATGTTATTCATCTAGTGGAGATTTAAGAGGGCATAGCAGGAAAGACTGAAAGAAAAGAGGAATGTTTGACCAGGCATAAAGCATGAAGCAAGAGTACATGAAAGGACAGATGGCAGTGGAGCTAACATCTTGAGGTGGCCAAAGATTACAAGAGATGTGGGGCATGTTAGGTCTATATGGCTGTAAGTTTTCTAAGGTAATGAGGCACTACATCCTCTGGTGGCCAGTGGAAGGTGGCAAGAGTTGTGATAGCATAAAAAACACTTTTTTTTTTTTTATGTGCCATCCACAACCTGAATAAATTGCTCACCAGTGAGTACAGAAACCTTTCCTGGTCCTTTTGCTGGTTGTCTCTTCACATGTCAGTTCCTCTCTTCTCCATTCCAACAGCTACAATTTCTCAGGGAACCAACTCTACCTTGACCTCCAGCATTGGATTATGTAACCAAGGCTAAACTAATTAGAACACCCTGTTTGCCTGGCCACAGTGATTAGCTCAGGTATAAATATATAACTTAAGCTGGTATATTAAGAGCATTTTTTTCTAGATTTTGCTGTGAACATTGGGAAAACAATACATTATACATTCTTATTCCTGCAGCATGTGGCAGAAACTGCTGGCTCCATCTTTAAAATAGGAAAGAACACAATCTCATGACTCAGATGTCACAAGGGAAGATAAACCAGAAAGACAGAGAGAAACAAGGATTCTGTTGACATTGTTTGAGTCACTAGCAGTCTTCACCTGAAGCAGGTGAGGACTCTGGATTTTTCATATGCATGAGCCAATAAAGTTCCCTTCCTATTTAGGTTAATCTGAGTCAATATTTAATTAGTTTCAACCAAAAATTCATTGAAATATGATACAGAGAGATTCTAATTTCTGATGAAGTCATTTGAATACTTAATTGATTACATAGATGTGGAAGGGAGACTCTGAGCTAGAGGCCCTGGGCATGCAGGATCCAGGGAGTGGTTGATTAAACCCTTTGTCTTGGTTTGCTTAGACTACTATCTCATGGTCCAAGTAGAATTTTTAGAATATTGGTATGACCATAATTATGTATTGAATACCTTTGTCAACTGAATGTTTTCAAAAAAGTTCTTACTAGAAAGAGCCATAAGTCCTTAAAAATAGTAATTTGGTGGAGACTAAACATCAATCACTTGTTGCCATCATGAGCTATGCTTTCTTATTGGAGTCATAATCCAGATGAAGCTGATATCGAGCCACTGACATTTATGAACTTATTGCTTTGACATTTATAAACGTATTGCTTTTTGACATTTACAAACACATTGCTTGTAAATTTGTTAATGAATTTATTAGTTAACAGAAATCCACTGCTCACTGGAGTAGCAAAATTTAACATCAAGGCTGACATCATTACATATAGCCTATTTCCTCCATAAAGTAGAAGGTATATTCCAGGAGAATGCCAACTAGGATTAAAAATTATTTAGTGGGCCATCACACAGTCCTTTAAGGAAAGAGATCGCAGCACAAGCACCACTTCTAGCTTTCAATGATTTAGCACGATAAGCTGGTCTACTGGATGTGTCATCAAATTTGATCTGTAACCTGTCTTTGTAAACAAAGTTTATTAGAACACAACCATGTTCATTCATTTACATATGTGTATGGCTGCTTTCATTCTACAATAGCAGATTTGAGTAGTTGTGAAAGTAACTGAATGGTCCACAAAGCCTATGACATTTATTACATATCTCTTTACAGAAAAAGCTTGTGGTTCCCTGTGATTAGACTATGAGTGCCTTGAAGGTAGAACTATGATTTTCATCTTGGTATGATAATCTCCACTGCATATCAGATGCTTGTTATGTGTCAATCACTGTGTTACTGTGCTTTATCGTTTTAAATCCTAAACAACTCAATGGGTTAGGTGTTCTTATCTTGGTTCTATAAAACTCAAAGAGGTAAAACAATTTTCTTGAGGATACACAACCATTAAATCCCAGACCTGAGAGTCAAGCCCAGATGTGCCTGTTTGACCTAAAGTTCATGCTCTTAACTGCTGCATATCCTGCACCACATCTCCATCCCTCTACACAATTCCAGCTTCACAAAAAGTACTTATTGTTTGGTATTGAATTGAAATGGAAACAGAATTATTTTAAGGGTATCTGTTTACTTTATTTAAACCTTAATAGATCATTTACCTTACCAGGGATACTCTCTTAATTGAGCATGAATGGCCTAGAGAAAATTGACAAGAAGGAAGAGTTATTTCCAACATGAAGGAAGAGTTCCATTTTCCCTTTTCCATACATAGGCTTTCTCTGAAGTTTTGGTCTTCAGTAGGCAGCACTAATGAGTCAACGAAGTTAACCAGAAGAAAGAAACAAATTGAATTGCTACTTGGATGATATACTTGATTTACGAAAAAGAGGTTGGAAAGGCCTACCATTATCAAATGGGATAACTTCCAATTTCCTTGCTGCCTTTGTGCTCTTACCTAAACCAACTGAAAATACTCTATTGCTCAAGACTCTATACAAGTCAAGACCCTGTTATGTTTCTAATGACTGATTAACAGTTGTAATGTTTCTTACCTGTTATCATCCAGCATACAGACTGTTGAATCATGGAAGTTGCTATATTATGGATTGCAACTGCACCTCTCTTTTTGTATTTTTCTCATCCTGGGATTTCTCAGACATGGCCTTTAGAGATAAAGTGATTGCCTCTAACACACACAAAACACAAAGATAGAAGATTGACCCAGGAAAGATGGGGAAGGCTCCTCTTCCCAAATCATATAACCAAAAAGAAGTAATTGTAGCCATGCCTGGGTGGCTCAGTCAGTTAAGCGTCTGACTCTTGATTTCAGCTCAGGTCATGATCTCATAGTTTGTGAGTTTGAGCCCTGCATTGGACTCTGTTCTGGCAGCATGGAGCCTGATTAGGATTCTCCCTTTCTCCCTCTCTTTCTCTCAAAATAAATGAATAAACTTAAAAAAAATAAGTAATTATTGCTATGGAAAGAATAAATAAAGGAAGTTTTCTGTGCCAGAGAATACTTCAGATTATATTTTGCTTATTATCATAGAATATTTTTCTTCAGAAAAGTATAAAACTTTGGATTAAAAGCCTTAAAACCCCTAATGAATTTTTTTAATGGAAACCACCATTCCACATACACCACAATTCCATTTCCCAAGGAAATCTTGTTGTGCCAGAAGCTAGAGCTGTTTTCTGTTATTAAATATGCAGTGGTATTATCAGCAGTGCCTTGGAAAGTTATGGGTGCTATCGGAGGAAGGTTGTGGAAAGCAATGAGAAAGATGGTTGCAGAGGTATCATGTCTGTGGGTGTCTTAGTGTTACTGTCAATTTCTGCCTAGTCCCAACTAACATATTGGCTCTTTTCATGTCTAAAGACAGAAGTGGGTGCAAAGTTTTCAGTTCCCCAACAAAGCTTAATTCAGGGATTCATCTTAGAAACAATTTTTTTCAGCTGTCATTGCTCTCTTCTGGACAACTTCAAAGAAGCTAGCTGATCTTTTCTTATCCGTTTTGGCACATGAAAACATTTTTCTACAGAGGTAAAAGTTCCAGAAATTATAGTTTAGTTATCACATAAGTAAAATCCTCCATCTTCTATAGATCCAATAAGTTTATCCAGCCTTGATCTCTTTTCTTTCCAGGTGACCCCAATCATCTACTTCTTACATCTTTATTTCTCAAACTATTGTTCTTGGATCACCCGTATCACAAGCACCTGGGAGAGTGTGTTGTAAGTATGATCTCTAGACCTTATCTCTAGACCTTCTCTTAGACAAAAGGTGATTCCCAGATTAGCCCTTTACATATCTTATAGTCATAAATGTTGCAACCAGATAAGCAAGTTGTGTCCAGCACAAGAGTATCCAGTCAAAGGGAAGAAGGATAAAATCAAGGTGTGCACCCTGGCACAAGACTGTGCCCATCAGAGGAAGAGGTGGGGTTTTTCCTAATTTGCACAAATGTCCCCTGTGCTAATTGGTTGCCCATAAGGTTACGTCTGCCAGGAAGGGGCATCTTTTTCTAATTTACACAAGGGCACTGTGTGGGCTGGCAGTGCCCTACTTGTAGGTCTAATTTACAGGGCCCAATGGACAAACATCATGTGCTAAGTTCTTTGTTCCCCCTCCCATTGTACCTCACACACCATTAAAACTCAATATTTGTAGAATCAAATTGAAAATGCTAATAACATATTAATGCTAGAGAAAGAAAGACAGTTTTATCACTCAAACAACAATAGTCCCCTTCATTTCTCTCCTTGCTTGAATTCAGCAAAATCAGCAGAATTTTCCATTGCAGACCACAAATTGAACATACAGTCTGTGTGGGGGGCAAAATGAAACTCTTCTCTTCCTTCCTAGTGGAAATAAAACTCTTTGGCAGTAATTCTTGGATTGTTTTCTTTGGAAATTGCATTCATGTGATTTTTCAAGATGTTTCCCGGGCTTTGTTGAAATTTGATCCATTTAGCAAGAAACACATAACTCAATTCATGTTAAAATTCTCAGGGTTACTTAAGAATAATTATGAGTTGTCCATGTGTGCTAGAAAAACAGTCCAGACTTCCTTAAGAATGGGAAGATTATTTGTCTCTCTGAGGTAATGTTTCTCCCGATTAAGCATGCCCAATGCAAGAGTTTGCTCGAGAAGTGGCCCCAAATTTTTCACTGGAAAGCACTAGACAGGCTTCACTGATTTCACCCTAAAGCCATTCTCAGAGGTGATATATCATGTATGAAGCAAAGATTTCTGAACTTCTATAGAAGACAATAATATTTCACTCTCATAAAGAGAATAAGAGTTGGGCCAAACTTTGGGATGTAATGTTTGGATTTGGCCTCAAACACAGCTTTCCTGAGATCCCTTTATTCAGTAATTTTCCTTCACAGGCACCCTTCTTTTTACTAACCCCTCCAAGCCACAGTGAAATCAAACAAAGCCCCAAAAATCTCCCTTGCTCTCACACAACTCTTCTAACACAGAAATGGACTCTCCTGAGGATTCATAGACTTGGACTCGGCAGGTAGCAAAGGCAACGTAAATGGAGATGGGGAATTGCAGTACAGAGAGAGGCCACCTGTCCTTTTGCCAGTGTTCAAGAGAAAGCTGATCCCTATTCAGCCTCGCTTATTTGAGCCCCTTCTGGTTGGGCTCACAGAACCCTGTGTCTCTCAGAACCCTGTGTAAGCCCTTGGGAAGAACTGGAGCTGGGAATGAGAGGCCATCAGGGACATGGTGATATTTCACCACCACCTGTCGTCTTCGTTTCTCCAGCTCTGTGCACCCAATCCTTTGATCCCTTGTCTACATGGTGAGTGCAGTGTTCTTCAGTTTAAATGTCCTATGTTTAAGAGACCAACCCAGGTTTGCTTTACTTCATCCCAGTTCTAAATTCCCGAGGATGGGAAGCGGTTGTTGCACTCATCTTGGATCTGGTAACTTTTCTGGCTTAATTGTCTATGGCAAAGAACAGGGTCAAGCAGAACAAACATGTGCTCAAGGAGGTCACCCCTGTGTCCTGGATCATGGGGAGGAGAAAAGCAAACTGTTAGAGAAAGCAAACTGCTCAGAAAATCTAAAAGGTATCCTGTAGAAGCCTTTCACCTATGATCCTAGAAACAAAAGGAGAGCTTTAAGGTCATTTATCCCAACTACCCATCCATGGCAGAAATCTGTTCTACAACATTGCTAGCAATAATCCTTCAGCCCTGCTTGAATACCCGCCAAAGATGGAGAGTTGCCTCCTTCTGAGGCAGTCAGTATTGTTAAAATTTTTTTCTCAGGTTATAGCAAAAAATTCTTCTGGTAATAACCACACATAGGTACTAGTTCTAACTATTTAAGCAGCATGAATTTCTAACATTGGAGTGAACTTGCATATACATATACATGTACGTGTATATATACACATACATGTATATATACATATACATTTTTAAAAAATATTTTATTTATTTTTGGGGAGAGTGCAAGCAGGGAAGGGGCAGAGGGAGGGGTACAGAAGATCTGAAGTGGGCTCTGCACTGACAGATCGACAACAGTGAACCCAGTGTGGGGCTTAAACTCACAAACTGAGAGATATAACCTGAGCCAAAGTTGGAGGCTCGACCAACTGAGCCACCCAGGTGTCCCAACTTATACATTTCTTTAAATCAAAGAGCCTGGAAAGAGGTTAATAAGAAGGAGGATGGTGTGAGAGAAGGAGAACAGGCTCTGGTGATAATATTTAACAGTCAGTTTTCAAACAACTATCAACGAGATGTGCAACCTTCAACAAGCCATTCAACATCTATTTCCTAATTGTAAAATGGTCAAGTGTCATGAAAATTAAATAAAGTGCAAATAAAATAAGTGCACTCATTTTAGTGCCTGGCATAGAGTTGAAGCTTATGTTGACCTAGCTGCCATTATTTTATTTTGGTATTACTTATATAAATACAATGAAATCATGTATTTTCTGTTTTTTAATTTTTTTTAATGTTTATTTATTTTTGAGAGAGAGAGACAGACAGACAGAGTGTGAACAGGGAAGGGCAAAGAGACAGGGAGACACACAGTACGAAGCAGGCTCCAGGCTCTGAGCTGTCAGCACAGAGCCCGACGTGGGGATCGAACTCAAGAACCATGAGATCATGACCTGAGTTTAAGTGTGACACTCAATCAACTGAACCACCCAGGTGCCCCCAAATCATATATTTTCTAAGCTTTAGTCATTGTGCAACTGATAGTTCTCAATTTGACCAGATAGCTGCTCCTCCAAGATTGTTCATGTCAATGGGTAAAAGTAAGAATGTAGTGTCAGAGTATTCTTTATCCACAGCCTGGAACTTGTTTCTAGAGAGAAGACTGGGGAAACATCCGCAAACCATCTGTCACAGGAGTGGGTGTCATTCTATTTGTTATTTAAACATGAAGCTAAAGGCTTGTTGCTCAAGCTGTAAAGACGGGGAGTGAGTGGAGATCATTCTATATCTGTAGTCTACAGAATTGGAATATAGAAGTTGACATTTTTATAATTTTCATAATCTTTGCAAGTACGTAGTGTAGCCAGAACCAAGGTGTTCTGAGTCCCCTGGATTTAGTGTCAGGTATGAGAGAAAGGGAAAAGAAGCTGAAATGATTGCATTTGCTAAACCCTTGCTCTGAGAAGCTGAAGAATCAGAAGGTGTCTGGCTACCTAATGAATGGGTACAGCAAGACTCTTCAGACTGCAGATGCCTTCAAAACCAGAGATACCAAGGAGGTGGTAAGGTAACACCTATCTAAAAGGATTATCATTTCATTTCTTTCTTTCTTCCTGTGAATACTGAAGTGTGCCTAAGCTTTCTATACTAAAAATATATGTAAGATTTAATCTTCTACATATTATATATAATATTTTGTATCAAACTATGAATTTGACTACAAGCATAAACACACATATAAATACAAGATAGACACTGTTTAAGCTTTTCCATTTTGTCTTCCATTTACAATTACCTGATCAACAGGTGCAAGCATTAGTTGAATTTTGTTATGTAATTAGGAAAAAAAGACAATAAGAAATCAGACTAAAAAATAATAAACTTTCCTGTAATTAAAAAAAATAGACTCTTACAGGGTGCCTGGGTGGCTCAGTCGGTTGAGCGTCCAACTTCAGCCAGGTCATGATCTCATGGCTCATGAGTTTGAGCCCTGCGTCAGGCTCTGTGCTGACAGCTCGGAGCCTGGAGCCTTCTTCCAATTCTGTGTCTCCCTCTCTCTCTCTCTGACCCTCCCTGCTCACACTCTGTGTCTCTGTGCTTCAAAAAATAAATAAACATTAAAAAAAATAGACTTACATATATGGTCAATTGGTTTTAGACAATAGTGCTAAGACCATAATGGGGAAACGATAATCTTTTCAGCAAATGATGCTGGGGTAACAAGATATTCCATACAAAAGAATAGAATTAGACCTTTATTTCACAACGCACAAAAAAATTAACTGAAAATAGACCAAAGACCTAAATGTAATAATTAAAAATGTAAAACTCTTAGGAGAAAGTATAGAGGAAAATCTTCATGACACTGGATTTGGCAATCATGTCTTGGATTTGAAACCAAAAGCACAGACAATAAAAGAACAATAGATGAGTTGAACTTCATCAAAATTATAAAATGTTTGTGCCTCAGGGGACACTGTCAATAGAGTGAAAATGCAATCCACTTGCAAATTATATACTGATAACAGATGAATATCTATAATATAAAAAGAACTCCTACAACTCAGCAAGAACAAAAAAAAAATGACCAATCAATTCAAAAATAGACAAAATGTGGTATATACAATGTACTATTATTCAGGCATTAAAAGGAATGAAATTCTGATACATGCTACAAAATGGATAAATCTTGAAAACATGCAAAGTAAAATAAGAGAGACACAAAATGACAAATATCCTATGGTTCTACTTATATAAGTTACCTAAAATAGGCAAATTCATAGAGAAAGTATAATGGAAGTTACCAGGGACTCAGGGAAGGGGAAAATGAGAGTCATAGTTCACTGGGTACAGAGTTTATGTTTGAGATGACAGAAAAGTTCTGGAAATACATAGTGGTGATAGCTTAAAATATATATGTATATATATATATATATATATATATATATATATATATATATAGTTCCAGAGGAAGGAAAGAGCACTCCAGGCACAGAGAATGGAATGTGCAAAGGCATGAAGGTAAGGATGTCCCCATGTTTGAGGAGTCCAGTGAGGCTGCATCACTGGTTGTTTTGGGAAGAGATGCTGGAGTCTAGGCCTACTTGGGAAGGGCCTTGAACACCAGTCAAAGAGAAGTAATGGCTTGGAAATATACAGTGTTTCTAGGCCCATCTTTACATGCCATGCTGTATTATGTTTTTCCAGAGAAATAAAACCAGGAGGAAAATAAGAGGGGTGTGTGTGTGTGTGTGTGTGTGTGTGTGTGTGTGTGTGTGTAGGCACACACACACACACACACACACACACACACATACATACATCCTATTGGTTTTGTTTTATATAGAGAGATAGAGATATAGAAACAAGAAGAGAGGCAGAAAAAGAGAGATATTTATTATAAGGGATTGGCCCATACAATTATGGGAGAAGGCAAGTCCCAAGATCTATAGGTTGGTTCTGCAAACTGGAGGCCCAGGAAAGCCATGTGACCAGAAAGAGAGAAAGCAGAAAACTTGTGAATAGCCCTAAATCCTCCCACTGAAAGTTCTGCACCCAATTCCAGCTGGATGTGGGGTTTTCCCTCACCGACAAGCAATTCTCCAACAGCAGCTGGGTGTCCTACAATTCGACTCAATTCTGACACTATTGATCTGATGCTATTGAGATAGCATCAGATCCCACAAGTTAAGGGCTCAGTCCAACAAGAGCCTCCACTTTAGACGTTAGTGGCAAGTCCACGTTGTAACCTGTACTTCTGACTGACTGGTTATAAATCAGAGGTTCCCACCACTCCCTCCTTGGGTTTGATTAACTTGCTAGAATGGCTCCCAGAACTCAGGAAACCCATTTACTCACTCAGTTGCTGGTTTATTATAAAAGGATATAACTCAGGAACAGCCAGATGGAAAAGATGCATAGGGCAAGGTATGGATAAAGGGCAAAGAGTTTTTTTCATGGCCTCTCCAAGCCACTGTCTCCAAATCTCTACATTGTTCCCCAACCAGGAAGCTCTCCAAATCAAATCCTTTGGATTTTTATGGAGGCTTCCATGGTTGGTTAAATCATTGGCTGTTAGCCATTGATTAAGCCTCTAGTCCCTCTCACCTCCCCAGAGGTCAGGGGTGTGGGACTGAAAGTTCTAACCTTCTAATCACATGGCTGGTTCTCCAGGCAACTGACCCCACCCTTAGGTGCTTTTCAAAAGTCAACTCATTAACATAACAGAAGACACCTTTGTTGCTCTCATCCCTTAGGAAGTTCCAAGGGTTTTAGGAGCTCTGTGCCAGAAATGAGGATGAAGACCAAGGAAATGTCTCCAAGCAGAGTAGTTGACAAAAAGTGACCAAAAAAAAAAAAAAAAAAAAAAAAGAGAAGAAAAGGGAAGAGAAGAAAAAAAAAAGAAGAGAAAAGAAAAGAAAAGAAAAGAAAAGAAAAGAAGAGAAAAGAAAAAAGAAAAGAAAAGAAAAGAAATAAAGAGCCACAGAGATTGATAGAAACCTGAACAATGAGAGACTTTAGACAACATCCAGGGACCCCCTTCTGGAACAGGCACGACGTCTTTCCTTATCATTTCTACAACTTCATTTATAACAAAAATGAATGAGAAACCGTGACCATGGCTCTTTCTTCCCAGAATTGTACCTTGTGTAGCTGCCTATGCCAGTGGTGGTTCCAAATTTTCTGTAAAGGAGGAGCATAGACGCATAAATCTAATAAGGGCAAATGCAGTGAGATTTGTCTTAAGACTGGATTTGCTTAGCATGTTTGACATTTTTATATAGACTGCAGGTTTATTTGGGATGGTTTGAGGTAGGACCACTGATGAATATCATAGGGAGATAAAAACCCTGTGAACTCCCTCTTTGCAAACTGTCCCCAGCACATGGCTACTGAAGGGGATCAAATATATGGGTGTTGCCCTGCCTTCAGACCAGAAGACATAAACTAGTAGTGTACTAGGGAGGCCAACCATTCTGGTTTGCCTGAGACTGGGCAATTTTTCAAGACGAAGACTTTTGGTAGTAAAACTAAGACAGTACCCGGCAAACCAAGAGAGTTAATATCTAGCATGTAGCCCTCAGACATATTTTATTTTGTCATCTGTTATTTTATTTCTTTTTAAAACTTGAGTTAGAATCATTGAAAAATAAGTGTTTCTAAAAACATCCAGGTACATACTTCTTTTAACAATTCAGAAGATCTGGACATTCTGAGACCTGTGTTCCATCAAGGCAGTAATTCACCAGGGCCAAGTGGTGGCAGCTCTTTCCCAAAGACAGAACATGTGCCTTCCAGGTCTTCACAATCCCCACCTGGCTGCTTTCAGTCATTTATACTACCTGCCTGGACCCTGTGGCATGAGGCTGCACATTAGAAATATCTGAGTGGCCTGTACCATTCCAACATTTAACTATACCCCGTACAACCATATAGGAATTTCTGGTGGTGAGACCTTGGCATCTACATGTATACATCTTATATATGTACATCTTTTTTTAATATAATTGTACATCTTAAATGTACAATTCAGTGATGTTACATACATTTACATTATTGTGCAACTATCATCCGCCTCAACATGCAGAGTGTTTTCATCATTATAAACAAACTATGCCCTTAAAACTCCCCATTATTCCTTCCCCCAGCTTCTGGAAACCACTGTTCTAGTTTCTGTCTCTTCTTTGTAGCTCATATAAGTGAAATCATAAAATATTTGTTCTTCTGTGTCTTGCTTATTTCACGTCACTGAATGTTTTCCAAGTTCATCCATGTTGTAGCATATACCAGAATTTCCTTTCTTTTTAAGGCTGAATAATATCCCAGTGTAAGTATATACCACATTTTGTTTATCCATTTATCCATTGATGGATGTTTGGATTGTTTCCACATTTGGGCTATTGTGACTAATGCCACCAAGGACATTGCTATATGAGTAACTGTTCGAGTCCCTGCTTTCAGTTATTTTGGGTATGTACCAAGGACAGAATTGCTGGATCATATGATAATTCTACACTTAATAGTATCCATATTTAAGTTGCCCAGGTGATTCTAGTGTACAGACAGGGTTGTAAACTTCTAATCTCTGAAGAATCTTTACCTTCTCATTTCAATATGGGGAGGAGGGTGATGTGGCAGGCAAGGAGCCAAGTGGGCAGCTCACAAGACAATCAACAAAATTAAAAATGATTTGGAGTACACAGAATCTTTCTACCTTCCCACTCAAGCTTCTGAAAACAATTCTCTATAGCCCTTTATTGGACATTTCTATCAGCCTTCCAGGAGAGCTATCTTCACAGGATATTGTAAATTTCATTATACATACAGCTTTAAAATATTAATTCAATCTGTAGAATTTTATAAAAATGTACTGGATTGAAAAATGACACAAAAATAATATCCACTGGTTTTCTTTTATAGTATCATCCAACTAAAGTGACACATTTTGGAGCAGCATAGTTATTAAAATGCAGCCTTGAGCTGGTATGAATGTCACTTATTTTTAAAAGAAAAGTAATTTTACATGATTTTCTCTCTTATTTTTTGTCCTGATGATATGAGGAGATCTATGATTCAGGGACTTCATCAAATGATCTTGTTCCTTCTACCACACTACTTCAAATGAAGACTGAGAGCTTTTAGAATCCTTCTTCCCAGGGGAATTTATGAAATGTCAAAATGGTCACATCAGCCACTTGGACTAGCCTGGGAATGAGGACTTAATTTGGTCATGGGAATAGCAGATAAATATTTCCTTGAAGTTCTTTCACCCTCCTGGTCTTTCTCCTCTGAAAACATTCCATCATGCTGTATCATTGTCCAAAATGGAACACTCACTGAACTGAACTCAATTTATCAGAGACATCAGTTAGGGCTCTTAAGAGTCCCAAGTGTAGGAAACCAAACTCAAGTGACTTAACACTGAAGAGAGGTTATAAGTTTGTATTACATAAAAGAAATCATGTGGGCTTCAGGTGAAGCTTCATCCAGAAGTTCAGACAATGTCACCAAGTTTTCATCTCCCTCTGTCTCTCTGTCCTATAATCTGGCATTGGCATATCCTCAGGTGGCTGACTGGCAGGTCTGAACTCTCCAGTGATGCTATCAAAAGACCTGTGCTGTTCTGTATCTCTCATCCTTATACCACATTGTCCAGAGGGAGCCATGAGGCTCTAATAAAGCTAATAAGAGCCCATTCTCCTAAAGCTAATAGAGGCATCAATCCCGCCCAAATCACATGGCTGAGAATGAGAAGGAGGTGCTTTCCCATAGGACATTCAACATTCTGTTTCCAGGGAAAGTGAGGAATCCATTCTGAGCAGCAAAAAAACACATGTGTCTACTATTCCAAGTGTGTTCTGAACAATGCAGAGCCCATTGTGACTCTTATCTCCCTTATTCTAGAAGAGTGCTATCTAACAGAACTTTCTATGATGATGGAAATGTTCTATATCAATGCTAATACAGCAGCCACTTAACCACATGTGACTAGTGAGCACTTGAAATGTGGCTACTGTGACTGAGACATTGGACTTTTTATATTCTTTAAATGAAACTTAGTTTAATTTAAATAACTATACATAGCTAGGGGCTGCCACATTGTGCAGTGCAGTTCTAGACTTTTCTGCAATTAAAGCAACTGAAGATCATATTTGTTTTTTTGGCAGGCATGTAATATTATTTATAGTACATAATGGAGCTTATTATCAACAAAATTCCATAGCTTTTTTCTATTTATGAGTCCACTGAGTCATATCTTTGTCATTTCGTACACTTGCAATTAATTATTTAGACCTAAATGCAAGATTTTACATTTATAGCAGATTGAATTTTGGGGCATCCCCATCCTTAAAGAAATGTTTTATCCTGATTCTTTTTTCCATGATATTACTTGGTCTACCAACCTTATTTTAGTTTCTGTCATGAAGACAGTCTACCCTACAGCAGAGCTGTTTTTTTTTTAATCTGAGGATTATGAATGTCTTTCAAGAGTCTGTGACACTTCTGAAATTACATGTAGATTTTTGTGTGCTTCTTCTTACATTCCTTTTTTTGTTTTTTAAAGGAAAGAGCCCAATGCCTTCACTAAACTTTCAAATGTTAAAACTGATAATCAAGAATTTGCATCTTTGAACAAATTATTAAACCAAAGCAGGAATCTGTGGTCTGCTGTTAAAAATGCCCTCTAACTCTTAAAAACTGAGAACAAACTGAGGGTTGATGGGGGGTGGGAGGGAGGAGAGGGTGGGTGATGGGTATTGAAGAGGGCATCTTTTGGGATGAGCACTGGGTGTTGTATGGAAACAAATTTGACAATAAATTTCATATATTAAAAAAAAATGCCCTCTAGATTAATAATAGTGTCTGCCCCAGGCTATGTCTCTAGTTCCTTAGACCGGAAAAATAGTGAGGTAGGTGTGTGCGTATGTGTGTGTGTGTGCGTGCACGTGTGTGTGTGTGTGCATGTGTGTGAGTGGTGTCTTCTGTTGCCCTGCTGTGTACTAAAAATGCTGCCCACTATAAGACAAAACCACAAAAAAAAGAAACTTTAAGTTTTGACTTCTTCCCCAAATCTGCCAATTGTTCACTCTTTAGAGCACTTAGGTAGGTGTTTTTGTATTTTGTATTTAGTTCATAGTTTATGATGTTCTGTGTGAGAGGGCCATTCTTATAAATCATTATATATTACTCATTATCTTATTATCTCATTCTCATATACACAGTATTTACTTAAGCAGACCTATATCAATAAACATTTAGGATATCACCAGTTATTTTATTTAATTTATTTTTTTGGCAGTGCAATCATGGCTACAGTGAACATCCTTATTTGCACTTCCCTGAGCACAGGTCCAAGGAGATAATGAGAAGTGGAGTGTGGCTTATAGAGTGTGTACATTAAGACTGTAATACATGGTGTCTGAAAGCCTGCAAACATATGTAATATTATTTTATTATAAATTATATCATCATATCAATAAAACATTGATATCTATGAATACACATATCTATGTGTATTATATGCATCAAAAATGTATCACATGTATCAAATGTACCAAAATGTTTTCAGACATTGTGGCCATCCTGTAGATGATATGAAAATGCTTCCTACAATGTCTATGAGTGCTAAACATTCTGCCCTGATATAAAGTAACTAAGCAAACTCTGAATTTTCTTTCACTGGAAGATCTGAAGAAAAGGCATTTCTATCTGTAGGAGGCTAAAGATGGCCACCAAAAGCCTTGAGACCAAAGCAACCAGAGGCACCTGGGCAATGCCAGGTACTTGGTTTCTTTGGTGCTTGAGCTCTCATGTTGAAACAGGTCTCAGAAAGTTAGAGTTGGCATCTCCTCAGCTTTGCCTCCTCTCATGCTGTGAAGCCATCAGGGGGAAACATTGTATTTGCACAACCCTGGAGCAAGGAAGTTTGCATAAACGAACACTACAAGAGAAAGGTGATGAAAAGGAGTCTGATCCCAGCTCTCCACCCCCTAATATATGCCAGCCCTGCTCTCAACAAATAGCAGACTTCCCAAAGAGCAAACGTTAAGGATTATTAAACCTTCATTTCTTAATTTCCATTTTGATTCAAAAATCACAGGAGGCTATGATCTTACTTTATGATTCCTTTTTTCCCATGCAGCTGGAATGGGGAATCTGACATTTATTAGCTGGTAAAAGTAGGGTTTTTCTTTATGGCATTAAATATTCTTTTTCATGATGGTGTTTTACTTTACAAATGGCAAATAGATCATGATGTGACCGGCGTAGAAATGTTTTCAAAGCAGGTTTGAGAATTCTGAAAAATTCTCCTTATTATGTAATGACTTGAAATCCCACTATCTTGTTTGATGAACTCTGCTGGCATCACCCATCATATTGGCAAGAGGTTAACAGAACATGGGGAAAAAAACTTGGTGCTTCAACTTCATATCCAGCAGAGTTGTTTTTCTAATGAATTCTAAGAACATAACAAGGATCCATTGCTATAAAGCTTTTCAGATTTTTTTTTTCAATCAGGTGTTCATTTATGAAATCCTTACTAAACATCCATGTTGTACCAATCATCTAAAGTCTGTGAGGTATACAAACATAAAACATCCTTGGACCAGCTTACAGCAAGGGCCCACTTAGTTTCTTGCCCATGATGGGTTCAGATGTCAGGCTCTTTATGTGGGTCAAAACAATGGCATTAATACACACACACACACACACACACACACACACACACACACACACACACATTTTAAATACAGTTTCAACCCTCATAGAGTTTACAGTCTAGTAGAGAATGCAAATGTTAAGTAAAAAATTGTGTGTGTGAATTCGCAGTGAAGTGTAAGTTCTAACCTTGCTTTATAACTTAAAACCAGTTGAACTCTTGTCCCCACTCCCCCATTAGATGGCCGACATCCAGTGAAAATGAGTTCCTTCCTTTTCATTTCCTCCCTTTGTTTCATTCTTTCTCCTACATTATTTCATTCTCCCTTCCATGTAATATTTATGGAGTGACTCCTATGTGTGAAACAGCAGGAAATGTCAATGAAAACAAGATACAAAGTGAGAGAAGAATTATGTCCACTGGTACCCTTCTCAAAGCATCTGATGGTTCGAGGGCAAGCTTTCCCTTCAGAGCTCCTGCATGGTGAGTATGCCTTTTCTTTCTCTGATCACATTCCTAAGAATGCCCAGGACCATAAATCAGAGGGTTGTCCTATGACAAACAATTTACTGGGACTTGGGGATAGTTGGACAGTATTTCCCAGGAATGAAGGCTGGATAAATGGCCAAAGTTTATTAAAGCTCTCTGTACACTGCTTAAGACTAGAATTCAGTCGATTGCCTCGGGTGGCTTTCACTCCATGTTTCCTTCCAAGAACCACAGAGATGAAGTAAATGAGCCACAGGAATAGGGATTTCTTCCAGGCTGGAGATATTACAATCCTTCTCTGAATATTAGAGTTGGCTTAAAAGGGCAGCATTCACTATTGAGGGGATAACTCCGAAGAGGTCTTGTGGTTATAATGGTTTTATGATTATTTTGGATCTTTGCAAAGACTCCTGTGTTTGGGTAACTGATTCCACGCTGGAGAGATCACACAAACATTCCTTAACATTAGTCTGTGGCTTTGTTAGAGAGAATTAAAAGAGCTCTGTGTCCATTCCAGTCCCCAGTCATACCCCCAAACTGTCATTCAGATGACTGTGGATTCTTTCAGAATTAAACTCTGGGTCTTCTGTATTTTTTAAAAATCATATATATATATAAACATTTTGGGGGAAAGTCTACACTGTGTTGAAGATATTTAAGTCAGATTGCTATCCCCCAAAAACCTATAGATGAGGAGGTAATATTTGTTAGTTAAAATGCATGCATATATATATACATACATACAAACATACACACATGTATAAACAAACAAATAAACAAGTTGGAAAAATAGCCACCCATTTTCTTCTACTGTCAATTGTCAGGAAATATCACCTAAGAACCCTCCTTTAGGGGAAGTCTACCCTATATGTTGAAATAAAAGATCAGGTCACAGTCTTCCCAAAGCCTTTAGATGAAGAGATGAAATCTGTTAATTAAAATACATAATTCATACACACACACACACACACACACACACACACACACACACAAACAGGTTAGAAAAAATTTCAAGGATGACAAAAAGGAATGTATTCAACAAATATTTATGAAGTATGTGTTTATATATTAGGCATATTCTAGTGCCAATATAAGGCTTTTATTTACAGTAAGGTAGACAGATAATAAACAAATAAATATATTTCAGATAATAAAAAGTTCTATAAAGAAAAATAGGGGCTCCGGGGTGACTCAGTAAGTTAAGCATCTGACTTCGGCTCAGTTGATGATCTCATGGTTCATGAGCTCAAGCCCGGCATTGGGTGAACTCAAGCCCTTCTTAGGGTGAGCCCCCGTTAGGATGATCACCCCTTTGTGTGAGTCTAGCTTCTCTCTCTCTTCCTTGCTTTTTGCCCCTCCCCCACGTGCTTTCTCTCTCAAATAAATAAAATAAATTTCAGAAATAAATTTTTTTAAGTACAAAAAGGTTAGCTTGTTAAGAGATGTTTTAATCATAATGCAAAACCATATGTTTCCATTAGGATAGCTAAAATTTAAAAGACTGACAATATCAAATATTTGGGAGGGTATAAAAAATTTAGAATTCTCATTCATTGCTGATGGGAGTATAGAACAGTATGACCACTTTGGAAATCAGTCTAGTACTTTCTCATAAAGTTAAACTAATACCTACTGATGATGCAGAAGCTTATTCATAGGTATATAACCAAAAGAAATGAAAACATATGCTTCAAAAAGATGTATCTAAGAATGTCCTTAGCAATTTTCCCTATAGTAGTCCTAAAATGGAGACAATCCAAATTTATATTGACAGGAATATAAGCAAGATGATGTAATTATAAAATGGAGTATCACTCAGCAATTTTAAGGAAGGAACCACCATTACACGTAGCAACATGGATAAATCTCCAAAACATTTTTCTGGATAAAAGAATTCCAATACAAAATATATATATTGATTGGTTCCATTTAAATATAGTTCCAGAGTAGGAAAAGCTAATCTATCGTGATAACTCATATGACTATGTGCTTCCACAGTCATGAGATTGTGGGAGGGTTTTCTAGAATGCTGCTTTCTGGAATTATAGAAATATTCTATATCCTGATAGGGATATGACTGATATCAGCGAATGTATTTATTACAATTGATCAAACAGTACACCTAGGTGTATACTGCATTTCACTAAGTGATTGTTATACCTCAGTTAAAAACTGTTTACATAAAATAAATAAATAATAAAATATCAAAAAAAAAATAAAAATAGATACCACTTATGTATAAAAAGACCAAAAATCCATACCTTTCTATCAATTCAAATATGTATACAATTAAAAAGCAGCATTTTTACATTAAAAGGAATCTGACTTTGCAACTTTTCCCATCAGACTCAGCACTGATAAGAGCCAACAGTAGTATTATCTTGTTTAAATTTTATGACAGCCTTTATGAAGTGGCTTATTTTACTTTCTCCATTTTGCACATAAAGCAACTGACCTGTGTAGTTGGAACTTGAACCCATGTCCATATTCCTCAGTTAGTAACTTCAAATACTGTATTATATTTTCCTCCACAGCAAGGCCACAGGCTATCTCTAATGAATCCTTGGGTTTCTCTAGGACCTCAGACGATCTCTCCAGGTACTGTCCCTGTCCTCCATCCTTGATGTCTCCTGGGGCATCTAGTTTTCATCCTATCCCCTTATACCTGATTTCAGTCTTCCTCCCCAGCTCCTTTATATGGATGTTTCATTTGCAATGTCTCCTTGGTCCTTGGCTTTATGTTTAGATATTGTCTTTTGGTTCCAACTTGGCTGAACACCATGAAGCCCCCAGGCTAGTCCTGCTGTACCTGTGCGAAATGCGAGGCTCTCAGACAACCCTCACCTAAGTCCAGATATCCCAGGCTGAGCCTTGGGATAAATCCTCTCACCTTGTAACTGCAACCTATTTCCCTCCAATGTGGATGTGTTGAACAAGATTTCTTGCTGAACTTGTTTGATGAAACTGAACATCTACGTCCTTTCTACCAAGAAAACTCTAAATTATTTTTTCAGTCAAAGAATAGAGATAATTTTACTATTCAGCAATATAAAATTCAAATGTGTTGGATCTTAGGAAAAACAGTCCTTACCCATCAGAGTTTTAAAAATCTGGCTTAGAGGTTCTGAAAACTCAACTACTTTATGTTTTCCAAAATTCAAAAATGATTTCAAAAGTTAAGGCTAGATCTGGCAAGACAGCAAGAGAAATAAGTAATAGGTTAGAATGTAAAACAAACAACCTTTCAACAAACTATGCCTTTTAACCCAGGGAAATCCTCTGGTGCCTCGGAGAACACAGGTCAATGTATTGGTCTTCCACTTTATTAAATTATTAGTATTAAAAAATAACTCTGAGGAAGCAACAAAACACAGCACAGTGCTTTCTACAAATAAAATTTAATTTGGTGTCTCAAGAGCTGCTGGCTTTTATCGCCAAAGGTTGGAGCATGGTGTTTTCAGAAAGAAACTTTTTTTTTATCTAGTTTGGAGGAAGTATGGCCAACATTAGTTCCAAATATTTTATTTCAAACATAAAGCACAGAACCAATGCTAATAAACAACAGGCTCTTATGCCAACATTGGTGCATGTTTTTGTTATTGCATTATATTCCATGAGTGTTATTTTGCATAATTAAATAGAAAAAAAAACCTTGAACTTGGAATTATAAAACCGTCACCACAAACCAACAATTCCACTTGATGTGTATTAAGTCATTAAATTTATTATAAAAAAAACCAGAGAGAAAAAAATCTTTTCCTTGTAAATCATTAAAAATTCATGAGGGTTGAAAGCAAAGCAAACAGCCCGTACGTTTGCTTAGGGAAGCACTACAGAAGACACTGCAATTCAGAACAGAAAATGAGTTTTTCTTGAAATCAGAATGGCTTCTTATCAAAATGTCAATGATGTGGGCTGTTCAGATGAAAGGACGTATAGATTCTGAGAATGTAAATGTTGGTCCCAGATAAAGAATGTTTGTGATAGGGGGTGGGTAGACTGGTCATGGTCTAAGGAGCCTCACGGTTGAACAATTCATAAGAATGGGCTACCCTGGCATCTGTGAAGGCAAGAAGATCCAGAAAATACAGGCTGAGTTAGGACCTGGCTTCTGGACAAGAGTCAACCCAGGCTGCATCACATTCTCCAATGGCTGAGACAATGGTTTTGCAGCCAGTTATTTAGGCATCAGAAATTATATCAGTTTATTCATTTGTAGGATTGCTACAACTGTTGTTACAATCCGGACTGTCAGCATTATGAGTTTGCTCTGAAAAGCTTTTTCTTAATATGCTATAACTGGGAGGCATTCATGAAATGGGCAGAGGTAGAGAGAAAGGGATCCAAGTAGCCAGGAACAGATACCCATTCAAACTGGCTCAGATAAAAGTGTATCTTTACTGAAGGGAAAGTCAAGGTTATCCAAAGATTGGATACTGCGTTCAGTTAGACCACCTAGGACCTATAGTAAAAAGTGGAGCATGGAAACTCCTCCCTCTGCCTCCCATGGAGTCACATTGAATCTTTGGGAGGGGAGGCTACAAGTGAATACAGTACCTTTCTATTTACTCATCTATTTTCTCTGGTGCTTGCTGGACATCTGGTCTGTTTTTCTTAATCCATGCCAACTTTTTCCATTTTACTGATGGCTTTGCTGCCCTTTACTAATTTGTTTGTGGTGTTGGATGCCATGGCCTAATGGTGGCCCCAACTTCATATGAGCTCCCATCTCACTGACTGCCTCTTTCTCTTTTGATTTTTTTTTTAAAGGGAATTTACTGGCCTAGTTCAGGTCACATATTTATTCCTGGCCCAATCAGTAATGGCCAGAGAAATTGGTCAGCTTCCCAATCACCAGGGTGGGAACAGATTCTCTGAGAAGGGGATGAGGACACAGCAAGCAAATTCCATAGAACATCCACCTTCATATAAGCGATACAATTAGCCTTTAAGTAGTCAGGAATTGAACTTACAGAACAGGGTTGTATATGTATATCACTTAAATAATTGATGTAGTTCTCCAATTCTAAAATGAATATATTTTTCACATTTTAACATTTTTTTCAAATTGAGATGTAGATTGCAATCAACCTGTACATTTAATGCAGTATAATAGCTGCTATTAAATTGATGATGTATCATAAGTTCAAGTTTTTTTAAGAATTGAGGAAACATAGAAAGTATGATTCTACTGGCTCATAGTTTTTTTTTTTCAAAGGCTAAAAGCCAAATCTTTTTATATAAAATTACTATTAAATGTGATCTCCCTAATTGTTCTGTATTCGTCTAGTTTTCATTTGAAAGATGACAATTTCATCATCTCAACAGGTAATTCTCCAATCCTATCATGTTACCCTTTCTTCTGATACTATGCTTAAATCATCTCTCTTTGGATTAACTTATTATTTCAATTAAAGTCCTTGATATATGTCAAAGATGTGCTCTTATTTGTAACAGAGCCATAAAAAAATGTGTTGCTTTAATTCCTTCCATAAATCAGTTTCTCTACTCCATTCCCTTAATTATGTGCTGTTTTCTCTGGAATCTTTCCAATGTCCAGGATTTCTTCTTTTCTTTTTTTTTTTTTTTTTTTTAACCTAGAAGTGTTTCCAAAATTTAAGTACAGGATCTCAATGTAGTCTGACAAACTTGCCCTTCCTCTTTTTTGATGTTGCCTTACAAACAGTTCCAAGTAAGGCCTTTCCCCTTGCCAGGTGATTCAACACAGGACTAAATTACTCTCTAGATTCATCCAGCATGATTACTCGTAGGACATTTGCCCACCAGTAAAGACTGGCCACTTTTGATTATTTTTACATAGAAAACTAAGCTTTCACTTTCTTCTCCAGTGGAATTTCCTCCTATTATTTTCAAACTCTGGGGTTATTTTAGCCTGGCAGTTGACAACAGATGCTGTGAACTGGCATCATCAGGAAGTGGGATGATAAGACACAAAGACCACTCCCGGTCAGTATAGTTTCATTTCAGGTTGTGACGTGGACATACCATGTGGCTTTAGAAAAGGAGTTAACATCTCTGGTCTAGTAAATATTTAAGAAGACAGGCAGGACTAGATGATCCCTGATAGTCCTTCAACCCTAAAATTCTACACTATCATTTGTTAATGGTCTGGGGAATATTTTTCTGACTTCTCATAGGATCAAGACCACAGTAAGTCCTGGGCCCATACCTGTAACACCACACCAACCTTACATTTATTCCCCATAGTCTACATTTTCAGAAAGAGACCATCCAGGCTCTACCAAAGTCTCATTCCCCACCAAATATGCTTGCATGCACACAGATGTATATACACACATATACATTTTGCTTTGGAAATGAAACTTTATGGAACCCAGCCCTGTAGGAGTTCAGCTCTTTATCATTTTTTCCTGATGGATATACACAAAAAAAGAAACAATGTCCTCACTTTCACTCTGATAAGAAGATTTTGCACTGCCTTCCCTTCTGATAACCTAAAGAAGAAACTATTTGTCTGGAATGATTTATGCTATTTTCTGATAATCTGGTTATAAAGCTGGTTAATACACCATAAATTTACCTTAATAGACCATGGCCTGCCCTTTGAATTCCTTTTTCTGTTTTTGTTTTAGGATATCCTTCCTTCAGGCCCAGTCCCCTTTAAATGCACCAGCCTTACCTGGACAAATAGTCACTAATACGTGGCCTCCTCCTGGTTTTGAAGTTTAGAACCTCATTTATCTTGCTTCTGGGTTCATTTCAGATCACAATTTTGCTTGCTAAATGAAGAAATCATTGCCAAAAATCGAGTAGGCATGATACCAGCTCTAATCTCCTAGGAGGCAACCCCTCCTGACCTGCTGACTCATACAGTGTGTGTTATGCTCAAATTACTTGAGAAATCCCTTGCCGCCTTTTGTCAATAGTTATTTTTGCAAGGTCCTCATTACTTTCTAATTGACCAAATTTATTTTCTTGATTTCTCTCATTAAAGACAGGTTTAGAAGTAACTTCAATTGTGTAGCTTTTCTAATGGCTTTCTTCCTCCAGGCCTATCCTCATTCTTAAATAGGCCTTTATTCTACCCTCAGTATCTATCTATTTATCTATCTACCTACCTACCTACCTACCTATCTATCTAGTCTATCTATCTATCTAGGTCTAATGGATTTTGGAAAGTGACCAGTAGCTGTATGTCTAGCTTTATAATCTTGGGTGTGAATAACAATCTCCCCTCTCCCTCACCCTGAGTAGCGTCTCCCTGTGCCCCAAGTACAATATGCATGGAGTGACTTTCCTGGGTTAGCAGGAACCCAGCATCTCCATTTCCTGACTATTCTAAGATGAAGTCAAGCTTGGTCTTGCCCATTGGAACGAGAACTCCAGTGTGCCTTCCTGAACCTAGAGGCCTCCCCTGCTCCGGTGCTGATTGTTCAAGAATGACCTTTACTCCCTCTGTGGGCCTTTGGGCGCTCCATCCTTGCCAGAGCCCATCCCTACTGAAGAGCCAATAGGTCTTCAGTGCTACATTTGATTTCTTCCATGGTGAAACTTCTCTGGGCTCCCAAATTACAGTGAGTGTGTGTGTGTGTGTGTGTGTGTGTGTGTGTGTGTGTGTGAGAGAGAGAGAGAGAGAGAGAGAGAGAGAGAGAGAGGGAGTGTTTTAATTCACTAAAAAAGTATCCTCCCAAGGCTCAGTGTTAAACCTAAAAAATCTGAATCAGGGCACGTGCCAGGGTCCTCTGTCTCTTGAACCCAGAAGAGCCATTCCCTTTACTACTGTAACGAGGGGCTAAAGTCCAGATTGGTGTATTTCAACCCTTGGAGTCACAAGGCCTCTCCTCCACAAGTGAGTCAGTCAAAGATACTCAGTCTACTCCAAAAGATTCAAGGCAGCTTACATTTTTTTTTTTTTTGAAGGGAGGAGGAGGGGCTCAGTCCTGACTCTCATAGAAGATCCCTAGGATCCTATGCAAATGACCTCTCTCCTCCTTCTCGCTTGCTTAGCCATAGTTTCTTTGGCCAGATACCTCGGTGTACACACTCTAAATGTCCTCCACAGACATGAAAGCATTTTGCTAATGGCTTCTTTCAGTGTTTTCCTCTGAGACTCTATCCACACCTGGATGACTATTTTAACTGTCTGCTTGGCTGGGCAGCTTGGCCCAACAACCACCATGTGGGTGTGGGTGTTTTTCATTGAATAAACTGCTTTTACTGTTTTTACTGGCTTGACCAGTCAAGCAGATGAAAATAAGTTACATGTGCTTTTAAAAAATTAAACCATTTTTGGCACTTTGATCAGTGGTTTGATGAAATCTGATTTTTACTTGAGTTTGACACAAGTTAAAGCTTAAAATGTCTTTCACCTATGGCCTCCTCTCCTTTCTATGCATAACCCACTGGACTGGTCAACCCAGCACTGACTCTCAATTCATCAGCTTTCTCATCTGTTATTTGACCATAAAATCCAATGATCCCCACTCACTGCTTGAGATAAAGGCCTTTGAATATAATGGAATCCCCAGGGGTCCTTATCCTTGCTTTGCCCCTCACTAGCTACATGATCATGGGCAAATTACTTCACCTTCTTTGTGCCTTAGCCCTCAACTGCAAAATGGTAGCATTAATAGAACTTGTCTGATAGGGCTGTTATGAGGAACAAATTAGATAATGCATGAAATATCACAGTCAACAATAAACGGTTGTAACAGCTAACATTTATAGAGCATTTTCTATGAATCAAGCCCTAGGTTAAGAGCCTCTTAGATGATCACATTTAACAGCATCTATTATTATTATTTGTCCAAGTTATTTAGGTGTCACAAATATTAGGTCATTGCTCAGTGATTAGGGCTTTTGTGGATGTAAGATTACCAAGATAACATCCCACAATTAGTTTATATTCTAAAGGAAAGACTAAGATAAAGACACATACAAGAAAACACGTGGTGAGTCCATGAGAGGTCTGCAAAGTGTTACGAGGACATAAAACCAGGAGAGATTACTTTTCAAGGGGCATGGGTGCTGTCAGGAGGCCTTTTCGAAGGAGGTGATGTTTAAATGATGGGTTTGTTTAAACGGGCAACAGTAAAAACAAGAATAAGAAATCAGCAGTAATAATAGCAGCTAACACTTGTGGAGTGCCTTTTGCATTCCAGATGCTGTGAGAAGCAGGTGACTCACATTATTTCATTTAATCAACCCCTTGCATCAGGTATTATTAATCTCATGAATTCACCCCTTGAATTAGGTATTATTATCCCTCATAATATTCTCAAGACTGAGAGAAATAAAATAACTTTCCCAAGAACACATATCCTGTAAGGTCAAGTCAGAATTTGAATCCAGAGCCTGTGTTCCTAACCACCACGAAAATACTACTTCCAGGTACTTGGGAAGGAAGTGGCAGTACCACTGGCAGGACAAGTTCATACAAAAGAGGGGCTGCAGCTGTGCTCGAGGACACTGGGTAGTTCTGTTTGGCTGCAGGAGGGGATGAGGAAAAAGCAGGATAGGATAGAAGGATGAGCTTTTCAGCTGAAGTCCGCCATACAGAGAGATGGCCTTCAGGAAAGCTGCAAGCAGAAGAAGACACAGTCAGAGATGTACTTGAAGAAGATTATTTTGGGAAAAGGCTTCACTAAGGCTGAACTGACAAGACTTGGTGACTGGCTGGGTTCAGAGAGATGAGGTAGGAGTTGATGATTCCCAAATTTTCATCAAGACGTAATGTGGGGTAAAGCACATTGATACTTAATGTGTCCATCACATCTAAAATTTTCCTTTTCTCTCAGGGTCTTCTCAAGTTACATGAAAGTGCTGGGGTCACTATCCTTTTCTCTCACTAAAGAAGGTCAAAATTCCTCCAGAGAGTCTCCCTGGGGAACTGGGGAACTGGGGAACTGGGGAAAGTGTCCTTTCTGGAAATTCTTTGTCCATGCAGCTTCCTTAGCCAGGAGCATAGCACACATTATGGTGACTGTATTATCCATGGCTTTTGCATCTTTACCAGGAATGGGGATGGGCGTAAAATAGAAATCCATGGCACAGGGGGCCATGAGTTTGAAAGCTGTCTCGTCACTTCCAATTTACATCACTTTCGGCCAAGTCACTGATTTCTGCATCAAATTATCTCACTTAATCCTCTTAACCAATCTATGAGGCCAGCATGGTTAATCCCGTTTTACAGAATAGTAAACTGAGGTTCAGAAATATTAAGTAATTTGCCAGTGGTGGGGCAAAAGTTTGGGGTTATCAGTTTAGTGAAGTCTCAAAAAAAAAAAAAAGCATTCATTTCTTTGTAGTAATGAGTCTCTATTTTAAGTTTTCTAAAGTATTATGTGTATCCTCTCAGGTAACCTTCCAGTTCTTCCTAACCTTTTAACATAGAACTTTCCAGAACAATTTTCCCAAACATTTTAGGTTTGCTGAAAGAGGCTCTTGCATAATCCCAACCCCTGGCCAAACTCTTAATGATGTTATTTTACACCATATGCATTGAGGTTGGCCTGACTCAGCCATTTTTCTCACTTTTGATTTTTTTCCCTCCCCCTGCCCCCTTCTTTTCAAGTCAATATTCATTTTAAATGCAAGAAGTCAGCCTCCTTTTTAGCTGACAAGGCTGGTTGTTCACACACTTTTTGGCGGCGTAACTGACAAGTGTCCACTTACGTGTGGGGCTGACTGTAAACAAGTATTCTGCGATATTCAAGGGAAAAAAGGCAGGGGAAACCAGCAATTTGCTGAGCAAAGGATGTGGTGATCTTTAGAGCCAAAGTGATCCCCAAATGCTTTCCTAAAAGTCCTCTTGATTAGGAAACTGAAATTTGCAGCCTCCAGGCATCCCCACTCCAGCTCTTTGTGTCCTCTTTCTTGGTTGTTTCCTGCAGTGAAAAGAATCTGCACACCCAGGACAGTGAAAGCCCCTGTTCCAGATACAATGCTTCATCCAGCCTGGGTTCTACGGCTCCTTTTCCCTCCTGGTTCATTTGCTAACTCTCTCTTTCTGGGAAAAAAATGCGTGCTCAGTGGTATTTTGATTTTGGTTGCACATCTGAATCACCAGGGAACTTTAAAAAATGCCAGTATATTGGCCCCACTCAAGACTAGTTAATTAGTGTCTGTGGAGGGAGGTCCAGGGCACTCATTCTCTGGGCAGTGTGCAAGTTGGGAACTTTGTAAAATATCCTTCAGTTTGGACTTGTCTGATGTTTTTCTCATAGTTGGACTGCTGCTATGGGTTTGAACAGGAAGACCGCAGAGCCAAAGTACCCTTCTCATGACAGGGTAGTGCTGTTCCCTTCACAACTTTGGTCTCTGCTCTGGTAGAAAAACTATGCTGTAATGATATTCTGGAGTCAGATGGCCTGACCTCATACCCTGGCCCCACTACCTACATACACATGACCTCAGGCAAATCCATTTTTCTCTACAAGTTTTAGATGCTTTAGCTCTAGACCAGAGTAACAATCTTTATGCATTTGTAGCATTTAGAATAGTGCCCGGCACATGCTAAGTTAAACAAATGATGATCATCATTCTTATTTATTATTATTAATCTTTTTTGGGCAAAGTTCTCCCATATCTCCTCAAATATGAAATATAGGAGTTGAATTAGGTGATAGTTAAGGAGCCTTTAAGTTATAATCTTGGATTGTGGATGAATCCAGAAGAGTTTGCAAATGAAGAGAAAATAGATCCATCAATGTATGCTGCTTTACAATTACCCATCCTAATTCTCTAACTACCCTTTATAACTGAAAGTTGAATTAGCAATTCTGCCAATACTAATTAAGTTCCTCGGTATCTCAGAAGAAGCTGCTAAATATAGGAAAACACTAGACATAGAATTAGAAAATATGAGTCCAGTTAGGGATGGGAGTTTACATTACCAGTTGTAATGTTAAGTTGGGTTATGTTTCAGTGGTAGAGATGGTTTTACCTTGACCCAGCCAGGCACCTTTGAATGGACCCCATTGGGGCCACCATGGTAGATGGAGGGCTGGGTGAGGGTATGACCTGGGATGATGGAGATAAGCAGAGTGTGGCAGAGCAGAGTAGGGAAAAGAATCACCTTGAGGAGCACTTGGCAATCCCATTCTAGCAGGTAGAAATTGGCTAGCATAGCTCCACGGTTCTTCATAACATGTGGCTAGCAGTTCAACTGCAGGATTAACCCCAGATTCCTCACCTGTAAAATGAGAATTATAATTCCTAGCTCCTGGAATTATTGAGCAACTTTAACGAGACCATACATTTGGAAAAGCTTTGTAGATATGAAAAATGCTATTCAGGTGTATCATTATTTGTGAATGTCTAAGATGGAAAACAGTGAGCAGTAAATAGAGGTGGGTTTATCATATTTATACACAACGTATATTCCTCCTATCTACAAAGGCCAATGATGTGGCCCAATGCAGAAGGGTGGCAGAAGTGAGCCTATTTTCTACCATGTTTAGGAAGTTTCCCTCTTATAAACCTTGAGGTCACCCGGGTAAACCTTGAACCAACTCAATCAAACACAAGATGTATAAGAGTCTAGATTCAGTGAGATTGGGAACTAATGGCACACTTGCTTCTCTCAGATAAGAGCCTCTGTTAATTAACATTTTAAATTTTAATGTGTCAATAATTTAGGAGCCCAGTTTGCTTGGGTTGTGTTATTTTTCTTCCTCACATGAAGAATAATTTTGCAAGGGTAAAATCACTGAGCAGGGAAGTCCTGTAAAGTTCATTAGGTGGGTGAGTTGACGTTAATCTGTCTCAGGATGTCTGTTCTTTTGTTGCAAAGGCTGTTTTCTGATTTTTATTTTTATTTATTTTTATCTTTTTTTAATGTTTATTCATTTTTGAGAGATAGAGCGTGAGCATGGGAGGGGCAGAGACAGAGGGAGACACAGAATCTGAAGCAGGCTCCAGGCTCTGAGCTGTCAGCACAGAGCCCCATGAACCTACGAAGCTGAAGTTGGATGCTTAACCGACTGAGACCCAGGTGCCCCTGATTTTTATTTTAATACTAGTCCTATAACATTCAGGGTGGTGAATATAATCCCAAAATTTGAGACACTTGGCTTGAAATTGGGACTATCTCTGAAAATAGGAGTTAAATATAAATAATAGAAAATTCAAATAGTGCCCAGGTTAGTGCATTTAAATTGTGCCTAAAATGAACCAATGTAGTCACATAGAAGGTGAACATGTCAATAAGCTCCTTGTTTCATCTAGAGAAGAGATTGGCTAACGACAGCCCATGAGCCAAATCCAGCCCCTGCCTGTCTGTAAATAAAAGTTTTATTGGAACAGATTCATGCCCATTTGTTTGCTTATTATCTAGGGGTGCTTTTGCATTATACCAGCAAAGTTGAGTAATTGTAACACAGACAGCATGACTCTCAAACCCTAAAATATTTACTTTCTGACCCTTTAGGAAAAAGTTTATCAACACAAACCCTGAGGTACTTTCAGGTGTTTTAAATCAAACAGTTTTATTTTTTAATAGTTATGTAACATTTATTTTAATATCTATTAAAACTGCCAAATATGTATTTTTGCATATGATGTTGTTGAGGACAAACTAAAGAATATATGTCAAGAAAATGTTAAGTTAATTTAAGGAAAAGTACAAAATAATACTATAAGAAAATATGATGGCTATAAGCAAAACTCTGATATTTGAGAAACAGACACATTGGGCATCTAAAAACTTTTTTGGTTTTTATATTAAAAGTAGACCAAGAAAACTTGGTCTAAGAGAAGTTTTTAACAAGTATATTTTTAACATGTTATTTATTTTAGTCTTAAAATAATTTTGGGCAGGAATTAAACAGGTAACAATAATGACTTTCCAATTAGACGTTATGAAGATGAGACATAGAAGAACTTTTCATTTGCAATCACACATTCATAAGCAAATCTGTTTTGGGAAGAGGGAACAGAGTTTTGTGGGGGGGGGGGAAGCTTAATTCTAATCTTTGCTCATCAAAAAATAGTCTTGACTAACTAGAAAGATATGTAAGATCTGATGTCGGAAAGTCCTTCAGATTTGCCATGTGACCATGGACACAAGACTCAAACTGATCTGGCCAGGCCAGCTACGAATAAATATAAAGGCTTAAATCAAAACCAAAATGAGATCTCACTTCACACCTGTCAGAATGGCTAAAATAAAAAATGTAAGAAATAACAAGTGTTGGCAAGGATGTGGAGGGAAAGGAATCCTCACGCACTGGTGGTGAAAATGCAAATCATGCTGCTATTGTGGAAAATGGTATGAAAGTTCATCAAAAATTAAAAATAGAGGGGCTCCTGGGTAGCTCAGTTTGTTAAGCGTCCTACTTCAGCTCAGGTCATGATCTCATGGTCCGTGAGTTCAAGCCCCGCATAGGGTTCTGTGCTGACAGCTCAGATTCTGTGTCTCCCTCTTTCTCTGCTCCCCCCAACTCATGCTCTGTCTCTGTCTCTCAAAAATGAATAATTTTTTTAAAAAAATGTTTAATTAAAAACAGAATTACCATATGATCCAGTAATTCCATTACTGGGTATTTACCAAAAGAATACAAAAACATTAATTAGAGAAGATATATGTACCCTTATGTTTATTGCAGCTTTATTTATAATAGCCAAGATATAGAAGCAACCCAAGTGTCCATCAATACATCAATGGATAAAAAAGATGTGTTATATACACACAATGGAATATTACTCAGACACAAAAAAGAATGAAATCTTGCTATTTGCAACAGCACAGATGGTTCTAGAGAATATAATGAATGCTAAACGAAATAAGCCCATCAGAGAAAGACAAATACCGTTTGATTTCACCCAAATGTGGAATTTATAAAACAAAACAAACAAAAAACATAGTCTTAAATGCAGAGAGCAAACTGATAGTTGTCAGAGGGGATGTGGTTGGAAGGCATGAGTGAAATAGGTGAAGGGGATTAAGAGTACACTTATGGTGATGAGCACTGAGTAATGTATAGAACTCTTAAATCACTATATTGTGCAACTGAAATTAATATAACACTGTATGTTAATTATACTGAAATTAAAAAAATAATAATAAATGTTTAAAAAATAAAAAGGCTTAAAAAAAAACATATATAGCCCCTATAATGTACTGCCTTGAATTTACTCTAGACAATTAAGTTCTCTAAGTGTATACACTGGAAAATTTATAGGCTCAGATTTTTTTTTTTTAGTAGTTTGGTGACCAAATAGCCTTAAGAAAGGAAACTGATTTAAACAAATGTGAACCTGCTGAAATTTACAGCAGGATTTTTCAAGATCTACATGGAGATGGAGGAAGTAACTTTGCCCAACCTACCAGACCACAGAACTCTTTTCCTATGGGGCATTTTGGGAAACGTCACTTTTAAGGATCTAAAGGAGAGTGGACATAATCAGATGGACATCGATATGATTTAGAGTCTAGAATTTATTTCACTTTGATATTTTTGGGGAATTCCTTCTCTTTGGGGTATATCATCAACTTAATAGAGACAATTTTCATGATAGTAGATGGTACAATGTAAAAACATGAAAGAACTTGTGTGCAAAGAATACTTTGGAACATTGAAAAACAGTCTGTGCTAAAACTTTTAGGAGGCTGACTGAAAATAAGTGTCAAGATTCTTTAAAGTATGCATGTCTTTTAGTAAGAAATTCTATTTTTACAAATTTACTCTTTACAAAAATCAAAGATATGTGCATATAATTTACAGTAGAATGATTTATAATACTGAAAAATTAGAAACAATTTAAATGTTCAGTAATAGAAGATTGTTGGGAGGGTTTAAATATATTGGAATATTAAGCAATCAAAATCATATTACAAAAGAGTACTTATTGACATAGGAAATTGTTCATGATATATATCTAAGAGGAAAAATACTATTAAATAGTATTCACAGTATCCTACTTTCATCTTTTATAAAATTGTATAAGTGAATATACATGAAGAACAGTCAAAAGACTTACAGGAAGTATAAATAGTGGGATTATTTTTGCTGATGGAATTATGAAGAAAGCTTTCCTTCTTTGCACTGAAATGTTTGCCAACTTCCCTGCACTGAGCTTATATAGGGAAAAAAAAAAGTTGAAATTATAGTAGAAAATCCTACAAAAAAGATAGATTTCTCCTTATATCACTTTTTTTCCAAAAGCACTTATGACATGACATTCTGCAAATACACTAAACTATGTATTGCTAGAACCAGATAGGATTGTCTTGCAGGTACAAGTATGGCAGAGGATGATACCAGAACCCTGGAGGCTTCATGACTAAAAAGAGCTCTTCTTGTTTCATTCTGCTCAGAAACATGTCAACATGAGGAATAGCTATGCCGGCATCTCAAGAAATGACCTGTGGTTTATGATCCAGGTAAACAATTTCCCTGCAGCACATTAAAGCCCTGATTCAGCTTGCCCTATGTATCTGTTCCACTTATATCTAGTCCAGATCTCCATGGTCTTGTCACTTCCTTCCCTGTCCCTGTTCCTCCCAATGCAATATTTCTAATGCTAGAAATAAAGTATGGAGTTGACAGAGAAGGGATTTCCTTAAGCTGGAGAATGTTCCAGCCAGGACCAAGCTTTGCATCACAGTTGCTTCTACATAAGGTAGTTAGCTCTTTCTTCACCCTTTTGGGCAGAAGTAAAACCATCATGCACTAATCTCTGTCTGCTGAATATTTTAAAATTCTCCCAATGTCATACCTTATTTCAATTTGTGTCTCACCACATGCCACTGGCCTCGGGTACTCTGCCATGAACTCACTATGTGAATTCAACTTGGAATTCTCCCCAGTCTGGACCTCAATTCCTTTCCCAATTTAATAAAGTGACCAAACTTACTCAACAAACATGTATTGAGTTTTCTACACTGGGGTAAAAGGAGCATAAGACAGGGGTAGCCCTGGTCTTAATGGGGCCTACAATTTAGCATGGGCACATATATGTCCTTTATACATATGTGGGTTTTTTTTTTCTAGTAAATCCAAAGGGGTGTGTAAATTATTACAGAGGAGAAAGTATAAAGATTCTACTGGATCTACAGGAGAGGCATCTAAGCCAGACTCACAAAGTCAAGGACAATTTCCTAGACCTAGTGACATCTAAGAAATGACATCCAGAAGACATCCTGAAATATGAGTAAGAGAAAGTAGAATAGAAGGAAGCAATAGCCCACCCAAATTCCAGAAACTAAAGGATGAGTGATTAATTCAAGAGATTAAGGGAAATTCATATGGCCAAAATAGATGGTGCAAGAAAGAAATAGAGTAAGTCATATTCAAGAATTTAGGTTAGGTCTGTCCAAGATATACAATGTGAATCACACATGTAATTTTAACTCTTCTAGTAGCCACATCTTAAAAAGTAAAAAAGAGCCGAAGTTAAATTTAACAATATATTTTAGTTAACCCAACAGATCTAAAATGTTTTTCAACATGTCATTGATATAAAATTGTTAATATGATATATAACATCCTTTTTTCTACTAAATCTTTGAAATCTGATGTTTACATTTATAGTTCATCTCAATTCAGACTCATCACATCTCAACTACTCAACAGGCATGTGTGGCTAGTGGCTCCTGCATTAGACAGCACAGGTGTAGACCTTATCTTTAGGATAATGCAAAGTTACCAAAAGGCTACAATGGGGGATGGTGTATAAAGATCACCCAGGCTTCTCTGTGGATAACAGATTTGATGGGAAATGGTGGGAAGCAGGGAAACAAGAAATGAGGGTATTATAGAATCTACAGGAGACATAGGGTAATGGCAGGGAGAATAAATAGGTCTCAGTGGACTCAAGAGATAGTTTGGAGATAAACTTAACCATTTTGGCATGCGCGTTAGCCTATGGAGCACTCATATCTGAGAGCTACTTCACAGGGCATAAAGATGCATTCACTTTTTCCTCTCTGACCTCCTCAAGCTGGAAGCCACAGACCTGTGTGAAAAGTCACAAAAGCCAACTGGGTTTCCTAGGACTCATGCAGGGAATGGTTTGGGTGCTGTTTTTACCCTTTCTTTTCTATCCAGAGTGAGATAGAAGGATGGTCCAGAAAGTCTTAGAGTAGTTATTGTAGTTATTGCCTTTTATCCCCCTGTTGCTGACACACCGAATCTAGAAAAGGGGGGTGGGTGGGAGGAGGGAACAGATGGAGAAAACTGCTTCTTAGGGGTGATTACAGTCAGAGAGGGGCTTGAAGAGACATCCCTGGGTCCCATATTTCTTTTGCCACCAGTAACTTCCAAATCAAATGAGCCCAAGCTTCAGATCAAAATGAGATTTTTCTTATTGACTTCCCTGAAAGCTTAGCAGGCTCTCTGCAAATCGAGTCATGTGTGTCCTGCATCATCATCAACCATTGCCGATTGCAGGGATGTTGGAACCGGGCTGATCTTGGCAAATATGTCACTGATGCATGAGGCCAGGGAAAATCCAGCTCTTATTGGCCTGGCAGTACTGACCTGGTTTGTCCATAAATGAAGAGCAAATGCAATTTGCAAAACACAAAGAACTGATAAGGGGTTACAGTGAGGTGGGGCTGGAGTCATATTTCTAAGAGCAGGCATGCTTGAAGAGGAGACAAGGCAGATTTCAAGCTCCAAATTCGACAGGCAGTGTTTCTTAAAGTCTGCTCTGTATACCACCTTTCTCATAATCACCTGAGGAGTTTGTGAAAAATACTCATATCTGGGTCTAACCCTAGGCCCACCAAAAGAAGAGTGTCTGGGGGCTGGGCCTGAGGCACTCCATGTTTAACAAGCTCCTGGATGATTCTTATGCATGTTAAAGTTTGAATTCCTTGAGGAAAGAAAGTAGGACAAGGGTATTTCCACTTGTGTTTTGGAAAAAGCACTGAACTTGAAATCAGTCTACCTGGTCCTCCATCCAGACTCTGTTGCCAACTGGCTGGATGACATCATGGTGAGGGGAATGAAAACAGGATGTGAAATCAGAAGAGGGCACAGGCCTACCTCCTTCACATAAGAACTGTGTGATGATGGTTAGTAACTAAGCTAAACCTCACTGTCACCCCCAGAAATTGCCGACATGGGCTCAGGTGATCTTGAAAAATCAAGCTCTGACATTCTAGCTCTGACACTCTACATCTTTAAATCACCTAATCCCAGTTCCTTCATCTGTAAAATGGGCAGGTTACCTTCCACTGGGGCTAGGCTATTTTGGGGATCCAGGGGAACACTTTATATATTTTGAAAAAAATTCAAAAAGTTGACACAAATATGAAGTGGTGGTATTAACCCATAACAGAATTATCTTTACTTAGGATATTATTTGTTTTAAGACTATTTCTATACTGATAAAATCCCCTGAAATCACATCATTTTATTTTTTTAACAAAGCACAATACAAAGTACAAAAAGGTAGTTTTGTTCATTTACTATAAATCACACTAGTATGAAATGAGCCAAATTAACCTCTGCTGACTGTCTCTTTAACACTACCACTAGCCTTGGGGTACCTGAGTGGCTCAGTCAGGTAAATGTTTGACTTCAGCTCAGGTCATGATCTCACAGTCTGTGAGTTCGAGCCCTGCGTTGGGATCTCTGCTGACCACTCAGAGCCTGGAGCCTGCTTTGGATTCTGTGCCTCCCTCTCTCTCTCTCTGCCCCTTCCCCTCTCACACTGTCTCTCTGTCTCATTCAAAAATAAATAAACATTAAAAAATGTTAAAAAAAAAAGAAATACTACCACTAGCCTTGCAAAGACAGAGAGACTGACCCCAAGATAGTCCAGATTTTCTGTCCATGTACACACAAACAAAAACAAAAACAAAATCCTCATTCATGGCCATAACTTAACTTGGCATTCAAGCCTATCAATAGTTTGGCTACTATCTCCTTACATGTAACCAACACTATCAAAATTTGATTATTTGATAACATGCCTTATGCTTTTCTATTTCACAACTTTGTGTTTATTTCACGCCATATCCCTGGTTTAAAATGTCTTGCATCTTACTAAATACCCTCCTATCAAACTCCTACCTAGCATCATGCATATATGCAAAAAACACACAAACAAAAGCATAGTTGATGACCTAAATATCCAACAGTAAGGATTGATTAAATAATAAAGTCATACAATAAAAGTACTATATACCAGTTCATATACTGTTGTAAAGAATATTTAACAGCATGGAAAGGCAATCATGACATACTGTTAGGTGAAAGTACCCTTTAAAAAACTATCAACAAGGGGGCACCAGGGTTAGCTCAGTTGGTTAAACCTCCAACTTCTGCTCTGGTCATGATCTCACCATTCTTGAGTTCGGTTCATGAGTTCAAGCCCTGCGTCGGGCTCTCTCCTGTCAGCTCAGAGCCTGGAGCCTATTTCAGATTCTGTGTTTCCCTCAATTTCTGCCCCCGCCCCCGACTTGCACTTTGTCTCTCTCACTCAAAAATAAAAAATAAGCACTAATTTTTTTTTTTTTTTAATTTTTTTTTTCAACGTTTATTTATTTTTGGGACAGAGAGAGACAGAGCATGAACGGGGGAGGGGCAGAGAGAGAGGGAGACACAGAATCGGAAACAGGCTCCAGGGACTCTGAGCCATCAGCCCAGAGCCTGACGCGGGGCTCGAACTCACGGATCGCGAGATCGTGACCTGGCTGAAGTCGGACGCTTAACCGACTGCGCCACCCAGGCGCCCCTAATTTTTTTTTTTTTTAATCATCGATAGATACAGTATAGAACATAGGAAGAGGACACACACTGTGTTGGCCGGTCTCTAATTTTTTATCACGTCATAGGAAATTTATTGTATAGTCACACAAAGAAAGGGAAGGCAAGAAATGTCTCAGCACTGACACAGCCAGACTTCACAGAGAACTGAACCCCCTGCTAACTGCTCAAAACTGTGATATTGCTGTGCAAGAGGTAGCCAGATACTCCAGGGACTGACATTATGTAATGAATGCAGCTTCTCTCAGCCTCTCTGCTCTCTCAATGTCTTTCTACTGCTCTCTGTGTTTCAAATTCAAAACATAAATGTGAGGGTCTGATTCAGTCAGTCAGTCATCACCCAATATGGAGCCTCTGCACTGAGAAGAGCTCTTAGGCCAGGCCATTTCATGGCCAGTGGTCTGATCAGCCGATAGACAGGTGCCTGTGGCCTTGATCCAATTAATTACTCATGTGCAGGGTGGCATGATCACATGACACAAAATTGGAATGCACACATCAGGCACTGCCATGGCTGCTCCTCTCAGAAGCCACTGAAAGCATGGCTACCCTCAAAGACTCATGTCTCCTCTCCAGTACATTCATCAAATAATATCTGCTTTTTTGCCTAAATGGTGAGGGAGATATGAATCCATTAGATTTGGCTCCCTGTGACAGAAAACCAAAACTCATAATGATTTAAATGCATGGTGGTTTATTCTCTCTAGTGGAAGAAGTCTGGAGATGGGCAGTCCAGAGCTGATATGGCAAGCCACAAAGTCATAGGAATTCAAGAACTTTCTAACTTTTTGCTCCTTATACCAGAACATAGTACAGAAGTCATTGTTTCTGCTAACCAATAGTCTTTTCTTCTATCATTTCAAACCTGTGGTAGCATTGCACTTCCCTCCTTCTTTGAATTTTGGTGTGGCATGATAAAGGATATTGTGTAATCAACTAACAAACATCTTACACAAAACATGACTCACTTTTATTACTTCACTTTTATTTACATTTTCCTATTTTTTTTCTGTAAGACCTGTAGCAATTTCATATGAGAAAAAAAAAAAAAACACTGGCAACCTCTCATTTATCCATTAGGACAGCTGAAAGACCACCTATTTCATGAAGGCTCCCTTTATCAATCGGTAGAAGCCCAGTCTCCCTCCTATGAGTTCTCTTTAAATCTTAAATCTTGCTTGTCATACCCCCCTCCATTTTTTTTTTCACATTTGCCTGTGTATTATAGCTACCTATGTGAGTGCATGCCAGGTCCCCTACCTGATCATAGTTTCCTTGAGGGCAGGGTCCAGCTCTTATTCTCTTCCATCTTCCAAGACATGGTTGATGCTTGGCATGTGTTCTATACTGGAAGAAGAGAAAGAAAAAAGAAAGAGAGAAGGCTGTTATCAAATACTATTTATTTTATTTTGAATTTCAAATTGAAACAGAAATGAGCTAATCCTTCCTCCAGAGTAAACACATTAAGGAAGTACCTAAGTGCAAGACACCAAGTTCAGGTCCTTGACAAAGAGAATAATTTAGACAGAAAGCAAGCTCCACAGGCATTCAAGAGGTAAAATGATGCAACACAAGCAGAAATGTATGAACTGGTTGAATTTAGGTATGATCAAACTTAGGAGGCACATGGACAGGTTGTGCTGGCAACTGAATGTCATGGAGCATGGCACATGACTGTCTTCTGGAGTATACCAGAGCCTCCCTCCACATTGCCCAGGCATCCTAGTCACCTTGTACGTGAAACTTCTTTATAACTAAGGGCATGGTATTCATCAGTGACTGAAGATCCTGAAATATCATCTAAGTAAATGTTCATACAAAATTCTAATATACAACAAAGAGTGCTGTGGGAAGAAGCTAATGTACTGGCATTACCCTCTAGGCAAAAATATTTTATTTAAAAAAAGTTTTTTAATCTATATTTATTTTTGAGAGAGAGACAGAGAGACAGAGTGCGAGCAGGCGAGGAATAGAGAGAGAGGGAGACACAGAATCCGAAGCAGGCTCCAGGCTCTGAGCTGTCAGCACAGAGCCCGAGGTGGGGCTTGAACTCACTGACCGCAAGATCATGACCTGAGCCGAAGTTGGACGCTTAACCGACTGAGCCACCCAGGTGCCCCTAGGCAAAAATATTTTAAAGGAGAAGTAAGAGGGGATTGAAAATGTTCTGCATAACTGAAGCAGGGAAAAGGGATCCTTCTTCTCTAATAGGGATCCAAAATAATAAGTGTGAGTTAACAGTGTGCACTTGTTACATGTGCTATATACAATGCACTATGGTACACATGCATTGGCTCATTTTATCCCTACAATGTCCCCATGTGATGGATATTGTTTTAATCCCTATTTCTAAAATGCAAAAACAAAGGAACTCAGGGATTTGAGGTGATTTTTTACACTAATGTTACCATTTAATGGTCTCTCTGTATGTATACCCTGTGTCAGGTGACTTTGTGCTCCTCTCATCAAAGGATGGAATCTCTTTCCCCATTCCTAGGGTCTAGGCTGATCTTGTGACTTGCTTTGGCCAAAATAATTTTACAGAGGTGACAATATGCTGGTTCGGAGCCTGTGTGTTAAGAAAACTTGCATGTTTCTATGATCTCTCTTAAAGCTTTGCTACTGCATGTGAAAACCTGGGGTAAGTCTGCTATCTTATGAGAGGAACATGGAGAAGAGCTGAGTCATGTTACCTGACTCGCCAGCCTCCAGTTGACCCACCAGCTGACCACAGGCACATAAGTGAGCTTTGCCAGGATCAGCAAAACCTCCCAGCCAATCTCTAGATTCTTGAGCAAAAATAAATGTTTATTATTGTGTGTCACTGAAGTTTTGTAGTTGCTTGTTAAGCAATATTATTGTGGCATTATTGTAGCTGGTAGAAGGAGAAATAAGCAGTTTCTTCAAGGTCACTCAGCTGGTAAATGGCAGCGCCAACATTTGAACCTAGTATGTCTACCTTCAGAGGCTGACATGCATGGGGAAGACCTGAGAAAGAAAAAAAAAATCACTTAGTAAATCTTCAAAGTTCCTCAGGATCTCCAGTCTCCAAGTCAGAGGTTCTGTGTTCAGTCCTGAGGTTCCAATTAACAAGTCCACACTTCTGGACCCTGGGTTCCTTATCTTTTATTTGCCTCCAAAATTTTATTTAAATTCCAGTTAGTTACATACAGTGTAATATACAATGTAATATTGGTTTCAGGTGTAGAATTTAGTGATTCATCACTCACTTATAACACCAGTGCTCATCACAAGTGCCCTCCTTAATGCCCATCACCCATTTAGCCCCTTTCCCCACCCACCTCTCTTCTTGTAACCATCAGTTTGTTCTTTGTAGTTAAGAGTCTTTCTTGGTTTGTCTCTCTTTTTCCCCCCACTTTGCTCATTTGTCTTATTTATTAAATTCCACATAAGAGTGAAATCATATGGTATTTGTCCTTCTCTGACTGACTTATTTTACTTAGCACAATACTCACTAGCTCCATCCACATTGCTACAAATGGCAAGATGTCATTCTTTTTTACGGCTGAGTAATATTCACACACACACACACACACACACACACACACACAGACACCACGTCTTCTTTATCCTTATATCCTTATCTTTAAAATGGGCATGATAATACTTCTTTTAATAAGATTCCTGTTAGGATCCAATGAAATACCTGATGTGAAAGCGTTTCATAAATGGCTATGCAGATGCTGACTTCACATTCTCTACTACTGCCAACAGCTCTACAAGCCAAGACTGCTCTGCCTGAAGGGGCTTTTCTAGGAATTCCTCTGCTCTACTCCTGATTAATTGTGGTATGAGTTCACCTGTGGAGGACAGGGTAGTCGATCCTTTGTCTTTATAGCATTTCCCTTCCCACAGCAGGAAATATTTTGCTGAGTTCTAAATGAGAGAAAAGGAAAGGAGAGGGGAATAACTTAAGCTGCTAGCAAACTCACAGCAACCCTTAATGGTGATTTAATGCTGGGAGATCTAGCTTGCCACAAGATTGTGACAAGACTGTATTTTGTTCTGTCGGGGTTAGGTGAATGGTAGAGTGGCTGTATTTAAAGGAAGTGGGGAGAGGGTTGTAGAAGGGCCACAGATCATGTATCTCAGAGCATGGTCTGGATTATAAGCAGAATTAAAGAGACATGGAGACTAGGAGATGTCTCAAGAATGACTTTTAAGGTAGGGTGTTTTCAAGGAAGGATAAAAAAGAGGGTCAGATTATGCCTAACTTGCACGTAATCCTCTTAGTTCTAGACTAAATTCTTCCTTCCTGTATGTAGCCCCAAAACCCATTTGGGCAAAGCCTTTACAGAGATCATGTAGCTTCCCTGATGGTTCTAGACATGGTCTTAGTGTCCAAAACTCAGGATTCAAAATTATGAAGTGTCTGTACTTGGCTCCTGTTTTCATCTTTTATACATCTACATACTTTAAAAAATGTACTATCATTTAATGTTTAACCCCAAATGCTACCTAGTTTTATGTACATACCAGTCTGCATTCATGTACTCATTCATCAAACACTATTTGTACCCATCTGTTATGTGCCAGGCTCTATGCTAGGCCCAAAGGACACAAAAATGAATGAAATGAGCTACTTGCCCTCAAAAAGAGCTCAGCCCATTAAAGAGGCATAGCTAGGGGTGACTGGGTGGCTCTATGAGTTAAGCATCTGACTTCAGCTCAGGTCATGATCTCACAGCTCGTGGGTTTGAGCCGACATCGGGCTCTGTGTTGACAGCTCAGAGCCTGGAGCCTGCTTTGGATTCTGTGTCTCCTTCTCTCTGACCCTCCCTGCTCATGCTCTGTCTCTATCTCAAAAACAAAGACAAAACATAAAAAATGGGGGAGGAGCCAAGATGATGGAAGAGCATGGAAGGTTTTTTGTGTGTGTCTTGTGTCCATGAAATACAGCCAGACCAACACTAAACCATCCTGCACACATAGAAAATAGATCTGAGGATTAACACAACAACCTGCACAACATGAGCCACAGAATTCTGCTGGTTTGCAGTGCGGAGAGGCAAACTGGGGGAGAGAGAAGCTGCAGAGGGCAGGGAGTTGCTTTTGAGGATGGAGAGGCGGGGTGTGGGGGCGGGGAGGAGGAGAGGGAGGAGAATACAGGAAAAGCTGAAAGGAGAGGGTTTAAATTCCATTAAGACTTTATAAACAGGCAGAATGCAGATTCTGAAACTCTGCAGGTCCATACATGGTGGTGCTCTGGTGGAAAGGACTAATCCCCAGGAGCAGAGTGAAGTCCAGAGGTCTTAGGGGCACATGGGAAGAGCCAGTTCCCCTGCTGGGAAGACACTGGTAGAGGCTGTGTGACTCTCCAAAAGGCAAAGGTGCCAGTGGACCCAGGAGAACAACCACATTCACTGGTGCTGGCACAAGGTCACTGGGGGTGAAGCCTGGTGCCAGATGCGTGTTGTGATTTGCCACCATCACTGAAACGCTGCTGCTACACAATAATGTGCACTTTTTCTGGAGTGGGCTGGCACCCAGCCACAGTCTCTGGACGTCGGCAGCAGCATAATACCACAAACATTCAGGGTGCGGCCTGCACCTGGCCATTGCTCGGGAGATCCTCCTGCATAAGCACAGAATGCATCAAAGCTGCAGTCCCTCAGAAATAAGGGGTCAGGAAACACAGCCACATCTGAGATAAAACTCAGTAGGGAGGTTCTGCGTGGAGCTTGCCTACGCATGGTGTAAAAGCAGGGAGTGGATGGAAGCCAAAGACAAGGGATGATTGTGGGATTGCTGATCTGGGAGAGCGCAGTTCCAATACTAGAGACCTGGTAGCTGGGTGATGCCATTTTCACTGCTCCTGTGCACGCACATACGCACCTATGAGTACCACAACACTCCACCCCAGTAGGCTAGCAGTGCCATCTAGAGGAGAGCAGAGCCGTTACACTAAGCCCCGCCCAACTGGGCCAACCACGCTCTTCAGAAACACAAGTCTCTTCACCTGCTTAGTTTATGGACTATAAAGTGCTTAATAGTTTGACTTCTAGGGGAAAACAAAGTAATTTCAGTCATATTTCAGTCTGTTCACTGGTCCATCTGTTTTCTTTTTTTTTCTTTTTCTTTTTTCTTTTTTTTTCTTTTTTCCCTTTTTCTTTTCTTTTCTTTTTCTTGAATATAGAAAGAGAAAAAAATCATTTTTATTTTCAATTTTTATTACAAATATTTTTCTTTAATTTTTTTCTACTATATTTTTCACTTTTGTGTAAATGTTTTCAAATCCTATTTCACTTCCATCATTTCATTTTACTTGACTGTAGTGTATTCACTTTTTCAAATTTTCAAATGATTTGCTTTTATTTTCCTTTTCCCTTTTTTCTCTTATGAATCAAGCCCCTTTCAACACCCAGGCCAAAACACACCTAGGATGTAGCATCCTTTATTCGATTTTCTTGTGTGTGTGCTTGTATTTAATATTTTAATTTTAATATATTGTTGAATTTTAATTTTTTTAATTTTAATTCTTTTAAATTAAATTTTAATTCATTTTCTCCCTTCAAAATGATGAAATGAAGGAATTCACTCCAAAAGAAAGAGCAGGAAGAAACGACTGCCAGGGACTTAACCAGCATAAATACAGGCAAGATGTCTGAACCATAATTTAGAATCTCAATAAGAATACCAGCTGGAGTGCAAAGTACATTAGAATCCCTTTCTGTGGAGATAAAAGAAGTAAAAGCTACTCAGGATGAAATAAAAAACACTATAACTGAGCTGCAATCTGGAATGGATGCCATGGTGGCAAGGATAGATGAGGCAGAACAGAGAATCAGCGATATAGAGGACAAACTTATGGAGAATAATGAAGCAGAAACAAAGAGGGAGATAAAGGCAAAAGAGCACGATTTAAGAATTAGAGAAATCTGTGACTCATTAAAAAGGAACAACATCAGAATCAAAGGGATCCCAGAAGACTAAGAGAGACAAATAGGGGTAGAAGGGTTATGTGAGCAAATCATAGCAGAAAACTTTATTAACCTGGGGAAAGACAGAGACATCAAAATACAGGAAGCACAGAGGACTCCCCTTAGATTAAAGAAAAACCAACCATCAATAAGCCATATCATAGTCAAATTCACAAAATACTCAGACAAAGAAATATTCATGAAAGCAGCAAGGGATAAAAAGTCCTTAACCTACAAGGGAAGACAGATCAGGTTTGCAGCAGACCTATCCACAGAAACTTGGCAGGCCAAAAAGGAGTGGCAGGATATATTAAATGTGCTGAATCAGAAAAATATGCAGCCAAGAATTCTTTATCCAGCAAGGCTGACATCCAAAATGGGAGAGATAAAAAATTTCCCAAACAAAAATTAAAGGAGTTTGTGACCATTAAACCAGCTCTGTGGAAATTCAAAGTGGGACTCTCTGAGGGCAAAAATGAATGAATAAATAAATAAATAAATAAATAAATAAATAAACAAACAAACAAACAAATAAATAAATGCCAAAAGCAACAAAGACTAGAAAGGACCAGAGTACACCACCACAAACACCAACTCTATAAGCAACATAATGGCAATAAATTTGTATCTTTCAGTACTATAAACGTCAATAGACTAAAAGCTCCAATCAAAAGACATAGGGTAACAGAATGGATAAGAAAACAAGATCCATCTATATGCCCTTTGCAAGAGACCCGCTTTAGACCTAAAGACACCTTCAGATTGAAAGTAAGGGAATGGAGAACCATCTATCATGCTAATGGTCAACAAAAAAAAGCCAGAGTAGCCATTCTTATATCAGGCAATCTAGACTTTAAAATAAAGACTGTATCAAGAGAGGAAGAAGGGCATTATATCATAATTCAGGGGTCTATCCACCAAGAAGACCTAACAATTGTAAACATTTATGTGCTAAATGTGAGAGCACCCAAATATATAAATCAATTAATCACAAACATAAAGAAACTCATTGATAATACCATAATAATAGGAGACTTCAACATCCCACTCACAGCAATGGACAGATGACCTAATCAAAAAATCAACAAGGAAACAATGGCTTTGAATGACACCCTGGACCAGATGGACTTAACAGATATATTCAGAACATTTCATCCCAAAGCAACAGAATATACATTCTTCTCCAGTGCACATGGAATGTTCTCCAGAAAAGACCACTTACTGGGACACAAATCAGCCCTCAACAAGTACAAAAAGATCAAGATCATACCATGCACATTTTCAGACCACAATGCTATGAAACTCAAAATCAACCACAAGGAAAAAGTTGGAAAGGTAATAAATACTTGGAGACTAAAGAACAGCCTACTAAAGAATGAATGGGCTAACCAAGAAGTTAAAGAGGAAATTAAAAAGTTCATGGAAGCCAATGAAAATGATAACAACACAACCCAAAACCTCTGGGACGCAGGAAGTGTGGTCATAAGAGGAAAGTATATGGAAATCCAGGCCTTCCTAAAGAAGGAAGAAGGATCTCAGATACACAACCTAATCTTACACCTTGAAGAGCTGGATAAAGAACAGCAAATAAACCCAAAACCAGCAGAAGACAGGAAATAATAAAGATCAGAGCAGAAATCAATGATATTGAAACCAAACAACAACAACAACAACAACAACAGATCAAAGAAACCAGAAGCTGGTTCTTTGAAAGAATTAACAAAATTGATAAACCACTAGCCAGCTGGATCAAAAAGAAAAAGGAAAGGACTCAAATAAAATCAAGAATGAAAGAGGAGAGATCACAACTAACACAGCAGAAATAAAAGCAATAAGAGAATATTATGAGCAATTATACACCAATAAAATGGGCAATCTGGAAGAAATGGACACATTCCTAGAAACATATACACTACCAAAACTGAAACAGGATGAAATACAAAATTTGAACAGATCCATAATCAGTAAAGAAATCCAATTAGTAATCAAAAATATCCCAAAACAACAAGACTCCAGGGCCAGATGACTTTCCAGGGAAATTCTACCAAACATTTAAGGAAGAGTTAACGCCTATTCTCTTGAAGCTGTTCCAAAAAATAGAAACAGAAGGAAAACTTCCAAACTCTTTCTGTGAAGCCAGCATTATCTTCACTACAAAATCAGACAGAGACCCCACTAAAAAGGCGAACTACAGACCAATTTCCCTGATGAACATGGATGCAAAAATCCTCAACAAGGTATTAGCCAACCGGATCCAACAATGCATTAAAAAAATTATTCACCACAACCAACTGGGATTTATACTTGGGATGCAGGGCTGGTTCGATATCCACAAAACAATCAATGTGTTCATCTCATCAATAAAACAAAGGACAAGAACCGTATGATCCTCTCAATAGATGCAGAGAAAGCATTTGACAAAATACAGCCTCCTTTCTTGATAAAAATCTTCAAGAAAGCAGGGATAGGAGAATCATACCTCAAGATCCGAAAAGCCATATACCAAAGACCCAATGCTAATATCATCCTCAATGGAGAAAAACTGAGAGCTTTCCCCCTAAGGTCAGGAACAAGACAGGGATGTCCACTCTCGACACTGTTATTCAACATAGTATTGGAAGTCTTAGGCTCTGCAATCAGAAAACACAAAGAAATAAAAGGCATCCAAATTGGCCAGGAGGAGGTCAAACTTTCACTCTTTGCAGATGACGTGATACTCTATAGGGAAAACCCAAAAGACTCCACCAAAAACCTGCTAGAACTGATTCATGAATTCACCAAAGTTGCAGGATAGAAAATCAATTCACAGAAATCGGTTACATTCCTATACACCAACAATGAAGCAACAGAAAGAGAAATCAAGGAATCTATCCCATTTACAATTGCACCAAAACCCATAAAATATCTAGGAATAAATCTAACCAAAAAGGTGAAAAATCTATACACTGAAAAGTATAGAAAACTTATGAAATAAACTGAAGAAGACACACAAAAAAAGGAAAAAAATATTCCATGCCCCTGGGTAGGAAGAACAAATATTGTTAAAATGTCAATACTACCCAAAACACAATCTACATATTCAATGCAATCCCTATCAAAATAACACTGGCATTCTTCACAGAGCTAGAACAAACAATCCCAAAATTTGTGTGGAAGCAGAAAAGATCCAGAATAGCCAAAGCAATCTTGAAAAAGAAAACCAAAGCAGGAGGCATCACAATCCCAGACTTCAAGCTGTACTACAAAGCTATAATCATCAAGACAGTATGGTACTGGCACAAAAACAGACACTCAGATCAATGGAACAGAATAGAGAACCCAGAAATGGACCCACAATTGTATGGCCAACTAATCTTTGACAAAGCAGGAAAGAATATCCAATGGAATAAAGACAGTCTCTTCAGCAAGTGGTGCTGGGAAAACTGGACAGCGACATGCAGAAGAACCTGGATCACTTTCTTACACCATGCACATAAATAAACTCAAAATGGATGAACCTCACTGTAAGACAGGAAGCCATCAAAATACTCAAGGATAAAGCAGGCAAAAACCTCTTTGACCTTGGCCACAGCAACTTATTACTCAGCATGTCTCCAGAGGCAAGGAAAACAAAAGCAACAATCAACTATTGGGACCTCATCAAAATAAAAATCCTCTGCACAGCAAAGGAAACAATCAGCAAAACTAAAAGGCAACCGATGGGATGGGAGAAGATATTTGCAAATGACATATCATATAAAGGGTTAGTATCCAAAATCTATAAAGAACTAATCAAACTCAACACCCAAAAACCAAATCATCCAGTGAAGAAATGGGCAAAAGACATGAATAGACACTTCTCCAAAGAAGACATCCAGATGCCAACCGACACATGAAAAAATGCTCAACATCACTCATCATCAGGGAAATACAAATCAAAACCATATTGAGATACCACCTCACACCTGTCAGAATGGCTAACATTAACAACTCAGGTAACAACAGATGTTGGCGAGGATGTGGAGAGAGAGGAACTCTCTTGCACTGCTGGTGGGAATGCAAGCTGGTCAGCCACTCTGGAAAACAGTATGGAGTTTCCTCAGAAAATTAAAAATAGAACTACCCTACAACCCAGCAATTGCACTACTGGGTATTTATCCAAGGGATACAGGTATGTTGTTTTGAAGGGGCACCGGTACCCCAATGTTTATAGCAGCACTATCAATTTAGCCAAAGTATGGAAAGAGCCCAAATGTTCATTGATGGATGAATGGATAAAGAAGATGTATATGTATATATACATATATATATATATATATATGTGTGTGTGTGTGTGTGTGTGTGTGTGTGTGTGTGTGTGTATGTGTGTGTGTGTATACACATATCCACAATGGAGTATTACTCAGCAATCAAAAAGAATGAAATCTTGCCATTTGCGACTACATGGATGGAACTAGACGGTATTACGCCAAGCGAAATTTGTCAGTCAGAGAAAGACAAATATCATATAAATTCACTCATATGAGGACTTTAAGATACAAAACAGATGAACATAAGGGAAGGGAAGCAAAAATAATATAAAAACAAGGAGGGGGTCAAAACATAAGAGACTCTTAAATATGGAGAACAAACAGAGGGATACTAGAAGGGTTGTGGGGGGGTGATGGGCTAAATGGGTAAGGGGAATTAAGGAATCTACTACTGAAATCATTGTTGCACTATATGCTAACTAATTTGGATGTAAATTAAAAATAAATAAATAAATAAAAATAACACAAAAAAGGAAATTATTTTTTAAAAATGAGGCATAACTGGAGAATGGGGTGAATCTAAATTTGGGAAATCAGAAACTGCTTCCTGGAGGAAGTGATGCTCAAGCTGAGGCATGAATGATAAGGAGCCCAGGAAGTCTATAGTGAGCAGTGAGCCTGAGCAAAAGCACAGAAGCAAGAAGCAGCAGGTGTGCCGTAGAACAAGGTGGTTGCTGGAGAACACAGGGAGGAGTACAGGGGAGCTAGAGAGAAGCCTGGAAAGGCAGGTCAGGCAGATTATGGGAGAGGCTTTAAGCCATGCTAAAGAATCTGCAGGTGCTATAGAATCAGCAAGTGCCTTAAACAGAGAAGTGGAATGGTTTGGTCCTCGCCACCTTCATAACTTGGTTGCTCAGACCAAAATTCGGAGTCAACCTTATACTTTTCATCATTCATTTTCATTGTATATTTAATCCATTAAATAATCCTGTGGATTCTAAAACCCAGCCACTCATCTTCCCCATGCCTGCCTCTACCCTCCTCATTGTCCCCATGACCTGTCACCTGAGACTGTCTCCTTATAACTCCCTGCTTCCATATCCTATGATTTCCCCACTGCAGAGCCATCTTTTCTAAACATAAATCAAAACCCATCTCTTCTCTGCTTCCATCTTTCTGATGGCTTCCTGACAGATAAAATCCAAGTTCCTCATCATGCCCTAAAATGCTCTATGTGATCTGGCCTCTTCCCACCCCTGTGAGCTCAATTTCCTTACACATCCCCCCCCCCCCCCTGCTCAGCTCTGCCTAGCTATGCTGGAGCTCTTGCTGCTCCCTCAACAAGGCAAGCTCACGACCATCCCACCACTTGCCCTTGAGTTTTTTTTTCTCAGTTTTCCCATGATCCTCTCTCTTTTATTCAGATCTGTCCTCAAACAACTCCCCTTCAGACAGTCTTTATTAAGCATACTACTTTTCCCACCCCTACTCCCCACTACTAATCTCTGTCCTCTTATCTTGCTTCACTCTTTTTTTTATAATACTTATCAAAACTTTGCTGTGTAGATGCTGCTCTTATTCTTTAGCTCTTCTTCTATAATGTTACTTTCTTACTTGCTACTCCCTCATTCTCTATCTTCCTTTCTAGAATTCTCTATTCAAAAGAGCAAAAACATCCATGTCTATCTAGTTCACCATGTCCCCGTGTCCTAGAAACATTATCTGAGCTCATAGGAGGTGCTAAAAAATATTTGTGAAGACAGAGTATACAGAAAATTAGCATGTTTGAGGCAAGATGATGAATTATCTTGTGGACTGGTTGAGGTATCTAAAAATTGGTCTCCATAGCTGGATTCAATCTTTCATTAACCTTCTACATCCCCATGTTTCCTCCCAGATCCTGAGAGCACTTTCTAAGGTCTTTAAAAAGAAGAGCTTTACCTCTATAAATCCCACCTACAGAATAGGAGTATTGAGATTCCTGTAAAAATTAGTTGAGAAGATCAAATAGGAGAAGTGAAAACTACTACCTAGAACTTGATGACAAATTTGACTCCCAGGAATAGATTATTACAAGATGTTTGAATCCAGTGAATAAAAAAATACTACAGAGACTAATTCTTATTCTTTCTTGTACATCCTCAGACCCCCACCCCAGTGCCCAGATAACAGCATCTGCTATCTGTTGATTTCACAGAAAGCAAACAGCTTTTGCTCCAGAATTAGGCACATCTGGGATTCTCTGCTTGCTAGAACCATAAACTGCCAGGATACACTGATTCCCTGATTGACCTCCAAGATGCGGGAGGATTACTCCTTCCCATCTTACTGGTCTTCTGCTCCCAGACCTCCGTTCTTGTGATCATAGTAATTTTCTTAATATTTCATCTTGGCTACTGCTTTTTAGAATATGTTATTATAGGGGCATACATATCCAGGTCTCCACCCCCATGTTGACACTTTCCTAGGCTGAGGTCAAATTCAGGTACACTCTTCTTTTCCAATTACACACACACACACACACACACACAACTTGTCTTGTTAGAATATATCCTTTTGAAAAAGTAGGGGCAAATTACCAGCATTCTCTGTGTGAATGTTGATTTTTTTAACTTAATAGAGCTTATAAATTATTTTTATAATGACTTATACACAGAAGACAATTTTTTTCATAGTAAGGTACCCTTGAGTTTACTTAATAGGCCTTCTACCAATGAGTATTTTGGTTACTTCTAGGTTTTCCTATTCAAAAGTCACTGCACATGTGTGGGCATGACTATTGAATGACGTCATACACAAAGACTGACCTATGTAGGTATGCCACAAATTTTTATTTCTGTTGCTAAAAAATCTGCACCAATTTACATTCCAAGCAATAGCATATGCGTATCTGTTTCCCCAGTGTTATCAAGTTTTTCCATCTTCACAAATCTATTAAGTGAAAAATGAAATCTCGTTTTTGAAGATTTGTATTTCTTTAATTATGAATAAGGTTGAACATTTTGTTAAATGCTAAAGACATTTATGTTTCTTTTTCTTTGAACATATTGTTAATATCCTTGATTCATTTTTCTTTCAGTTGGTGATTTTATCTCTTTATTTGCAGACACTGAATTAAGGAAATTTAGTTATAGCATAATATTTTTTCCATATTCAATTTTAAACATTTTATGTAGTCAAATTTGTCAGTCATTTTTTTGTGTATGGTTTTGGGGATTTATTTCTTCTTCAGAAATATCTTTTGTACTTCAAGATTACAAAAGTATTCCATCACATTTTCTTTTAGAGATCTGTATGTTTTTTTTTTCTTTCCTTTTTACAATTAATCCATGAATCCATATGGAACTGTGTTAGTTTTCCACTGCTGTATAACAAATTACCACAAGTTTAGCAGCTTAAAACAACACACATTCATTATCTCACAGTTTCTGCAGATCAGGAGTTGGGCATTATTTAACTGGGGCCTTTGCTTAGAATTGTATACACTCTGATCAAGATTTTGCTAGAATTGTGTCTCATCAGAAGTTCAATTGGGGAAAGATCCACTTCCAAGCTCTGTCAGACTGTTGTCCAAATTCACTTCCTAATGCTATAGGATTCATGGCATCCTCCTTCATCAAATCCAGAGAGAGAGAGAGAGAGAGAGAGAGAGAGAGAGAGAGAGAGAGAGACTCTAGCAAGACCTTACACCATTATGTAATTACACATATGTGATCACATATATTTCACCTTTTTCACGTTACATGGTTAGAAGAGAGTCACTGATCCTTCCAGAGGGATTACACAAAGCTATGAATACCAGGAGCCAGGGGTCCTGAGGACCATTCTATTTCTGTACTCGACAACCTCTTTTGTGAAAAGAGTGAGGTAGGAATAGACATTTTTTTAAGATTAGCCAAGTTCTCAATATCATTTATTAAATTACCTAACTTTCCCCTAACTGATTAGAAATTTGACTTTTTCTGTTTTCCTTAGAACGATACAGTTTATATATCTCAAACTAGGTCATTTCTCCTTTCCTCAAGTACAGCAATTGCAATACTGGGAATACAGTTTGTCAATTCCACAATCAGCTTATTGGGTATAAAAAGAGCACTTATCATGCTTTCTCCCCAAAGTCAGTCACCATTGTCAGTTTCTGTTATATTGTTTCATATATATGTATATTTATGTACCTATTCATATTTATTTACATACCCATATCTATCTAGCTATAGATAAAGCTGAAAACATAAAATGAAGAAGGTCCATTCATTGTCTCATTCCTTTCCTCACAAGAGGTGCATATTTGCAACACAACCTCAGGCAAATCCAGGTATATGTTAGGAAACACTAAATCCTTTGTAAAACCAACAGCTGACACTAATCATGCTCATAAATGAGACAAACTCAGGACCAAGAAAAGGAAGTGGGAAGCCAACAGAAGACAATTCTTGAGGATATGAGCAAATCCCAAAGAAGATGATATAGATAACAAAGAATAGACAGCATAGTAGGAAAACCCAGCTGCTAGCAAGTGCCATATACTTAAACTGCCATGGTATCCACTTGGTCCTTTGTGTGTAGGATCCTGTGAGTTTGATAATAAAAATTAATAACTTCTGGGACTGTGTCCTATTTCATATTGGAGTCTGTGACCATCCATTGAAGCCAATATAATTGTCCCTCAGGAGCAGATGGTAGAAAGATGATGAAGCACATACTAGCCATGTCATTTCCTAAAAAAATGTCCATCTTCTCTATGTTATGGCAACCCATCCCTACCCTGTCACTACCTTTTTAGAAGAGGTTATTTCCTGTGGATTAGAAGTTGTTGTTGTTGTTTTAATTACATTTATTTTGAATGGGGAATATACACATGTGGTAAAAAATCAAATGTTGCCAAATATACATGAAAAAAAAAATAAGTCTCCCCCATCCCTGTCCTTAGTTCCCCAGGCTCCATCTCTTTCCCAGAGGGAGCCACCACTGTTATCTTTTCCTTTCATGTTCTTCCAGAGATTATATCTTACATATCATTCTATATTTTATTTAAATCTAGCATAATTTGTGTGTATATATATATCATACATCTTATGTTGTACATATATTATACATATTATACATATGTATTATACTATACATATATATATATTATATATATATCACACTTTAAATAATAAAACAGTAGCATGCTTTACACCATTTTCTGTGCTTTTTTTTTCTTTTTTTTCTTTTCTTTTTTTTTCTTTTACTTAATGATGTATCTTAGCATGTGTTCCATATTAGTACTATACAGTTCCCTTATTTTTAATAGATACCTAGTATTGTTTCGATGTAATATAATTTTTATAACCATTCCTTATTAGTGGATATCTAGTCTATTTCCCATCTTTTGCTTTTAGAATAATGCTTTAATAACTTCATACTTTACAATACCATTTTAATTCACAATCCTTTTAAAGATCAGCAAGAGATTATTTATAACATAATGCACATTGTTTCTATCATTTATTACCATCTACCAAAAAGTTGTACTCTACTCCACAGCAGTTGTCAAATTGAAGTCTAAAGCAGAGGTCCAGATTGATAGCCACTGGCTAAAACTAATATAAAGACATGTTGTGTTTGATCCACATGATGATTTTTCCAAATGGAATGACTTTTCAGAATTAGAATGGTCAGAATTGTGATGCGATTTAGAGAAATCACATCAAAATCAAGATGTTGGGTGTCTCGTGAATAACTAAATACTCAGCAATACTGGACTCACTGCTTGTCCAATAGTAGTTAGCTGGAGCTGAATAAAAGCTGTTGAATTCAGATATGGCATGCACTTCTCCAGTCCACCATATGACCAAGATGGGAACCAAGATTGCCCTACATCTTTGAGGTTGCATCAGTTGTCATTTATTATCATACATTCTTTATTTTTCCCTCTGTAGCAGAGTTGAGAAAAAAATGAAATGTTTTTGTATCCAAGTGTCTCCTAATAGTAGGAAAACAAAAGAAGTAGACCCATACTCACCACTCACTCCCTGTTGCCTCACACCCAGATGCTTCCTCACTCATTTACATAACTAGACTGGATTCTCAAAGCATTTGAGTTTGCAATCCTATGTTTAAAATAACCAGACTCAAACATATTTTCAGTAATAGTCCAATATAGACATATTATCTATCCTCTTTATTTAAACCCTCTATCCATTTGTAAACTTTTTTGACAGGTTTGACCTAGAAAAGATTATTTATTTTTAATACCATTTCTTAAAAACAAAAACAAAAACAAAACCCGAGTCTGTCCAATGGACTTTGCAGCTAAAGGGGCCAATCCATTGATTCTGGAGCAAGAAGAGCAGCTGGCAAAACTAATCAGTGTTGGGCATTTGCATTTTTTCCCTTTTTAATGTCTCCCCTGGTGCTGGGAGATTGGTTTTCTATGTTGGAAGAAGGGCACCACGAGCAGCTGCTGCCTTTCAGTCTAGTGCATAGTAAAGGAAAGAGCGTGGTATAGCATTCATCTACCAAATATCCCAACAGGTTAACCAGTTCTGGAGCAAGGAAGTCACAGCTTGCTTTTGAAGGTTCTTTGTATTGAGTACAATTGATTTTATGTTTCTGGGAATAAGATGTCTCTCCTCAAATTCCCTTTCTCTCTCTCTCTCTCTCTCTCTCTCTCTCTATATATATATATATATATATACACACTCTAGGCAGTAAGATGATGCTTCTTAGGCTTGAGAATCTCCTGTTGATGAGAGGCTGACCAAAAAAATATTAAATACAAGTATGAACTTGAAAAAAGTAAGTATATGCATGCTCCTAAAATGAGGCATCAATGTGATGCTTACTGCAAATTATTGAGTGCTTCCTAATGAGTGCTTCCAGACATTGTGCTCAATTCTATACATGCATTATCTCATTTAATTTTCTCAATACTCAAAACACATGTGCTATTGTTAACCCCGTTTTATAGATGGAGAAACTTAAAATAAAAAAAAAATTATAGTGGTTTTCACAAGAACTCTAGGCTTGTAAAAGACAGAGTTTATATTCCTCTAGGCCTTTCTGATTCCCTTGTACCCTTAGCTAAACCCCTAGAAAGTTTCCTTCATAGAATAAGCACTCAATAAGGAGGTTGCTATTGTATTTTCAGTGAGGACCACTGAGTGTATTCTCTTTGGAATATAATGCTTCTGGGGATAACCATTCAAGGAAGAACATTTTCATCCTACTTTTTATGTAATTTTTCCCTTCCTTATCTTTTCCACAAGAAACAATCTGCTATTGGCCCCTTTCTCCTCAAACAATTCACAATTGAAGTAGCTACACTGTGACCTCACTTCTATTCTGAAAGATCATTTCTTTCATTAGCCACGTCTCTTCCTGGTACTTGTGGGCTCTCCTTGATGCCCTAAAAAGTTAAGTCACTATTCACTAGCTCTTGCTGCTGGCGGCATACCATTCACTGCACCTACTCGGTCAGAGAGCCATACCTAACCCAGGTCACCTGTTCTCTAATTCATGAAATTTCAAGCTTCACACCCCATTTCTCTCAAAAAAGATCTTTAGCAACACTTTTAAAAAAAAAATAATTACTTTCAATTTATATATAATAAAAGACACTCTTTGTGGTGTACAGTTCTGAGTTTTAACAAATCCACACAGTTGTATAGCCACTAGAACAATCAAGATAAAAGCACTTCCATCCTCCCCCCCATAAATTACCTCATGCTATCCCATTATTGTCACCCACCCTAACTCCTAAATCCTGCCGATAGCTGATTATTCTCTGTCCCTATTAATTTGTCTTCTTCTATAACGTCATATAAAATGCAATAGTACAATGTGTATCCCTTCAAATCTTCTTTCACTCAGCATAATGCACTTGAAATTCGTCGGCGTTCAGTCCACTCTTTTTTTACTGATGAGTAATATTCCATTGCATAGATGTTCCATAGATTGTTTTTTTTTTTTTTTTTTTTTTTTCAGGCAACAGACAGCTTTAATGATTTTCACTACCACTGTGTACTGTGGATTGGTAAGATCCACTTTATTTTCCACTACTATTCCTGCCAATTCTTTGATAACTTCTTCTCTATTCATGTGGATGTTATTTTGAGATTTATATACAATCTGAAATGTCCCTTTGTTTGGAGCTTTAAACCAGGGTTCCAAAAATGTTTCTGCATATTTTTTCATGTCTTCTAAGAAAGGCTTGCATGTGCCCGAAATAGGTAACATTCGTAGAATAACCCGAGTCTTCTTCTTCTTGGTTTTATACATATCCTGAAGAATATGATGTACCAATTTCTCAGGTTCTATCCCAAGTGTCCTGATGAAGACTACGTTATTTGCTCCACTCTCCACTGATTGGAATCTTCTTAGCTTCATCTCCGTAGATGCTTTAATGTCACCAACTTCTTTCTTCAAGGCAACCTCCACATCATCATCTTCTGCCTCACTTCCAGAGGGCTGCTGATCTTTGTAAACTTTTCCGGCCCGTACACGTCGTAGCCGTATTCGTTGAGCAGACTGTAGGCCTCCTCCACGCACTTGTGCTGGTTCATGTTGCAGGTAATGAGAATGCCCTGTAGCCCGGGTTCCAGCTGCGGTGGCCCACAGCCGTCGCAGCGCCGCGCCCGCTTGGCCTGCACATACTGAGCTTTTCCTTTGCGCTTTCCACCGCTAGACCGAGGAGGTTGCTGGACGGGGGCCGCCATGGCGCGTGAGAACCAAGGCTAGCGAGAAACAGCTTTCTCCTCTATTCCCGGCTTCCTCACCTCTCGATGTTCCATAGATTATTAATCCATTTGACAGTTGAGGGGCATTTGGATTATTTCTAGTTTTGAGGACTATGAATAAAACTGGTATAAAACTTTGTGTAATGTATTTTTGAAAACACAGATTTTGTTTCACTTATGTAAATACCTAGGAACAGAATTGCTGGGTTATATAGTAAGTTTAACTTTATGAGAAACTACCGAACTATTTTCCAAAGTGACTGTAACATGTGCATTTCTGCTAAGAACATATGAGAGTTCCAGTTGTTTCACATCCTTGTCAGCACTTGATATTGTCAAGGTTTTCTGTTCATTTCTTTGTTTGTAGCTGTTTGTTTCTTTGTAACATCTAATAGATGTGTGGCGGTATCTCATCATGGCTCTAAAGCAATTCTCAGCTAACTAATGTTGAGTATCTTTTCATATGCTTATTTGCTGTCTAAATATCATTTCTGGTAAAGTGTCTCTCAAATCTTCTATACATTGTTTTTTTGTTTTTTTGTTTTTTTTTGGAGAGAGAGAGAGAGCACAAGCAGGAGAGAGGGGCAGAGAGAGAGAGAGAGGGAGGGAGAATCTTAAGAAGGTCCCACACTTAGTGTGGAGCCCGAAACTTGATTCAATCCCAGGACCCTGGAATCATGACCTGAGCTGAAATCAAGAGTCAGACACTCAACCAACTAAGCCCTCCAGGTACCCCAAATCTTCTATACATTTAAAAAATTACACTGTGTCATTTGTTTAGTGATATTCTTATAATTTGAGGATTAATTCAATTTATGTTGATCTGCCTTTAAAATTTAAATATCCCAGAATTATAAGCTTCTATAATAATAATAATATATATAATAATAAGCTTCTATAGAGCACTGATAACTTAATATAAATTAGTTCCATACATTCATTTAAAAGACAAAAGCACCTAGACAAAAGCTTATTGTTCTAGAGACTGTGAATACAAAAGTAAGCAAACTCAGTCAGCTTTCAAAGAGACTTGTTTAATCAGACTGCTATCCACACAGCCAAATAAGAGCAACACTGTGGTAAAAGGGAATTTTCCGGGCTTGAGTTGAGATTAGCATGACAATTTTAGAGCAGTACGCTCCCTACATCACCAGCTTTAGAATTGCCTGGAAATTTGTTAGGAATCTACTGAATAGAAAGTCTGTGGAGGGACCATGTGTATTAAAAGTGTTCTAGTTTATTTTGATGTTCAAATTTGAGAGCAAGGAAAACTGCTGTAGATATCTAGAAGATGAGATGAATGGTGAAAATTTTTGCTCAGGCTCAAGTTTTATATCCATATACTGTTTAGTAGTTTTCTTCTTCTGACTATAGTGTTTGACTCGAAAATTTGGTGGGTAAAAATCCCTCATGTACTTCACGGTCAGCATTATAGTCATCAGAGAGTTACTTGGTCCTGTGTGTTAATTCTGAATGCAGTCAGCTGGTCACTCTCAGAGAGGTGAATTGTCTCCTCACTGCCCTCTGCCCTTTCTAGCTCTGGTCAACTGCAGCAAGAGGGAAAAAAAGCAGTGTATCTTGAGTGAACAAAAACATAGTAATAGGTCCAACCCAGTTTTAACAGATCAATAATCTTGCCACAACACTTCTTTCCTGATTCTAAGAATTTTTCTCTTTATATTTTTGTGGTTGACATTGTTTCTTTTCTAGAAGATTTTTGAGCAGTTACTTCGAGGAGTTACTAATTCTTACCTTGTGCACACTGCTATAGAAAGGTTTCAAGGGAATAAATTTTATTTCAGAAGAAAAAAGTAAGTCAGAGGCAAGTTATCTTTTTGAAACATTTAACCTAATTCCAGTTGTACTCATTCTCTACTATATAAATTTGCTATTTTCCCAAATGACAAGTATCCACTCAACCTGTGCTACATGCAAAACTTCCAAAGTATATGCCAACCAAAATCTTGTATATAAATATTCATGGAAGCATTATACAAATAGTCAAAAAGTAATTTCACCAAATGATGAATGGATTAAAAAAAATGTAATGGGGCTCCTGGGTGGCTCAGTCAGTTGAGCATCTGACTTGGCTCAGGTCATGATCTCACAGCTTATGAGTTCGAGCCCCACGTTGGGCTCTGTGCTGACAGGTTGGAGCCTGGAGCCTGCTTTGGATTCTGTGTCTCCCTCTCTCTCTGCCCCTAACCCACTCGCGTTCCGTCTCTGTCTCTCTCTCAAAAAAATAAACATTTAAAAAAAATTTTTAAAAGATAATGTAACCATCTAATTAAATATTATTTGACCTAGAAAACTGATGAAGTACTGACACATGCTACAATGTGTATGAACCTTGATAACATACTAAGTGAAGAAGCCGGATATAAAAGGTCACAGAGACATCGGTAGAGACAGAGAGCAGACTAGTGGTTGTCAGGATCCAGGGGAGAGGGGAACAAGGAGTGACCAGATTTTCTTTTCAGAATGATGAAAGTGAAAATGTTCTCAATTTAGATAGTGATGATGGCTGCACAACTCTATCGATGAATGTACTTAAAACCACTAAAGTATATAGTTTAAAAGGGTGAAATTTGGGGGGTTTGAATTATCACACCTCAATAAAATGTCCCAAAAAGAAAAAAAAGTTGAGGGGTTAAGTCTCTTCTTATTGAACAATTTCTCAGTTTGGGTAAGTTTTGTGCAGTAGAGTGGGAGACTATGATGAGCCTTGAATGACCCTGTAGAGAGAACTGAACAGCCACACGATCAGACCTGCACTTACAATTTATTCTTAAAGTAGCAAGCCTTGTCAGGAGAATGGCTTACAGGTTGCAATGTGGGAGAAGGCCACTGAAGGAATTATACTGTCATTAGTATTTTAAATTAAGATACCATTCTTAAAATGTCCAAATTTTCTATGAGAATCTTAAAAAGTGACCTTCTTTTCACAATCCTCTGATGAAGTATATATAAAACCCTACTGTAGGGTAAAATCTTTCAGCCAATCTATCTATACTCATTAAACTACCATCCTGCTTATTATTGTTTCTTTATTATAATTTAATTGATCATCAGCTTTGATATTATTAGCAACAAATACATTTTCAACAGGAATTTGCTTTCTAAATCACTCCTCTGGTGAAGGGACCATAAGAGACAACAGAGAGGGAAAACCTGGTGAAGGGTGAACAAACATATGTCCATGAGAAGTCACAGAGATAAAATATTAAAGAAAAGCATGAGAATGGGACCAGCTAAAAGTTTAATCTGAAATTGAAAGCATAACATATTTAAATTATGATTTAGAAGTAAAAACACAATCCAAAAGTTAAAAAATAGGACAATGGAGGGGCGCCTGGGTGGCTCAGTCAGTTAAGCTTCCAACTCTCAATGTTTGGCTTTGGTTCAGGTCATGATCTCGTGATTTTGTGGGTCTGAGCCCCACATCAGGCTCTGTGCTGACAGTGCAAAGCCTGCTTGGGATTCTCTCTCTCCCCCTCTCTATGCCCCTCCCCTGCTCACGCTGTCTCTGTCTCTCTCAAAAAAAATAAATTAATTAAAAAATAAAAACTAGGACAATGGATTTAAAAATTATGGCATATCCATATGGATATTATGAAGATATAAAAATCAAACATCATATTTAGTAACAGATAAATGACCATAAATTCCATTATAGTTTTAAAAAAGCTCAATTATTAATATAATGTGATCCCAAGTATGTATTTGTATATACATATATATAAAATCTTCTCATGTATAATTTTCATGTATATGTATATAAATATATAGTTTTCAACACAAAATACAGGTATACATATATAAACATATATTTTCTGTTATGAATGAAATAAAATTTTATACACTTATATTTATAAAATATTATACATAAAATAATACTTTTTATATGTATCAGTAAAATGCTCAGAAGGATGATTATGGGTCATTTTTATTCCTTTTATTACCAGTCATGGGGCTCTAGCATGATGGATACCCCAACAGGTTGGAAATTAGAGCAGTAAAACCGCCCTTTGATGTAGCTCCTTTGGAAAATATGTTGGATGCTTCTTAAAAAGTTAAATGTGAGGAGCCCGGGTAGCTCAGTTAGTTGAGTGTCTGACTCTGATTTTTGCTTAGGTCATGATCTCACAGTTGTGAGTTTGAACTCCACACCAGGTGTGGAGCCTGCTTAAGATTCTCCCTCTCCCTTAGCCCATCCCCCACTCAAAAAAAAAAAAAAAGTTAAATGTAAATTTACCATATAACCCAGCAATTCCACTCATAGGTATCTGCCCGAAAGAAATGGAAACATAGCCACACAAAGACTTGCACTTAAATGTTCATAGCAGCGTTATTCATAATAGCTAAATGGAAACAACTCAAATGCCCATCAACAAAATATGGCATATCCATACAATGAAACACTATAAAAAGGAATGCATGATGCATGCTACAAAACATTATTGTAACCAGAAGAAGCCAGACACAAAAGACCATATACTATAGGATTTTATTTATATGAAATGGGAATGGGAACAGAGATTAAATTTAAATGAGTATTATGGATCTTACTGAACAGATGAATGTGTTATGATAGGCACAACCCAGTAAACTTGATAAAAATCACTCAACAGTATACTTAAAATGGGTAAATTTTCTGATATGTAAAGTATATTTCAATAAAAACTTTTAAAAATTGAAATTTTTTTTTTTTTTAAAAGATGAGCTTTAAATTAAGTTAGTAGACCTCAGCAGAGATCTACAAAATCACCTTTGGAAGACAGAATGACTCCCAGGCCAACAAGACTTGACTATAACCTGACAACATAGGAAGAAATCTACAGAAGGAATGTGTTATCGAAATGGAGGGTGGGCAGTTTTGGGACTACAGGTAAAGGGGAGAGATGGTCTTGACTTAGAGAGTATCATTGTGTTGGTGTTTCCATTACTCTTGTAATGAGGCAGGTAGGAGGAGAGGAAAGAGGTGGTACTGAAAAGAAAACTCAGCTAAGAGTTAGCTAAACAAGTCCCCAGGCACTGATCCCAGACACCCAGTCCAAGAAAACATTTGTTGGCTAGCTTCTGCACCCTCGCTGCAGGGTGACGATGCACTGATAGGTGAACGCAAGTCCTTCTAGACTGTGGCTTTGCTCTTGTAACTCAACAAGCTTAAAATTCTGGGTACCATAGCTGTTACTATGAACCCAATTCATGTTAATTCATCCTTGTGAAAAACAGGCTTCTGAACCTATTAGGCAGAGAACCTGAGTGTGGAGGGTGGTGAGTTTCCCAGACTAGATGTCTTCCAGGAGAACTGGTCTGAGTGATTGGAGACCTCTTCAGTTTGTACCCTCTATCTTGAGTGTGCCTAGGCCAGAATGTAGTTGGCACAACCCGTTGCAAGACAGTATAGCATATGATAAGAATGTAGACTTTGGAGTCAGACTGCCTTGGTTCAAAGCCTATGATACTCCTTAGTAGCTGTGTGACTTTGGAAAAGTTACTTAACTTCTCTGTTTCAATTTCTCATCTACAAAACAGATAAAAACAGTATCTTCTTCACGTGGCTGTTAAAATGATTAAATAAGATCATATACATAAAGCACTTAGCACAGAGCTTATCACCTGGTAAACACTGGAACATTAATTATTATACTTCAATTGGCATTCTTTTCACACTTTTCTGTTTTTAATCAATTTTCTTATAATGAATATATATCATTTCAGTTTATAATCAGAAAATGACATTATCCAAAACACTTGAAATAAATGCAATTTCTGTTTAACCAGAAAAGAAAAAAGAGTAAAGAACAGAGATGGAGGAAGGAAGAGGAAAAGAAGGAAGCATTCAAAAATGCTAATGAGGAACATTTTAGAAGGACAGAATGTTGAAATCCAGGCCTTTCTGTGTAATACAAGCCATCTGGTGACTGCATCTGAACAAGCCTTACTGAGATTTTTCTTGAGAGTTCTTTTGCACTGTTCATTCCACACTTCATCTCAGTGGGCAAATGGGTGGATTTGCCCTGCACAGAACAGGGATAGTCAGTGGAATGAAGTGAGAAAGAATAATCCAGTGAAGAAAGTGAGAATTGTTTAAGGTAAGAGGCAGCAAGGAGCCCTTCCCCACATTCCTCTCCAATCTCTCAGCGTTGGAATCTAAGTCTGTGGTTTTAGACGAGGCTCACACACAATTCAAACCACAGATGCAGTTCTCTTCCTGAGTCCCAAAGGCTCCCAATCAGCCCTCGGCCTTGTGTAGGGAGCTGTTAAACCCCTACCCATGGTTTAATTAATTTTCTGAGAAAAGTGATTGGTTGACATGACAGCAGTAAACATCAAATTCCATTAATTAATGCTGAGACATCAGTGTCTGTGTGTGTTGTTCCTCAATTACACATTCAGATGCAGCCCCCTTGTGCTGGCATGAGTTTGGTGTTGAAGCCCCAGAAAGTCCCTCATAATGGAAGGGCCACCAAAGGTGGCGGGGGTGGGGGGGGGGCAGGGCAGGGGGGGAGGATGGCATGGGGCACTTACACCAAGATAATCAACTTGGAGAAATTCATACTCCAATGTGCACTCCCCAGAGAAAGGTTTTAGAGACCTAGATGAAAGGATTTAAATGGTTTTGGGTGAGGCATTTTCATTTTGCTGGTGGCCTGGAAGGGAACTATCAGCTTGATGAACACAGAGCTTCCCTTGGGTTCCAAGACACTCTCTTCACACAGGCTTTCCCAGCCTTCTTCCCTTGCCCCCTCCTCATTGTTCTCTTTCTCTCTCTCTCTCACACACACACTCCTTTTTTTCCCCCCTAACTACAGTCATCTTCAATTTCATGTTAATTCAGAAGAGAGTCAAAAGGGAACAAAAAGCAATCTTTGCTTCTTTCACTCAAGTAAAAACCCTAAAGGGACCATGACTCCCATAGAGGCACATGCCTTAGGGCCTGGAGACAAAGCAAATGTTCTCATGAACACTCAGAGGTTAGATCCTAGAGATAAAGCAATGTGATTAAATCTTGATAGATTTTTGTTTTAAGAGCTGAAGGAGTTGGGGTGGGGGAGGGCGGTGCAGCTATTGTTTGCCTGGTTACAAAGAGTGCCCTTGGCAATCCCTGCTTAATCAGGATCTTGATGAGCGTATTTTCCCTCCCAGGACTAAGGCGCCAAGGAAGAGTCTATTTGAAGCAGCCTCCGGCCCATTCCCATGTGGTTGATCCATCCTTTGCCACTTCCCTGGACCCTGCCCTGAGAAACAGCTGTTTCATTATTCCAGCAATCTTATGAAAATTGTTTGTGACTCCAGTTTGAAGATTATGAAAATAAAACCTTAGTCCCACCCAGCCCCAGATTGCAACATGCAAAGATGATCATTGTTAAATGTCTTCCATACCTTTATAGGGAAGTATTATCCCCTTATTCATATATTAATAATCTTCTCCACTTTAAGAATAGAGAAACAAAGACCCAAAAAGTGAAGCTATTTGCCCAAGGTCACGTCCCAAATGAGTTACAGGTCCCTAATAGATACACAGTTTACAGAACCAGGAGGGAACAGAGTGAGATGGGCTGAAATGATAGCATACTTGCTGGATGCTTGGACTGGGCCTCAAGACTCCAGATTTTGAGACTGGTAGTGTTAAGACAGGGAGGATTCTTTATTATTATTTATCTCACGTCACCATATTTCAAAAGAATGAAAAAAAGGTGGGTGCGCAAGACTGAAAAGTACAGAGGTACACAGATAGAAATTAAATAGTAGAACTCACAATGGCATGTTTCAAATTCAGATATCCTCTGGATAGAAAAAAATACAAAGAAAAGAAAAGGTTCAAATCTGATATAAAAGATTGAAATTAATGCCAAGGAAGAAGTCAAAATATTTAATTCTGTTCCCAGGTTCCATCACCACCTTGCACTGCAATCTTGATCATTTCAGTTAACCTCTCCGGTCCATATTTCATTCATTTGTTTAAAGATGCTCAGTTACCTGCTTCAGATTCTGTGTCTCCCCCTCTCTCTCTCTGCCCCTCCCCTGCTCATGCTCTCTCTCTCTCTCTTCCTCAAAAATAAATAAACATTAAAAAAATAATTATAAAGGTGCTCAATTATACCTGCTCTACTGTCAGGGTTGGTATGATTAAGAACCAAATGGTATTTGTCTAGCAGAAGCTTCCATACAAACTTCAAATGGACCCAGATGTGTGACAGCAGTTGGATGCCTATCACTTGGAGAATAATGGCTAATGTTAATAAGTTTTTGATTTGTCTCAGGCAATAAGTTACTTTGCAAACTATCCCCATTCAATCTTCAAATAATGTATGAATTAAAAACTAGCATTGCTTGGGGCGCCTGGGTGGCTCAGTCAGTTAAGCCTCTGACTTCAGCGCAGGTCATGATCTCATGGTTTGTAAGTTAAAGCCCTGTGTGGGACTCTGTGCTGACAGCTCAGAGCTTGGAGGCTGCTTCACATTCTGTGTCTCCCTCTCTCTCTCTGCCCCTCTCCTGCTCACACACTCTCTCTCTCAAAATAAACAAACATTGAAAAAAAATTAAAAAAAAAAAAAACTACTAGCATTTCTCTAGTTTAAAAGATGATGAAGCTGCAGCTCAGAGATGTTAAGATACTTGCCTGAGGGCCACACAATTAGTAGGTGGCAACGCCAGAATTCAAAGCTACATTTGTCTAATTCCAGAGCTTGAGCATTCACACACTGGACAATCGATTCTACATGGCAAAAGTACTTTAGTATGATTCAGAAAAGGTGAAACACACCCCTATTGAACACAATATAAAAATACCAAGTTGAGGAGTGTCTGGGTGGCTCAGTGGGTTAAGTGCCCAACTTTGGCTCAGGTCATGATCTTGCAGTTCATGGGTTCGAGCCCCACATCGGGCTAATGCTGACAGCTCAGAGCCTGGAGCCTGCTTCAGATTCTGTGTCTCCCTCTCTCTCTGCCCTTTCCCTGCTCTCTCTCTCTCTCTCTCTCTCAAAAATAAATAAACATTAAAAAAAAAATTCCAAGTTGGAACACACTCGTTCAAAAGGAATATAATTTCTAGTCATCAGAATGGTATCAGTGTCCCCTCTCAGACTGGAGCCTGCAGGCAAAGAGGGCAGGTGGAGGGGCTTGTTGGACAAGGCCAAACTTGGGGCAGACACAGCCCTGAAACAGCCCTCCTGCTCCACAAATCAGTGGCGGCTCCCTCCACTTAAGTTCATTCCAAACAAATCCATTAAAAGCATCATGTTAATGAATATTTTATATAGCTATGACATAGTGAGTCCCATTCAGAAGAGGCTCTTACTAAAGGCTGACACAATGAACAGCTAAAATAGCCAACTAATCATCAAGGCCAATAGAAATCTGGTCAGGGGACACAATAATTTTACACAAAGAAAAAAATGAAAGTCATATACTCCCTTCTTGATGATTTAAGAATGCTTTTTAAAAAATTCTACCTACCATACTCAAATATTGCCATCCATCAGCAAAAGACACCTATTTAGATAATTAATTTGTTTTTCCTTGGCCTTCTCATAGTATCTGAGGAAAGTCAATGTAATATTTGTTTGTTTCTCTTGAATTAGGTCTCTTTCTGGATCCTTAGCAAACACACACACACACACACACATACACACACAAACACACAAACACACAAATACATAAACATGTCTTAACCTATTTCCCTGAGAAATAGAAAGTGAAGAGAAGTGACAAATGCAGCAAACACACACACACACACACACACACATACACACACAAACACACAAATACATAAACATGTCTTAACCTATTTCCCCGAGAAATAGAAAGTGAAGAGAATCCTAAGTGACAAATGCAGTGGCCTCCCACATACTCTGCACTCCTCCAAGTCTTGCATCTCTCCCAGGAAAACATGGCTCAAGGATTTTTGGAGGAAAAAGAGGGCAGAACCTATAACAGAAAGCAAATCAGTGGCCTATGTGTAAAATACAACTTGCAGATGTGTTCTATTTGGTCTGCCAGTATTGGCTTGCCTACTGTTTTTAAGAAATTTGAATTCATTGTTAATATTTAAAAATCTGGAGATATCACAAGTGTTTCTGAATTCTGACTTCTCTTGAACAGTTAGGAGATCTGGCATGATAGGATCTGCATTCCTGCATAGTGACAGCCAGCTGGAGCTGAGTCTTAGCTCGCACAGGGGCCAGTCACCCCAGTTCCTAGACTTCATCATGTTTCCCTGTCAGAAAGACAGGATCAGTTGCCATTTGTCATTATCCTTTGAGTTTTTCTACTTTCCTTAGATTTGACCAGTACAACAGAAGACCCGTAGACCAGTGGAACAGAATATAGATCCCAGACATAACCCATGCATATATAGTCAAATGATTATTGAGAAGGACATCAGAAACACACAATGAGGAAAGGACAGTCTCTACAGTAAACAGTGTTGGGAAAACCAAATATCCACATGCAAAAGAAGTAAACTGGACCACTATCTTTCACCACTCACAAAAATTAACACGAAATTGGTAAAAAACTGAAATCTAAGACCTGACACTATAAAGCCCCAAGAAGAAAACATAGGGGGAAAGATCATTGACACTGGTCTTTTCAATTATTTCTTGGACAAGACAGCAAAATAAACTAAAAATAAATAAGTGAGATTACATTAAACTACAGAGCTTCTGCACAGCAGGGAACAATTAATAAATTGAAATGGCATCCTATGGAATGAGAGAAAATATTCACAAACCATGTATCTGATGTGGGCTTAATATCCAAAATATATAAGGAACTCACACAACTGAATAGCAAAATAGTTAATAATACAACTTAAAAAATAGGGAAAGGACCTGAATAGGCACTTTACCAAAGAAGATACACAAATGGACCATAAGTATATGATAAGATGCTCAACATCACTAATCATCAGGGCTCAAAACCATAATATCACCTAACATCCGTTAGAATGGCTATTAACAAAGACAAGAGATAACAAATGTTGGCAAGGATATAGAGAAAAAGTAATCCTTATACACTGTTGGTAGGAATGTAAAATGGTAGAACCATTATAGAAAACATTATGGCATTACCCCAAAAAATTAAAAATTGAACTACCATATGATCTAGCAATCTTACGTCTGGGTGCATATCTGAAGGAATTGAAATCAGTGTCTCAAAGAAATATCTACACACCCATGTTCATTACAGCAATATTCATATATACAAGATACAGAAACAACCTAAGTGTCTGTCAAAAGATAAATGGATAAAGATGTGGTGTACACACACACACACACACACACACACACACACTAGAATAATATTCCTTGAGACAGAAGGAAACCCCTCCATTTGCAACAACATGGGTAGACCTTTGAGACTATTATGTTAAGTGAGATAAATCAGAACCATAAAGACAAATACTTTATGTTACCACTTGTATGTCGAACCCCAGAAAGTTGAACTTGCAAAAACAGAGTAGAATGGTGGTTACCAGGGGTTGTGGGTAGGAAAATTGAGGACACACTGTTTAAGGATATAAACTTTGGTCTAGTCAATAAATAAGTTCTGTAGATCTAATGCACAGCATAGTGATTATAATAAATAATGCTGTATTATAAACTTCAAAGTTGCTAAGAGATTAAATTGTAATTGTTCTCACCATAAAAAAGAAATGACAATTATGTGATGTGATAGAGATGTTAGCTAACGCTATTATAATCATATCACAGTGTATAAATGCATCAAACCAACATGTTATATACCTTACAGTTAAACAGTGCTATATGTCAATTATATCTCAATTAAAAATTTAGTTAATTAATTTAAAAAGAAAAGGAAGTGAAATATTTTTCATACCCACATGTCTGTCTAAAGTGGGAAAATTAATGGCAAACTGGGATAGCCACATATGGAAGAAAAATGGGAGAAAACTTAAAGCCTAATTCTTTGTAGGAGTGAAAACTGTGCATTTGTGTTTGATATGCAAACAAAAACCAGGCTGGTTTAACTTAAGTTTCTCACTTGGCCCTTGTGGGCATTTGAGGTTGACATCGCTGCTGAAAGTCACTGAAAATCTTTGGAAATTGGTCTTTACCCTGATACTTTTCATTCATAGTTCCAAGTGCCCTCTTGAGTTCTTGGCACAGTTCCAGGCATGTAGTGGGTGCCGAAAAATAAAATGTGTTATGAACTAAAATTATATTGTACTCTTTTCCCCCTCCCCATTTGATTTCTGTATACCAACTCCCCTTTACCACCACCACCATCCTCCCTTCTTGCGGGTTTAAGAATTCTTTTAGAGACTTTTTTGCTCTAAAGCTTTATTTCAGGACCAATCATACCAAAAGGACCTGGTAGAGGAATCACATAGAGACTTTAGTGACTGTTTGATAGAGTATTCGCTTGAAGACCAGCCAAACTTAAATTCAAATTCCAGCTTTACCATTCACTGTCTTAGTGTGGGTTTTCCAACAGCACAGACTGAGATGAGGATGTGTGTATTTATTGGAGAATGTGATCCTCCAAATGAGAGGCAGGGAACTGAACAGAGGAGGAAAAACCAATACAAGAAAGCACTAATTGCTGAAGGCAACTTCTTACTTCAAGCAGGACTTTCTGAGGAATCCTATGGAATATGTGTCAAAACTGTCAGCCAGGGATAAAAACCTTTTTATCCATTGGCTGCTGCCCCCATTGGTTGAGGGTTGCCCCATGATGTGTTACCATCCCCAAGCAACCAGAGGAAGCTGGAGAGAAGCTTTGGCTGGCATCAATGGCAAGGTCAAGAAGAAATAAGGTGGTACACACAGGGTGTCCTCTGTAATGACTGTGGCCAACTACTTCATTTCTGGAAACCTCAGTTCCCCCTTCTAAAAAATAAGGTAACACTAGTGCTTCCCTTTTAAGAATGCAGGGAGACTATAATGAAATAATCCACATAAAGCTTAAAGCAAAATGCCCAGCACATAATACATGCTAATGAATGGCTGTTTCTAATATAAACTCTTACCTCCAAGACTGAACGCTATGGAAGGCCTTTATATGACAGATCTGCATCAACAGCCAATGAAACCAAACAATGATAGTTTCAATCTCAGCATTCACTTAGGGATTGAAACTGACTGCTAAGCCAATTCTGTCCCATAAACATGTATTCTTTTGCCTTCGACCCTACCCCCACTACTATATATACTACACACACACACACACACACACACACACACACACACACTCACGAGAGAGAGAAATGTGTTGCCACATTTAAAAATCAGAAAAATTCATATAAAATTCAGGTTTCCAGCTTACCCTTGAAAAATAGAAAGATCTGACCCCACTGAGCTAGCAGCATTCCCACTGTCAGCTGGAGCTGAGTGGTGGTGACCCTTACAAATGGGGCATGTTTTCTCCAATTTGCCACTCTCCTCTCCAAGTCCATTTCACTCATTCACTGCTGCCCCCATGGACATTTGCGTTTGAAACTCCTGGGCTGATACTTAACCTAGAAAGGCAGGGTTCCTGGAAACCCTGCCAGGACCCAAGGAGGAAAAATACCGGAAACGACAAGGCTTTTGTTTTTCAGTGAGACAGCTGAAGAGCCACCCCTAAGGCTGTAGAACTCAATGTCCTGTGATGGAGAGCTAAGTGAATCCTGCTGAGGTGAGAGTGTGTGGTTCCAGCAAGTCTGGCTATTACCAACCTGAAGCTGAGGTCACCCCAGCTGCTCCCGGCGCCTGCAACTCTGTTTATTTCATTCTGGTTCATACCAGAGATTTATTTTTATGAACAGTGAACATTTTTTGCAACATTCCCTCATTTAACCTTCATTATCAAAGTCTCTGCCCAAAGCCCATATAAGCACCATTATTGCCCATATAACATTTTCTAACATAAACCATTTAAGGCATTTTTTCCCATTTTTATTTATTTCTCTTCCGTTACATTTCATTTGAAATGTGCATGGGGGAGAATGTGTCTTGTTTTTATGTTGTCTCATATAGACCATAAGCCCTAATGGTGGGGGCTGCCTATTTTGGAGGTTAATAAGCAATAGGGACATTCATCATATGGAACAAACAACCAGGATATGCTGGCCTCTTAAAAAAAGTACTAGAAGGGAGTTTTGTGTTACTAAGGAAATTGAAAGGAAAATAAACCAGCTTTCTTTGTCTCTTCTGAAAGACATGAAAAGAAGAAACATGGTGGCTCCAAAAAAGGAAGCCAAGAAGATTAAAAGCAGTGTTGTATATACTATTACTCCTCAAATCATCCATTAATATGCAAATATTATGGGGAAAGTGATAGTATGTATATCCCTGTGTCTCCAGTCCCTGGCCAGGGTCTGGTGCAAAGTGGGTAATTTAACAAAAGTTTGTACTTGACTCTAAGAAACTCAACTCAACTGACTTAAGCAAAAATGGTAACATACTGACTTACAAAGTTGAAAAGTTCAAGATCTTTAGACACATCTGTATGCAAAAACTAAGCGTCTTCATGTTTCAGCCCCTGTCCCTCACTTCCTCTAAACATTCATTCTGCCTTCCTCTCTATTGATTTTACCATAAGCAGACTGTCTTCTGTTGATAGTCAGCTGTTCATCAAGAAACTTTATGCTTTTATTCCTCCAAGCTCAGTAACTCTAATAATAAGGAAGAGAGAGAAGAAAGAAAGAAAGAAAGAAAGAAAGAAAGAAAGAAAGAAAGAAAAGGAAAGAAAGAAAGAAAGAAAGAAAGAAAGAAAGAAAGAAAGGGAGAAAGAAAAAGAAAGAAAGGGAGGGGGAGGGTGGGGGATGGGGATGGAGTGAGGGAGAGAGGAAAGAGAGAAAGGAGAAGAAGGGAGGGAAGAGAGGGAGAAAAATCAAAGAAGGGAGGGGGGTGAAGGAAAGCAAGAAGGAAGGATAAAAGGAAATAAGAAGAGGGAAAGAACAAGCCTCTCTTTCCCAGCAGCTCCATCAGTTTGGATCTCTGAGCAAATCACTATGGTCAGAGGTAAGAACTACATGGATCAGAAGTCCTATCTTAGGGAACCTGGGCGGCTCCTTTGGTTAAGCAACTAAGTCTTGATTTCCACTCAGGTCATGATCTCACGGTGGTGAGATTAAGCCCTGAGTTGGGCTTTGGGATGAGCATAGATCCTGCTTAAGATTCTCTCTCTCCCTCTCTCTCTGGACCTGCCCGGCTTGCTTGCCCTTGTGTTTACATGCACATGCACGTGCACGTGTGTGCACACACACTCCCATGCTCTCTCGCGTGCTCTCTCTCTCTAAAAAAACAAAACAAAACAAAACCGAGATTGGCCAAGGTAGAATGCCTGCTGGGTGGGCATCAACAGTAAAGATCCACCACAAAAGGCATGGATGGCACTGTTGCATGAAGACAACCATGGGGAACCCTGCGCACTCTCTTCCAGCTCTGGAGTAACCAGTGAGGAAGTCTTACAAATTCAATTTAATTCACTGCCATGAGCATGTACTGCATCTTACTATGTGCTAGTGCTAAGACATGAGAAAGCAAAGCTGAAAAGCTATTGACAATGTTCAACAAATCAGCTAACTGACAGGAGTCAAAGCTACAAAAACAAATCACTAGGAAACCTCGTGCTAGAAAAAAAGGAGTAGAAGTTAACATGCAAGGTGTGGAGGTTTAACTTTGAATTCCCCTAGAAGCAAGGGTTAGGATCCCCTAATCCCGTGGTTAGGATCGAGTGGAAATGACAGGTATTTGGAAGGCAATCTAGGAAGCAGGGCTAGAGTAATGGGGAAATGACCTGTGAAAGGAAAGATGCCAGTAAGGGAGAAAGTGTTCTACTATAATTATTTATAGATTATTTATGGATAATATGTATAATTATTTATACATATTATATATTTATAATATATATTATATACATTTTATAGTTACCACCTATTATTTGATATTACATATTATATCCTATAGGTGGTAACTATACAAGTTACCACTGTGAGCAAATAGAACTTAATCTGTTGGGAACCTTGGGGGCCAGTATAGAACACATGCCTCAATTATTTAGCAGGCAAGAGGGAGACTGATGGTGAAAAAATTGGGGTAGTTATTTATGAATTCCTGTCTATCGCTGACAAAAGGCTGCTGGAGTATGGGGCAGTAATTCCCCAGGCATTTCTGGCTTGTCATATGTGTGGACAGAGTGGGCTTCAAAGACCAGAGAAAGCCCTAGGCAAAGAGATGCATCCCTGGTCAGTGTTCAGGCCGAATGCACTGAAATGGTAAGTCCTGAAGGTTATCGGTATGGCAGTGGCAATATCTGATCTGTAGGTAAAAATCATTTTGCTGCTCTTTCTAAAATAAGGAAACTGAACCAGAAAATCCCTGAGGGCCTAACCAACTCTGAAATCCTAAGATACAAGGGTTAGTCTAACAACCTTATATTTTATACTTCCCTGTCAGCATGTCTCAGGCTGGTTTTAAAACAATCTAAAAATGCATGGGAAATGGGTGGGTTGATGGGAGGTAGAGGCAGCTGAGACACTGATAAAGCTAATAACTTTGTGGTCACAAAGTCCAGGACTTCACATAAAAGCATATTCATCAAAATAGCCTAACTTGCTTGGAAAGGCTCTGCTAACATTTAACATTGTGATCTGGCCCCTGCAAGGTAGGATCACAGATTACAGGCCATCATAACAGGACCCTCAAAGTTGTAGATTCATAGAGAAAATAATTTGAGATCAAAGTGTGGTTATGAACCCCTGGTTCTTCAGACTCCTGACTAAGTGCTCTCCCCTCTGCATGGTCACAGACAAGAACCAACAGGCAGATGTAGCAAACAAGGCTTTATAAAGGAAATTGACTCTTTTTCTATACACAGGGTCGTAGTTTTCTATGGCCCTCACACTTCCAAAGCTTGCTCCTAACTCAGAGAGGTTGGTAATATTTGCTTATTATTTTTAGCATTTCTTATTCTTGGAAGTGTTTTAGTAGCTGTTATGGAGACAGGGCCACACAACACTTTTGCAACAGGTCTGTGGCTCTGTGGTTTCCCATTCCAACAAAACCCTGTTTCCCAGAACTCTGCCTGTAAAACCCAAACCCCTGTGAACCCACACTGGGCCCTGTACTGGAGCATGTGAGTTCCAAGGGACAGGTTTATCTTCTTCTCATTTCTTAAGATGTGTTCTGGTAAATTAGATCTCTTCTCTATTTTTTCCCTCCTTTTCTTTTTCCATTCCATAGAACATCACTATTGTTGCTTCTAAATGAAGCTTAAGAATTGCATTTGATTGCAAAGGATGGAGCATTTAAAGTGGTAAGTCTGGGGATGGAAAAATGAAAATCATATAATCCAATAATAAACCACGACAATGGAGGGGAAACTCTTCCCGAAGCACTTTTGACGATAAACGTCTCTAAATGCCTATGTGCTCAACTCAGAAAGAATCTCATTTCTCTCTTGGTCAAGCACAGGACCAAACTCCTTGTAATTAATGTCCTCAGTATGCACACAATACTGGATAGCTTGTAGTTGTTTTCCTTCCTCCATTTGGGTAATTTTCTTAAAAAGGGACTTAATTTAGCAGATTTGGGGAGTGATTTGAGCATTGCTGAGCACTGTATATTTTCTTGGGAATGGAGAAAGGACACCCTTTTCTCCTAGGGAAAATGCTATTAGTGTTCCTGTTTTACCAATTAGGAAATTGATCATATCTTCCTCTTTTCTTATGTCCTATGGAAAAAATACTAAAAACTATAACTCTAAATATTACTTCTGCTACTATTGCTCCTATAATGAGTATTAATAATGCATCAATGGACTTAGTTTAATTTCACTATTTAATAAGTATTATTACACACCTGAAGTTGAAAATAGTGTTAGATGTTACTGGTAAAAATAAGAAAAACAAGAAATTACATTCAAATATATCCAAACAGTGTAAGGGCACAAGATAGTACCTTGGGAGAAGTTGTATGCAGTGAGCTTCCCTAAGCAAAATACTATTGTTGCTCAATGTTATATCTAGAAGGAAAAAGAGAGAAAATAAATACTGTGGCATTCTTAACTGAATTCTTACCCAATCTGGACATGTTGTTAAGACTAAAATGTATGAATAAAACTCTTAGTGAAACTCAGAAGAAAAGTGGCACACATGTATCAAACATCTTTGTTAACAGAAGTTCATAAGAAAGAGATGCTTTTAAAAAAGAAACAATAGGGGCATCTGGGTGGCTCAGTCAGTTGAGTGTCCTACTTGGGCTCAGGTCATGATCTCACGGTTTGTGAGTTCAAGCCCCGAGTTGGGCTCTGTGCTGACAGCTTGGAGCCTGGAGCCTGGAGCCTGCTTTGGATTTTGTGTCTCCTCCTCTCTCTCTGCCCTTCCCATGCTCATGCTCTGTCTCTCTCTGTGTCTCAATAATAAATAAACATTAAAAAAAAAGAAACAATAATAAAATTTGAACTTTTGTTTTTTCTTTGCTTTCTTTTAATTAGGAATAAGTGCTAATTTTGTGATATTTCATGCCTACAGTGCAAATAAACTATATAAAACAAATAGGTATACACACACACACACACACACACACACACACACACACACACACTTTCCAGAACTTAAGACATTGATGCTTTCCTGATTCATATGTTAGACACTGTAATGCCATTAATTTGACTATATGAAATACAAAAATTTCTTCATGTTAAATGCATCATTTTCATGACATATAAAGAGTTTTTACAAACCAGTAAGAATAAGCTTAATAAACAACACAAGAATAACAATGAAGCAATTTAACATAAATAACACACAACTCAATAAAAAATGGACAGAAGATTAAGAACAAAAGTCCACAGTAAAAGAAATACTTTGCTCAACTTTAGTTGTATCAAACAGTAAGACACTATTTCAGCCTATCAGTTAAAATTTGGATGACACTATCAAGGAACATATATTCTATTGGCCCCAGATCACAATAAACATTGGAGACAGCTCAAATGTTGGTCTCAATGCTCTTCATAAAGAGTACAATTGTTTTTCCTCTTTATTCTTCTTTTGTCCCCAGGCTATGATTTTTCTCACTTTGGCCTCTTCATATTTTCCCTCCAGCAACAATGTTGGCTATGTCTACACAGAATACCTACTTGAATCAAAATATTTTTTAGATTGTGTATATAACATCAGAGAAGAAAAGACTCCATGAGTCCCTATGTTGAGAAAGTTAAAACCAGCAGTCTCATGATGGTACTCATTATTAAACCTTTATGTTTTAAATACAGTATTTCCACAGTTATCAACATTCTTTGAAAAGAGCTGTCCAGATGAGATTGGCAAAACTATCTTTTGCTTCTAAACACCAGTCAACAGGGGAAGAAAAAGAGAAGGGAGGGTCCACTTAAATTTTTATTTTTTTAGGGGCACTTGGGTGGCTCAGTCAGTTGAGCATCCAACTTTGGCTCATGATCTCACAGTTCGTGGGTTTGAGCCCCGTGTCAGGCTCTGCACTGACAGCTCAGAGCCTGGAGCCTACTTTGGATTTTGTGTCTTCCTTCCTCTCTGCCCCTCCCCTGTTGGCACTCTGTCTCTCAACAATAATTAAATGTTAAAATAAATAATTAATTAATTAATTTTTATTTTTTATTTTTAAAAAAAAGCTTATGTCTCAATTTTTTATCAAACTAAACTTTCTTTTAATTTAATGCAAAGTTTTAAATATAAATAATAGTTCTCTGGCACAAAAACAGACACTCAGATCAATGGAACAGAATAGAGAACCCAGAAATGGACCCACAAATGTATGGCCAACTAATCTTTGACAAAGCAGGAAAGAATATCCAATGGAACAAAGACAGTCTCTTCAGCAAGTCGTGCTGGGAAAACTGGACACCGACATGAAGAAGAATGAACCTAGACCGCTTTCTTACACCATGCACACAAATAAAGTCAAAATGGATGAAAGACCTCAATGTAAGACAGGAAGCCATCAAAATACTCAAGGATAAAGCAGGCAAAAACCTCTTTGACCTTGGCTACAGCAACTTCTTACTAAACATGTCTCTGGAGGCAAGGAAAACAAAAGCAAAAATGAACTATTGGGACCTCATCAAAATAAAAACTTCTGCACAGCAAAGGAAACAATCAGCAAAACTAAAAGGCAACCGATGGAATGGGAGAAGATATTTGCAAATGACATATCACGTAAAGGATTAGTATCCAAAATCTATAAAGAAATAATCAAACTCAACACCCAAAAGACAAATCATCCAGTGAAGAAATGGGCAAAAGACATGAATAGACACTTCTCCAAAGAAGACATCCAGATGGCCAACCGACACATGAAAAAATGCTAAACATCACTCATCAGGGAAATAGAAATCAAAACCACATTGAGATACCACCTCACACCTGTCACAATGGCTAACATTAAAAACTCAGGCAACAACAGATGTTGGTGCGGATGCAGAGAGAGAAGATCTATTTTTCACTGTTGGTGGGAATGCAAGCTGGTCAGCCACTCTGGAAAACAGTATGGAGGTTCCTCAGAAAATGAAAAATAGAACTACCCTACAACCCAGCAATTGCACTACTGGGTATTTATCCAAGGGATGCAGGTATGATGTTTCAAAGGGGCACATGCACCACAATGTTTACAGCAGCATTATCAACAATAGCCAAAGTATGGAAAGAGCCCAAATGTCCATTGATGGATGAATGGATAAAGAAGATGTGATCTTTTTGATTACTCGGCAATCAAAAAGAATGAAATCTTCTCATTTGCAACTACATGGATGGAACTAGAGGACATCATGCTAAGCGAAATTGGTCAGTCAGAGAAAGACAACTATCATATGACTTCACTCCTATGAGGACTTTAAAGCACAGAACAGATGACACAAGGGAAGGGAAGCAAAGATAATATAAAAACAGGGAGGGGGACAAAACATCAGAGATTCTTAAATATAGAGAACAAACAGAAGGTTACTGGAAGGTTTGTGGGGGGGGTGTTAAATGGGTAAGGGGCATTAAGGAATCTACTCTTGAAATCATTGTTGTACCATATGCTAACTAACTTGGATGTAAATTAAAAATAAATAAATAAATACATAAATAAGTAAATAATAATTCTCCATAATAGTCCTTTACATAACTTATCACATTATATCTCATAATAATACTATGACATAGTGTTTACTATTCTCAGTGCACGGATGAAAAAGCTGATGTTTCAAGATTAAAGAATTTGTCCACAATCACATCACTAGTAAGTGGCACAGCTTTGATTCAAATCCAGGCAGTCTCTACCTGAAATCTGGATTCTTGAACACTGCTATTCCATCTATAAACTATTGCTGTATCTAGAAAATAATTTTGTTTACCCTCATGCTGTGGATCAGGATGCATTTCCGTAGAGATGCATTTTCTTTCCTAGACTCTACTACTCCTTTGGGTGAGACTGGTATTCAGTGATGTCTAGAGAGGGCAAAGGGCATCTGCTCTGTGCTTTCCTCACCTCTAAGTTCTCCCAGTAGACCAGCTCCAAATGCTTTTCTTGGTTGGATGTGCTCCAAAATGTTCTCTTTCATCCCTGCTTTATAATGCTAATAAGCCTGAATCATCAAGAAAAATTCCCTGTTTAAAAAAAAAAAGTAGACTGGTCCAGTGGTGCATCAGAGGTTTGGCTAAGACCACAGGGAAAGAACCAAAAGTCTGCCATGTGCCATGACGTCTTCACATATATATTCTACCTGGCCTAAGAATATACAATAAAACAAATCGGAAAAAAATTTCAGAGAGAGAGATTTCAGCTCCATCTGCACTAAGCTTATCAACAATTGTAGTTTTCTCAGGAAAGAAGTGAGATCCCTTGTCACTGCAAGTATGCAAGCAGAGGATGAATAACCACTTGACAGAAATGTGAAGGGGATTCAAAACTCAGATGAAGAATTAAACTAGTTTGGAAGTTTTCAACCTTGCTTTCTGATACATTTCTATGGCCATAATCATGTCTATGGTATATCACATGTAATTCGACACTACTAATATAGAATGATATTTTTGATTTATTTTTTAAATATATAAATTAAAGTGGTTCAGTGTCTGTTTCTTGGTAACAAGCAATAGAAACTATTGGACAGATATGGAATAGCTAAGAGAATTGAAAGAAAAGAATTACACATACACACAAACCAAATTATCTTTTTAGTGAGTAAACTTGACTCACCTGCATCAATGGGAGATTCTTATCCTTATCTACACTATTCTTCCTTTTATTGTAACAGAATGGAAGTTGAGAACCAGTATATGCTTGGCCTTTAAGATTTCCTTCAAACCTTAGACACTATGATTCTGTAATTCTAAAGGGCAGGAGAACAATAGCATAAAGCAGAACTTTTCCAGCCTCAGATCCAAATTGAGTTGTTTGAGGGCACAATTAACTGGTCATGTTGCTAAGGCTCAGTCTCTGCAAATTATGGCACTAGAAAGGTAGGCTAGCACCTTTAGTTCTGATAGAGTTGCAAGGGATAAAACAATAGAGCTACTTTACTTCTAGAAGAAGTTAGCCCACCTGTGTGAGACTGAAGCAGAGAAATCCAGAGAGAGAAAGAGAGAGAGAGAGACCATTTCCCTAGCACTGATAGATGGGGATGGAGTATGGACCTATCTGAGGAAATGATCTTAACCAAGTATGAGGTATGTGTATATGTGTGTTGGGGAAAGGGGAAGGAGATCTAGACAAACTTCAGAAAATGAAGTGACTGCCAGTGTCCTGGGTTCAGTGCCACAAGGAATTACTATGATATCTGGGGCTTGGGGCACAGGCATATTTACTGTATCATTGGCACCAGTGTCTGAGGTATAGGCATGTGCAGACCACCCACAGAACTAGGATCTAGGTCTTTGGGACTCACCATGGTGACCACTTAAGAGTGGAGGGGAGACAGGACACAACAATGGGTATGGGCCAGGGATGATGGGGGTACCACTAGCCTGGACCCAGCCCAACCCCCTGGATATGGTAGGTTCCAGTGCCAACTCAGGCCCCAGAGGGCAGGGTGCAGAGCAGCAGCAGCACAGCTCTGGTGATGGTGGGTCACATCTGTAACTCAGGACCCATGGGGAAGAGTACAGAGCACTAGCTGCACAGTCTCAGTGGTGGAGGGTTATTAGGACCCAAGAGGCAGCGAGTGGAAGGCAGTGGCAGCCCTAATTCTAAAAATGGCAAGTACTATGGTACCCCAATCAAGAAGAGCAGAGCAGAGCACAGCAACAACGTGGACCATTTGGGCAGGTCTCAGCATAGGAACACCTCCAGCCCCAGGAAGGAGATGCAGTGGTAGGGACTCCAGGTGGCTCCATCAGTTGAGTTCAGTGAAGATTGTAGCGTTCTCAGTAGCACAGGTTACAGATGTCCCTCTAAGGGCATCTTGGCACTGAGCTGCTCCAGATGGGGACTCAGGGTGATGCAGGTTAAGTACTTCACATACTCTGAAACTTCACAAGATGGGAAGTCAGCAAGATGGTACACCAGGAGGTTCAAACACTTGTCTCTCCCATGAAAACAACTAAAACAAAAGATAGCTAGAAACTGATGAAAATAGCTCTAGGAGAACTTTGAACTATAGTGAAGAAGCAGCAGAAACTGGAGAGTATGAAAACCGAGTGTTGTGGCACAGAGAAGTGTAGGAAGTACTTACCTGCATCACGCCAAGTCTCCGTCTGGAGCAGCTCAGTGTCAAGATTCCCTCAGAAGCAATTCACCCTATGGTGAATTTTTAAATATCAATTATACCTCTATAGATGTGGAAGAAAAATATATATATGTTCTTTAGGTAGAAAGGCATATCAGATAACAACCTGGACATACACAAAAAAATGGTGAATACTGGAAATGGAATAAGTGAAGGTAAAATCAAATTCATTCTTTCTTACTTTTTTCCCTAATGTTTATTTTTGAGAGAGAGAGAGAGAGAGAGAGAGAGAGAGAGAGAGAGAGAGTGTATGAGTGCAGGAGGGGCAGAGAGAGAGGGAGACACAGAATCTGAAGCAGGCTCCAGGCTCTAGGCTGTCAGCACAGAGCCCGATGTGGGGCTTGAACTCATGAACCAGATCATGACCTGAGCTGAAATCGAATGCTTAACCAACTGAGTCACCCAGGTGCTCCTCATTCTTTCTTACTTTTAACTGCTCTAAAAGATGACTGATTAAAGCAAAAATAGTAGCAGTGGACTGTGGAATTATAGTATACATAAAAGTAAAAGCACAATTGATGGGAAGGAGAAATACTAGGAATATATTCTTATAAAATCCTTATACTACACATGAAGTAATGTATTATTTGATGCTAGACTCTAAGTAAAGATGTATATTTTAAATCCCAGAGCATCCACTAAAATTATTTTAAGAAGGAAGCATTACACACAAGTTAATAGGAAAGATAAAGTGAAATAATTTTAAAATGTTTAATTAATAACAGAAAATATATTAAGGGGGAGGGACAAATAACTCAAGAAAAGAATAGAACACAGCTAGCAAGATGATAGATTTTAGTACAGTATTTAGTAATGTTATAAATAATAACATTAAAGGTGCATAGTCTCAACCCAATAATTAAAAGACAAAAATTGTCACATTGGATAAAAAAGCAAGACTCAACTTATTCTTTCTACAAGAAATTCTCTTTAAATATAAAGGCATAGCTATATTAAAAGTAAAGTATGGAGAAAGATATGCTATACAAACACTATAGAAAATAAGCTGAACTGACTACATTAATGTCAGACAAAGTAGAATTTAGAACAATAGAGATTATCAGGGACAAAAATGGGACATTAAGTCAGTTTTCTTAGAAGACATGACAATCCTAAATCCAAATTGAATTGAAGAGTTTCAAAGTATAGGAGGCAAAAACTGATACAACTGAAATAGACAACAAAACATGATAGCTGAAGACGTCAACAAGTAGACAAAATCAGTAAGGGTATATAATACCTGGACAACACTATTAACCAACTAGATTTAATTGACATTTATAAAAGAATATTCTCCCCAAAAGGAGCAGAAGACACTTTTCTAAATTTCTAAATTTTTAAATTTCATGGTACTAAGACAGACCATTTTCAGAGCTATAAAAGAAACTTCAACAAATTAAAGAATAGAAATCATATGATATAATGTTCTCAGAATATAACAGAATTAAACTAAAAATCATTAACAAAAAATATGCCTGGAAAATACCCAAATGTTTGAAAATTGATGCTTCTAAATAACCTATAGATCAAAGTGGAATATTCAAAGAAATTTTTAAAATATTTTAAACTGTGTCAAAATACAAACAACATATCAAAAATTGTGGGATTCAGCTAAAGCAGCGCTTAACGGGCAGTTAATGGCATTTAATGCCTATTGAAGAAAAGAAAATCTCAAATCATTCATCTAAATCTCCATCTTAAGAAACTAGAAAAAGAAAAGCAAACTCAAAGTAAACAAAAAAATGTAAATAAACATAAGAGCAAAAATCAATGAAATTGGGAAGAGGAAAAATAGAAACAAAATCAATAAAACCAAAAGGTGGTCCTTTCATAAAATTAATAAAAATTCATAAATCTCTAGCCAGACTAACCAAAAGAAAACAAAAATTATTAATATCAGGAACAAAAGAGAGATCATCACAGTATAACCAACAGACATTAAAGAAATAACAAGGCAATTGTGATCACCACTGGGGTTGTATGTAAGTGAAAAATCACTAAACTCTACACCTGAAACTAATATTACACTGTATGTTAACTAACTGGAATTTAAATAAAACCTTAATTTAAAAAATAAATAAAACAATAGAACAATAACAAGGGAATACTATAAACAACTCTGTATCCTTACATTCCAAGTGAATCAATTCCTTGAAAGACACATCAAAACAGAAAGAGATAACCTGAAAAGCCCTATATATATTAAAGAAATTGAATTCATAGTTTAAAATCTTCCACAAGGAAAACTCTGGGTCCAGATCATTGCACTGGCAATTTCTACCAAACACTTAAAGAAGAAATACATAAAATGTGAACTGACTGGGAAAAGTGAATATTGTTTTGATGTCAATTCTCTCCAATTTGATCTACAGATTCATTTCAATCCTTATCAAAATCCAAGCAGAATTTTTTCAAAAATATCTTTAAAAAATGATAGCTGATTCTACAATTCTAAAATGTAAGAATGTATGTAAGAAGCTAATGAACTAGAATAGGCAAAATATTTTTGGTTGTTTTTTTTTAAAGCTTATTCATTTATCTTGAGAAAGAGAGAGAGTGTGAGCAGGGCAGGGGCAGAGAGAGCAGGAGAGAAAGAGAATCCCAAGCAGGTTCTGTGCTGTCAGTGCGAGCCAGAACACAGGGCTCAATCCCATGAACTGTGAGACAATGACCTATGCCAAAATCAAGAGTCAGACACTTAACTGATTGAGCCACTCAGTCGTCTCCGAAATATTTTTGAAAAATAAGAATAAAGTTGGAGGACTCACATTACTCCATTTTTGAGATACAAATCTAGTGTAAATCAAGACTATGTAGTATTGGTGAATGATAGACACAAAGATCAATGAATGGAACTGAGAGCCCAGAAATAAACCCACACAGATAGAATCAAGTGAAATTTTAGCAAAGTTCAAAAGCAGTTATGGAGTAAGAATAGTCTTTTCAATGAATGGTGCTTAAATAATTGCATGTCCATATGCAAAACAAAGTGATCTTTGACCTATACATCACACTTTATACAAAAAATAACTCAAAATGGATCATGTACCTAAATATAAAATGTAAAACTATGAAACTTCTTTTAAAAAAAATAGAAGAAAATATGTGTGACTTTGGGCTAGGCAAAAGTCTTTAGATATAGCAATATAACCATGATCCATAAAATAAAAATAGGTTGGACTTTATCAAAGTTACAAACTTTTGGAGGAGCCAAGATAGCAGAACAGAATGGAAGTGTTTTGTGTGTCTTGTGTCCATGAAATACAGCCAGACCAACACTAAACCATCCTGCACACCTAGAAAATGGATCTGAGGATTAACACAACAATCTGCACAACCTAAACCACAGAATTCAGCAGGTATGCAGTGTGGATGGGTGAACTGGGGGAGAGAGAAAACATGGAGGGCAGGGAGCCACTTTTGTGTGTGGAGAGAGGACAGAGATGGGGGGCAGAATATGGGAAAAGCACCCCCCCCCCAAAAACAGCTGGAGAGAAAATGGAAAAGTGGAAATAGCCACAGGGACTGAACTAAAAAGGGAGAAAGGAGAAAGGAGAGGGTTTAAATTCCATTAAGACTCTATAAACAGGGGGAGTGCAAAATCTGAAACTCTGCAGCTCAATACCTGGCAGTGCTCTGGTGAGAAGGGTGAATCCCCAGGAGCAGAGTAAAGTCTGGAGGTCTTTGGGCCACACTGGGAGAGCTGGTTCCCCTGCTGGGGGACATGTGGTAGAGTCTGTGTGCCCCCCACCCCCAGGCAAAGGTCTCAGTGGACCCGGGAGAACAACAACATTCACTGGTGCTGGAACAAGGTCGCTGGGGGTGAAGCCTGGTGCCAGATATGTGTAGTGATTTGCCAGAATCCCTGAAACACTGCAGCTACACGATAACGTGAACTTTTTCAGGGGCGGGCTGGCACCCAGCCGCAATCTCTGGGCATTGGCAGCAGCACAGTCGTGTGAGCATTCCTGGATATGGCCGGCACCCAGCCATTGCTCGGGAAAACCCTCCTGCAGAGGGGCAGAATGGGTCAAACCTGCAGTCCCTCAGAAATAAGGGATCAGGAAAAACAGCAGCATTGGATAAAACTCAGGAGGGAGGTTCTACCTGGGGCTTGGTCACTGACAGTGGAAAAGCGGAGAATGGACAGAAGCCAAAGACAAGGGATGGGTGCGCGATTGCTGACTGGGAAGAACACAGTTCTGATACTAGAGACTAGGTAGCTGGGTGACGCCATTTTCACCACTCCTGTGCATGTGTGTGTGCACATACACGCGTGTGCATGTACACAAACACCTACAAGCACCACGACAATCCACCCCAGTAAGCTAAGCAGCACCATCTAGCGGACAACAGAGCCATTACATTAAGCCCCACCCAACTGGACCAACCTTGCTTTTCAGAAACACAAGTTTCTCTGCCTGCTTAGTTTATGGACTATAAGGCATTTCATAGTTTGCTTCTAGGGGAAAATGCCTTAATTTCAGTTGTATTTCAGTCTGTTTGCCAGTCCATCTATTCAATTTTCTTTCCTTCTTTTTCTTTTTTCTTTTCTCTCTTATTTGTTTCCTTTCTTTTTCTTGAATACAGAAAGAGAAAAAATTCATTTTTATTTTCAATTTGTATTAAAAATATTTTTCTTTAATTTTTGCTACTATATCTTTTAATTTTGTGTAAATTTTTTCAAATTCTACTTGACGTCCATCATTTCATTTTAGTCAACCATAGTGTATTCATTTTTTCAAATTTTCAAATGGTTTCCTTGTTTTTTTTTTTATTTCCCCTTTATTCTCTAATATATCAAGCCCCTTTCAACAACCAGAACAAAACACAGTTAAAATCTAGCATCATTTATTCAATTTCTTTGTGTGTGATTTTAATATTTTAATTTTAATATTTTTAAATTTTAATTGTTTTTTATTTTAATTTTTTAAACCTCATTAATTTCTTTTCTCCCTTCAAAATGATGAAATGAAGGAATTCACCCCAAAAGAAAGAGCAGGAAGAAACGACAGCCAGGGACTTAACCAACACAGATACAAGCAAGATGTCGGAACCAGAACTTAGAATAATGATAATAAGAATACTAGCTGGAGTTGGAAATGCAAGCTGGTGCAGCCACTCTGGAAAACAGTATGGAACTAAACTAAAAACAGAACTAAAAAAACTAAAAAACAGAAACTAAAAACTAAAAATAGAACTATCCTACGACCCAGCAATTGCACTACTAGGCATTTATCCAAGGCATACAGGTGTGCTGGTTTGAAGGGACACATGCACCCCCATGTTTATAGCAGCACTATCAACGATAGCCAAAGTATAGAAAAAGCTCAAGTGTCCATCATGGATGAATGGATAAAGAAGGTGTGGCATATATATACAATGGAGTATTATTCAGCAATCAAAAAGCATGAAATCTTGCCATTTGCAACTACATGGATGGATCTGGAGGGTATTATGCTAAGTGAAATTAGTCAGAGAAAGACAAAAATCATATGACTTCATTCATATGAGGACTTTAATGGACAAAACAGATGAACATAAGGGAAGGGAAATAAAAAATAATATAAAAACAGGGAGGGGGACAAAACAGAAGAGACTCACAAATATGGAGAACAAACTGAGGGTTACGGGAGGGGTTTTGGGAGGGGGAATGGGCTAAACGGGTAAGGAGCACTAAGAAATCTACTCCTAAAATCATTGTTCCACTATATGCTAACTAATTTGGATGTAAATTTTTAAAAAATAAAAAATAAAACTATTTTAAAATAAAAATAAAAAAAATTAAAAAGGAAAAAAAAGAATACTAGCTGGAGTTGAAAACAGATTAGAATCCCTTTCTGTGGAGATAAAAGAAGTAAAAGCTACTCAGGATGAAACATAAAATGCTATAACTGAACTGCAATCTCAAATGGAGGCCACGGTGGCAAGGAGAGATGAGGCAGAACAGAGAATCAGCGATATAGAGGACAAACTTACAGAGAATAATGAAGCCGAAAAAAAGAGGGAGATTTAGGCAAAAGAGCACAATTTAAGACTAGAGAAATCAGTGACTCATTAAAAAGGAAAAACATCCGAATCAAAGGGGTCCCAGAAGAGGAAGAGAGACAAATAGGGGTAGAAGGGTTATGTGAGCAAATCACAGGAGAAAACTTTCTTAGCCTGGGAAAGACACAGACATAAAAATCTAGGAAGCACAGAAGACTTCCATTAGATTCACCAAAACCAACTATCAACCAGGCATACCATAGTCAAATTCATAAAATACTCAGGCAAGGAGAGAATCATGAAAGCAAGGGGGGAAAAAGTCCTTAACCTACAAGGGAAGACAGATCAGGTTTGCAGCAGACCTTCCACAGAAACTTGGCAGGCCAGAAAGGAGTGGCAGGATATATTCAGTGTGCTGAATCAGAAAAATATGCACCCAAGAATTCTTTATCCAGCAAGGCCATCATTCAAAATAGAAAGAGAGATAAAAAGTTTCCCAGACAAACAAAAATTAAAGGAGTTTGTGACCACTAAACCAGCCCTGCAAGAAATTCTAAGAGGGACACTCTGAGGGGAGAAAGATGAAAAAACAAACAAACAAACAAACAAACAAACACCAAAAGCAACAAAGACTAGAAAGGACCAGAGAACACCACCAGAAACTCCAATTCTACAAGCAACATAATGGCAATAAATTTGTATCTTTCAGTACTCACTCTAAATGTCAATGGGCTAATTGCTCCAATCAAAAGACATAGGGTAACAGAATGGATAAGAAAACAAGATCCATCTATATGCCCTTTACGAGAGACCCAGTTTAGACCTAAAGACACCTTCAGATTGAAAGTAAGGGAATGGAGAACCATCTATCATGCTAATGGTCAACAAAAAAAAGCCAGAGTAGCCATTCTTATATCAGACAACCTAGACGTTAAAATAAAGACTGTATCAAGAGAGGAAGAAGGGCATTATATCATAATTCAGGGGTCTATCCACCAAGAAGACCTAACAATTACAAACATTTATGCGCCAAATGTGATAGCACACAAATATATAAATCAATTAATCACAAACATAAAAAACTCATTGGTAATACCATAATAATAGGAGACTTCAACACCCCACTCACAGCAATGGACAGATCATCTAATCAAAAAAGCAACTAGGAAACAATGGCTTTGAATGACACCCTGGTCAGATGGACTTAACAGATATATTCAGAACATTTCATCCTAAGGCAGCAGAATATGCATTCTTCTCCAGTGCACATGGAACATATTCCAGAATAGACCACATACTGGGACAAAAATCAGTCCTCAACAGGTACAAAAAGATCAAGATCATACCGTGCATATTTTTAGACCACAATGCTATGAAACTCAAAATCAACCACAAGAAAAAATTTGGAAAGGTAACAAGCACTTGGAGACTAAAGAATAGCCTACTAAAGAATGAATGGGCTAACCAAGAAGTTAAAGAGGAAATTAAAAAGTTCATGGAAGCCAATGAAAATGATAACAACACAACCCAAAACCTCTGGGATGCAGGAAAGGCAGTCATAAGAGGAAAGTATATATAGAAATCCAGGCCTTCCTAAAGAAGGAAGAAGGATCTCAGATACACAACCTAACCTTACACCTTAAAGAGCTGGAAAAAGAACAGCAAATAAAACCCAAAACCAGCAGAAGACAGGAAATAATAAAGATTAGAGCAGAAATTAATGCTATCAAAACCAAAAAAACACATCAATGAAACCAGAAGCTGGTTCTTTGAAAGAATTAACAAAATTGATAAACCACTAGCCAGCTGGATTAAAAAAAATAATAAAAAGGAAAGAACCCAAATAAATAAATCAAGAATGAAAGAGGAGATATCACAACCAACACGGCAGAAATAAAAACAATAATAAGAGAATATGATGAGCAATTATACACCAATAAAATGGGCAATCTGGAAGAAATGGACACATTCCTAGAAACATATACACTACCAAAAGTGAAACAGGATGAAATAGACAATTTGAACAGACCCATAACCAGTAAAGAAATTAAATTAGTAATCAAAAATCTCCCAAAACAACAAAAGTCCAGGTCCAGATGGCTTTCCAGGGGAATTCTACCAAATATTTAAGGAAGAGTTAACACCTATTCTCTTGAAGCTGTTCCAAAAAATAGAAACAGAAGGAAAACTTCCAAACTCTTTCTATGAAGCCAGCATTATCTTGACTACAAAATCAGAGACCCACTAAAAAGGAGAACTACAGACCAATTTCCCTGATGAACGTAGATGCAAAAATTCTCAACGAGATACTAGCCAACCAGATCCAACAATACATTAAAAAATTATTCACCACAACCAAGTGGAATTTACACCTGGGATGCAGGGCTAGTTCAATATCTGCAAAACAATCAATGTGTTCATCACATCAATAAAACAAAGGACAAGAACCCTATGATCCTCTCAATAGATGCAGAGAAAGCATTTGACAAAATATATCCTCCTTTCTTGATAAAAATCCTCAAGAAAGTAGGGATAGAAGAATCATACCTCAAGATCCGAAAAGCCATATACCAAAGACCCAATGCTAATATCACCTCAATGGAGAAAAACTGAGAGCTTTCCCCCTAAGGTCAGGAACAAGACAGGGATATCCACTCTCGACACTGTTATTCAACATAGTATTGGAAGTCTTAGCCTCTGCAATCAGACAACACAAAGAAATAAAAGGCATCCAAATTGGCCAGGAGGAGGTCAAACTTTCACTCTTCGCAGATGACATGATACTCTATAGGGAAAACCCAAAAGACTCCACCAAAAACCTGCTAGAACTGATTCATGAATTCACCAAAGTTGCAGGATAGAAAATCAATTCACAGAAATCGGTTACATTCCTATACACCAACAATGAAGCAACAGAAAGAGAAATCAAGGAATCTATCCCATTTACAATTGCACCAAAACCCATAAAATATCTAGGAATAAATCTAACCAAAAAGGTGAAAAATCTATACACTGACAACTATAGAAAGCTTATGAAATAAACTGAGAAAGACACAAAAAAAAATGGAAAAAATATTCCATGCCCCTGGGTAGGAAGAACAAATATTGTTAAAATGTCAATACTACCCAAAACACAATCTACATATTCAATGCAATCCCTATCAAAATAACACTGGCATTCTTCACAGAGCTAGAACAAACAATCCCAAAATTTGTGTGGAACCAGAAAAGACCCAGAATAGCCGAAGCAATCTTGAAAAAGAAAACCAAAGCAGGAGGCATCACAATCCTAGACTTCAAGCTGTACTACAAAGCTATAATCATCAAGACAGTATGGTACTGGCACAAAAACAGACACTCAGATCAATGCAACAGAACAGAGAACCCAGAAATGGACCCACAATTGTATGGCCAACTAATCTTTGACAAAGCAGGAAAGAATATCCAATGGAATAAAGACAGTTTCTTCAGCAAGTGGTGCTGGGAAAACTGGACAGCGACATGAAGAAGAATGAACCTAGACCACTTTCTTACACCATGCACACAAATAAACTCAAAATGGATGAAAGACCTCAATGTAAGACAGGAAGCCATCAAAATACTCAAGGATAAAGCAGGCAAAAACCTCTTTGACCTTGGCCACAGCAACTTCTTACTAAACATGTCTCCGGAGGCAAGGAAAACAAAAGCAAAAATGAACTATTGGGACCTCGTCAAAATAAAAACTTCTGCACAGCAAAGGAAACAATCAGCAAAACTAAAAGGCAACCGATGGAATGGGAGAAGATATTTGCAAATGACATATCAGATAAAGGGTTAGTATCCAAAATCTATAAATAAATAATCAAACTCAATACCCAAAAACCAAATCATCCAGTGAAGAAATGGGCAAAAGACATGAATAGACACTTCTCCAAAGAAGACATCCAGATGCCAACCGACACATGAAAAAATGCTCAACATCACTCATCATCAGGGAAATAGTAATCAAAACCACATTGAGATACCACCTCACACCTGTCAGAATGGCTAACATCAACAACAGATGTTGGTGAGGATGTGGAGAAGAGGGTCTCTTTTTTCACTGCTGGTGGGAATGCAAGCTGGTCAGCCACTCTGGAAAACAGTATGGAGTTTCCTCAGAAAATTAAAAATAGAACTACCCTACAACCCAGCAATTGCACTACTGGGTATTTATCCAAGGGATACAGGTATGCTCTTTCAAAGGGGCACATGCACCCCAATGTTTATAGCAACACTATCAATTTAGCCAAAGTATGGAAAGAGCCCAAATGTTCATTGATGGATGAATGGATAAAGAAGATGTGGTATATATAAATAATGTGGTGTATATATATATATATATATATATATATATATATACATATATATATATATGTATATATATATATAATGGAGTATTACTCAGTAATTAAAAAGAATGAACTCTTGCCATTTGCAACTATGTGGATGGAACTAGAGGGTATTATGCTAAGAGAAATTAGTCAGAGAAAGACAAATATCTTATGACTGCATTCATATGAGGACTTTAAGACACAGAACAGATGAACATAAGGGAAGGGAAGCAAAAATAATATAAAAACAGGGAAGGGGACAAAACATAAGAGACTCTTAAATATGGAGAACAAACAGAGGGTGACTGGAGGGGTTGTGGGAGGGGGGATGGGCTAAATGGGTAAGGGGCGTTAAGGAATCTACTCCTGAAATCATTGTTGCACTATATGCTAACTAATTTGGATGTAAATTAAAAAAAATAAAATTAATAAAAAAAGATACTCTACAAACTGAGAAAAAAAAAGAATAAAGTTACAAACTTTTGCTATGTGAAAGAAACTGTTAAGTGAATGAAAAGACAAGCCAAAGACTAGGCATGTCTGCAGCTCATATTTGTGACAAAGAGCTTGTATCTGGAACATATAAAGAACCCTGACTCAATAACAAGAAAGAATCAATGTCATTTAAAATATCGGTGATATACCTTCAATGAAAGAGATATATACATGCAAAGAGGCATAGTAAAAGTTGTCTAACATCACTAATAATTAAGGAAGTATAAACTAAAACCACAGTGAGCTCTAATAATTCAAATACTTATTAGGATGGCTAAAAAAACAAACCACAACAATAAATACAACACTAAATTTAAGCAATGATGTGGAGCAACTGGAAGTCTCATATATTGTTGGTGGGAATATGAAATGGGAAAGTCATACTGGAAACAGTTTGGAGGTTTCTTACAAAGTTAAACACAAAACTACCATACTTTATGTAAATGTAAAAAAAATAAGTAAATAAACTAGGATGTGACAGGAAACATGGAACTCAGCCTGTGGCAACTAAATTTTAATGAATTTCAAATGACTCACATAACCACACTGAAGGGGTTGGAGAAGAATGCAGTTGGCCTATGTAACTTTGGAAAACAATGTTTTGAGAAGTTAGTACTACTATAAGGCTAAAGACAGAAAGAAGTATACACAAATACTGTACTCTATCTGGTAAATTTGTTTAGGACAGGAACATAGGTTAGAAATTCTGAAACATTGTATTTGTGCATAAGGTTGTACAAATAAATATATCTATTATATACATAATGAGAGTCAAGCTTCTTACTGTCATAGAAAGTAATTAAATATAAGGAAAGAGGAAAGATGAGAATGAACCCTACAGTGCTGAATTAAAGTTGAAGGTATCAATATGGAATAGATAACAACTATGTATGTATGCATGGTTTAGTACACATACATATATTTCTTAGCTCCATCCACTGAGAGGACCTAGAAACTGTAAGACTTCAGTAACAATAATCAGACCTAACACCCAGGCCCTCTAAATTACATTCTCCAATAAAAGGAACCAGGCTTCTTGGAGAGCCGGTTGGTTTCTGGGCTGGGGTAAAGGAATATGCACCACGGGCTTTGAGTATCTTGTGGTGCTAAAAAGTGAGAAAGTGTCCAAGTGCTCAAAAACAAAATAAAACAAACAAACAAACAAACAAACAAATAACTTATGGCAAATGGAAATGACACAGGAGCCAATCTGAAAATGCTGCCAATGGTCAAAATTGAAACAATCAAGCAACAAAATAAATAACAATAATACTGGATTACAATTCAAGTGACAAAAAAATCTTAATAAACATTTAACATTGTTAATAAAAATTCAAGTAACAAAAAATACTAAATAAATAAATACAGAAAGGAGAAGTGACAACTCTTCCTTACAGAAGAATTCCAACTAATGCATGTAAAAGGAATGAGAGAAATAGAAAATCACAATTAACGCATCACAGTAATAATTGCTGCAGGCAAGGTCACCAATGGATGCTTAAAATCAGTGAGTAAAAGTTTAGGCAGAAACAGAATATCTGCATGATTCCAAAGTATCTTCTCAAAAATATTTAGTGATTTCAAAGGGAAAATAGTAAGTTTACAGTGGAAAGACCAGGCAGGCAGCCAGGTGATGGATGTTAGCCAACTGGTCAAGGTTAACATCACCAATTGATCATCACATTGATACCATCTACCCCCTATTATATGCCTGGAGAAGGGCACATCACTTCCATTATATTCTTCCCATTAATGTCTAACTTCAGTATAATCGAGAGAAAACATCAGACAAATTCAAATTGCAGAACATTCTACAAAATAATTGGCAAATAGTCTTCAAATGTACCAAGGTCGTGAAATACTAGGAAAGACAGGAAATGTTACAGATTGGAAGTGACTAGGGAAACATAAAGCTAAATGCAATGTGAAATCCTGGGACAGAAAAAGGACATTGGTGGAAAAAGTAGTTAAATCTGAGTAAGTTCTATACTGTATTTAATAGTATTGTACCAAAATTAATTTCTTGGTTACATAAGCTGTTAGCATAAGTGTATACTGCATGAAGGATATAGTACTATTTTTGCAGCTCTCCTGTAAATCTAAAATCATTTCAAAATAAAAATAATTTTTCAAAAGTAAACAACACCTTATATGGTTACCCAAATTATCTATTACATCTAGAAGGAAAACCCTGTTCTCTGCTTTCCAGGTATCTTCCATACCAGAAACTTGTCAATTAAAGAAAAAAAAAGAGTTGCCTCCTATAACAATTATTTCCTATTCATTCTCTCTCTCGGGTTGTTAGGATTTTATCCTTGTTTATGTATCCATTGACTTTTCAGAAGAAATCATTAAGGAGGTGAGGAAAATGAGTATTCTGTTGTCTGGAAAAATTCCAAGCTGGCAAAGCCCTATTTTTAATGTCTGTTATTGCTCACTTACATACATATATACGTATGTACTTATAGTCACCTGAACCTCATGAGAGCCATGAATCTCTGGATTAAATATTGTATGCTTTCACTGCTTTTGGACTCTCTGAGATCTGTGATCAAAGAATGCGCTGTGGCACTTGGACCTTTCTCAAATTCCCACTTGTGTTAACTGTCTCTTTGTGCCAAGGGAGGAAGATTTGAGGTAATAATGGAGATAACCTCACATGGTTTCCTCAATGGGTTTCAAGAACAGACCCTTCCCAGGCTTCCAAATGGAGAAGGCAGGCCAAAGCATGTTGAGCTCCATGGAATCAAATGATTTGGGAGCTATAGGGGTTCATATCAGGTCACCTATCTTCCTAAAGGGCTTGCCCTATACTATACATTTTTCTCCTTGAACAACATCTCAGCATCAACATCCCATCAATTAAATTTGGAGAAACAGTGTTTAGTGGTAGGTAAGGGAAGAGACTGTTTTTATCATCCGGTTACCTTATAAAATGGAACTTGGCAGTCACCTGGGAGGACATAATTCTGACACTGTATCCTTGGCTACAGAAAGGGAGAGATAGCTGCCCTCCTTCATGTCTTAGGCTTTCTATAAGGAAAAAATGGAATAACGAAAATAAAAATGGTGTAAAAAAATGTAGACCAGTGTTTTCAATGAAATGTTAGGATTTTCTCTTTTCCATTCTCATTGCCCTCAGAATAAAATTAATACTCTTTGAACATGTTTAACAAAGCCCTTCATATCTGACTCCAACCTGTCTCTTATCTCTGGACACTCCTCTCTTCACATCCCTTATCCAGTCACACTGGACAGTGCCTTGTTCTCTTTCTCACATTTATTGCTTTAACATATTTCTTCCTTACTGGAATAGTTATCCCTGCTCTTATCCATTCCCCATTCCACTTTATCTGAGTAATTTCTACTTGTTTTTTCAGGTTTCAACTCAGAAATTTCTTCTAGAAAGCCATTGCCCAAACCCACTGTCCTTTCAAATACTCAGAACCTCATCCAATTAGTCTACTTTAAAATGTATATCCTCTAGCAGGTCATAAATTCCTAGAATGAAAATATCTGCCTTTTTCACCATTTTATATGTATCCCTCTCTCCTAGTAGGGTCTAGCATATAGTAGCTTCTCAATAAATGCTTGTTGAATAAATGAATGAATGGATGGATGAGTAACTGACAAATGAATAAGTGCATGCTTTCAATACAAGTTCTTTAATATGGGTCCTATTTGGGGGACTGAGATGTGGGGAAAGTTTTCCAAAGACTAAACTGATGGAATAAGTAGCAAATATGTAAGAGAGAATTGTGCAGTGCAATTAGTCATTTTAAACAAGGAAGACTCGGGGGAGAGGGGAAAGTGGGTGATGGGCATTGAGGAGGCCACCTGTTGGGATGAGCACTGGGTGTTGAATGGAAACCAATTTGACAATAAATTATACTTAATATTTAAAAAATAAAGTAAAATAAATAAGGCTCTAAAACTTAAATCCTGGGCTTATGACTATTATTATTATTATTATTGTTATTATTATTTTAGCAATATCATATTATAGCAACTGACATTTATGTATTCTAACTTTATGCTTAACAACTGGCTAAGTGCTTTGTGCATATTAGCATTTTTAATCTCCCCTATAACTTTATGAAATCAATACAGGTTTTATCCCCATTTACAGATAAAAAAACAAAATCAGAGAGGTTGGGCTGTTTGTCCAAAGCCATACCACTATTCATTAGCAGAGTCATAATTCATGTCCAAGTCTCCTGGAACCCAGAGCCTGAATTGTTAGAAGGTACGTGCTCCCATCTTACCAATTCCCACTCCTTGATCCCCTGCCAGACAATCAACCTCCAAGTTCTTCCAGGTCCCCAAGGTGCAACAAAACTAGTTTAAATCCAATCCTGGCTGAATTCTTGAGCTGGGCTCTGCGATGTTACCCTTCATCGTCTCACTCACTAATAAGGCTACTCTGTGGAGGGGTTCTGATTGCAGCTTCTCTCCACCCAAACCCAGAGCAACTATTTCTCTCACGGATCCCTATCTGAACTGCTAAGTTTATGCTTTAATACAATTAGGTAGCTGTCACTCCCCTACAGATCCTCTTTATTCTTCATTTGCTTCCAATAAAGAGACATTACTTGCTTGGGAGCGTTCCAGAGTAACATGAATCCATCTTTTGAAAACTAGTCCCTGCATCTGGAAAATTGAATGATGCTTTGGTGTTGGTTTAGCAAGAGAGTCGGTCCGTAGAAACGGCATTGTTATTTTATTATCCTTAATGCTTTTAAGCCATATTAAGAAGATTTAATTTCCAAAGATGTCTTTTCTTGCCACTACCCCCTTTTTTAAATAGACAAATCAGTTTCTACTTTCAAACCGGTTGCTTTCAAATATGCCACTGAGCATTGATTTGGCCACTTAGCTGAATTAGCCACATGGTCCATCTGTACCTTCCTGCCCTTCCCCAGCAAAACAGGTGTTGCCTTTACCATAATGAGAAGGCTTTTTCTTATCAGACCACTTCTTATCATAAAACTAAATACATACACATCCCAGAATCTCAAATCCATCATATAAATAAAAAAGCACACTCCCTTGGTCTACACACAGCAGTTCTCTTAAGAAAGCGATGTCTGACACCCGCTAACCCATGATCCAGAGAGATTTTGATCACCCTACCCTTCCCAGTATGGCTTTTTATTCTTTGCATCAATACATGCTCTAACTGGAGATGTTCACAGTACCAGCATGCAATAGCTTCAATAATCATCTCATCTGCAGACCAAGAGACTGCTCTGTTTCCTCACACCCCAGGTAAGATTCTGAACCTTGGAAAAGCTAAAATCAGCTGGTGGCTGGTTATTTGCTTGTGTTCTCTATCCTTGAATAAAGCAAATAAAAATATACTGCAAAGAGAAGACTTCCTTATTTTAAAGAAGAAAATAAAAAAGACAATTTACTCCTATATTAAAAAATTCATACACTAAGATTCCAAGTCAGATGTTGAAACACATCACTATGATTAGAGAGTGAAATAACAATGGAGAGAGAGGCAGAACGAAAAGATTCCCATGAATTTACTCACCTCAATTGGATTTTTTAATCAAAAACGAAATTTGTTTGCAGAATGTGTCCTTCAGCATAAACACACAGTGAATCACTTAGAAAATAATAAACAATAAGAGTTTATGGAACTGAGAGTAAACTCTGCCCTTTCTAATAAGCTAATTGTAGGTCATAAAAGGGGATTCTAAAATACAAAAAAAAGAACCTAAGGTCTGATGCTAGAAACGATCCAATGTTATTTCATGTCCTTTGTGTCAACTAGCTGAAGGATGCGATCTCTGCTTTTTCATTAAATTATACAGTCTGGCATGGGATCTAATATAGAAGAGCTCCTCACTCACTGCTGATGAGAATGATCTACATGGTTAAAGGAAAGAGCTTTAGTTTTACTGTTTCTCTTTTTCTTCTATTATAATTCATTCTACCAAAGAATTCAATTGTACAATCATTGCACACCTACTAGGAGCAAATGACAGTGTTAGATGTGCACAAAAAGACCCCAGGTGGCCTAAAGTAACAAAGCTTTCCCCTTATAAAGACATATTTATTACCAACAGCAAAGCAGCATATAGTTGTTTGTTTGTTTGTTTGTTTGTTTCTAGGGAAAACTCATGTTTTTTTTTTTTTCTTTTTTCCTTCATGTCTAATTATCTTTAACATACTACTTCAGGGTTTGTTCCTCTTTGTGGATCCTTAGGGATCTAGAAAGGCTTGAGACATGGTCCCAGACTTTGAGGACTGTCTGGCACACCTACTCAGAACCTCCTAGAACTATTAGCCAAGGAAAATCCAAATGATTTAATGATGAATAGTAAAAAAAAGGAATAAGCACAGTGTCGATGCAGAAATACCATGAGGGAAAAAGGTGAAGAGTAGCAAAATTCACCAATAGATAAAGAATACTCACTAGAAACATATTTAAAGGAAAAAAGTTTTTTTAAATGACCAGACTTCATTTCATGAATTTAAAACCAGTAGTAAAGCAATCATGCCTACAAAGGAATACTCCAAAGCAGAGATGCAGAATGCTAGGTAATGGTTGATAAGACTGTAGAAGATGAAACACTAACTGGCAGAACTCAGCAAGAAATATAAAGAAAACTTTAAAGAATGAAAACCATCCACTGTTGAATGAGCAAATAGTAGAATAGACACTGTAGGATGCTCAGTAACAGAAATAACAGACAACAACAAGAAAGGCAAACAATACGAAATCAAGAGTTTAAAAGGATTTGTGATTAAAGATAGGTATAGAGGATAGGATAAAAAGAGGCAGCGATCATGTAATTGGGGCCCATGTTCAAGAAAACAAAAGCAATGGACCAAAACACATGGAAAATATGATCTAAGAAAACTTTATTTTTAAATTTTTTTTTCAACGTTTATTTATTTTTGGGACAGAGAGAGACAGAGCATGAACGGGGGAGGGGCAGAGAGAGAGGGAGACACAGAATCGGAAACAGGCTCCAGGCTCTGAGCCATCAGTCCAGAGCCCGACGCGGGGCTCGAACTCACGGACCACAAGATCGTGACCTGGCTGAAGTCGGACGCTCAACCGACTGCGCCACCCAGGCGCCCCAGAAAACTTTATTTTTAAAAAGATGACTTGAATTTACGTATTGAAAGATGGTAGCATGCATCAGAAAAAAACTGATATGAGAAGATAAACAATGATCATATTTGGGGAACTCTTGAATTTGAAACACAAAGAAAGAATCTTCTAGAGTCAGTTAAAAACACTGTCACTTATAAGGTGAAGAAAAATGCTCCCAGATTTTCCCACTTCAATATTCAGTAGCAAGAAATGCTGAGAAATACCTATATCATTTGTTTGCAAACTTTACCTCACACACAAAAAAAAAGGGTAAACCAATATTGAACTCTGGTTAATAATATGCATGCTGAAGTATTCGGGAGACAAGTTGTACTGATGTCTGTTACTTATTTTTAAATGCATGAAAAAATGAAATAGATTAAAGAACGAATATAGTGATGGATAGATGGCTAGGTATGTGATAAAGCAAATACATTAAAATATTAATTGTAAAATCCAGATGGTGAGAATATGAGATATTTATTTTAGCCCTTTAGCTTTTCTCAACATCTGAGAGTTGTTAATGCTCAGCCTTAAATATTTCTAACAAGATAAAGAGTGAAAACAAAAGAATTTTATATGATTTTAAAGTTATAAATAAAACCAAAAAAAGCAGCATTAGAAACTAAGGGAAATAAAATCAGAAAGTAAGGGGCTATACAAACTAATGACAAAATCAAAAGCAAGTTATTTTTTAACTTTGAATTTTGAAATAATTTTTGGTGTGCAGAAAAATTGCAAAATCAGTACACAGAGATCCTGTATAACCATTACTCCTCTTCCCTAATATTAACACACTGCATAACCATACTGCAACTATTGAAACCAGACAATTAAACAAATGCAATACCATTAACTAATCTACAGACTTCATTCAAATTCTGTCAGTTTTCCCACAAATATCCTTTTTCTGGCCCAGGATTCATTCCAGGATTCCACATTGCATTTAGTTGTTTAGTCTCCTTTCATATGTGATAATTCTAGCCTTTTCTTAACTTCATGACCTTGACATTTTTGATGAGTTATTTCTTAGCGATTTTCTGGAATATTCCCCAATTTGGGTTTCTCTGGTATTTTCTCATGATGAGACTGAGGTTTGCAGCTTTGGCAAGAATTATCTCAGAAGTACACCATATCAGAACAGACCTGATGTCTGTGGGTCTTATTACTGATGTTATCAATTTGGTAAGGAGGTTTATACCATGCTTCTGCATTATAAAGCTACTATTTTTCCCCTTGTAGTTAGTAAATATCTTGTGGGGAAATATTCTGAGACTGTGTAAATCATTGATTAATTTTAGTGCCCATTGAGGGTCTTGACTACAATTATTACAGCCTGGCTAATCGTGCTTTCTACTTCTATCATTCTTTCTACATCTATTAATAGAATGCTACTATTCTCTCCCCAAATTACTCATTCAAAAATTCACTTATATCAAGAGGGACTCATGGGTGATTTCTTTTATTTTACAGGTTGTAACACAATCTATCATTAATAATTTTCTTTTTTTAATTGTTTTGAATTTTATTTAAATCCAAGTTAGGTAACATATAGTGTAATAATGGCTTCAGAAGTAGTAATTCATCACTTAGATATAACACCCAGTGCTAACCATTATTAATTTTCTTTTCCAAATTGTCTGTTTGGACATTGGGAGCTTCTTCAAGTTGTTTCCAATGACCTTTCAAACATGTCCCCATCAATTAAAAATATTTCCTTACACCGAGAGCCACAATATTTTCTAGGCTCATCTTGTATTTTCTCTGCTGCATTCCTGAAATTCACTATTTCTTAAAGAAGCCCTTTCTTGCTGTTGGAGAATGATCTATGGAAAGTACAACCTAAGTGCAAGGTGTGCTCTTTGCTAGTGGAATGACTAGCCCTTCTCTGTGGATACACCTAGGAACTATATGTATGTATACCAATGCCTGCAATACACATATCTATATTTACTTCTGTATCCATGTATATATATTAAAAACTATTAGTTCATATTGGTATCTCTAATTTTAATCCAACACCACACAGCCTATTCATTGCCTTCTTCCTTTCCTTATTTTTAACTTGTTTCTCTGAAAGTATGAAACCTGCTTTCATTATTTATACTACATGTATTAATTTGTTCAATTCTAGGATGTACATAGTTTCAGACTTGTTCATCACATCTGTATGAGAACCAGATTTAGTGGCTAGCATAAAACATTTGTGTACAGTTCTTTTTGTCTTTAGCCTCATAGTATACAACAAATAAAACAAATAATACAAATAATACAAAACAAAAAAATACTGTTTCCAAAGTTATTTAGGTTTGTTTTCTTCTTCCCCATCCCCTTCAATGTGGTTGCTATTCATCTGTAATACCATTAGTTTCATTTGTTATTTTTATATTCTGTTTTGGATTCCCCCCCACATTCTGGTAGATATTATTTTTTTTTTCAGTATGTGAGGTATTACTATGGTTCTAACCTTCAGAGCTATACAAAAACAAATACTTAGGAATGCATTGCTCCCCACTCATCTCTCCTACCCCATTCTCATTCCTTCATTCTTTTCACTCCATTACCACCCATCCCTATAGGCAACCAATCTCGTTAGTTTATGGTTTACCCTTCTTGTATTTCTTTTGACCAAATAAACAGATACACATACTTTTAAAGTATCCTTTCATTTCTTACCTGAAAAGTATGAATATTCTTTTGACCTTTCAAAAACTGATTATTTTGAAACTAAAAAAAAAAAAAAAAAACCCTACCTAACCTAATCGAGAAAAGGAGAAAAACAATTTTTTAAATAAAATTATAAAAGGTAAACAATTACAAAGTAAGAAACAATTTTGCTCAAATCTATGTTAATAAATTTGAAAACATAGATAAAATGGATAATATTCTTGGAAAATATACTTTACCAAAGCAGATTCTAGAAAGGATAGAAAAATGTAAATTCTGATTTCCAGAGAAGACATAGAGAAAGTAGTGTGGCTATAATCATTCTCCACCTCCACATCTCTACATGTCCAGATGATTTCATAGTGCAATTCTTCTGATCTTTAAAATTAATTAATTTCAACACTACCTAAAATGAAACAAAAACCTGGAAAATATCAAGTATGTGCACCTATAAACCACATATACATATACAAACAAGTAAGAAAACTGTAGGCCTACCTCACTTATGAATATTGAAGCTTATTTCTTTTATTTTTTTTAATGTGTATTTATTTTTGAAGGAGAGAGAGACAGAGTGCGAGAAGGGGAGGGCCAGAGAGAGAGGGAGACACAGAATCCGAAGCAGGCTCCAGGCTCTGAGCCGTCAGCACAGAGCCGGACGCAGGGCTCGAACCCATGAACCACAAGATCATGACCTGAACTGAAGTCAGGCACTTAACCGACTGAGCCACTCAGGCACCATGAATATTGAAGCTTTTTAAATAAATTAAAACAAAAATTATCTAAGAGCATATTAAAAAAATAATATATCTGACTAAGTGAGGTTTATTTCTAATAATAAAAGGAATTTTCAATATTAAGTTATCTATTAATATGATCTACCATATTATTGTAGATTAAGCATAAAAATATTTTATTTTTGTAAAGATTTTTTTAATTATTTTAATATAATTTATTGTCACGTTAGCTAACAGTGTATACAGTGTTCCTTTGGCTTTGAAAGTGGATTCCCATGATGCTTCGCTTACATACAGTACCGAGTGCCCATCCCAGCAAGTGCCCTCCTCAATGCTGTCACCCATTTTCCCCTTCCCTCTGTGCTCCCCACCATCAACCTTTAGTTTGTTCTCTGTATATTAAGACTCTCTTACGGTTTGCATCCCTCCCTCTCTGTTTGAAATTATTTTTTCCCCTTCCCTTCCCCCATGGTCTTCTGTTAAGTTTCTCAAATTCCAAATATGAGTGAAAATATATATCTGTCTTTCTCTGTCTGACTTATTTCACTTAGCATGAAACACTCCAGTTCCATCCACGTTGTTGAAAATGGCAAGATTTCATTCTTTCTCATTGCCAAATAGTATTCCATTATATATATAAACCATATGTTCTTTATCCGCTCCTCAGTTGATGGACATTTGGGCTCTTTCCATTATTTAGCTATTGTTGATAGTGCTGCAATAAGCATTGGGTGCATGTGCCCCTATGAATCAGCAATCCTGTATCCTTTGGATAAATTCCTAGTAGTGCTATTTCTGGATCGTAGGGTAATTTTATTTTTAGTTTTTTGAGGAACCTCCACACCGTTTTCCGGAGCAGCTGCACCAGTTAGCATTCCCACCAGCAGTGCAAGAGGGTTCCCATTTCTCCACATCCTCACCAACATCTGTCATTTCCTGTATTGTTAATTTTAGCCACTCTGACTGGTGTGAGGTGGTATCTCAATATGGTTTTGATTCGTATTTCCCTGATGATGAGCGATGTTGAGTATCTTTTCATGGGTCTGTCGGCCATCTGTATGTTTTCTTTGGAAAAGTGTCTATTCATGTCTTCTGCCCATTTCTTCACTGGGATATTTGTTTTTTGGGTGTTGAGTTTGATAAGTTCTTTATAGATTTTGGATACTAACCCTTTATATGATATGTCATTTGCAAATATCTTCTCCCATTCTGTCAGTGGCCTTTTAGTTTTGCTGGTTGTTTCCTTTGCCATGCATAAGCTTTTTATCTTGATGAGGTTCCAATAGTTCATTTTTGCTTTTATTTCCCTTGCCTTTGGAGACATATCGAGCAAGAAATTGCTGCGGCTGAGGTCAAAGAGGTTGTTGACTGTTTTCTCCTCTAGGGTTTTGATGGTTTCCTGTTTCACATTTAGGTCTTTCATCCATTTTGAGTTTATTTTTTTGTATGGTGTAAGAAAGTGGTCCAGTTTCATTCTTCTGCATACTTCTCTCCAGTTTTCCCAGCACCATTTGCTAAAGAGACTTTTTTCCATTGGATACTCTTTCCTTCTTTGTCAAAGATTAGTTGGCCATACATTGTGGGTCCAATTCTGGGTTCTCTATTCTATTCCATTGGTCTATGTGTCTGTTTTTATGCCAAGACCATACTGCCTTGATGATTATAGTTTTGTACTAAAGGCTTAAGTTGGGGACTGTGGTGCTTCCAGCTTTATTTTTCTTTTTCAACATTACTTTGACTATTTGAGATCTTTTGTGGTTCCATACAAATTTTAGGATTGTTTGTTCTAGCTCGGAGAAAAATGCCAGTGCATTTTTGATTGGGATTACATTGAGTGTGTAGATTGCATTGGGTAGTATTGACATTTTAACAATATTTATTCTTCCAATCCATGAGCATGGAATTTTTTTCCATTTCTTTGTGTTTTCTTCAATTTCTTTCATAAGTTTTCTATAGTTTTCAGCATATAGATCTTTTACTTCTTTGCTGAGGTTTATTCCTAGGTATATTATGGTTTTGGTGCAATTGTAAATGGGATTGATTTCTTGAATTCTCTTTTTGTTGCTTCATTATTGGTGTGTAGAAATGCAACCAACTTCTGTACATTGCTCTTATATCCTGCGACTTTGTTGAATTCATGTATCAGTTCTAGCTGTTAAGCATAAAAATCTTATGATCATCTCCATAGATGCTGAGAGGGCTTTTTAAAAAATTTGATCAGGGCACCTGGGTGGCTCAGTTGGTTAAGCATCCAACTTTGGCTCAGGTCATGATCTCACAGTTTGTGAGTTTGAGTCCCACATTCGGCTGGCTTCTGTCAGCATAGAGCACAGTTCAGATCTTCTGTCCCCTTCTTTCTCTTTGCCCCTCCCCCACTCACACTATTTCTTTCTGTCAAAAATAAATAAGCATTTTTTAAAATTTTAAATAATTCGGTCACTCTGGGGCACCTAGGTGGATTAGTTGGTTAAGCGTCTGACTCTTGATTTTGGCTCAGGTCATGATCTCATGGTTGGTGAGATCAGGCCCCATGTTGGGCTCTGCACTGACAGCATGAAACCTGCTTGGGATTCTCTCTCTCCCTCTTTCTCTGCCCCTACCCACCTCTCTCTCTCTCTCTCTCTCTCTCTCAAAATAAATAATTAAACTTAAAAAAAATTGATCATTCTTTTTTTTTTTTAATTTTTTTTCAACGTTTTTATTTATTTTTGGGACAGAGAGAGACAGAGCATGAACGGGGAGGGGCAGAGAGAGAGAGGGAGACACAGAATCGGAAGCAGGCTCCAGGCTCTGAGCCATCAGCCCAGAGCCCGACGCGGGGCTCGAACTCACGGACCGCGAGATCGTGACCTGAGCTGAAGTCGGACGCTTAACCGACTGCACCACCCAGGCGCCCCAAAAATTGATCATTCTTAACAGAAACATCCAATAAGATAAGAATAAACTGTTTCATCTCAAGCCAATGATCACTGAGAAGCACTAGAGTCATTTTGTTCAACAAATGTTCTACCTCTGAGTCACTCACATGTTAAATACTAGAAGCAACTTTCCTGAATTATAGAAACAAACATGCCCTGACATTCCCATATGTCCCTCTAAGGAAGTGATATTACCCTGATGTGAGAACCACTGAACAGTATTTCCACTATAGTGACAGTCAAGACAAGCATGCACTATCATCACACTATTCTTTAACATTGTATTGGAAGTACTGGAATACACAATTACAAAAGAGAAAGAAAACATGTATATGAAAATTAGAATTGAAGTAAATACTACTTTTCAAAGATGACATTTGTATACCTAGAAACCCTAAGAGAATTATTAAAAATGACTATAAAAATTAATAGCTGATTGAAATAATAAGCTTGAAAATTTGTATAGAGAAATCAATAATATGTATGAATAAGCATATAAACAAACAACAATCAGTTAAAAGGTATGATGAAAAAAAGAGACCTTATTAATAATAGTACAACATAAATAAAATTATGGGGGAAAATTAACTATAAAAATGTGACACTAAATAAGAACAAAATTTTTAAACAGAACTGAAAGATACAAAATAATATTTAGATAAATTAAAACATTGTATTATTTGGTGGAAAGATGCAACATAATAAAGATAACAATTCTTCTTTTGTTAATTTATAAATGTAATGTAATGCCAATAAAGAATAAGGTTTTTTTTTTTTTGTGGGGATAGTTTGGAATTAGACATTCTCATTTTATTAAATATGTATTATATATGCATTACATATGTTTACATACATGTATATGTGTGTGTATTGAGAAGGAGGGCAGAATCTCTTTCAAGAGCAATGAGAGGATTCCATCCTTATCAAATATTAAAATATAAAGACTCCATATGAGCATAATGCTATTTAAGTGTTGACAGAAGAAAGTCACCAATGTAGTATCCAGCAAAATGATTCTTCAGAAGTGAAGAAATAAAATCTTTCTCAGACAAACAAAAATTAAGGCAATTTGTTACCATTAAACCTGAGTTGCAAGAAATGCTAAAAGAAGTTCTATAGAAAAAAGAAAAATGATATGAAACTCTGATCAACATTTTAAAAGGAGCATTAGAGAAGAAATAAGGTAAAATAAAATCTTTCATTTTTTTTCTTAATTCATCTAACATTTTTCTTAATTCATTTTAAATCCTCTGTTAGATGAATTAATTATTACTAATTAATTATTAGATTATTCATTATTAGGTTAATTAATTATTATTAATGTGTTCAAAATAATAATAATATATATTGGTATATATTGCTATATATTATAGTGGATATACTAAGAGAGCAGAGAAAATGAAATCATATGAAATGCTCAGTTAAAGCCAGTGACAGAAAAGGAGTGGAAAACAAAAAAGATACAAATGAATATAAACTAATTAAAAATGTAGTAGTTATTAATCCAAATTTATCAATAATCACTTTAAATGTGAATCATGTAAATACACCAAATATAAGACAAAGGCTTTTGGAGAACATTTAAAAAAAACAACAACATAAAGACTCAATTATATGCTGTCTACAAGAAATCCACTTTAAGCATAAAGAACAGATAGACCAAGGGTAAAGGGAGGAAGAGAGACAAAACATGTGAATATCAATCAAAGAAAAGCTAGGGTAACTATTAACTTCAGACAAAGTAGACTTGAGAGCAAGGAATATTATCAGTGATAGAGAGGGTATTAGATAATGATAAAGGGGTCAATGCTCCGGGAAGACATAACAATTCTTGATGTATATGTGCCTAACAGTGTCAAAATATATGAGGCAAAACTGATAGAACTGCAAGAAGAAATAAACATATTCACTATTGTATTTAAAGACTTCAACACACCTTTCAGTAATTTACAGATCCAGTAGACAGAATATCTGTGAAAGTATACTTCAACTGAATAGGACCATCACTCAACTGGATCTAATTGGCATTTAAAGAATATTTCACTCAACAACAGCAGAATATACATTCTTCTCAAGCTCACATGCAACATTCACCAAGATATACCATATTATGGACCATAAAATACACCTTAACAAATTTAAAAGAACAGAAATCAAACAAAGTATGTTTTCAGACCACAGTGAATTAAACTCAAAATCAATAACAAAAAGATAGCTAGAAAGTCACAAAATATCTGGAAATTAAACAACACACTTATAAATAACACATTTGTTAAAGAAGTATCAAAACATTTTATTAAATATTTGGAACTAAATGAAAATAAAAATACAACTTATCAAAATTTGTGGGGTGTAGTGAAAACAATGTTTAGAGGGAAATTTATAACATTGAATATATTAGAAGAAAAGAAAAAGATAAAATTAATAATCTAAGCTTCCATGTTAGGAAACTACAAAAAGAAAAGCAAATTAAATCCAAATTAAACAGAAAAAAAGAAATAATAAAAAATAATAGAGCAGGAATCAATGAAATTGAGAACAGGAAAATAATAAAATCAATAAAACCAAGAGCTGTGTTTTTGAAAAAAATCAATAAAATTCATAAATCTCTAGCCAGGCAAACCAAGGGGGAAAAAAGAGAGAAAACACAAGTAACTAATAATAAAAAATGAAAGATGAGCCTCACTATCAATCTTATGAACACTAAAAAGACAATAAATAAATATTCAGCAATTCTATGCCCACAAATTTGACAACCTAGATGAAATAGACCAATTTTTTGAAAGGCATTATCTGTCAAAACTCATACAAGGAGAAATAAGTAATCTGATATGCCTACATGTATACAGAAATTAAATCAATAATTACTAGACTTACAAAAGAAAAAAACATCAAGCCATTCATAATAAACACTCTCAGCAAGCTAGGAATAGAGTGAAACTTTTCTAACTTAATAAAAAACATCTGCAACAAGCCTAGAGCTAACATAATACACAATGTGAGTTTCTAGATACTTTCCCCAAGAATGAAAACAAGGCAACTATGTCCCCTTTCCCCACTGCTTCTCAACATCCTCCTAGAAGTTCTAGCTAATGCAATAAGGCAAGAAAAAGAAATACAAAGTACACAAATTGGGAAGGAAAAAATAAATCTGTCTTTATTCCTGGATGACATGAGTATTTATGTAGAAAACCCCAAAGAATCAAATGAAAAATTCTGGAACTAACAAGTAACTATGGCAATGTTGCAGTATACAAAGCTAAAATACGAAAGTCAACCACTTTTCCATATTCCAGCAATGAACAATTGGAATTTAAAATTTTAAACATATCATCATTTAAATTAGCACCCCATTAAAATGATTTAGGTATAAATATAACAAATTATGTGCAAGATCTATATAAGGAAACTTCCAAAGCTCTGATGAAAGAAACTAAATATCTAAATAAATATATTCCATGTTTGTTATATAGAAAGACTCAATATTGTTAAGATATCAATTCTCCTCAAATTGATCTAAAGATTCATTGCAATCTCAATAAAATCCTAGTAATTTATTTTTGTATATTAACAAAGTGATTCTAAAGTTTATATAAAAAGGCAAAAGACCTAGAATAACCAACCCAACACTGAAGAATAATAAAGTCAAAGGACCAACACTACCTGAATTTAAGACTCAATTACACAGCTACAGTAATTAAGATCGTGTGGTATTGACAAAATAATAGACAAATAGATCATAGAAATAATAGAGACCCCATAAATGGACTCATACAAATCCAGTCAACTAATCTTTGGCAAAGGAGCAAAGATAATTCAATGATGAAAGGATATTCTTTTTAACAAATCATGTTGGAACTACTGGACATTCATGCATGAAGAAATAAACCCAGTCCTTGCATTTTTCATAAAAATTAACTCAAAATGGAGCAGAATCCTAAATGTAAAATTCAAAACTATAAAACTTCTAGGTAAAAACACAGGAAAAATCTAGGTGATCTTAGGTTTGGTGAAGAGTTAGTTCTTAAATACAACCCCAAAAGTATAGCCCGTGAAAGAAAAAAATTATGTTAGACTTAAGGAAGATTAAAAATTCTGCTTTGCAAAAGACACTTCTGAAAATGAAATGGCAAGTCACAAACTGAGAGAAAATATTTGCAAAACATATCCAATAAAAAACTTGTATCCAAAATATACAAAAAACTCTTAAAACACAATAAGAGAACAAACAACCAAATTTAAAAACAAGCAGAAAATCTGAAGAGACACTTAACCAAAGAAGTTATACAGATAGCAAATAAGCATATGAAAAGATATTCAACATCATATGTCATTAGGATATTGCAAATTAAAACAACACTGAGATACCAGTACACATCTTTTAGAATGACTAAAATCTAAACTCTGACAATACCAAATGTGAGCAAAGATGCAGAACAATAGGAACTTTCATTCATTGCTGATGGAAATGCAAACTGGTATTGCCATTTTGATCTTACCATAAGATCCAGCAATTGTACTCCTTGGTATGAAACTTAACTCCATAAAACATGCACACGAATGTTTATAGCAATTTTATTTCAAGTTGCCAAAACTTGGAAACAACCAATGTGTCCTTCAATAGGTGAATGGGTAAACAAACTGCATTACATCCATATGGAATATTCAGTGATACCAAAAAAAAAAAAAAAAAAAAAGGTATCAAGCCATGGAAAAACATGGAGAAATTTGGTATGCATTTGCTAAGTAAAAGAAGCCAGTTTGAAAAGGCTACATACTATATGATTCCAACTACATGACATTCTGGAAAAGGCAAAACTATAGAGACAATGAAAAGATCAATAGTTGTCAGGGAAGGAAAAAGGGATAACTAGGTGGAATACAGGTAATCTTTAGGGCAATTAAACTATTCTGTATGATACTGTAAGGATAGATACAAGACATTATGCATTTTTCAGTACTCATAGAAGTGTACAACAGAAAGAGTGAACCTTAATAGAAACTATGTACTTTTGTGAACAAAAAGCATATCAGTATTGGTTCATCAATTTTATAAATGTGCCACACTAATGCAAGATGTTAATAATACGGAAAATGTGGGGAAAATATAGGAACCCTATGCTCTCTGTATCTCAGTAGTTTCTACTCAAATTTCCTATAAGCTTAAAGCCATTCTAAAAAAATAAAATCTATTAATTAAAAATTTTAAAAGTAATGCCAAAGCTAAACTCTGCATTTCTTATGAAAAGATCTATTAGACATATGAGTGAGAGAACAGAGCAATAGCAGGGAAATGTATAAAATATGCTGTCTTTCATGTAAAAATGGGGGAAAAAATAAGACAGCACATTCATATTTGTTTGTTTATGCATAAAAAGCTTCAGAAGAATATCTAAGAAACTAACAGCAGTATTACCTGTGGGCTTGGTGGTTTAATTGGCTGGATGAGGATACTAATAAGAAAGCAAATTGTAAATCTGTCATGTGATTATAGCACTATTCTATTTTTTAATTATAATTTAAAAAAAAAGCAAATCCTTCAGAAGGTTTGTCTCACCTCTAAGGGAAACCCAAACCTGAACATTTCAGAACTAATACAATATTTTTGTTTAATTCTCTAAAGAGCCCTCTGGAATTTATCTTGAAGAAACTTTCATATGTGCACAGTATACTTAAGGAAACTACAAAGATATTCATTGCAGCATCATTTTTAATAGCCAAAATTTTGGAAACACCTAAATATGCACTGACAAGAGGAATTGGTTAAGAAAACTGTAATATAGACATACTAGAAATTGCAAAGGACCAGTTAAAAAGAATAAAGTAGATTTATATGCACTGATGTGGAAATGTCCACAATGTATTGTTAAGGCAAACAATAAAGTTGCAGAAAAGTGTGGACAGAAATTTTTAAAGTATAATATAATTTTGTTTGTAAATACAATAAATAAAGATCGGGAAGGATATACAAGAAACTGAAAACAGTGCTTACCTCAGGGGAAGTATGTGGGGTTTTAAGGGCAGAAAGGGAGAGGTTTACTTTTTGCTCTTTCTACTCCCTATTGTTTGACTTTTTTTTTTTTTCCTGCAACTAGGATGTATTACATTTTATACATGAATAAAAATATAAAGATTTTTAAAAACCCAGTGGAGTGTTCGTGTCCAGAAGCAGCAGCCATCTCAGGGCCTGTTTGCCATTACCTCTGTTCATTTCTTTTATACCAGGAAGGGCTAAAGGAACCTCAGTGTTCTCCATAGCATTGTTAACCGGGGCACTGAATCTAACTTGCTATACCCTGTAATTGGATCCTTCCAGTAAAGCTGCCTCAATAAAATGTCCCAAGTGCTGCAGCCAAGTGTTTAGGAGGCACATAGGACCCTGGTGGAAGCTTTGGGGGTGGGGAAGGGGGCCTGGGCCTGGGGCCTGGGTCTAAAATACTGTAGGAGGCATGCATTAACGTCCCAGCAAGCTTAACTAGCAACAGAGGAGCATGTCTGCATTTTCCATGCAGGCTTAGGGAGACTTGTTTGCAAGGCTCAGGATCCCTGGTGAGCAGTTTTCTGTGGCTTCAGTTACAGCACAATTGCAAAAGTATTAATGCAATGAGACTTTTGTATAACTACATTAAGAAAGGGGAAATTTAACTCTGCGATTTATCCAGCAGGCATTCATAACTGTTAATAATGAATATATCTCAAGAAGGAAGTGATTGTTGATAATTATTCCCTAAATTGCACCTTGTGCAATACCTAAAGTGATGGGCAGAGAAAGGCCTACAACTTCCTGTTTCCTTGGTCTGCAATCATGATGTAGGTTCCATTCATATGGTCTTTTCTTTTATTGTTTCATCTCCAGGGGCCACATATTCCCTTATGATCTGGGGAATAAGTTCTCTACCTTGGTCATTTTTGTCTTAAGATTTCAAAGCCCAAGAGCTGAATCCAGATGTGGCCTTTTAAATCGTGCCAGCTTAGAGTCCCAGAGTGTTTGTGTTTAACACTTGTCTGTCTCACTCCCCTTTGTTCACACAAAGGGAACAGAGGTCTTCAAGGATGAAATTACCCAGAGGTGTCAGGCACAGAGTTGGTACTGAACTTAGGTCTCTGGAATTTTATTCCAGATTTCTGGGGTCATGTTCATTCATTCATATTTTCATCCATTTCTTCATTCAATAAACACTTATTGAACAACTATTATGCACAGAAGAAAGATAACATTATAGTTAAAAGTGCCAACTTTGGAACCATATTGCCTAAGTTATTCAGATGATACTTTGCAGGAAAAGAAAAAAGTCAAATAACTAGAAAGAGTAAAAAAGTAAACCTCTCCTTTTCTACCAATACTTTTTAGCTGTGTGACCTTTATTAAGTCACAGAGCCTCTTTGTATCTGCTTCCCCCAAATTAAGTGAGAATAATGATGGAGCCTCATAAGATTGTTGAGAACACATGTAAGAGGCTTAAAACATCTTGTAGTATAAAAAGGGTAGCTACTACTTTTATTGTTACTCTTATTCTTATCATTTTTATCATTATGTACCAAGTATTATGCTGTAAACTTTGAACACAATGATAAAAAAAACAGTAAGAGATCTGCCTTCACAAAGTTTACAGACTAGTGGGGGCCTAAACATTAATCAAATATGGAGAACCACAAAAACAAATTGCGAGATTGTCATTGTGTGACTAGTGCTTCAAATGAGATATGCTAAGTATGGTAGCTGGGGCCAGAGCAGAGGAGTGTAGAGGGGTAGAGAACTGGGATTTATTTTAGTCAGGATAGTCAGATAAGGCTTATCTGGGGAAATAATACAGTTCTGAAGTGTAAAGAAGGAATTTCCTGGGCAAAATGGGAAAAGAAGAGTCTGAGTGAAGGAAAAGAATGTGCAAAGGCCTTCTGGCAGCTGGAATGCAGTACCTACCTGAAACTATAAAAATGCATGTGTGGTTGGAGCATAGATATCAAAGATGGGGCAAGATTAAGTTGAATTCTTGTATGCATCACATCTCCTGGGGCCTGATAGGCACTTTAATATTGAATTTATCATTATCCTAGTTACAATAGGAAGCCATTAATGAGTTTTCAGCAGGGGAGTGTCATGATTTCCATTTTGGAAAAATCTCTCTGGCTGCTAAATGAACAGATTGAAAGTATGATCCTTTTTGAGTATCTATTGTCTTTCTGTGTTGGTACTCATTTCACTGTAAATAAATGGAGGAGGACGTGCATCCCAGAAGAGAAGTCAGTGATCTTCACAAAAGCTGATATCAGAGAGAGACCTAGAGAGGATGATTGTGGGAAGTGGAATAGGAGAATGCAAATTTAGCCTATTTGCCAACTTAGGGTATTGCACATCTAGTCCTCCTTCTCTAAATGGTCACCACATCACACAGGAACAGGAGTAATTTGTTGCAAGCAGTGAAAACTGGTTCTGGATGCCTATAGCAAAAAGGAGATTTGTTGAAAGATATAGAGGTATCCCAGGATCAAAGGAAGTTTGCAAAACCAGGCTCAAAATGAATAGAACCCAGGTGACTCAAAGCATCTTGGCAGAGGAGCCAATGGAGAACACATCCCCACCTCTCTCTCTCTCCAAAAAGTAATTGGAATGGATGTTAAACAACCAAAAACAACAGACACCCACTAGAGTATAGTTCATGGAAGCATCTTCATCTCCCAATACCTAATCATGTCTAACACCCTAGGCCTCTCCCCACCACCCTCTACTGAGATTTCCCAAGGAGCCTTCAATCACTGTCAATCAGACACCAACGCTCTTGCTTGAATACTCCCAAGTGCCTCTCACTGCTCTTAGGATAAGGAATAGACTCTTGAGCATGGCCAAAGGCCCTCCATGATCTGTCCTGTTGACCTCTGACCTCAATTCTTCCCTGTCTCCTTTCTCTCACTAAACTCTGGTCTACAGTTCTTCCTGGTTCTCTAACACATCAAATTCCATTTTCCATGGGGCCTTTTGCACTTGCTCACCCTCCTGTCCAGAATGTTTTGCTCTAGAACTTTGAATGGCTGGCTTTTTCTTAACATTCAGGCCACAGGGAGAGCTTCCAGACCATCCAATTTCAATTGCTACCTCTCCATCTGTCACCTTCCATGACAGCACTTGATTGGTGTTCTTTAAGTCACTTATCACTCTCTGAAATTATTCATTTTTTTGTTTTCTTAATTTTATCCATATTCCCCAGCTAGTAAGAGAGGACTATTGCAAATCCAGGTGACTATTCTATCCCTAGTGCTAAAAGATTGCCTGGTAGTCAGTAAATTAATTCAGTGAATGAATAAATAAACGTACATTATCTAAGGCAAAGGAAACTCATGTTTTGCCAGCCCTCAATACTTTATCGGAGGTGTGAAATGACCAGAATTTTTGCTGTGATTCATCTCCCAATTGCTGAGTTGCAATTCCCCCAGTTCACAGCCAAGTAGTATCAGGTGACCATAGACTCAAAAAGGTATCATAAATTGCTTAATACGTTTTCTTCTGGGGCTTAGGCAATGAACTTGATATTTACTGTTTGGCAAAGCCTTTCTGTTTTTCTTTGTTGGTAGGTGTAAGTTGATTTTTGCAGCCAAAAACACCTCTTTCTGGCTGGCTTCCCCATTTTTCTCCCTTTTACTAGCATACCCTGGAGTGGTATAACCAAGCTGAGGTGAGTTATGTGCAGGGAAATGGGCCTTAATGAATAGAAAATCCATGGAATTCATTTGATGTTAGCACATTAACACTCTCTTTGCCAAGTCTTCCAAATTTCAGCTTTCTCCCACAAAATAAATAAATAAATAAATAAATAAATAAATAAATAAAGTGGAGGAGGGAATATCTTTCTCAAAGACCACAATCTTGAAATTACATAAGCAATTCTACACATTTTTTAAAAAATGAAATGTGCTACAAAGCAGTCAACCATCACCAACAAACCCCAGATCTAAATGTCAACAAGCCCCATTGGTACAGTATATTGGCTAGGAGCTTGGGCCATGACGTCAGTCCTTGATGCTGTAGCTTACTGGCCATGAATTTGGAGCAAGGAACTTAGCCTCCCTAAGTCTCAGATTCCTCATCTGTTAAATAAGGGCAATAATAGCACCTACGTCATATTGTTAACCATTGTTAGGATGAAATGAGATGGATATATGTCAGGTGCCTAGCATAACACAAGCAGAGTAACAATTCTATGCACATTCTCGGAAAACTACATAAATAAGTGACATTCCACCCTCCCCGCGTTTTAGTCTCCATTTCCCACAATATCTTTCCATGCTATGCTCCCCTTTGAGAATGCTGAATAATGGGATCAATTTGGACAGAAATATAGGTGTGATTGTGGTTGTGCTCCAGCTTTCCTGAGCCCATTCTCCTGATAAAGGACAAACATTTCTGTATTAGAAATGTCCTGATATACTACAGGTCACGGTCTTTTTCTCATCAAATAGAGAAAATAATATATCCTGTAAGCTGAATGTGGAGTACAAATATTCTTGAGAAGTCTCTGGAGAGTCCTTTGCATGTTCTTCACCAGGTCTTGGACATACCACATTAAATAAGACATGGACCCTGCCTCCATGGGTCTCAATAGGCTCACTTCAGTTCTCAACTCTGCCACTCACTAGCAAAAACATGGGCAAGTTACTCGCCTTGCTGAACCTCAGCTCTCTCTTTTACAGAATGTAGAAAGTGATGTCTGAAATCCCATACTCTCATATTGAAATAGGACTTGAACAAGGTGAGTTTCTCTAATGGTCAGAAAGCAACTCTGGTTAACATAAGTGGAAAGGTACTTTTATAAGGGTGTCACGTTACTCAAAGTATTAGCCCCCAAACTCAAAAATCAGGAAAACAACCCATATCCAAGGGATCCACAGCTGATTTCAAAAGGAACACCCCAGGGAGAATATGACCATTACCAGTAACCAGTGCCACCACCACAGAAAGTTGCAGCCATTGCCACTAGGTCCACTACTATGAATAATTCTATCTAAATGACATCCCCAGCTCACAACCCAAAGGGCTGAGTAGGAACATCCAGATGGCTGAACCGAGATCATCAGCCCACTCCCTAGCTGCCAGGGGTTGACAAGAAGGGAATCTAGATCCTATCAGCTTCCAACATGGGAGGGAGAGCACTACCTTCCTCCAGGAGTTTAACAGGAGAGATCTCCACAGAGGAGAGGTATTTGGTTGCTGAACATTCCCCTAAATAGTAAATATCCCTTGAAGCCTATAAAAGTACTCTGCACACAGTTGACTGCTATATCTTTCTGAATCATACCCACTGGACAGAGTTCAATTGCCTATGAGTGGGGTTGATTAGGACTTACAGACCTAAGGAGCACATTCTATTGTGTTTTAAGAGAAAGAAGGATGAATTATCCATATATGAAAGAGATTTACTGTAAGAACCCATGGGCATTTCCTAGAAAAATTCCAATAGTTTCATGCTGTTAGGACAAGTCATTTGTGTAACTTCTACAGGGAAATGGCTTATTGCTTTATTCACTAATATCAACCTGTCATCTCGTTACTATTGATTAGCACTGAGTGGCCGACGGCATGTTGGCAGAGAGCTGGTTTCTCCAAGATTGGCTGACCAGCAAATCTTCTTACCCAGAACCAGGTACTTTCTGAAGCCCTAGAAAATTCTCCAGCCAATGGTTTCTTCCCCTACTTCCTTCTCTGCTTCAGGGGGGAAAAAATGAAATGCACAACATGTATGAATTGAGGGAGAGAAGTATTTTAACATTGCTGGGAACTTGTTAAAGGCTACCTTCACTCAATAAATATATTTGTTATGCAGTGCTGGAAAATTTTGGAAGAAGGACAGGAAAGAGGAGAAACAATAGCTATCTTTGGAGCCTGTGTCTTGCCTGGAGTCCCTCACCACCCTGACACCCTGCCAAAAGCACGCTTTCTTGCCACTGTCTCAATCTTCCCACCTATATCCCTTTATAATAAGCAGCCTAGAGTGCTGTCATTTAATACACATACACACGGCTCCCCAGAGCTTGGAAACTCTCGTGCAACTGTCTCCTTGATAGGCATCTAAGAAACAAATGAGGAGAAAGGATGTCTAAAGGCTCCATTAACATTGTTAGGTTAGAAACGTTGACAATAAGTCGATTCTTTTTGACATGAGTGTCCTGGTAATGAAGGGACATTTCTACATGACTCTTCCTAATGTAAGATAAGATATGGATGGCCTCTGATTTTTTTGACACATGTCCAGTATATCAAAGGGGTGGGAACTGGTACAAAAAAATATATAGGTTGCTTCAGTGACACATTAATAGGAGCCTGGGTTGGGAGATTAATGATAATGCTACCTTGCACTTGAGTGTTCTGGCAGCTCACCTGGGAATGAAGGCCGGAATTCCCACAAGAGGGACTAGAAGACCCAGGGGCCATCACCTAACACCCAGATGGAGTTCTTTCATTTGCGCATAATCCTGGAAAACCACCAGGAGGAGAGGAATTGTTCATGCTCTAGAATATCACTTTTCATTTACCTCTGGCTGCGTTCTGAGTGGGGGTAACTGTACGGGCCTGGTTCTGATTTGTCCCCATCTCCAACCCCCAAAAGGATCAGCTGGAATTGGTAGCAGACAATAGTTAAGCTATGTATGTGAGATAGGCTGCCAAGGCAGAATGGAGAACCAGGCAAGAGTGGTAGAGATACAGCTTTTTCAGCATCTAGTTATCTGCAGACACTCAGACCTGCCTACAGAGCTCAAAGAGGTCTTAAGAGGGTCAGATTTGATTAAAAGCAAAACAAAATAAAATCCAGCCTCTGTGCTCCCAATGTTCCTTACCTTGCCCTTTTTTTTTTTTTCTTTTTCCATGGCACTTACCACCTTCTGACATACAATATAATTTACTATCATACTATCTTAGATTTAGCTACGCCTTATGGCATGGATCTTTGTTTTGTGTCTCCCAAGGTAGGCACATGGTGGGCACTCAATAAATACTTGTTGAATAAATGACTGATTCAAAATTACTGAAGGTCAAATATTTCTGTTTTTTAAAAAGATCATATAGCCCAGATAGCTTGGTTGGTAAAGCATGAGACTATTGAAAAAAAAAAAAAAAAGCTACAAAATAAAATTAGTCAATTCAACGCTGGCAACTTAATCATGCTGTTTGAATGAGGTAATGAATAATTATTATTATTGTTAAATAAGTAGTTGTCAAAAAGATTCAAAGGAAAAAAGCAAGTACTTTGGAAAAGGTAAGCATCCTATAGAAGCCTACTAAAAGCAAAAGATTGCTAGGCTTGCCCTCTGAAAATTTGCTTATTCACTCTCATACATTTATTCCCCTTTTGATAATAATACAAACAGTTCTAGTACTAGTAAAAATAATAATAGCCAATGTTTATCAAGACCGGACAATGTACCAAGCATGGGACAAAACTAGATGCATTATCTTACTTAATGCCCCCAGCAACGTCCTGGAGCACCTGACAAGATTATCATTCCTGTTTCACAGAGAGATTGAATAATTCCTTCAAGATCACACGGTTTGTGTGTGTCGAGGCTGAGCATTCAACCCAAATGTTTCTCATTCTGGGCTACAACTTTAGGCCCTAAGTCATATTTTCTGTTTTTGCATCCTCTTTTTCTTTCTTTCTCTTTCTTTCTTTTCCTCTCTCCTTTTTTTCTTTCTTTGTTTCGTCTCTTTGTTTCTTTGTTTCTTTGTTTCTTTCTTTCTTTCTTTCTTTTCCTCTCTCTCTCTCTCTCTCTCTCTCTCTCTCCTCTCTGTTTTATTTTGCCTTTTATTTACTCCTTTTTCCTCTGGCCCATACCAGTAAAAGGAAAAATTAAGGAAGGGGAAGAAGTAATTTTTTTCTAGGAATGGGGAAAACAGAGAAAGTGGATACATTACAAGATGACCCATACATATACCTTCAGCCAATCTTCCCCGCAATGCACAATACTATAGATACAGTTAGGAGATTTGTATGAACTCAGATATGCTTATTTGACTCTCCATTTCTTTAATCAGTTTAACTGAAAAGGATTAAGAATATATTTCTTATCAAATAGCATGTCCCACCTGTGATCTGTGTACCTGATCTACCTCCTTTCTCATGCCTGATCTTAGTTCAATCAGTGACAGTCCCACCCCCAGCCTTACAGGGCAGATGGTGCCAGATGGTTAACTTACACGTTCTGCTATTGAAGCGCTGAGCTGTTGCCAAACTACCCTCCTTTGAGCCCTATGAGTTACTCAAAGATGCCTCAGGTGCCCCCAAGGGACAGGCTGTGAGGGGGCAGGGGACACTTTACCCACAAGGGCTCTGCTTTCATCTACTTCACACCTTGAATTTCTGAACCAGATTTGTTTGTAAAGATTCATCAGCAATAACAGAGAAAAGTATGAAATCACAAGATAGAGATGCACAGTTTACTAGAAAGAGCCCTTGGCTGACAGTGAAGGAAATCGGGTCCTGGTTCTCCCCTTGCCATGGCAAGGAACAAATCATTTAATCCTCTGAGACTCAGTTTCCTTGTCTGTAACAGAAGGATTTGAATTAAAATTTCTTAATTCGTTGTGACAAATGTACAATGCTAATGTTAACGACAGGGGAAATAATATAGAATACACAGGAACTCTCTAGAATTCCTGCAACTTCTTTATAAATGTAAAACTATGCAAAATTCTAAAAGTTTATTAAAATTTTTTAAATAGAATTTATAAGATAAGTTTCAGCTTTAAAAAATACACTTGCCATTATCCTTTAAAAAATTATCTTGGTAATTATCATTTACGGACTTTCAACTGTATCTGGAAATTCACAGAAGAAAACTAATTTCTGAAACTGTTTCAGATATTGCCTTATAAAGTTAAGCTCATCTGGATCCTGGGGTTTCCTACTTTGGGTATCTTTTGTGGTAGAACCTTGGGTTTCTTCAGCCACCCTTACTTTCCTGATCCTTCTTTACCATGGGTCTTCTAGCTGTCTTCCCAGTTTCAATTCTTTTGAATTGAAAGTACTACATAGAAAATAAATCATTTTTATGTGCCTACTACATCAGTTCACAATATGAACCACAATTATATACAGTTAGATACAGAGCCATAGACATAGAGGACAGAGGTACATATATAGATACAGATATATATATATATATGGATAAATATATGTGTGGATATACATATACATATATACATATGGATATATATATGTCTATCTATCTATCTATCTATCTATCTATCTATCTATCATCTATCTACCTATCTATCTGTATCTTTACCTTTACTGTCCTAATGCTATTCCCTTAAAATCCTGCTGGTACCAAAATGAAGCAGACAGTTGAAGACTTGATTAAGTTTAATAAGAAAAGTCTCAGTTATCAAAAATAAACTTTTTCCTCTATCAAATTTCAGCCATTCGGTTTTACTATCATCTCCTTTGTTATTTCCAAATCCCCTATCAGCATAAAATTGCATGTAGTTGACTCCCAATTCTCCACTGAAGAAGTTCTTATTAAAAACATTACTGACAATTTTAATGTATATTGGGGCTTTGAGAGCATAGGGTGAAAGGAGAAGTGTGTTAACTCTAGTCCTTCATTGCACTGAAATGCCCTTCTCCATAGGCTTCTTGCTCTCTTTACTGACCCCAAATTCCTTAAAGATAGTTAATGACAGGGGCGCCTGGGTGGCGCAGTCGGTTAAGTGTCCGACTTCAGCCGGGTCACGATCTGCGGTCCGTGAGTTCGAGCCCCGCGTCAGGCTCTGGGCTGATGGCTCAGAGCCTGGAGCCTGTTTCCGATTCTGTGTCTCCCTCTCTCTCTGCCCCTCCCCCGTTCATGCTCTGTCTCTCTCTGTCCCCAAAATAAATAAACGTTGAAAAAAAAAATTAAAAAAAAAAAAAAAAAAAAAAAAAAAAAAGATAGTTAATGACAATGCACAGGCTTCCCAAACCCCCCAAACACAATCAATTCTGTGCGGCTTAGGCCAATCTATAAATTGGGTGTGTGAAACCAAACTGCACAGCTATCACTGACTAGAGTAGACCTAATGAAATCTTAGCTATTTGACCTGCTAACTTGAAAGGCCTTTAGAAAAAAGAAAATCCATTAATCAATTTGTTTCTTGAGGCAACTTAGCAACAGGGATCCCAGTGGTGGATTGGGTGCTTTTGCTAATAAGCAAGTTGGACTGAATGAATTGTTAGTTGCATCAACTTAATTTAACTTTTAGGATATTGATTTTCATTAGGAAGATTCAATGCAAACTTCCCACCCGTGTCTGAAAAAGGTACAGCTATTTTTTTCCCTTTTCAGACATGCTATGTTTCACATATATATCATGCTATCTACGGAATATCTCCAGAAGCCCATTACAATATGGAAAAATTGTGAAAGTTTGTTTGACACCCAGAACTCTCCTTTGTTAGGAAACCAGGACAGAATGTTTTCCAAGCCCCATACTTCAGACATCAATCCCCAATTTTTTTGTTGTTTTAATTCATACCCACCACAAAGCTTTCTCATTGCATCTTCCATATATATATCTCCACTATCCAAGGATATTTTGGTTTAGCTTTCATTTGTTCATTCATTCATTCATTCATTCATTTGTTTGACAAATATTTATTTAGCATCAGTTATATCCAGGTGTTATACTAGGTGCTAGGGATACTTTGGTATGGTAAAAAGGCTTGTGGAGCTTAGAATCTAGTGAGAAAGACAGATAACCAACAAGTAAGTAAATACAGAATTGCCTTACATAATTGCTATATGTAAGTGTGGTAAATGCTATAGCAGAAACCAAAAGGGAGCCTAACAGAATAACAGGAGAGAACCAACTTAGATACGATGGCCAAGGAGGAATAAAAACTAACATTTATTGAATGTTGCCATAATTACTTTACATATATTTTCCTTATTTAAACTTCCTAACAACCCTATGGGATGGATATCATCACAACCCACATTTTTTTTTTTAAAGAAGAAACTGAATAACAGAGAGGTTAAGGAATTTGCCCAAGACCATATAGCTAGTGATTAGCAGATTTGAATTTTAATCCTGGCAGACCTGCTCTGGAGTCTACATTCAACCACTACACTATCCTGCCTCCCTGAAGAGATGTTATTTATGCTGACACCTGAAAGTGTGCAGTGAGGTACCTACACAAGGAGAAGGGCAGACTGTTCAGTGAAATCAGAACAGCGTGCATAAAGATCCAGAGGCAACAAAGCAGTTGGCAGGCAAGAAGGCGGGCAAAGCAGCAGTATAACTGATAAGAGATGAACTTTATTTTCTGTATGTTGACTATGAAAACATTTTAATATGTGCTCTTAAAACTATGTATCAGTCCCAAACCAGAGATTCTGAAACATCGCAGTTGAAGTTTGTCATCAATGGACTCATTAGACCACTGATAGGTTAATACTGAACTCCAAGCTAATCAGTACCTACAGAGCTTCTTTAACTCTGCAGAGAGAGCCCTTCAACCATTTTATTTGGTTTTGTAAGCCTGTTTAGCATCAATCCATGAGACCCAATCTGAACTTCTTGAAGAGAAGTCACCATCATAGTCCTCTTTGTGGCCTCAATCCCTTAGAACAGTACATGGCACATAGAAGCTGCTCAATAAAGGAGGAATAAATGACTAATAAATTATAGTGCCCTGAATATAGCACAGATGAATGAATGAGAAAATCCGAAGGAAACAGTAGGGAAGAGCTTATTGTATCCCAGTGTTGGGGCCTGGGGGTCAGGGCAGAGAGTCACCAGTGGGAGCTGGGTGGGGGATGAAATTACTCAAAGTTCAAGGTAAACATCCCCTCACCTATCCACGGACTGGAATTATAGGAGTATCGCCTTGGTTTTCAGTTTCCCCTCTGCCTGGAGAGAACTGTGTTTATGGACCTATTCAGCTGCTGGGAGTTCCAGTGGGAGATGACTTCAGAAGTGTGATATTTAAGAGCGGGAGGAAGGAACGGCTCCATAAGGATGCCGGGCCTCTATTTATTCCACTCCGTATGCCAGGCTCCAAGCCTTCTCGGCTGATTCCCATTTGTCTTTCTCCTGTGGAATATTTCAGATTTACAGTGCCATCTGTTGAGGAGCACAGGCCCAGGACGTCACGGTTCAGCCTGCAGCCCTTCTGCCGCCCAAGGCGGGGAGGCGGCCCCAGAGTGCAGCGGCTGGTGCCAGGCTCGTGACTTCCCTGCCCGCACCAGGCTGAGTGATGGATTAGGGCCCCCGCCAAGCCCCCTCCTCTTACTTCTGTATCTGCATTGGTGGCCTAGGCTGATTTCTGGTCCTCCTTGTTCATCTGCACCTTACATTCATATTCTCTCTCTCTCTCTCTCTCTCTCTCTCTCTCCCTTTCTCTCTCTCTCTCTCTCTCTCTCTCTCTCTCTCTCTCTCTCAAATTTTCCCTCTCTCTCCACATTGTCTCCTGGCTTGGATCTGGGCTCCCTGGGCCTTTTCTCTACTGCACTGTACATTAACTCCTCTCCATTCTGGCATTTTCAGAAACTGCCTTTGCCAGGGCTCTAGGGGGTGGCTGCTGAACTCTACGACTCTGACTAAGGAATACTGTCACAAAATTGCTAGGTATCAGTCAGACACCAAAGGGCACAATGCTTCAAACATTTGGATGCTTTTTGGGAGGATTTGGGGTCTATCCATTTGTCCCATTTCATCCAGGAAAGCCTCTTTATTTCCAAAGCAAAACTATCTGCCTGGAATTGATGCATAAAAATGTACCCCAGCTCCTTTTGCACTGCAGGCACCAGTGCAATCAACAGGCCACATGCATGCCCTAGAATTTGCAACTGAGCCATCTCCAGCTACCCAGACTGGAGAAGTAACAGGCAGAAATGCAGGACTGATGGGCAGGAGCCTGCTCTGTCATTCAAGGTGCATCACGTCCTGCCTGAACAGCACATTCATCTTTTCAGAGTGCCTTTCTTTGTCCATGCGTCTTCTAATAAGATCCCATAATAACCCTGGGAAACACACAGTGGGCCTCATCACTCCCACTCTCATCTGGCTGATGAGATTCAAGCAGGATACATGATTTGCCCAAGGTCACATAGTTTTTGTTTTTTCCGTTTGTTTTGATTTTGTTTTTGTTTTTGTTTTTTGTTTTGTTTTGTTTTTTTGTGGCACATCTTCCAACTCAAAATCCACTGTTCTTCCCTCGGGATCAGATTTGTACTCCTCATTTTCACTTTTCTTACCCATAAAATAGTCATGCTTACATCAGTACCGCTTGGTACATAACCAAAAGCTTGACTTTACAGTATACCTTTGGGGATCTCAAAGCCTTAATTTAGGAGTATTAGAGTAATTTTAGTAATCTGCACAGAACCAGGTTAGAATCATATGAACATGGACTGGTTCAGTTTCTTTTAACTAAGTCTGCAAATGCGGGTGCTAAACAGTTTGTTAAAAAACAGTAGTAATAATAGTAGTAACAACTAACATTTAATAAGTTTTAACCCTATGCCAAGAACTCTTATGCCTTCCATGAACTTAAATTTCAAAATGACTCTACATGGTGGGTAATACTCTCTTTACCATTTTACAGAGAAGAGAACTGAGGCAAAGAAGCCCAGTAGCTTGCATAAAATCTTAGTTAGTTTGTAGTTGAGGCAGGATTTGAACTCTTAACCACAGAGGCCATTCTCCTAATCTTTTTCACTACAATTTAAATAAGAAGGTCAATGGAACAAAGGGAAATTGAGGAATCAGATATTTAAACAATGAAAGAAAAAATATCAAGAACTCTTAAACCAGTCTTCTGTACATGATGCACTATGTATAAAGAATTCTCTGTTCTTTAAAGCAAGCCCTGGAAAATTATATCAGATACTCTCAAGTCAGAGAATATTAAAGAAATTCCATGATAAAATCAGAAAAAGAGATTAGGGGATTTTTTCCCCTAATCAGACTAGTACTACTGAATTACTGTGTTACTTTTCTCTACTTGGATTCCCACCATACTATCAGCCTGCCTGTCATCCAGGATGTATTCTATATTTTATAGCAGCTGTGTAATAATAGATAAATCCCATCACACAGTCTGTTTACAGGATACCTCAGTACCCTCTCTATTTGCATGTCCAAGATTACAATTTTAACACTGCAAATAAAACATCATGGGCTTGGAGCACATGGGTGGCTCAATCGTTTAAGAGTCAGACTCTTGATCTGACTCTTGATTTCAGCTCAGGGTGTGATCTCCTGGTTATAAGATTGATCCCCATGGCACTGGGCTCCCGGCTTAGAATCTGCTTGAGATTCTCTCTCCCTCTATCTCTGCCCCTCACCTGATTGCATGCGCACGTGTGTGTGTGTGTGTGTGTGTGTGTGTGTGTGTGTGTGTCAAAAAAAAAAAAAAAAAGAAAAGAAAAAGAGAAAGAAAAAAATCATGCGCTAAAAAAGCCATGAGATGTGATTAAAAGCCAATGGGCCAAAAAAGGCAAATATAGCAAAACAAGTTGCTCACTTCCATGAAAACAAATAAAATGTTAAAATGTAACAAAGTCAGCAATTTCTTTTAGTGGCAGCAGAGATCACCTTTCCTACAACAGACCCAACTACGTGAAAGCCTAACTCTGAGCCATACAGCTATGTCTGAAAACAGTGGAGCCACGGTGTGGGAAGAGATTAAAAGGGCAGCCAACCATAGCTCTATAGAAAATCTTCAAAATTCCTAACAATTCACCAAAAAATGCAAATAAACTAATCATCAGCCTAGTCCTAAATTTAAAAGGTTCTCTCCAAACATATACTTTATACATTTTTGCTGAGATGTGAATTAATATCTTCTTTTTTGTCCTTAATAGAGAGCAATGAACACTTAACTCAAGATAATGTCTATGAAAATACTGGGGGAAACCATTGAAAAAGTTTGCAATATCATGTTCAGATCTTTGCAAAATTTCCATTTTATTTTCACATTTGCCTCTCTTTAAAGTGAAAACAGTTAATCCAGAGAAAAGCAGATACAGTTTATGTGAGATTACCTTTCTTTAACCTATTCAACTTTTTATACTAAATCTCTTTAGGGAAAGGAATGATGCTAAGGATAAAGGGCTCATTGGGTTATTTAGAGTGATTCCAAGGTAGGGAAGATAAAGCATCCTTCTAGAGTGGATAAAGAAAATGGTGCCAACCAATTCCAAACACAACATGAATTTGTGGCCCCACCTATGAGGCCCAAGTTCCCAATTATAAAGAAAAAGAAGATTGGAGAGACTTATTAAGCAAGGTGACTCAAAATCCAGCTTTGATGACTTAAGCATAAGTGCATCAGCAAGCTGTGGATTAAATTTCCTTTAACATCCATTAGGTTTAGGAATACTAGAAAAAGGAGATTAAGGGGGAAAAATGTGCTTTCCATTTCCTTCTCCCAATGCTCGAGTAAAAAGTGCCTGAAGACATTAAAAATCAAAACACACAACCAAAAATTTACAAACCTCAAACAGATTTTGTTCTTAAAATATCTGAAAGCAAAGACAGAAGCATGAGAGAAAGAGAGAGAGAGGAAGAGAGAAGGAAAGACAGAAAGAGAGAATAGGAAAAAAACTTAGAGCTTCATTGAAATCCTACCTTGCATTGTGAAAGCAAAGGAATTCTGACACAGTATAATGTTTTTCTCTGTCATCACCACAAATCTATATTTCAAGCTCGGAACCAGCATATTGTTTCCATTGAGTGGGATTAGCAAAATTTGTTTCCAGGAAAACTTTAAAACTAGCCCCAAATTTAAGTCTCCATCAGTTAGGTCATAAAGAGAAGCAATCACTCCCAAACTTTGATGGCTGTTCATAGTGTCATTTGCTGCTTCACATCTGTTTAACTCGGAAGTGACGTCCCCAATTGAGTGTGTTTTCAGCAAGTTCCCCATGAAATGACTTCAGTTTTATGTATAGATCATTGTGTACATTTCACGAATTCATAGAGAGCTAAAATAAATAGACACTTTCAAGCTTCACAGTTTCCAATCTGATATTTTTCCAAATACAGGAGAAAAAGAAACGGGCAGGGGGGAGAAGAGAGAAATGATTGAACATTGTGCCTTTGAAGAAAATACGGCAAAAAGTAGAAAGGATTATTTTGAAGCTGTAAAAGTTCTGGACAGATTCCCTTTACAGGTCATTATAGCATAAAGTATTATTGTTCTTTTTACAGAGACTGGCTCATTTTACTCTCTCCTATAGATGGTTCAGCTGTTATGTTCCAGAAGTCCCCAGTTTCACTGCTTCCTTGGCCAGCCAGGGCAGATGCTATAATTCTTCGTCGCTTTCCTATACACAAAGGTAGGACTGTCAGCCTTTCACCAACAGACAGGAGGGTTGTCTTCACTCACGGGTTTTATCATTTCTGCACAACAGTGAATTGATTCTTACCCCACTCCAGAGCTGAGCCTGGTGTGGTGGGAATTCCAGGTCAGAGGTAAAAGCAAATGTTTCTGGAGACGCTGGAGAAGGGAGGGGGAGTTTAATCTCAATCCTCCTGATTTAGAGTCCTGGGGTAAATGCCACTGTAACAAGGCTCCAAACCAACAACAGGATGACATAAGCTCTTCCATTTCTAACCCAGTTACCCACCAGAACCCAAAGCATCCTGAAGCTCATGATGTATAAATTTAATTTCTCTTTTATGGCCAGAGCAGTATTTTCCATGATTTATAAATCATTTGGCCGGTGATTTCTTTGAAATCTTTGCCTCATTTATGCTCTTGACCTCTTGACCTCCTGATACATTTATTTATGCCAGAGATCTCTCTGCAGTGGTGCAGTTTAATGTCATTTGCCTGAGACTGGGTGGCTGAGAGGCAAAGAAACAAAGACAAACGTTTACAGAGGTTTGTGATGCAAAAACGTGTGTTTAAAAAAAAGGATAAACAAAAGAAATTGTGAACACTTAAAACGTATTATTCCTGCACTATTGATTTATTTCAGGAACCCTTTATTTATTGAATACTTTATGGGTATCTGATTATATGGCAGTTGATGGGGCAATGAGAGAACACTGATCCTCACAGCAAAAATATTTGCTGTAAATGTCATGACATGCCTTGTCTATAATATGATTCTTTCCAGATGGTTATTTTTCAAGTTTCAGAAATGGAAAAATATGCCTTAAGACAAGCGTACATAAAAATAATGCCTTTCTTCTTTGTCTCTTTCTGATTTTCATTTATTAATCTTTGCTGTTCACTACGGAGCAATGTGCTAAAGAAATCTGGTCAGAATGACATCTGATTAATTGGGCAGGGCACTTCCTACATAGCTCTTTGCTGATAACCCAGCTGTCCAAGAACCATTTCATTATAAGAGATGCAGAGGCAGGCGACAGTCACAAAACCACTGGGAAGCTGGGTCTGCTCTAACAGATTGGCACAATTTGTATCACTGGTGCTCAGAACCTACAGGGCTTGCATAGCCCAGAGCCAAGGACAGGCTCTGCCTCTCGGGACAACCTGTATTTCTCTATGCCATTTACTCATTATTGAAACGCTGTGAAGAAAATGGCTCCTCCTCAACACCCCCTACTCTGGCTTTATATATATACTAAGATGCATACCCACACACACATACACACACATAGCCAGATACCGTTTTACAGACATATTCTAGAGATAAAATATAATATTCTGGTAGCTGTCACAGCTAAAGTGAACAATGCACTAATGTTGAGCAACTGATTTTCAATGTTTTGGAAAGCTAAGTGTTTTAGCAGCCATGGCTGCTCCGTTTTCCCAAGAAAGTATGTCATTTGCACATTCAATTACATGAATTCAACCACTGTATATGATCTTGGTGGGAAAAATAATGATAGGGAAAGATATAAGAATCACATACACAGCGTGTGTGATTTTTGCCCTCCATTCCTCTCCAAAGACACAAGTAACACAGTGACGGTGAATCAGGCAACCTGAATCGGCGGTTCTCCCTATCTCTGGTTTTGGTTTCCTCGTGCCTCTCACATTGTGAGCCTTTTGCTGCACTGAACCTGGTTCAAGGATAAAGCTGACGACATCATTTTCTCCCCATATATGCTGATGCTACACCTGAGTGCTTTAAAATTGGGCTAATTGCAACCCATGTCAAGCTAGGATTCCTGTGTGAACAGGCAGAATGAAAGGTACTGAAAAACATCAAGTAAACCAGAGAGTAAAAAGTCCAAAGGCAAAACAGAGGCACCAAGTAAGAATCAAGTTCCAGCAATCAGAAACACAAAGGTCAAAGTCAGGAGAAGGTGACAAAATGTTAGCGCCAGTTATTTCAGAATAGTAGCTATTTTCTTCTTCATGTATTTCTCCATTTTACAACTTGTCTGCAATAAGCATGGGTTGGCTTATGATGAGAAGAAAAGACACTGACGATGAAAATGAAAGTGGATAAAAGGACAGAGAGATTGGAATAACACAGCCTGGACCTGGAAAGTACAAGGGTTGGGAAGCCACAGAATAGGCGCTGAAAAATCTAGGTTCATTTTTCTATTTTCCTTTTCTTTTCCTTTTTTAAAAAAATTTACCAACTCTTCCCTTTTTAATTGTTCGCGAAGGAGTTTGCCTGGCCCAGGTTTCTAAGCCTTACCGGCTTGACTGCTAAATTTTAGGAGGCCCTCTTTTCAAGGTTCCCTTCCCTTTTGTATCTAGGAGAAATAGGAGTGGAGGAGGGGCCCTGTTGGGGAGAGGAGGTGTCAATTACCTGACTTTCCCTGCAGCCTGCCTCTCCTACAGTTCCAGGAACTTAGGTCTCTACTTCATCACAGTGGTTTCAGAGGGAGAGCTGCTGTGAGTCTCCCCTCTTCAGTCTGGAACTCTCAAAGCTGACTTCCTTATTATAGTCCAGTTCCCACAGCCATGTCTCCCAAGGAGAAAAGAAGTGGCTCCTCATTCCAGACCATAATCTCCATTCCTAATAGATCCACTCTTCACCGGGGTGACTGACAGAGGCTATATCATTCCCACCCAGAGCAAACCCTACTCTCACCCACAAGAATGTGGCCCCACACTGTGGTCCCAACATGAAATTAATATAAGAGAGCAATAATCCAGGATCAGAGCACTTCTCAAAGTCTGGATTACCAGATCTCAAACAGATCATCAAAAGTCCAGTCCAGCCCCTCACCCCAGCCCAGTCTGGTCCTCCCAGAATGAAATGGGAGATCGTGTTTGCTTATCCTTCCCTGGGAGGCAGCAGCTTCAGTAGTAATCTCCAGGCCACCCCAATACTGGTAACCGTATTTAAGGCACTGTGCAGTCTAAACCACCTAGATAAAAGAAACATGAGGAACTCTGGCTCATACATGGGCAACAAATGTACATGACCATACAGGGCATTCGGTTTCTCAGTCAAGAGCATCTCTATGATTTTACACCGCCCCCACCCCCCCAAAAAAGAGTTAGTTTTGCTTTACATTTGGGTTACATAGAGACAATTCAGTGCTTTTCCTAGAACAAAAAGCCAGTCTGAATCAGACAAGTTCAGAAAGCTGACTTTCTCATAAGGCAGAAAATCTTTGCAGCTCTTAAATGACAGGATTTTTTTTTTTTCATCTTTTACTCATAAATGTTTCAAAATCTTCAGACACATTTTTAGTTAGGTCATCCTGCTACACTCATATAATTTTTACATGGCTATGATCCTATTGCAGATAAAATATTGCATTTGACCTTTCTTAATACGATGCATACATATTTTCATGTCTCATCTATGTTGTTTAGAATTAAAATGGTGATGTGAGTGTTATAATAATAGTGATATTAATAGTGAAGAAAGCAGAGTCTCCAAGCGGAAAGGGTGGAAGTCAGTACAACCTTAAGCAAACTCTGTAAGTATATCATTTATTTTTCAGGGCTAGTCTCCTCCCTTCTGAAACCTCCATGTGAATAGGAGTGTACATCCCCAGCATTTGGTGCAATGCTGACAGCAAAATAATCTTTGCTGTATTCAATAAGTCTTTGTTGGATAAATGAACAACTGAATAAAGAAGTGAATGGGATACTGTGCCCCTCTGCAATGGCTACTCCGACTTGTCTTACTATAGTGTCTCATGCCTTATACCCATCTAAGCACTTCTTGTCATCAATATAGCCCCGTTTTGTGTTCTCTGCAATTTTAAATTATTCCCTAATAAAAGCAAATTTTACAACCTCATCATTTTAGGAAATACACTGGATCTCTAAGGAGGGCCTTCACCAAAGAGACCAATGCTTTTTGAAGAATCAGTGGCTTGCTTGACCTGGGAAATTGTGGCTAGCAACATATTAGCGTCAAAGTTGTTCCAGGTCTGTGTTTTTCATTTTCTGTTCTCCACGCTCTTGCTCAGTATTCTCCTGGTTTCTCAGAAGACATGTTCTCTCAAAATAATGAAGAGGGGCATGAAAGGCCTCAGTGAAAGCACAAAAAGAGTGTGGTATAAAAACACAGTGGTTAGTTAGAGACACAGACTTTGGAGCCCAGAGGACCTTGGTTCAGTTTCTAGAGAATGAGTCCCACTGTCTTCATTTGTAAAATAGGAATAAATAATATAATATGTGCAAAGTGCAAGTACTCCCTGGCATGTACAAAGAACCAATACATATTAGCTCTTCTTTTTTTTTAATAATAATGTAGGCCAAGCAGCAAATAAGAGGTGATTGTTTTCAAGTACTTCACTAAAATAGTGAAGAAGTTATTTGGGGGGCAGGGACGGCTTTTGCTACAGCTCAAACCATACAATTTACATCATGGATATCAAATACACCATATCTTGCCACAATTTCCTCCTCCCATGCCTGTGACAGGTATCATTAATCAAACCCAGACTTGGCCTCAGTCATCTTCTCAAAGCTGACTCAACCAATCAGTATGGTCACAAGAAAGGAAATCTTTTGCCATTCCATATTTATCTGGTTCCCTCCTTTGACTGTGCTAATTTAGCGCAGGGAAGAACACTCTTTCATCAGACAATTGTATTAAAAAAAATTTTTTTTAAATAAGGAAGACATTACGCTCAACTACTCAGTTGAAAGCTTCCATTCACTTCATGTTATAAAGTTACTGAGTGCCAGTACTGAGAGCTAACAAACTCATGTTTTTGTCCCCAATGCAGAGCATCAATCCTTTACAATGAGGAGATCTTCAATGAATAGCTGTTGGATTTCATGCTGTTTCAAACCCCAAAGCTGGAGTGTATAAATTCACCCATGCTCAAACTTAATTCCCTTTGTTTTCCTTTCTCTTCACCACTTCTCTAAACATTCTCTTTGATTGTCATTCACTAATTTCCCAAATGAAGACTAAGTTTCAGGAACTGTGTATATTTTCAGGCTGGACAATGCCTTTTTGAAGAGCAACCTGACATTTTATTAGACCATTCTCTGTCCCAAGATGGGGAGCAAGTGAAATAATATGCCAATTCATTCTTTAACAATAACACCAGTGAAATAGCTCAAATTACAGAATGGTGTTTTAAGGGACTTTTTTTTTTTATTGATATAACTCTTTTGAGGTCACAACTCAAGGTCTTTTCTTCAGGTTATAAAGGAATCATTTAGCTGAGCTTGTGTTTTCTTTGTCAGTTTTATGCCAAAAAAATACATGGTCCTAAGGCACGGTGGCAAGGGACAAGATGATAAATACAGCTTCCAGAATTCTCTTTAAGAACTTCCATCTTACCTCTGCATCCTGGCATGCCAAGGCATGTGCTGGTACATCACAGCTGTGTTTATACAAGAAAAGTGAACTGGAGAGTTATGTATCCAAGCAGTAAAACCATTCCAATCTGGCTAATTGGGGTTCCTAACTTATCTTTCCTCACTAATATTTATTTTGGGGGAGGCTGAACACTTTTGAAAACTGCTATAATTATATTATCCCTATAAACACAGCTGAGGCGACCTGTTTTGACCATGCCTCAAGACTCATCAGTTATTTTCTCTCTTCTCACCTCAGTTTCTTTCATTGGGTAAGAAGATATAAAGTAGTTTCAGATTCCCAAAGTGATAGAAAAGTTCCATCCTTCTTCCTCAAGTACTTGTGCATTCCTAAGCAGCAGGTAACGGACATCTGGGAAGAGTGCAGGTCTTGGGACAGTGTTTCTTACTTGGAGTTTTGCATATTCTCTTTTTGCAGCAAAAGGAAAAAACAATTTTTTTAATGCATAAACATTTCCAGACAATGCTTTAAGCCTATCTGCTACATCCTGCCATCACTTGTAAGTGAACCATGGAACATGCATTCTGAATGTAAAATTGCAGAGGAACCATGCTGGCTTTGATGTATGCAGTCCTATGCTTTAGCAACCCCATATAATAGGCCAACAAATTATGTTCCCTCTCCCCCTCTGTGCCTTGCACAGTCCCAGGAGGATTGCACCGTCGTCAGCTGAAAACCCCCAGAGTGGCTAGCTGGGAAGTAAGGGGAATAGCATAGCAAGGAATAGCAAGAATATTGATCGTAGGGCCACCTCTCTACTTAAGGAAACACGAGGGTTGTGATTCTGAGGAGCTTACAGCACCAATTTCCCAAATCAGCCTGATGTACTTGCTTTTCTACCTGACGTCCCCTGAGAGACTCCCAAAGACTTTGTCTTCCGTGCAAGAGAAACCAGTGTTCTAACTGCACAAGGTCAGTTTTCCATTTTGACTTCTGAGTTTGGGTGACACATACCAAGACTTAGTGTTTCAAATTGCTGTTCCCAAGGCCCAGGCAGGACACGTTTGAGCGAAGGGGCAGAACCAGTTCCACCTAGTGTGGGTCTTTACTTTGTCTACATGTTTCACTACAGGAAGACCACCGCCTTCTGGCCCAAAAGAAAAATGGGATGATTATAATCTAGGACAAGCAATATGGCAAGAGGTTAACAGTACAGTCTCTGGAGTCCAAGACTGGCATGTTACAGTGCCAGGTGTTCTAGTTACTAGCACATTTCTTAAATCCTCTGCTCTCCACTGTTCTTACATGTTATGTAAGGATAATAATAGTACCTGCTTAAAATTGGGTTCTTGAGAACTGAATAATATAATTCATGTAAAATGCTTCTATGACCATCTAGTAAATAGTAAGTGCTCAAAAATGCTGGCTGATAACTAATCATCATTGAGTGTATTGAGCAAGAGTATAAAAGTTATCTAATGAGATCAATCATGAGCTTAGTTTTGCTAAACTGGATAATTAAACTGCTGAAGAGAAATGAGGTTTATTTGGCCTGAAATTATATAATATTATGGCCAAGGAATGTTGAAATACCCTAATCTTACCCCAAACTACAGGTGTCCTCTCAAATGCCTCATCCATGGGATTTATATGCTCAAGGAATAATGGCGGATGGAAATCGAAGTAACGCTATCAGTAGAGACTTTGGCTCCAAACATCAGTGCAGAGAATTCAAGTGGACTGGACTGGACCATGTGGAACACTGCTTTTGTCTAGTTAGACAATCAATCCATCACACCTGCCAGCTCCAAAATGAATAAACCCAGACATCCACAGTCTACAAAAGACAGCATGCTTGCTTGCAATGCCCCAAATTAAGCTGGCCTGGGCTGTGGTCAGTGAAGTCGCTCGCAGACTTGTTACATGGGAGAAGAAACTGCAGAGATGACTCATCTTGTTTCTGAGGAAAAGATCCTGGCCATGCCACTACTTTGGCTGCATGGAAGGAAGAAGCAAAAAAGAGGAAAGGCAAGAGGAAATAAATAAACACAGAGACAGAGAAAGGAGTAGGTACAGACACCTTTTGAGAGTAGCCTTATGACTCCAGTGAAGATAATTACCTGGAAAGGAGGAGAAAGAGAATCCCCAACTAGTGAGTGACCTGTGCCTACATCACTGTGTACATAGTGACTCCACATTAACACTCTTGGTCCAATCATTATGCTTAATTTTCACCAAGCCTCACTGGAGGGAAAAGAAATAAATAGGCCTGAACATACTGAACAAAATCAGGGGGATTTACTGAAGCGTCCCCATGGAATAGAAGCCAAAAACTCAGTGTGATTCCACTTGTTCTGGCAAGCAATTTCTTATTACTATCCCAATATCTTCAACTCAAGGCCGTTTCTACCATTCCTATAGAGCAGAATTGTGACTTTTAAAATATTCATGCTATTTTATCAAGCCATACACACCACATCAGGGTTTCTCGACTTTGGCACTATTGATATTTTGTGCTAGGTATTTCTTTGTTGTCTTTCCTGTGGACTGTCCTGTCCATTGTCGGATGTTCAGCAGCATCCCTGGACTCTACCCACTGCATGCCAATAGCACAACCCCCACCCCCCAGCCCCAGTTGTGACAATCAAAGGTGTCTCCAGACACTGTCAAATGTTTCCTCAGAGGCAAAGTTGACCCCTGGTTGGGAATCACTGCACTGGATTATGCTGTTATAACAAACAACTGCCAAATCACAACTAGTGATCTTTATGTCTTGCTCACACTACATGTCCATTGTAGGTATGCTGGGAGCTCCGCTTCAGTATCAGGCTAATGGAGCAGCCACCATCTGGAGTATTGCTATTCAGCAGGGCAAAGGGAAACATAAGAGTTTTTTGTAAACCATGCACTAGCAAACAAGGCTTCCACCCAGAAATGACACATCCTCCTTCCACTCACATTTTGTCAGTCAAAATAAATCACAAGGCCACACATAGTTCCAAGGGCGAGGAAAATGCCACCCTATTAGCCCAGGAGCAGAAATATTTGGTGAATGGCACTTGTGACAATCACAGCTAGCATGTGAAAAAGCTCAAGCTTCCTCCTACATTAATTTTTTTTTATTATTTTTACTAGTTACTTGCTTCTATAATCTCTTTATTCTGATCATTTTTTCTAAATTATTTTGGTTGATTGACTTTAGAGAGAGAGAATGCAAGCAGAGAGGGGTAGGAGGAGAGAGAGAGAGAGAGAGAGAGAGAGAGAGAGAGAGAGAGAGAGAATCTTAAGCAGGCTCCATGCTCTTCACAAAGCCTGATAAGGGATTGGATCCCACAACCCTGGGGTCATGACCTGAGCAGGAATCAAGTCAACTGACTGAGCTACCCAGGTATCCCTGTTTTTCTAACTTAGATGTTTACTTGTTAATTTTTAGTCTTTCTTCTTTTCTATTATAAACAAATATAGCTTTGAATTTGCTTCTAGCACCATCTTTCTTTTATATCCCACAAATTTTAATATGTACTGTTTTTGTTATTGTTCAGATCCAAGAATTTTCTAATTGTCACTATAGTTTACCTTTTGATACAAGTTATTTAGAATTCTGCTCTTCTTAGTTTCTATACATCAAATATTTTGGGGGGGAGATTAATTTTGTTTGTCTTAACTATGGTAAGAAAATATGAATCAGTCTATATGAATCAGTATCCACATGGCACTGATTTTTTTTTTTTATGATGATTCTTAAAAAAATGTTGGGATTGGTTTATGGCCTAGTAGAGTCAGTTTTCATAAAGTTACATGTGTCTTTGAAAATGATTATCTTTTCATTGTTAGGTTATAGAACTACATGTGATACATAAATCAATGTTGTTAATTTTATTACTCAAATATTCTCTACTCTTACCAATATTTTATCTGCTTGATCTATCAGTTTTTGAGAAAAGTTATATTTAAGTTCCCACTAGGATGTTTGTCAGTTTCTCTTTGTAATTCTTTCAGTTTTGACTTAATATAATTTGAAACTATGTTATTAGGTACACACAAATTTAAGAACATTATCTTTCCCTAATGAGTTGAAACATTTTCATTTAAATGGCAACACTCTTTATCTTCAGTAATGGTTCTGTCTTAAACTGTTATTTCATTGGATATTAACAGAGCTCTATAATCTTTCTTTTGTTTGCCAGGTATACCTTTTTCTATCCTTTTATTCTCACCCTTTCTATGCTCTTATAATTTTAGGTGGATCTCTTTCAAAAAACAAACAACTGGATTTATATATGTGTTGGTTTCCTTTTTTCTCCTTTCTCCTTCTCAATTGCTTGTGTTATCTCATTCAATTTGTTTTCTAAGATTATTTTCCTTCCTTCTGAAGCCCATCTTTTAGAAGTGATTTTGTTAGGAATTGTTGGTAGCTTATAAACACTTTTAGTTTTTGTCTATACTCAGGTTTCTTTTTGTTTCCAACCATTCTTTAAAGATGGTTGACTTGGACATATAATTCTAGGTTGATAGATTTTATGCAAGTTTCTTTTTGTTTTCAACCATTTCTTAAAAAATATGTATTCATTTTTGGGAGACAGAGAGACAGAGTGCAAGCAGGGGAGGGGCAGAGAGAGAGAGGGAGACACAGAATCTGAAGCAGGCTCCAGGGTCTGAGCTCTGAGCTGTCAGCACAGAGCCAGATGTGGGACTCGAACCCACAAAGCACAGGATCATGACCTGGGCCAAAGTTGGATGCTTAACCAACTAAGCCACCCAGGCACCCCTGTTTTCAACTATTCTTGAAAGATAGCTTACTTGGATATACAACTAGGTTGACAGATTTCTGCTTTCAGTCTTTGAAGATATTCTGGACTCCATTGTTGCTACTGAAAGTCAGTCTTCATTGTTTATGTTCCATTTGTAGAAATTATAACGAAGTGTATAGAGGATCTGGAGGTCTTTTTCTAATTGCTGTTAATATCTCTTTGTTTTGTTATTGTGTTTGGCTACAGATTTACTTCTATTTATCTTGTTCATTATTCTTTTTTAATCTGAGAATTTTATTAACTCCAGGAAATTCTCAGTTATTATCTACTCAAATATTGCCTCCTTTCTTATTCTCTTCTTCTGGAACTCTGTTTAGACATAGTTTAGACACTCTTACTCTATCACTCCATTTTCTTAACATTTTCAATTTCTTCCTCTGTGTTGCATTCTGTGTAATTCCTGCAAGTTTATCTTCCAATCCACTAATTTGCTTTTTAATTGTGTCTAATCTGCAATTTTATCCATCTATTAACTTTTTATTTCAATAATTCTGTTTTTTGAAGTTTTATTTGCTTTCTTTTTCAAATTCACCCAAGAGTTTTACAATCTCTTATTTATTACTTTCAGCATAATTCCTCTCATAGAAGATTAGCATAAAAAACAGACATATGTAAAATATTTCATAATAACAACAGTAATCAAGACATGATGCTCCTTATATAAACAACTGCAAGGCAAATCCGCCCCCCCCTCCACTCCGAGTTCAAATTTAAGGAATAAAAGAGATTTTCTCTTATAATGCCATCTTTCATTGGATAATAATACTTATGCAGACACGTTCTCCTTTGGCCCTAAGTGTTTGAAAGCTTAGAACCTATATTTATCCTCAAGTACTATAGCTTTCCTCAGTCTAGACTTTTTGATTCAACCATTATTCTTTCCATCTTACTTCAAAAAACAAAAACAAATAAACAAAACTTATATCCATGTATTCACTTCTATTATATCTATATTTTCTATTATAAGCCTACTCAGATCTTTGGAAAGTATGTGAGGCAAAAGTAATCATAATAAATGTCCCTGGGCCTCATTTTCACTATCTGTCAAAGTAAAGGTTACACTAGATGATTATTCTTTGGTGCAAAAAAGAATGAAACTTCTAGCAAAACATAGTTGAAAATTTATGGTAAGTCTTCTAAATGAAGACTTTCAACCTAAACTATTAAGAACATCTTAATATAGCAATATATCTTAAGTTTATGTGGGGGAATCATTAAAATAACCCAGCTTCAAGAACTCTGCAACTCCTATAAAGAAATGGAATCTTTCCGGGTGCCTGGGTGGCTCAATCAGTTAAGCATCCGACTTTGGCTCAGATCATGATCTCGTGGTCCATTAGTTGGAGTCCTGCATTGGGCTCTGTGCTGACAGCCTGGAGCCTGCTTTGGATTCTGTGTCTCCCTCTCTCTCTGCCCCTCCCTCACTCATTCTCTGTCTCTGTCTCTGTCTCTCTCTCAAAAATAAATATCAAAAGAAGTAAAAAGGAAATGGAATCTTTCTCTTCAACCCTTGGATCTTCACTGGCTTTGTGATTTGTTTTGATCAGTAGAATGATCAGTTCTAAGAATAGATGTTAAGAGGATTTGCCACTGTGTTCTCATATTCTTGAAATAATGCCATCACAATGTGAAGAAGCTCAGGTTAGTCTCCTTGGAGATGAGAGACCACATGGAGGCCCATCCAACAGTCAACACCAACCCCCAGATGTGTAAATGAGGCCATGTTGAATCACTAGCCCATACTAAACCACCAGCTGATATGTGACCACAAGAATGAGTCTAGTTAAGACCAGCAAAAGAACCCAGTCCAAATTGCTGAACCACAGAATCATGAGGTAATAAATAATTATTGTTTTAAACCACTGACTTTTGGGTGGTTTGTTATACAGCAATAGCCAACTGATACAGTTATTATAATCACTATCATTTCATTTGATGCTCTTCACAACTCTGTGAAATAAGCAAGATAGATAAGATCCCCATTTAAAAAATAAGAAAATAGACTGTATTACTTTCCTGTCACAGTGGACTCTCAAATGGGATGTGTGGAAAATGACTTAAATGGATATAGAAACAGTACAGCCTATATTTATCATTATTTTCTTTAAAAAAAAAAAAGAAACAAGTAGAACTTTTCTAATATCAATATATAGCAAGTAACATGTATATAATTTATAACAATTGTGCATACATTAGAGATGCATGCTCAAAGATGTTTTAGTGATAGTGATGTGACATGAAAAAATTTGTAAACAATTGCTTTAGGCAAAATGGTAGAAGAGAATAGTTTAGAATACAGCTCTGTGAACACTAGTATCCCTAACTAGACTATAGGACCCCCAAACCCAAAGAACAGGAAAAATTGAGCAGAATTTAAAAATGAATAGAAGATTTGCTACAGCAAATGAAAGAAGTTCCAAAGACTAATTGCTTTCCTTTGAGGAATTAGGCGTGATAGTTAAAAATTCAAATTATATAGTTTTCTAAAGCATAAATAAAATATCTCAGTGTGGAAGGAATGCATTTTTTAAAAACAGAATAGATTAATTTAAATTGTACCCTGGTGGGCATTTCATAATTAGGTTTATATATGATTGCATCTGGAAAACATCATTCTTCTCAATAGGAAAATTATACAATACGTATTATATTGTGGGAGAATCACATGAAATTATTTTGTTTCTCCCATCAGCATGAAGGTCCCATCTTGCTTCAAGAATAATTATGAAACTATCTTATCATGTATGTTATATGGAATAAAAATGTCAATGGTCCCAAAATTCCATATACAGCAGATAGGAACAAAATTGTTTCTTGAAATTCAGTTGATAATTCATTGAACCTAAACCATGTTCTCTAATAATGTCACCAAGGGAAAGACATTGGAATCCAGTTCTGCGATCAGCTAGCCAAGGATTTTTACATGGTTGTGTTTATCAGGAATTATGAGGATTAGTGAGTTAACACATCTGAAACTCTTACAATAGTGACACAAAAGTTGCTCAGTGCAGGTTAAAAATTATGAGTATGGGAATGGGAATAAATACGTCATCTTTGGGAAACCTTTGGACTGGCCCGTCTCCTTGCCTTCACATTAACAACACTATTTCCAAGTAGGAGCCATTGTCATCCTGGGTGCCTTGGAAGTGACCATTATCTAAGGCAATCTTCCCAGAATCCCTAATGAGGAAGCAAGCTCAAGAAATTAAATGAATTGCCCATGAAAACTCACATCAAAGTCTAAAGGTCTCCTAAGCCTTTGCTCTCTCTATATATCAGGCTGCCTACACCCATCATTCTAGGACAAATCCAATTTTATATTAGAGCTAACGTCAATCTCAGAGGTAACCTCATGGATGCTTTGGAGTCTTCTCCCTTCTTCTAGGTTCCAGGATGAGGGACTTTCCCAGTTTATAACCAGTGTGCCATGACCCAAAAGCCCTGATACAGTATGACTCCCTTGTTCACACACACATAAATACACTGAAGTGGCTTTACGAAAGACCCCATTAAAACTTCACCAAGAGGGGCGCCTGGGTGGCGCACTCAGTTAAGCGTCCGACTTCAGCCAGGTCACGATCTCGCGGTCCGGGAGTTCGAGCCCCGCATCAGGCTCTGGGCTGATGGCTCAGAGCCTGGAGCCTGTTTCCGATTCTGTGTCTCCCTCTCTCTCTGCCCCTCCTCCGTTCATGTTCTGTCTCTCTCTGTCCCAAAAAATAAATAAACATTGAAAAAAAAAATAAAATAAAACTTCACCAAGAAATACCTTCACTTATAATAAGCATAACAAACACACCATCAGTTCATACACACTGTGAAGGGTAGGCAAAATAAACCATCTTTCAGAGGTCAGCCCAGTTTGGGCTTTCCTTTAGTACAGTGGCTTTCAACTGGGGGTGATTTTCCCCTAAGGGAACAACTGACAATATCCAGAGACAAATGGGAATGAAGGAGTGTACTACTGGCTGCTGGTGGATAGAAGTTAGGGGTGTTGCTAACATCTTACACAGCACAGGACAGCACCCTACAACAAAAAATAACCCAACCCCAAACCTAGCTATTGTCACCATTAAGAATCCCAGCTTTAGTACCTATGAAACTAAGGTGCCTCCTGTAATAGCATACACACTTCTAGCTGACATTAGGCAACTTGCTTTAACTCTCACAACCTCTTTTTGATTTGTCAATAAAATGGGGGTAATAATAATACCTACCTTACCAAATCATTGCGAGGATTGAACAAGAAGATCTATGTGAAAGCCCCAGTATAGTGTCTGTCTTGCAATGAACATATTAAACATATGAACATATTAAACAGTTGAATCTTTCATTCAGTAAATATATATTGAGTCACAAGATGCAGTGAACATAGCAGTGTGTAAAACCCTTATTGTTTCTGTGTTCAGAGAACCACAATCTACAGGGGGAGACAGACATTAATCAAAGAGTCACACGAACATGGGGCGCTTGGGAGCCTCAGTCAGTTAAGCGACTGACTCTTGATTTTGACTCAGATGATGATCTCACAGTTCATGGGATCAAGCCCCATGTCAAGCCCATGTTGAGCCCTATGTGGGGCTCCGCACTGATGGCACAGAGCCTGCTTGGGATTTTCTCTCTTCCTCTCTCTCTCTGCACCTCTCCCATTCACACACACCCTCTCTCTCTCAAATTAATAAATAAACATTTAAAAAAGAGTCACACAAACAATAAAAATTGGTTGTCATTATTGTTGTTATAATTAATAAGAAAATTTCTTCCTTTTGTGGACTTCTCCATGCTTCTACTCCTAAGCCTTTTCTGTGATTTTTCTGATATAATCCAAGAAGGGCTAATACCAAAGGTGAGTGGGCTAAAAGTTTTCCATGCCCACACCAGGATGGAAGAGGAGAAAAGCTCTTTGCTCATCTGTCAGCTCTTCGGCCTCTGAGAAAAGCTGCCCCCAACTTCTAATTGCCTGCTCCCAACTCCACAGTGTCTGGGGAAGGGCACGTGATCCACAGGCAGCCCTGACACCTTGCTGTGTTGCTATAGTAAGGATGCCCTTTATTGATCAGACTTGCCTGGAGTCATGTAACTCCCCAGACTGCTGCTGGGCTCCCCAAGGGGCAGTTGGCAGGCAGCAGTGTCTCTCTGGACCAAGGCTGATCCCCAGCCCTGCCCTTTCTCCCACCCTGGACACATGAAGGCTGCCCACAAAAGCACCTAATGCTTCTTTGTAGTGTCTTGTCATTCACACACTAATTTGAAGTCACAGATCAAAACCGGTTAGAGACACCAGGGAAAAGAGATTTGAAGATTCCCCGTCTTCCCTAAAGCGATGCTGCAGTCCTGCATCAGCAGCCAACAAACCCCATTGTTTTCCCCAGAGGATCTCTCTCCTACCCTTTAATTTCACCACTTTCTAGAGTCTCTCCATCTTGCCAACATTTTTATTATAGGCGGTTTGACACTGTATCTTAGAAGAAGTGCAAAAGGTCTGCTACTGATTAGAAAGTTGATGCCCCGAGAGGTTAACAGACTTGCTCAAAGGTCACAGTTCTGGTTAGTAACTACATAACCCAGAGACACACCCCATTTCTCTAGTACCCTCAGAGAATTAGGCAACCAGAAGGCGTTTTCACATGGACCTTCCTTTTTTTTTTTTTATTTATTAGCTTTTTAAAAGCCAAGTTTAATACTTTTTTCCTATAAATATTTGCATAGAAATATAGGTGAGGGGTCATTATTTATAAAAATATGGCATTAAAGTTTTCTTGCTTGCTCATGAACTCCAAATGTCATTGAATATTCATGTTTATCTATTGAACATCCACCTCCACCCCCACCCCCACCCCCACTGCTCATGTGTTGGTGATCTATGAGATCACTGTGGGTACTTGTTGGTGAGGGCGCTCAGGCAGAGTGTTCACATAATTAAGTAAAAATCATATAACAAGTCAGCAGCACTGCCAGAATCTGGGGGTTGTTGTTAATGCAAAATTCTTTCATCCCTAGAAGAAAAATATGCAGGAAGTATTCTACAGTGCTCTAGCCCATACCAGTGGAAGGCATCATTAATCAATCACAGTACACTTTCCTTTCAAACATAGATTCAGTCTCAGAATCCTTCTCAAGACCATGGTCCAAGCAGCTGTTCCCCCATCAACAAGTCCAACATAATATGTGGTGATATGGGAAAGCCTCTTGAAGCAGAGTCCATTACACATGAGACTTAAAGATAGGAGATAAGACTTAAGCAGGAGATAAGGTGGACTAGGTAGGAATTCAGGACATTGTCCCTTATCATCCACTCACCTCCTAATACCTTAGTGTGAATTAAGTTACTATATTAATATGTAGAGGATAACACAAAGGAGACAAAAAGTATAAGAAATTTCCCCCAAGGAATTATGTTTGAATAGAGGATCTGGACACCAAAAAGAAGACAGTGGGCACTGAGCACTTTTCTAGAAAGAAAGAATACTGTCAGCTAGGTGAGGCTGCTGACAATCAACTGTATCAGTCAGGATTCAGTCAGAGAACTAGAACCAAGAGAAGGGATATGTATGTATGTACATATGTATATGTGTATATTATACGATGTATTACAGGAATTTAACTTTATACAATTGTGGTAGCTTGTTAAACAGACTCTGTAAAGCTGTGGTATTCATATCTCATGCTGGATCATGGAGCCTGTAAGGCAGGCAGTAGGAAAGGGAAGATGGGCATAAAGTGAACAAAGACAAGCTGGAAGCCACTGCATGAACTGGAGCCCACAAGGAAGAACCAAAACCTATGTAAGTTCTCATTGCTTCTGACCTACATGGTGTGGATTTCCTGCAGAAGCACAGGTCTTTCATCATGGATCTAAACACACGCAATGCCCAAGAGCTGGAAAAACTGAAGGAGAGTCCCCAAGAAGAAGGAATAGTTGGAGACCTGCCTGACTGCTGCCTCATGCAAAGGAGGCAATCCTTCAGATAAGGTACAATGTGTGAGAGCTACAGAATGGCTACTACTTCATCTCCAACCTCCAAACCTCACACAAGGAACCTCTCTGGCAGCCCACAACAACTGGATACAAAACAGGGAGAAGATTTGGGAACACGAGGTTCAACCTAGTAAGTTGTTATATTACAAAGCCATCCAACTGAAAGATGGACTAGTAATGCCAGTTCTTGCCTACTCACCAGCACCCCCTGCTACTCCTCTCCCCTCTATAACCCCACACAGCTGTGGCCATCTCTAGATACAGATGATTGGACTAGGAAAGACATTTGACCCAAGGAAAATCAATCCATGGGCTCAATGAACCATCAGTCATTCTCTCTGTCTCTCTGTCTCTCTCTCATTTGAATAAAACACACAGAGACTCCACTGGTTAGATGTCTGAGGGGGTTTACAGAGACTGAGTAGAAGTTGACATGTCCATCCAGACCCTGTGCAAGCAGGGAGAGCTGAAGCAGAGAGGCCAGCAATAATGAGAGAGATTTTGTGACACTTGAGAAACACAAAGGCCCCTCAGTTCCTGGCTTTCTTTGAGGGGCCCAACTGTACTTTGCTTTCTGTGTAAACACATAATGGCCAACTGTAATAAAAACTCTACTTTCACCTTTATTTGTGCCAGCGGGGCTCTTTCTGGGTTTTGCAGACAATCTGTTCCTAAGTCAGAAAACCAAGGTTGAATTCAATTAGTACCTGCTTCCCAATTACCCAATGCCTCCCTAGTTATCGTATTCAGTGACACAGATAACACAAGTTAGAAGTGCTTCGATTCACATTCACAAAGATGCACCATGAAATCATAGTAACTTGGAGTAAGTGGCAGAAAAAATGAGAGCCGAAGGAGTCACGCAAACATCTCCCTCTCGTGCTGAGTGCTGGGCACATCACGTCATGTCAGCAGAGGCTTCATAAGGTAGTGAGAGGGGGGCAATTTCAACTCACTGCTACTCCTAAAGTGTGCACTTGAGAGATGGCGCTCTTCCCAGAGCTGTCAATCTTCCAGCATTCACGATCCTGAAAATCGATTTAATAGAACATTTTAAAGGAACTTTTTCAAAACTTTATGCCAAAAAGAAAAAAGAAAAAGAAAGAGCAAGGTGTTAATTGCACTTTAGAGCTTCAGGTGCTTTTCAGTCCAGGATCTCAAAGTATTTGATGAACTCTTATTTCACAAAGCCTTGCTTTACCCCTTAGTGGGAACAGATCAGTATTGTTGAGTTCATTTTACAATACGGAGAAACTGAGGCCCTACTCAAAAAAGACGAGAATGTCACTGCTTCCAATTTTTGACTTCAAGAGGAATTAAGGGGAAAATGTGGCTCATTTAGATCATAGGCTTTGTAATTGCCTCAGATTGAGATATCATGTCATGCATATTTCAGTTGCAAATACTCTACTCAAGATGTCAGGTTTCACTGGCCAGTATGCCATTGCCACAAGATTGGAAACATGCAGGCAGCTAATAGCCCACATTCTTACAATTCTACAAACAAAAATGGAAAGAAAGTGCATTTATCCAAGCTTCTTTTTTCTAAAAATCTCAAGGAAGAATTCTGACTCAGTGGTTTGGGTTTGCATGCCCACACTGGACCAATTGCTGAGGTTAGAGAGATGCATACTGTGATTGGCCAGGCCTAGGCCACATGTGTCACCCCTCATGACCAATGGGAACATGGAATACCGCCAGAAAAAGAGGATTAGCCAAGATATAACCAGCAGAGGAATTGCGGCCTGAGCAGCCATCCCAAATTGTGTCTTCAATAAACCTTCTACCTCAGCAAAAAGAGGTAGCCAAATGCACACATCTTATCTTCTCCCTGTCTTAAGCCCTCTAATATAAAGATGACTTGGCCCTAAATCTTTGTGTGGGCACACACTTGATATCTTAGGGTAAAATCTTAGCAGAGGCACACCTGGGTCAAATGATACTCACATCTTTTTAGGGTTTTGATCCTCTTTGCTGACCTGATTTTCGGAAAGGGGGTACAAATTTACATCCCCACCAGTGTGTGGATGTATTATCATTATTATTTTTATCTGATCCCTAAAGAAAAGTCAAACATACCATAAAATGACCAATAGGAGACAGAAAAGAGAAGAAGGAAAAGATCCAAATAAATTACCACTTAAACAATCAAGATTAGAACTGAGAAATGTTTGTCCTGATGAGGTATGAATGAAATCTGGCAAAAGATAGATGATGCTGGATCCTTATCTATGAGCAACGGCCATGACCTTTCAGAATCAGGCAGCAATGTGAATAAGAAGTGTCCCTCATGTCAGGCAGCTGAGGATTTAGAAGTAGCTGGCCATGCATAGCTTACTTCCCCAGTCTCCTCTGACAAGAAAACCAGATGAACTCCCGGCAGCATGCAGATGGGATTATGTTTCTCATGTTTCTCAAAGATCACAACCCATTGAAGCCAGGGCAATGCACCTGTCAGAGGCAGACTCTGCCCCATAACTGCCCCGATGAACTGTGGGCTAATTGCCACTGGCAAAAATAATCTCCACAGATTCCAGCAGGCATCATAAATAACAAGGGGCTCTGTGACAGTGCATTATGACAAGGTCTCAATCGCTCTTATCTTTTACTAGAGTGGAGCTTGTGCATTTGTGTTACTAATGAATCTTTCTCATTTGTGCAAGTGATGTTTCCATTTGACAATGACATGAACATAAAGCGGAGGTTTATGGAGGTTAATTTACTCCATTGTGAGAGGTTCATTATTTAACCTGACGTTGAGGACAAAACAATGTAGCTTAATAGATGACAAATAGAAATTAGTTGTGATGAATTTTGCCATTTAATTCTAGCAGGCTTACTGACTGTTTGCCATAAACATGGCAAGAAAGCAGGAGTTAAACTCTCTGTGGGCGGGGTTTGCTCCCGCTGCTATTTTCAGGGTACCATGCAAGGATCAGGAAACCTTCTTTGGGAGGGTCTATTGGAAACAAGTGATGTCCAGTTACACAAAAGACTCTGGAGCCCTATGGTAATGCCCTGTCATTTGGTCATGTTTTACTGGATTGCTTTTCTTTAACACCAGATAAACAATTGACCTACAAGCCTAGACACTAGAAGTCGTATTGAATTTTGATAGATGTTAGCATTAGCATCTAAAGCCCTATACTTGTGCCTTTTTTTTCTTTCACATGAAGGTAGCTTAGCAATAACAGGAATGAGCTATAATTCTACAGTCAGAGCTTATGTTTGAATTCCAGACCAACCAGTCAGTAACTAGATGGTTTTCCTAGTTAGTTATTCAGCTTTTCCTCACCTCAGTTTCCTCAACCATAGAATGAGAATGATAATAGTATTTACCTCGTATTATAGATCAGGATGGGATTCTGGGGTAGGAGAGGTACATACAACTTGGAATTTATATGGAGTCAATGTTCTTGAATAATGGTTAGAAATTCAGTCATTTTTTATTTTTTTCCCCTCCATCAAGACATACTATCTGCAAGAAAACCAGGATATGTCATTTACACCATCATACAATCAGTGTGCTCCGTGCCCCAAAGGTACCTGCATTTGTACACGCCTTTTCACCATAGAGAGAAAGACTATCCCCAGGTTAAGGAATTTTAAGTCCAACTGATTGGGTCAAGAGGTTTGAAAGAAAGGAAAAGAACATTTTAGGCAAAAAGGACAGCCTAAGCAAGGCTCTGCATTAGTAAGGAGTATGGGAAATAAAGAAATTCAGTATATTCAGACCACAGCAATCCAGAAGGTCATGTAGGAGAAATAGGCAGGGCCAAGACTTTGCAGACCTTTGAAGGCCAAGGTGAAGAGTTCTTGTCTTCACCTAAAGAGCAATGAATGACTGGAACGCCAATGTCCTAACCAGAGTTATAACCTGTTTAGACCTATTTTAAACAGATTAACTCTGGAATTATATGCAAAATAGCTTGGGAAGCAGGCAAGAGTAGATGCAGTCAGACCAGGCTGGAAGGTATTGCAGTGGCCCAGACAAAGATGACAGTGACTTTAGATGAAGTGCTGGTAGATAAAGAGAAGTAGAAAGATTTGATAAATGTGTAGGAGGTAAAATTAACTGGAATTGGCAATGGATTGGATACGGGGATAAAGAATAAGGGGGTATCCCTGATGACTTGCATGAGTCACTGAGCCCAGCACGCTCATTTAGAAATAAAAGAATGAGCCTCGAGGAGAGTGCATTGATTTTCCAAAAATCAACATATGCCTATTAGTGACGGAGTTCATAACATGCTACGTGTATATGGCATCTATACATATGATACATATACATAAGAGAGAAACAGAAAAGGTATTTGTGTGTATACTCTGTGTTGATACACATGTATCTAGGATATATTTATATAAACTAAAACTTTGAGCACTATTTTATCTCTAAATAAAAGTTAGAAATCCTATGCTCATCTCCTATCTCTATAAACTGCATCCCTGTGACATATTACTCATATTCTGTGCTTGTTTTTCTAAGCTGTAGAGTATATATACAACCCTCTATATACTTTCTTTTATCTATCCACTGTGTGGCCACCTCTTTTTATTGTTATTCTGGCTTCTATTCAATTTATTAGCTTGTGGTCTATGAAAGCATATTTTAATAATTTTGAAGGAATCTTTTCATCATGGAAGCTTGTCTAAAGAAGGCCTGGAATAATCAGTATTTCAGATTTTTAGTACACTCCAGCCCCTTCCCCCACCACACACACATACTCATATATGTTTTGCTATTTTAAAGAAAGAGATTTAACAGCCATAAGGCACTTTTAAAAATAACATTCACATCTGGGCTGACCACCTGTATGCCAAAATTTAGCTTGATGTTAATTAAAACAGGCATGTTATAAACCTCAGGAAATGGCAGCTGACCCCTAACTATGAATGTAATGCTATAATAATACGTAGTAAAAATAAGACATTTTGAGGCTGTTGCCCAAACCACTCATGCATTAAAATTCTCACCACTGTATACTCTGCAAGAGGACGGGTAAATCAACTGCAGAAGTGGTCCAACCAAAAAATAATAATGATAACAATTCGAAGAGTAAGAGCCATTCATTCATTCAACAGATGGCTGTCCTGGACAGACATCAGAATTCTGCCTCATGAGGAAGATTCTGTGTGGAGTTTGGAAGATTGATTGGCTCTATCCTGCCAGATACAATAATAGTACCAATGCAGCTGGTATTTATTGAACACTTTACTACGTGTCTTAACCGAAATGATTTCATTTAATCCTAACAACCCTCCAAGGTAGGTGCCATGATTATCCCCATTTTACAGATGATGAAACAAAGGCTTAAAAGATTTATTTACCCTCAATAGGTGGTACAGTGGCAGAGCTGGGACTGGAATGCAGGCCATATGACCCCATGGCCACAGAAGCCTGCCCTCACTCCTGCTTGGACTTGTTCCATCTGTAAACTCACCCCATTCGTTTCATACCCACCCACGACTGACCTCCTGCATTTTCTACCACCTCCTTTCCTGATCCTTTTTTGTCACTTTACTCCCATGTGACCCCAGAGCCTCTCCCATTTCCTTTTCACTGTCCCATCAGCCCACTCATTTGAAGCCACTTCTCTTAATCGCCTCTGACACCCAGGCATTTGACAACTCAGCTTTTGCTCTGCTTTTCATTTGATCCAGCTATTTGCCACTGCCTCTGAATGCTAAAATTGTCCTCTTTCTCCTTGCACCTTAAATTTTTGCTTCATAAAGCAGGGGATTGGAAATTTGCATTTTAGGACATGTATATATAGAATGCAACTAGGTAGAGTAACATATATTTATCTGCAACTGGATATTGGAATACACAGACACTGGCATTTAAAAAACAAAACAAACCAGGATTCTCTATTGTACAAACTACATTGTCAGGAGTGCCCACTGGCACAGTCATGAATAGCACTTGAAGTGGTAAGTCTAAGTTCATGTCTAAAATTTCCATATTCTCTTCCAAATGTGAACTTTAAAAAACTTTAGGGGTGCCTGGGTGGCTCAGTCAGTTGAGCATCCAACTTCAAGTCAGGTCATGACCTTAACAGTTAGTGGGTTCGATCCCCACGTTGAACTCCGTGCTGACAGCTGGGAACCTGGACCCTGCCTCAGATTCTGTGTCTCCCTATCTCTCTGCCCCTCCCCCACTCATGTTATGTCTCTCTCTCTCTCATAAATAAATAACATTTTTTAAAATAAATAAATAATAAAAAGATTTAAAAACAAACTGTGAAATTCAACTGTATTGCAGTTTCTGAAGCTATAATCATGATTATACAAGGTATACAAGAGTCACTGAATCCACTGGATATGCAATATGCAACAAGATTTGACCAAACTCTGTCCCATAGGACCTCTAAGGCTTTAGGTATACTAGTTTGGATGCCAACTTTGAGTCAGAAATATCAAGGTTTTGTTCACATCTCCACACTTACTCACTAAGTGAATTTGGGCAAGTCATTTAACTTCATCGTGCCTTGGTAAATAATCTTAAAATGTGAATGATTAAATAGAACCTTCCCTGTAGAATTCTGATGAGAATCAAATGAGAGAATACATTTAAAGTGCCTAATCTAGGATGCACACAAAAAATGGTATCATGTTGTTGTTAATACCAACTCTTTACAGGGGCACCTGGGTGGCTCAGTTGGTTAAGCGTCTGACTTCAGCTCAAGCCATGACCTCACAGTTCATGAGTTGGAGCCCCACATCGGTCTCTGTGCTGACAGCTCGGAGCCTAGAGCCTGCTTTGGATTCTGTGTCTCACTCTTTTTCAGCCCCTACCCTGCTTGCACTCTGTCTCTCTTTCTCAAAAATAAATAAACATTTAAAAATTAAAAAAAAAAATAGCAACTCTTTACAGTTGTTGCTCTTATCCTAGAAGTAGCTGCAGTAGTGTTTGCTGCAACAGCACATCCAAGTTCTGTACTTGGGAAATTCTGACTACTCCTTCCTTCTTCAGCCATACCAAACTGCAATTACCCCAAACACCATAGTGTTTCATCTCTCCTGTGTCTTTTTATATATTATTCTCTTTTCCTGGAAATTTCAGTCCCCTATAAACTGGCCTAATGAAGTCCAAATCACTGTCTGAATCACAGATCAAATATTTGCAGTGATGTGAAGTTCACCCCAACTCCTCAAGACAGCCCTGAATATTCCTTATCCCACTTTTCTTAGAAGTGTCTCCCTACTAAACTGAGCTGGTGTAGAACAGGGACTATATTTTATTTTATTTTTGGTGCTATATTTCCAACACCCAGCATAGTGGCTGGTGTACTGCAGAGACATATGTAGAAGCTTTGGCACCAAGGAACAGAACACCGCACCTAAAACTGCCTTAGCATTAAGGAAGCATGTCGTCTCATACAACATCAAGTACAGAGGCAGGGTGGGACCCAGGGCTCATTCGATGACTCAACATCCACATCGGGAACTTGGCTCTTCCCACCTTTCTGCTGCCATCTCAAGGAGGCAGCCTTGCCTTATTCATGGGCATAAGATGGCTGCCCTACTCCAGGCCTCCCATCCAGGTACAATAATGACAAAGGAAGAACCATTTTTTTTTCCTGTGTCTTATTTAGAGTAGCCAGAACCCTGTCTCCAACATACTTCTGAAATTCCATTTCCCAGGATTAGGTTTTATGTTCATTCCCAAATCATTCATTTTCAGGGGAAATGAGATTACCACAATTGCTGTAGGCTAGGGATCAGCAAAGTTTTTCTGTAAAAAGCCAGATTGTAAATATTTTAGGCTTGGAGAACCATACAGTCTCCATTGCAACTATTCAATGTGCCCTTACAGTACAAAAGCAGCCATAGACAATGTGTAAATAAATGAGTGCTGTTATGTTCCAATAAAACTATTTACGGATACTGAAATTCAAATTTTATATCATATTAATGTGTCATGAAATAGTCTTCTCTTGAATATTTTTCAACTACGTAAAAAAATCTTGAAACCATTCTTTGCTCAAAGGCCACATAAAAACAGGCAACAAATCAGATCTGGCCCAAGATCTATAGTTTGCCAACCCTTGGCTTACATTATTTGGAGTCAAATGTATGTTTAAGTGCCATCCACCATAATTTCCAAAGTGCGTTATAAATACTTTAAAAAATTAAAGAAATAAATGATTAAAGAGAACACAGTTCTTGCTTAGGAGAAGTTCATAGGATATACATGTATATAATTTCCCCCCAAATATTTTTGAAATAATTGCTTTCCCTAATGATGGTAGAGTTAGCAGGAATAAACAAACAAAAATTGTGGTTTGTGACAGCTTAGATACTAAACTGTGAAAATGGAAGGTAAATAATTTTTTGTGTTAGGATGTGTGGGAAACACAGATTTAAAAAACTCTCCATGAATCTAAAGTCATAAAAGGTTTGCTCTGATGGTAAGTAGGTGAAAGAGATTACTTAATGGGTGTTTTCTATGTTAACATCTTCTGACTTCACAATTTTCCAAACATAATGTTGCATGTATCCTGATGCAGGCAAAAAAATAATTATAGAGTAACTGCTTACACTCAGTGTAAATTAATCAAATGTAAATTAAATAAACTGTAAATAGAAGAGATACTCCTTAGCTGATACAGCTAGTGAATCACCTCCATTATAGACTCATTTTTGCAAAATTACATCTAATCATAGTATTTTAAGATAGTGTTTGGCAAAACATCTCTAAATCTGTCAACAAAAGCAGCGATTACTTCTTTGCAGCTGAATACCTTTGCCAACAAACACCCATCTGTCTGGAAAGATTTATGTATGATTCTGCCTAAAGGCATGGCTAAAATCTCAATGACCTCTGGAGTTTTCTTTCACCTTTGTGCTCTGAGAGTCAATAAAAATTCATTTTAGACTAATCGTACTACGATCCTTAAAAAGACTACAAACCTAAGATGTAATCAAGTCTGTTCCAAGAATCCCCAAAGTAAATATTCTTCTTGGTAATTATATAACTTATTTTGTTTGGTCAACATTTTAATCTTGCTTGTCATTTGCTGCTTTAATAGAGTCCAACTCCTTAATATGGCTCATAAGACCCATTATAGCTGCAGTTGAAGTCAGTACTGTTCTTTATGCTCCACTGGTCTGATTTTCTCAGTTCTTCAAGCACATTGTGCTTGCTTCCAGACCTTGGCCCATGCAGGTCCTTCTGCCTAGGCCACAATTCCACTCTCCTTATCTCACTCACCCCTCAGTGTGGTTAACATTTCCTCTTCCTTCAGGCCTTTGATTAGCTTGGAGGATCTGGAAGTCTCTGCTCCTCCCACCCCATCATGGATTAGGTGGACCTTTTATATGTATAGCATCCTATGCTTGCTTGGTCCTTTTGTAGTATTTATAATCTAAGTACCTTTCTGTGTATTTGTTAGTCTCCAGAGTTGAGGGCAAGAACTGTGACTTACAATAATTACAATAAAAAATCATAGTAAAAAGTAGAGGAGTCCAGGTCATAAAGGGATTTATATGCCCTGCTAAAAAGTTTAGACTTTACCCTGAAGGGTTTTAAAAGAAACCATTGGAGACATTTGTCATGCTTATATATACCTTTTGTAATGATAACTTTGAAGAAATATCAGAGAATGGACTTCCAAAGAACAAAGGGATGGATGGTAAAAGATCCACACTAGAGGCAGCAAGACCACTTGGGAAGGGGTTACTGTACTCCAGGTGAGAAAGGACAGAGGTCTGATCTATCACCACGAATATTGTGAATGGAACATAGTGGCCATTTAGTAGGTGGAAATCTATACAGTGTGACCACCTGTGTATGAAAATGAAGGACTGGAAGGGAGAGAAATCAAGGCTTGGACAAGTAAATAGAGGATAGAGCTAGTCACATCAGAAGAAATCTAGGAGAAGGAGCAAGTTGAGGCTGGGGGGAAAAGAAGATTAATTCCATTGCAGACATGTTGATTTCAAGGAGCCTGCAAAGTATCTAGGAAATGACCAATAGACATCTAGACCAATAGAAGAGAAGTCTAGACCAAAGGAAATGTGAAAGTCATCAGATTATAAAGAGCATTGAAGTCACAAGTGTGTAAGTTACTCAAAGAGAATGTATATTTAAAAAAAAAAAGTAGAGGAGAGCTTGGCCAGAAGCTTGAACAATACCAACACTTCAAGGGTAGGGAAAAAGAAGAGAAGGGAATCTCATAAAGAAAATTGAGAAATAGCCAGAGAGGAGGGTAAAATCAAAGGAAGTATCGTCAAAAGAAACAGCAAGTTCCAGAAGGCAGATATTATTAATCAGCTATGATTACATAACAATCACAAAATCTCAGTAAGAAAGCAAAATAAGTATTTAATAACCTGCTCACATGTTCAGGTACAATGGCTCTTCTCAGGCTGCAGGGGTACATATTGGCTGAGACTGCTCTGCTCTATATGTCTCTCATTCTTTTGGGACCAGTAAGCTGTCTAGGTATAGTCTTTTCCCAGTGATGGCAGAAGCCCAAGAGAGCATATGGAAGCTTACGATGCCTTTTAAATCCTAGTTTAAGACTGGCAATCTACCACTTCTGCCCATATCAATTGGCCAAAGTAACTCTCAAGGCTGAGCGCCACACCAGTGAGTGGAGAAGTGATTAATAGGGACAAGAATTAGGACTGTGGCCGAAGCAATTTCATAACAAGCTTAATATCATCCTCAAGTAAAAAGTGACATTGCTAACTCAGATGAAAATATTGTTTTGTGTGTTTTAAAACACCTAAAGCCAGTGACCTGATTGGCCCATCCCTTTTGAAGACTCCAGCATGCCAGGGTCAGCCCTGACAAGTCATACCCTTATAAGAAGCCAAAGAGCTTTCCAGGAGAAAATAATCATATGTTGTATCAGTGTTGGGTAGGTGTGAGGTCAGGCTTCGGTATCAAGAATTCTCAGTCAAGTAAGCTCATGGAAAGGAAAGTTTATTATAAGTATATATGTCAAGTAGAAATGGGAAGCCACCAAAAATGGAGTCATATCCACACAGATCGATGGAACAGACTAGAGAACTCATAAATGGACCCACAAATGTATGGCCAACTAATCTTCAACAAAGCAGAAAAGAATATCCAATGGAAAAAAGATAGTCTCTTCAAGAAACCATGTTGGAAAAACTGGACAGAGACATGCAGAAAAATGAACCTGGACCACTTTCTGATGTCACACACAAAAATAAATTCAAAATGGATGAAAGACCTAAATGTAAGACAGGAAACCATCAAAATCCTAGAGGATAAAACAGGCAACAACCTCTTTGACCTCAGCCATAGCAACTTCTTACTAGACATGTCTCCAGAGGTGAGGGAAACAAAAACAAAAATGAACTATTAGGTCCTCATCAAGATAAAAAGCTTCTGCACAGTGAAGGAAACAATCAACAAAACTAAAAGACAACCAACAAAATGGAAGAAGATATTTGCAAATGAAATATCAGATAAAGGCTTAGTATCCAAAATCTATAAAGAACTAATCAAACTCAACACCCAAAAAAACAAATAATCCAGTGAAGAAATGGGCAAAAGACATGAACAGACAATTTTCCAAAGAAGACATCCAGATGGCTAACAGACACATGAAAAGATGCTCAACATCACTCATCATCAGGGAAATACAAATCAAAACCACAATGAGATACCACCTCACACCTGTCAAAATTGCCAAAATTAACAACTCAAGAAACAACAGATGTTGGCAATGCAGAGAAAGGGGAACACTTTTCCACTGTTGGCGGGAATGCAAACTGGTGCAGCCACTCTGGAAAACAGTATGGAGGTTCCTCAAAAAATTAAAAATAGAACTACCCTACAACCCAGCAATTGCACTATGGGGAATTTATCCAGAAGATACAAAAATGCTGATTCAAAGGGACACATGCACCCCAGTGTCATAGCAGTACTATCAACAATAGCCAAATTATGGAAAGAGTCCAAATGTCCACCAATAGATATAGAAGATACATAAAGAATAGATAAAGAAGATGTGACTCACACACACACACACACACACACACACACACACACACACTGGAATATTACTTGGCAGTCCAAAAGAATGAAATCTTGCCATTTGCAACAACGTGTATGTATCTAAAGTATATTATGCTAAGCGAAAGAAGTCAGAGAAAGACAAACATCATATAATTTCACTCATATGTGGAATTTAAGAAACATAACAGATGAACATAGGGGAAGGGAAGGGAAAATAAGATAAAAACAGAGAGGGAGGCAAACCATAATGACATCTTAAATACAGAGAACAAACAGAGTTGCTGGAGGGGAATTGGGTGGGGGGGATGGACTAAATGGGTGATGGGCATTAAGAAGGGTGCTTGTTGGGATCAACACTAGGTGTTATATGTAAGTGATGAATCACTAAGTTCTACTCCTGAAACCACTACTACACTGTATGTTAACTAACTTGGATTTAAACTTTAAAAAAGAAGAAGAATGGAGTCATATCTAGGGGCTGAATACTTTCCCCAGCTTTCACACAGGTCTAATGGTCTTTTTCTCATATTATTTTAGCTACTCTTTGCACTTCTGCACCATTGTCCCCATCTATCAACTGGCTGCTCCTTGTACTCATAGTTTCTGTTCCATTCTAAACTCTACTTCCATATAATTCTGGATGACCATGACTAGCTTGGGGCATTTTGTGTCCCTACTAGCAAGTGACCCTGGGCTCTCCAAATTTCTCAGTATAAACTTCTAAAAATGAGATTCATATTTCTTCAGCTCATTTCTCACACTAACATGTTTAATAGGCAAACTTATTAATTGGTCACCCTTGTGTCCCATGGCCATCCCTAATCTATTTGTGACCCACTGCAGGAAGGTACAAAGAGTAAGAATTTCCCTCAGGAAGTACTGTGAGTAGGAAGGTATCAGCTGAACTTTCTAGTACAGGGAGGTTCCCATAACATTGGGATTAGAATTCAAAGAAAATCAAGTAAAATGCCTACCTTCTAACTATCAGGAAAGTACCCAGGCAGAAAGTTCATCCTGAAGGAAGAAGGATTGGAGATGTTGTGACTAAACCCCAGGTCACTGATCTATTATAGATATAAAAAGAGATTTGTAACATGTTACATAATGGAATGTTTCTTGTGTATCTCTCAGTCCAATCTCATTTACAGAAACTTACCCAAGACCCTTGAGATAAGAACTAAAGAAATAAATTGAATGCAAAATTGTAATACTGGGAGAGATGTAAGAAAAACTAAAGCCACACTGTTTGGAATCCTCATCCAAGGAATGAGATGCCAGTTGGGAGAAGGTCCTTCTCCAACCTCACTGGGAAGAATGATATATTAGGGGAGGAGGGATGAGGCCATGGCCATGTATGATGGCTGGTAAGATACCAAGAGAGCCAGGATGGCTATGGTTGTCTTTCCTACATTACCAAAGAGTAGAAACAAGCTTAGAATAATAAGTAAGAGTTCCTGGATACATCATGGCCCTTCTAAATGGAATCATTTGATGGCCTCCAAATTCCATTGCAGAAGATCAAATTTCCATCCAGGTACACAAAGAATAGATATCCATAGGTCTGGTGGTAGGACTAGCACTGCTCTTCCCACAGAATTTATACAGATGCATCCTTAGGCAAACATAGGAAAGATTTGCTTCTCTGTTCTTGGAGAAGTTATTCAGTGAATACTGAGAGTTTATTTTCTAATCATAGGTTGTGTCCCTACTCCCAACCAAGGATGTCTCCAAGTACTCAATTGGTTTTTTTTAACTGCGTATCTATTCTGCTTAGAAATGAGTCATATCTGAGGAGAATGATATCACTGGAGATAAAGAACATACTAGAAGCATTTAGAGAACAATAGAGAACAGCATACCGCCAAGTGCCATACAAGAGAGTACAAAAGACAGTTCAAAGAACGCAAGGTTAAATTAGCTAGAATCATGGTAATGGGGTCAGGGATAAAGAGAGGATTAAATTTGAGCTAACTCCAAGGAATCAACTGTTATGGTCATTAAAAAGTCTCCAAAGTATTTCCGTCTTCCCTCACCCTCAAAAAAAAAAAAAAAAAAAAAAAAAAAAAGAAAGAAAAAGAAAAAAAGAAAAAAGAAAAGAAAAAAGAAAAATAATAATAAAAATGTATAAATAATTATTTACTTTAATTTTTTAAATAAACATATGCCACACCTGTTACTTTTAAAAGGGGGGACAAAGGTGTTAGCAAATCAAACCATAAGGTGTCACAAATCCAAGAAGGTTGGAAATCACCACATTCAAGTCCCCCTTGGGTTTGGAGAGATTTATGCTTCTTAAGGGCATTCAGACATTAACAGCTCATACCCCCACACTGTACCCTGGCTTCATTTAAAGGACCCATAGGTCAGACCAAAACACAACAGAGCTTTATATGCCAATTTTTCTTGACTCTGTGTAGGTCAGGGGAAGTTAAGCTCATGTAATTAGGGGATAAAGACGGAGGCTGGGAGTGGGGGATGGAAGCATGATGAAAGTTCCAGAGTTTAAAGGCTCAGTAGGAAGCCAGAGGAAAAGTCGATAAAGTCATGTCTTTATGAAACATGTGTTTTCCATGGTAGAGCAAACGCATTTGCCATTAAACCCAGGGAATCTCTCTCTGTGACTTGGCACTCTCACCCACCTGTGGGGCAAGAACAATTCAAAATCATTATGATGATTGTGAGGCCATTGTTATCTCGAGCTACCTTCCCAATTATAAAATGTCGATTCAGTTACATTCAGTCTAATATCAGCACTAAGTACATTACATTGCATTAACTTTATTTCACAATTGATAATCCAAGTGACTTTTTGTAATTCTCTCTTAAGTAAAATGGTTCATTAGTTGAACTATCCATAAATGATGCCAAAGAACAAAGAGGTTCCTCAAAAGTTCAGTCTAATATGTAATCACCAAAAGAGGTCAGTAAGCAATGACAAGCAGCAATAAAAACAAAGCAGTGAAAATTAATAACAGCCATAACTGAGAAAATAAATGAATAAAAGCCCCTAATCCTCAGAACAAGTACATGGAAAAGAAATTTAGATAGTCTCAGCAACAAACATCAATACTCATATAAATGACTAGATCCCAGAGTTAGTCTCCTGGATTTCATCTGTGCTATTAACAAACTAGTGAAGCCGTGACTCCTTCAGACTGGAAACCAGTGTTAATGGACCTCATGAGAGTCTTCTGAAAAATGTAGTCATATTGATGACTATTTACAGTACATACTTCCATGATCCACCAGGAACTATTAGCAATAGTATTCTTATGACCACATAAAATTCTATGTGATGAGCAAACAGGGTTTGTCTATAAGAAATTTTTGTTACCTATCATTACAAAAAGGGGAGATAATGTCCATAAGCTTTTTCAGTCTTTATTCATTATCTATCATCTATCCATCTTTCCATCCATCTAATCTTTTCTCGTTCTCTTCTTTCTTTCTTTTTCTTTCTCTTTCTCTCTCTCTCTCTCTCTCTCTCTCTCTCTCTCCCTCTCTCTCTCTCCCTTTCTCTTTTTCCTTCCTTCCATCCAAAAAATGTGTACTGAACATTTGCTAAATGTTAGGCAATGTTCTGGGCTTTGGGAAGACAGTGGTGAATGAGAAAAACAAGGTACTTCCTCCAGTGTAGTTTATTTACTACATTTACATTTACATTACTACACTACATTTACTACATTTACATTATTTACATTTTAGAGAGGGCAGGCAGACAAAAAAAAAACAAAAAACAAAACAAAACAACTAGTAAACAAATACATAAAGAAAAAAATTTCTGATAATGTTTGGAGCTATAGCAGAAAGAGAACAAAGTAATGGGAGACAGTGAGGCTGCTTTAGAGAAGGTGGTGAGAAAGGCCCCTGTCTGAGGGAGAAGTGACATTTGAGCTAACAATTGAACATGGAGAAAGCTCAGCTACAACTCAGGGTTTCTCAGCATTGTTGACATTTTGGACTGGATAATTCTTTGTTGCGGGGACTTAGCCTGTGCACTGTAGGATGTTCAGCAGCATTTCATGTTTTTCCAGCCTCTGCTCACTAGATACCAGTAGCAACCCCAACTCCAAGTCATGATAATCAAAAATGTCTTTATGGCACAAAAACAGACACTCAGATCAACGGAAAAGAATAGAGAACCCAGAAATGGACCCACAAATGTATGGCCAACTAATCTTTGACAAAGGGGAAAGCAGGGGAAAATATCCAATGGAATAAATACAGTCTCTTCAGCAAATGGTGCTGGGAAAACTGGAAAGCGACGTGCAGAAAAATGAACCTGGACCACTTTCTTACACCATACACAAAAATAAACTCAAAATGGATTAAAGACCTAAATGTAAGACAGGAAACCATCAAAATCCTCGAGGAGAAAGCAGGCAAAAACCTCCTTGACTTCAGCCGCAGCAACTTCTTATTCAACAGGTCTCCAGAGGCAAGGGAAACAAAAGCAAAAATGAACTATTGAGACCTCATCAAAATAAAAACTTCTGCACAGTGAAGGAAACAGTCAGCAAAACTAAAGGCAACCAATGGAATGGGAGAAAATATTTGCAAACAACATATCAGATAAAGGGTCAGTATCCAAAATCTATAGAGAACTTATCAAACTCAGCACCCAAAACACAAATAATCCAGTGAAGAAATGGGCAAAAGACAGGAATAGACACTTCTCCAAAGAAGACATCTAGATAACCAACTGACCCATGAAAAAATGCTCAACATCACTCATCATCAGGGAAATAGAAATCAAAACCACAATGAGATACCACCTCACACCTGTCAGAATGGTTAACATTAACAACTCAGGCAACAACAGATGTTGGCGAGGATGAGGAGAAAGAGGATCTCTTTTGCATCGCTAATGGGAATGCCAACTGGTGCAACCACTCTGGAAAACAGTATGACTGTTTTTTCCTCAAAAATTAAAAATAGAACTACCCTATGACCCAGCAATTTCAGCACTAGGTATTCATTCAAGGGATACAGGTATGCTGTTTCAAAGGGGCACATGTACCCCTATGTTTATAGCAGCACTATCAACAATAGCCAAAGTATGGAAAGAGCCCAAATGCCCATCAACGGATGAATGGATAAAGAAGATGTGGTATATAATATACAATGGAGTATTACTCGTCAATCAAAAAGAATAAAATCTTGCCATTTGCAACTACGTGGATGGAACTAGAGGGTATTATGCTAAGTGAAATTAGTCAGTCAGAGAAAGACAAATATCATATGACTTCACTCATATGAGGACTTTAAGATACAAAACAGATGAACATAAGGGAAGGGAAGCAAAAATAATATAAAAACAGGGAGGGGGACAAAACAGAAGAGACTCTTAAATATGGAGAGCAAACTGAGGGTTACGGAGGGATTGTGGGCGGGGGGATGGGCTAAATGGGTAAGGCGCATTAAGGAACCTACTCCTGAAATCATTGTTGCACCATATGCTAACTAACTTTGATGTAAATTAAAAAATAAACAAATTAATAATAATAATAATGTCTCTAAACACTGACAAATATCCCCTGGGGGACAAAATCACCTCTGCTTAAGAACCACTGGACTCTGTGAAGACCTAGGGAAAAATCATTCCAGAACAAAAGGACCAGCAGAGACAAACCCTATGATGGAAATGAGCCTGTTGCTCTGGCAGAAAAAGAAAGGAGGCCAATGTAGATGGAGTGCAGTGAGCAAAGCTTAGACTAAAGCAAGGTGAGATTGGGAAGGGGCCAGCTCAGGAAGGACCTTGCAGGCCATGGTAGGATTTACACTCAAATCATGAAAACACATTCTTGATAAGGAAGGTTTTAGTCTAATGGAGTAAAGCATAAATGTGTGAATCCAGATTTTGGAATGTCTATGCTTCAGCAATTAACCAAGGATATCCTTGAACTAATGTTCCATAGTTTGAGGATTCCTCCTGTATCCAAATGCCCATACCTATGGCAACATTAGAGAAGAAAAACCTGGAAGAATCACAATCACCTCCATTCTGGTAATTGTCTCCACAGTTAGGTTACTGTATTGCATTAATTCCCCTTCATAAAAATGTTCAACTCATCTTTTAACAAACAGCTTTGCAAGAACATCTCCAGTACTAAGTGAAGAAGTACTTAATTTATCACCCTGTGGACAGGATCAGGATTGTCAATGGTGAATAAATTGTATGTCACATTTGATTTGTGTTTGGTTTACATGTTATTGTATCAGAGGTTAAAAAAAAGCCTCAAGTTGCCAGCACAGGAATATCTTTTGGAAAGTTTATTCTGAGCCAGGAACAAAAAGATTCTTCTCTTTCTATTTCCCCCAAAGAGAGATATAATTAATGATAACACTCTTGCACATTGAAATAAACACACCTTAACATGGTAAGTAACACAGAATTTCTCAGCTGGGTTAGATCTGGGAAAAGTAGTGCTGGAATCTGGAAGACCAACTCTTCAACACCTTCCAAATCTCAACTAAACAAAAGTTCCTTTCAAAATTACTCAAGCATGATTAATTGAGCTGCAGGCTAAGAAATTGACTATATGTCAGAAATAACAATAAAAATAGAGTGTGGAGCAATTTGTAAATGGTGTGGTAGATACAGACTTCAGGTCATATAAAAAAAAAAAGAGGCAAGGAGATTTTGCAAATAAGCAATATTGACAAAGTGAATAGAAGAGCAAAACACCTGTATCCTCCTTTCAGCTCAATAATCATGGAAGCTATGTGATCCCTCATCTAGGGAAAAGTGTTTGGGGCAAGGAAACAGAGTTTCTAACTTGGATGCCACTAAGCTATGGTCTGACTTTGGCAAATCTCCATGCTCTGCCTCAGTTTTCTTACCAGCTGAATGGGTGTAACAGTAGCAAGTGTACTTACCTCATAGAGTGGGTCAAATAGCATAACATCACAAATATGCAAAAGTTACATATAAAGTATAAAACCTTTTAAATATGTAAAGAATTATGGCCAACAAATCACCTGGGATTTTATCCGATGAATAGTCTTTTTTGGCTGAAAGGAAATTTCAAGTATAAAATTTCATTTCAAATGGCCCACATAATCCACAGATCCCGATGAATGGTGGAGAATTCTAAGTTTGTTTCCGCTGCATGGAAACTGAGATACAAGAATGAGACACAAATTAAAGGTCTCTTCTGTAGGCCTGATCTCAATATTTAATTTCATTTATTTACATGCACCCCTCTCCTCATGGAGAATTAAATTCATTCATTCATTCATTCATTCACTCATTCAACAAATAGTTATTGGATACCTACTATGTATAGGGACAGTGATAGGTCCTGGGATATGAAGAATAAAACTAGATCCTTGTCCTTGAGGAGCTTACCCTATGGTTGACACACAAGAGAAGAGAGAGCCCCTAACATTCATTGAACATAGGATTATGTCAGCTACTTTCAACATGGTCGTAGGACCAACTTTAGGACCATTTTGTGGGTGACAAACTGAGAAATAGAATGTTTAAAAAATACTTTGCATAAAATCACAAAGCTTCTAACTGGGGAGGAAAATCTGAGCCTATTCATGCATTCATTCACATTATGTATTTACTGAGCACCTAATATGTGTCTGACACAATGCTAGGCACTGGGGATACAACAGGACATAGACAAAAATCTCTTTCTCATGGTGTTTACATAACTGTGCATACATGCAAGTCTGCCTAACACCAAAAACCCAAGACCTTTCCACAAGATGCTTCCTATGGGTCACCACTATGTGGCAACAACAAAAACAACAACAACAAAAAAAACAAGGGAAAATACACACACACACACACACACACACACACACACACAAAACAAACCCAAATTAATATCCCCAGTAAACCAGAAATCGAGAAAGAATAAAGCCAGATAAAAGAGGTTGCCAGACACTAAAATGTCCTCTTCCAAAATCTAAATAAAAAATGTTTGCATTTGGTTTGAATGCCTGGAAGCCCAAAGGCAGGCGGCTCACAGACCACCAACAGCACAAAGACAGTGCCTGTCAGGGCACAAACATGAAAACCAGCTCTCCACCAGAAGGCCTGAGGTTTACAGGAATTAAAAGGCCTGGGTCCCTGGCTCTTGGAGATGGCGAGACAAGACAGAAACATATGCCTGCCCGCCTGGCAACAGCTCTCCCTGGCCTGGAATGAGTATGTCTACAACGTCCAAGGGAAGCTGGCAGCCACGGTGGCCTCGGATGGAGAGAAGCCACTGCCAGCCAGTACCAGCACGGGGCTTCCCTACAGGCAGCTCTTGCTGAAACAAAGAGGGATGAAGGGAAGAGCTGTGGATGTCCAGCCTCCAGGCTCAAATCTAAAATCGAGAGCAGCGCTGGGCTAATGGAAGGCCGGATCTGCTCCAAAACCCTGACACTGTGTCTGGGATGCAATCTGAGTAATTTCCTGATGACTCTTCTCTGCATAATGGATTTGAGTTATAAAGGAATTTATGCCCTCAGGACCAAATTACCCAGATAATTGAAGATACAATGAGGGAGAGGGGGGAGAGTAGAAAAAGAGAGAAAGGCCTCAATTACACGGGTTTCTCCTTCACTCTGAACGAGTTCAACATCTGAATTCACCATGGTGTTTAATTTTTAAAGTCACTTTACATCCATAAACTGCCCTGTCTGGAGTATAGTGAAACTGCATCAAGGCCTAATTTAACGTAGGCCTGCAGACTTTATAGCCTGGACCCACCACCATCCACCATCCTCGTCCTCCAGGATGAGACTCCACTTCCTGGTTTAAGCCTCACAATCGCAACTAAATCTATGACACTGCATTAAGGGTAGAGAGGCTTAATATTGAAATAAGGTCTGCTAAAACCTATAGGCAGCCAGGCTTGCTTTGGGAGCTACAACCTATCCCCCAGTCACAGCTAAGCATCTGATGGTGATTTCAAAGACAGAATGGTTTGAATTCCTCAGAGCTGGACACCTACCCTGCTCCTGTTCCTTTCTGCAGTCATTCTCATACTTGAGGAAACACAAGAATTTCTTGCGGAATTGGAAGCACAAAACCACTAATGGTCTTGTATGAGTGCATTAACGGATCTTCAAAGAGATTGTCAAATTCTGTCACCTCTGTGCTGACTTGACACCCAGGCCCAAGGAAACTGTGTGCCTAGAACATCGCTTTCAGGCTTACCTCTGGGACTAGTGCCTATAAGGCAAATGCCAAATCTTGCTCCATTCCACACTCAGTGGAAGAAATTTTGAAATGTCAGTGTCTAAAAAAATGACACCAAAGACCCCTTATCCACATGCTTCCTGTGTCTAGGTTCCCCTCACTGCCATAGAATGTGGGAAAAGAGACATAGAGAAGCTACTTTTTTAAAGTTTCCCATGATTTAGTCCAGATTTATAGAGAGATTAAGGAATCTTCATTATAGAGTTGTTATTTACCCCAGCACAGTATATTGTGTTTATTGACAGAACCTCATTTTGTCAATACATACAGAACTGGATGGACAAATGAATAAAGACAAAGGCTCTGAAATATGACTGGCGTTCTGAAACCCCAGAATCAGGGCTATAACAAATGGTAGCCCACATAAGCAAATTTGGTAAGTTATGCATAGAATTTACAAGGCACCCAATACTGGCCTGCTCAAGTAAAGTCTGCCATGAAGTGCCAAAGGGCTTGGGAGTGGGGGTAGGATAGAGGTGGTGAGTAGTCTATAACAGGTGTTAAACCACTTATTCAAGCACTCCCACGAATGGCCTGAAAGATTTTCCCAGAATCCTCCTGCTCTCTATGAGTCACTGTGGGAATAGCAGTGAGGTTTGGAGTTGAGTTATAACCATTCAGTGAAGCATTTCCCTCCAGACTGTACAAAGGAAAGGGGCTATGTTAGTAAATTTATTGACTATTTCATTAGATCAATATGGAATATGATTTAAAAGGCTCCGCTCAGGCTCTTTAAATCTATTTAATCAAACCAATTAATAAAAAAAGTAAGAAGTTGAAGCATATCCTGTAAGGTGCATCATAAATATATTCCCTTACTTGGGCTTTTGATCTCACCCAGGTAATTAACAGCTTTAGTTAAGTTCAGTCATTCCTTCATGCCTGGCTCTGGTCATAAAACCCCCAAGCTATGTGTAGCTCTTGGATTTATTATGTTTTTCTTAGTGCAAGAATGTCTCTCTCATTCCGTTTTCTCCCCTCCTTGAGAAAGTTTATGTAGCCATTGCTTTTGCAGCTGTCATAAAGGCAACACTGGCTAGTGAGCTTTGTACTGCTCAAGAGGCTGCGTCCCCTCAGCTGCTGGTATCCAATTCAGTAGCTTCTTCACTCTCATCCAACAATTCCACACTAATTCCTCTCTAGGAATGGGGAGATAAAATCATCTCAAAGGCCTGACTTCTCTCCCATTGTCTATCTATTCCCAGCTACTTTTCATGAGTGAAATGACTTCTCCCTGCTACACAGAATATGGCTTTTATTACAGGATTTGGAGCAGCCTGCTTCCCTGTAACACTGAGGATGAACCATTCTTATCAGCTGCTCAGTGACCCCACTCTCCTCAAACTTCCTTCAAATCCTTCTCCTACCAGGTCCCCAGTTCCATCTACCTGGCTATGAAGCTTTGAGATGCCTAGTCAAGCCGACGTATCAACTCAAGTTGGGAGGGAAAGTTCAGTGTCCCTCCAGTGACAGAATCCATGTCAGCTTGGGTCTATGAGGCTGAGCGTGTAGCTTCATTCTGCTGTACAAGCAGAGAAATCTCAGTTTGGAAGGTCAGCAAATGTTTCCCCCAAAGCTCTCCTCTGTCTCCATTTGAGAAGCTTGGTAAATATAATTAGCTGGGTAACTGCACCAAGGTTCTTCCACAGCTGAAAGCAGAGTCTGAGAAAATAGGGCAGTTAGCTATAAAATCCAAACTGTGTGTCAACAGTAGATCTTCTTAAATAAGTCACAATTCTTTGTGCAAAAAGTGGGGGAGATAAGATTCTCTCTTGATATGACCAGCTTTCCATGGGCAACCAACTTCTGTTTCCATGCACTGGAAAGCTGGGAAGGCTCACAAAAATTCTACGGGAGGTCTTAAATCAGAGCCATTGCTTTCTTGGTTTAAGACCAATAGCAGCCTAGTTTACTTTTGCCTCCTTCTACTTACTTTGGTCCAATTCAATACATATTTACTAAATCTCCACCATTCTAGACATACTCAGAAAAGACACAAAAGAAATACAAACCACAGAGTGAACACAAGGGTTTTTTTCATCTTTGTAGGAGACGAAAGCAGGCAGACGTGAAATGCTCGTGTTTAAGACCATATTCGCCTTAACCAGCCCTGCAAACACCTGTTGACACAAACTTCTGGCCAGCATTCATTCAACATTTCTTGAGCACCTACTCTACACTATACACCAGGCTACAAATGGTGTGCGTATTGTGTGTGATAAAAAAGTAAGTGAGAAATTACTGATCCCTATGGGCTTACTGTAGAATAGAGGAGGTAGAAGATACCTACAAATAACATCAAGGCTCTTTATACCATGGAATTTATATGAATAAAACCCAAAAGAGTTTAATTCAAATCCTCATATCATTTTAATACAGTCTAAACTGCCAATTCTATTGTACACTGAAACCCCACCAATTTTTTCAAAACAGGTAAAGGCCCCTTTGATTTAAGTAGACACCTGATTTAGAGAACCTATTTAATGAAGTAATATTTTAAAACTTGTAGTAATTCAAATTAGTATTGACAGTATATTTAGCAGAGGGTGCACTTGGATAACTACTTGACAAAAATGTATGATTTCTATGCCGGTTGCTTGAAAGCAGGGTTTATAAGACACATGAGGGGAGTTGAAAACTATTCTGAGTTGTTTAACCATTGCAATCATATTACATCATTGTCTTAAAGAGAAAATTTTTTTTCCAAGTAATCTGCCTTCCTAGACTAACATTAGTGTAAGTAGAAACATCCTCTTCTAATAACATGATAAATTTTAGCTCAGCCTCTGTGTAAATAATCACTAATACTGACTTGCAGAAAGAATAGTCATCATAATTCCTAAAACTTTTTGAGCCCTTGTGAAGTGTCAAATGTGAAGCTAAATGCTATAAGCGCATAATCTCACTGATCGTCACAACAACCCTACAAGGAAGGTTGTCTTATTAGCTCTGTTTTGCAGATGAAAACATTGAAGCCAAAGGTCCCATAGCTAGTGAAGACTGAATTCAGAGCTCCTACTTTTAAATGAATCCAAAAATCAATGGAGTTGTGTCACATATATGCAGTTCAGGGTTAAAATAAGTAAGTAGGTTGGCAAAAGTCCCAAAAATATCCACAAGCACAGAGGGAACAAATGTGATTTTTTCTCTACCAATTTCCTTTAAACCTCCTGATTTCTAGGGGGACCGTTTTTGCTCTGTGCCTCCTGTTCTTTCACCTGCTCTCCAATCAAAGATGCTCAAGTGGCCAAATCCACTTAAAATATATTTTTTTTAAATGTTCCTTCCTCTTGCTTCAGGTGCTTGTCTGTATGAGGTGACTCTGGGATGCCTGGTGAAGAGAGAGCTTGGAGAATGGCGTGTAATTCCCATCACTAAAATTAAATTATTAATTTTTTATCAATTAATTGGATGAGGATTGGTGCGAAAGACAGGCCCTCAGCTCGGCAGAGCTCTACTGGGTGCCAGATAAAACAAGAAATACGCCTGGGTGAAATGGGTAAGAGGGGACGAAAAGCCACAGTAGTAATAAATGTGAGAATCCCCTAGTTTCAGGAGAGGGAGAACAAACCAGCTCCCAGGAGGAGAGACGCAGAATCGCTAAGATTTCTCCAAGGGGGCTTTGACGGAATCAGCCCTCCAGGCCTTGTGAAAAGAAACTCTACTGGTTGCCCAGGAGTTGCTTTTCTTAATTCTCCCCCATACTGAGGAAGATCAAATCCCAGAGACGAGAGGTTTCGAGCCCCCCTTTGAACAGATGGAAACTGTTCTTACTCAAAAGACTGTCGTGTTTTTTTTAAATAAAAATAGTTCATATTTTCCGGATATATAAATAAATCACACTCATTATAAAAAATATCAACCGATTTACAACACACATTTTTAAAAATGCTTTTTTTTTTTTACTTGCCATTCCATTACCCCGAGTTAACCATTGTTAACATTATAGGAAGCATCATTCCATACATCTCTTTTTGCTTATTGGTAAGTAGTGGACAGCTACAAAAATCCAGTTATTAGTTTTTTGAACAAATATTTATTGAATACATACTATGTGCCAGCAATCATAATTATACATGGTATTCTTTAACCTTTTTTAATTCAATGTTATGATGTGAACTTATTTTCATATCAAAGAGGTCTGCATAATTATTTTGAATCATTTCATCAGGTTTGATCATAACCCCAATGATGGGTCTTTAAGGTTTTTGTGACTTCTTGCTATCAAAAACAATTATGCAACAAGAAAACTTTCAAGATTTCTTTGAATATGTCCTCCAAATAAGTCACTGGGAATTCAAAACACCTTATATTTATGTAATAGTTCACTATTCAAGTTAGTGTCATATTTATAGCATGGTTTCTGTAAAACTCACATCAGAATTGGTCTCATTCACAGTTATATTGCATAAATTCAGCTTTCCCTAATAAGTTTGAGAGAGCAAAGTTTGACAGAGGAGGAAACTGAATTACAAAATATATGTGTGTATGAAACAGATGGAGAAAGACAGGCCTAAAGATAATTCTCTGAAACTGGAAAATATGTATCTCAACAACACCAGGGTGAAGTATAGCATGTGCATATCGACTGGACCAAAAGAAGATTCTAGGAGCCCCACCAATCCTTCCAGATAAAAAGTTCCCTGAGGATCAAGGTTTTTATCTTACTCACCAATGTATTTCCAGTGCCTAGCTTAGGGCTTGGAATATGACAGGTACTCTATATAATAAATAGTTCTAGATCGAACGAACAAACCACAAAACAGGTCTTCATGGACTGCTGCAAACCACAGTCAACCTCCCACCCGTGTGCCCCCCGCCTCAACAATGGAAACTCTGAAATGAAGCAAAGATATTCAGAGCTAATTATATATAGCTCTTATCCTACCATAAATTTCTCATTCTGAAGGAGCTGTGGATAGTAAGTCTCCTCCAAAGCCATATCAAATCCTTTAACTGAAAGACTTAAGTTGAGGGAGACTGGTAAAAAGTAAATGGAGAAAGATTCTCCCACTGAGAGCTTTATTTTGCCCTTTCTGAAAATTTCCTTCCAACTACTATTAGCAAATTTCATTCATCTCCCCCATCTGTACCCCTCCTCTTCTTCAACCCATAATATTACCTCACCCTCTGCCTCTTTGTCAGAAATCCGTCTTGTGTACTAATTCATATATACGTACACTGCATATGTAAAGGAGCATTAGCAAGTGGGTGGTTCTTGAAAATCAGCCATTCATCATGCATATTGATCACTGGGGTAGTATGGTATGAATCAGAGAGCAGCAATCATTAAATCAAAGATTTATACTAGCAAAAGAGCACCAAAGCAATTCATCAATTCCATACCACCCCTGGTGATTAATTAGGTTCCAATCTGACAGCTTAGAAGCTGGTTCACAATTAAGGCTATTACAGTTAGAGGTAGGTTTCTTTTCTTTTTTTTTTTTTTTTTTTTTTCCTTCCCTTTAGGAAGAAAAAACAGTGGGGGAGAGCACTAGTCTGTTGGCTTTATGGCCTCCTTTAGGAAGAAAAAAGGCAGGGGAGGGCACTTTTCCTTCATAGTATACTTACCACAGTTATAAACAGTGTTATCAATGGGGTTATATGTTCAAATGTTCTCTCCCCATTAGACCATATGGTCTTCAAAGCCTTAAAGCTTCTAAAATAGGGCCTAGCACATAGTAGGTGCTCAATAAATATATGTTGAGCAAATGCATTTATTAACCAGATGTTTCTGATGCTTCAGCCCAGATGTAGCATAACTTACAATGGGACTTCCAATGTTTCCCACCGGGTCTTGTCCTCTAAAACACTAAACTAAATTGTTGTAGACTGGAAAACTATCCTAGAAAATTGCCAGCATCAACTAAAGCCAAAAATATGCATTCCCATGACCTAGTAAGTCTAATCCCAGGTATATACCCAATGGAAATGTAAACAAATATTCACCAAAAGGCATGTCCAAGAATATTTATAGAAGCATTGTGGGGCATCTGGGTGGCCCAGTCAGTTGAGCATCCAACTTCCACTCAGGTCATGATCTCGTGGTCCATGAGTTTGAGCCCCACATCAGGCTCACTGAGGTCAGCCTGTCAGCGCAGAGCCAGCTTTGGATCCTCTGTCCCCTTCTCTCTGTCCCTCCCCTGCTTTCACACTCTCAAAAATAAACATTAAAAAAAAAAAAAAAGAAAAAACACTGTAATTAATAGACCAAACTGGAAACAACCTAATTGCTCATCAACAGAAGAATGGGTAAATAAATTGTATATGGTCATACAATGAAAAACATGAAAAACTACATAGCAGTGAAAATGAAGAAAGCATAGCATTATGCAACATGGATAACTCTCACAAACATTATATTGATGGAATGAAACCCATCATGTGTCCTTCAAACACAAGGAGTGCATGCTGTGTGATTCCACTTATATTATGTTCAGAAATGGGCAAAACTGAAGTCAGAATAATGATTGCCTTTGAAGGGTTAGTGACTGGACAAGGGCACAAAGAAGGTTTCTGGGGTGCTGGAAAAGTTCTATTTCTTCTCTGGAAGACGGTTACAACATGTGTATTCACTTTGTGAGATTCATAAAGCTATTTTCTGTTGTTTCATTTTGGGAAAACAGAGCTATATGACTAGCACTCTTTTCTGTATATATGTGGTAGTTTGAATAAAAATGCATTTTTTTTAAAAAAAAGAATTAACCTGGTTTGTTTTTCTCCATGTGATTGAAAGGTGGTAAACATCTTCATATATACCCCAGCCCCAAATTCAAATTTCAGACTTGGTGAGGATTCCAAAGAAGGAAGTTAGACTACTTGTCCTTTCGAGTTCCTTTCAATCCTAAAATTCTGTGGTAACTAACCTTTTTGAACATTAATAGAGAACTCAATGTCCAGTTGGATTTCTTGTGCTAACCTCGGCCATTCTCAGAAGAGTGAAATGAGGCAATTAGAGAAGACCATCTTTCTGTCTTAGAGTCATGAATCTGCATCACCTTTCATAATGTCCACCTGCAAAGCAAGTAGGAACTTCCTATAAGTTGTGATGGTTTAGAAGAAATGGGTGTGGTAAAGAAATACTGTGGGTTTAAGAAATTCAGAGATTTCTGGGGTGCCTGGGTGGCTCAGTCAGTTAAGCGTCTGATGTCGGCTCAGGTCATGATCTCGCGGTTTGTGGATTTGAGCCCCACATCGGGCTCTGTGCTGACAGCTCAGAGCCTGGAGCCTTCTCTGGATTCTATGTATCCCTTTCTCTCTGCTCCTTCCCCACTCATTCTCTCTCTCTCTCTCTCTCTCTCTCTCTCTCTCTCTCTCTCAAAAATAAACATTAAAAAAAAAAAAAAAGAAGATGCTCAGAGATTCCTGAGCATTAGACCAGAAAACCAAGATCTAGATTTATAATAATAAAGCCTTCCATTTTTTTAAGGCTTCCTATATACCAGGCACTGGGTTTATTTATATATATTCTTTTTCACATATTCTTTCATTTAATACTTAGAACATCCTTTGAGATAGGTACAGACTGCCTCACTGTAAAGATGGTGAATCACATTCTCTGTCTGAGCCTCAGATTCACATCTGTTACCACTGGGAATAAAATCCCATGCCCAGGGGCGCCTGGGTGGCTCAGTCGGTTAAAGCGCCCGACTTCAGCCAGGTCACGATCTCGCGGTCCGTGAGTTCGAGCCCCGCATCGGGCTCTGGGCTGATGGCTCGGAACCTGGAGCCTGTTTCCGATTCTGTGTCTCCCTCTCTCTCTGCCCCTCCCCCGTTCATGCTCTGTCTCTCTCTGTCCCAAAAATAACTAAACGTTGAAAAAAAAAATTAAAAAAAAAAAAATCCCATGCCCATATAGCAGTGGTTATGAAAATAGACCCTGGAACAAAAATATCAGGGTTCAAATCCCAGCTAAGTAACTTACGAGGTATGTAACCTTAGTAAAATATTTAATCTCTCTCCAAGTATATCCTCTGCAAAACATAATTATTAATAGTAATAATAGTAATAATCATAACAGGATTATTATGAGAAGTACATGGCTATATATATATATATATATATACACACACACATAGTATATATATATATACACTACAGCATTTAGAACTGTGCATGGCACATAGTTGGTCCTCAATCAATGGTAGGTGTATATTAATGTAGATAATTTTTATATTATATATACGTATATACGTATATACTCTTCGTAAGTGCTATATAACCAGCAAATATTACCTATTCAATTCACATAATTTTTAGTAAAACAAAACTGTCAGTAATAGTTCTCTACTGGTTTAGAGTCTATTGGGGATATTTTGGTCTAGATTCCTAAAACCTAGAGGAAATAATTGTTATATCAGACTCCAAACTTCTTAAAATAATCTTTTTTACTTTTTTTAAAAATTTATTTTTGACAGAGCACAAGTGGGGGAGGGGCAGAGAAAGAAGGAGACACAGAATCAGAAGCAGATTCTAGGCTCTGAGCTGTCAGCACAGAGCCCGATGTGGGGCTCGAACCCATGAGCCATGAGATCATGACCTGAGCCTAAGTTGGTCACCCACCCAAGTGAGCCACCCAGTCACCCCCAAGCTCCAAACTTCTTGAAAGCCAGGATCATGTCCATCTTGCTCATTATTACATCCCTGTAGCCAATCACAATGCTTGACACACACTTACGACCTAACAAATATTTGAAAAATGTTTTATTAAATACTTCCCCAGTATACCTACCTAATCTCCTCACTTTGTATCTATCCAGAAGAGGCCTGGTTATTTACAGAAATTTTCTTTCAACCATAATAACCACAGATATTCCCTAACTTTTTTTTAAAAAGGAACAATTTTATAAGATAAATATGTCTTTTCAAGAGGATTCACTGTGTGTTCTCAATATAACAAAATTTGACTTATTCTTATTTAAAATTCACCCATTCTCTAATGTCAGATATGATAGAGACTTTCATCCTTAGAACATAAACTTCAAATGCATTCATTTGTTCTTTCATTTATTTGTTCATTTAGCAAGTGTTTATTAAAGACCTTTTATCTGTGTTTAGTGATCTCAGTTTTAAATTACAGAAAACTCAAACCGATTTAGTAATAAGGAACCTATGGCACATAACAGGAAGTCCACAGGTCCTTCTGCAGTCTTCTTACTTGGTTTGATTCAGCAGCTCATTATGTCATCAAGGACCCAGATTCTTTCCATCTGTCCACCCTGTCATCCTTGGTGTTAGCTTCATTCACACTGTTAGCCTGATGACAATTGTTGCAGGCTGTGGCCAACTCTCTGTTACACTCTCTCCCACTTCTTCCTTTCTAAGGAAGCCCAGCTTTGTTCAGGTATCAGGCATCAGTGTACTTCATTAACTCCTCCTAAATCTGGTTGTTAATTATCTAAGCCAATTATGGTCATTCCATTTGTCTTCCCACAATTGTTTGAAGAACGCACATGTAACAAATCTTGGCAATGTAAGGGGAAGTCAGCCTTGGCCCTTCTAATGTTTTCCACACTCCTACAAAGGGACACAAGTCAGGAACTTTCCCCATTTCCTGCCTCAAAACATTCTTTACTCTCCTGTGTGAAATGATTCCCGGAGCTGCTATGACCATCTTGTCACCACAAAGAAAGCTACCAACACACATTACAGAAATATGGAAGGAAATGTGTACCCCTGTAATTAACCAATGTTGGAACTGTCCTACCTCTGAACTCATTGCTATGTGATAAATTATAAAATAAATCCATAAAGCTGATTTTAGTTGGGTCTTCAGAAAATTATAAAACACTATGAGATATATATAGTTATCACTATACAAACACAGCTATTTCCAGAGGAAAGAAAAAAAATCTAAGGATTTCTTTTAAAATAGAATAAAATTAGGGGCACCTGGGTGGCTCAGTTGGTTAAGCGTCTGACTTCAGCTCAGGTCATGATCTCACAGTCCATGAGTTTGAGCCCCAAGTCAGGCTCTGTGCTGGCAGCTCAGAGCCTGGAGCCTGCTTCGGATTCTGTGCCTCCCTCTCTATTTCTCTACCCCTCCCCCACTCATGTTCTTTTACTGTCTCTCAAAAATGAATAAGCATTAAAAAAAAATTTTTTTAAATAGAATAAAACTTAACCTCTCTCCTTCCTACCCCACTTTCTCTCAATTCTGATTCGCCAGTAATGAGTCATATGCTTACAGTCAAACCAATCACAGGCTAGAGGAATTGGATTACCCTAAATCCATTCAGACTTCCCCCTGTGGTCTGGGACTGAGATCAACTGTGACTGAGGTAGCTGGCTGCATAGGGGAGGGGTGACTGCCTGAATAAAAGTGAGTTCTGTTAGCAGGAAGAGGTGGGATATTAGGTATTCATGTGCTGTATCCTGCTTATTACCAAATGCACATTGTGTACTGTGTACCGGACTTGGGACTCCTCAGTGATAGGAAACATTTAGCACAGCTCTACTTCAGTAATCAAATTAAAATCTGCATCCTTCTTCAGGACCCTATTTTTGGAATCTTAAAATTTCTTAAATCTAAGGCAAGTCAAATCTCTAACAACACTGCTTGGGCTCAGTCCAAATGTGGATTTTGCTAACAGATTTTATTTAAGTAAGGTCAAAGTAGGTTTCTTCCTACCTCCCACTAATTTTGCAGAGCTGTAGAAACAATTCTTAAGCATATTGCTATATTCAGAAGTACTAACTTGCTTCTAGGCACATTTCTAATACTCTCACTTCCGATCAAACTTTTCTCAATGTAAATTATATGACTTCCTGGAGCTTAGGAAGCGATTCCCCAAATTGGAAGGAGCTTCTTTTTCTTCTTTGGAGGTAGTAATGGTATAGTGGTTAAGAGGGGTTTCAAATCCCTGCTCTTCCACTAACTAGGTGGTCCTTGGGCAAGTTGCTTAACCTCTCTATGCCTTAATTTCCTCAACCATAAAATGTAAGTGATAATCATAGTTCTTACCTCATAGAGTTGTAGAAAGTATTAAATTAGTGCATGGAAAGTGCAAAGCATAGTACAAGAAAACAAAATGTTATCTCAATAAGTATTAACTATCCATAATGTTTCTCTCTCTGTCTCCATCTTCTCTCGCTCACGATATCATCACAATTAGCAGAGTTAGTTGACTGACCTTTCTGATTGGGTGTTGTCAGTCAATCAAATAGCTTGAATTTCTTTTTTCCCATTTGGTTAGACAAATTCACTATTTGGTATTATACTTAGGTTGGCCAATTAAATGGGAAAAATATATAACATTTATATGATAATTGTCTCTACCCTGAGCTTTTTGGGAGGTCGTAGAACTGAGCCTTTCTGGACCAGGCCTCTGGAGTCGAAGTGGCTTCCTTCTCTTCAGGCTACATTGCTGGCTTTGAGCCAGTTTGTCTCCACAGTCTCAAAAAGCCCAAGCTCCGAGAGTGCCTTGGGGATTCAACTTCATTGACTCGCAAAATCAAAATATACAAATTCCCCTTTTAAACCATGATATATAACTGGGAGAATATTGCCTCTCCACTGCATTAGGGCCCGCCCTATTACCTTATGGAATTACCCACAGTGGCAGAAATCCATTCACCTGATCCACTGACACCCTGGGGGCAGCTCAGATAGCATAAAGCCAATTGATAGATGTATATTTGATATATATTTTATGCCTGGAATTTATGTCTTCTGCATGTTTCATTTGCCATTCTGACTCACTTTATGCCACAGGAGAACTAGGGAAATTTCAAAAGGGACTGAGAAAGAAACGCATGGAAGAACAGTGTGGAAATCAAAATAACAATTTATCTTTCTGATCTAGGACCTCACACCTGACCATCCTGATCAGCTTTGAAGCAAAGAGGATGTATTCCCTTTCCCCTCCTCCTAGGAAAGGATTATGAGAAGGAGAAGAGCCAAACCTAAAAGAATGGGAAAATCTTTTTCCTCCAAACCAGTAGCTGAGCCAGGCCTCCACTACAAAGTGAGGACATTGGGGTTAAGGGAGCAAAGGTATAAACAATAATAGAACTAAAGGTGTGCATTTTATTCTATATAGTTATCAAGACCTCACCACATATTTGAGCTCATTTCACTCTCAAGGTAGTCAACATTGGTATTTTCAGCCCCATGTTACTGATGTTGGAGAAAAGAGAATGACTTGCCTAAGATCACAGCTTATGGCAAAACTGGAACTCAGATCCACCCTTCTACCCCTCTAGTGTGTGTACAAATTATGACACATAAAAATTTTAGAAGACTTCATAAGCTCCTATATATAGGGAGAGAATTCATCATCATGTGTACTATTCAAAGTCCTATTATGTGTCCTATGTTTTCCAACAGCTTAATTTAAAAAAAAAAAAGAATTTATACCAATTTATAACAGCTTACACACACACACACACACACACACACACACACACACACACACTAATTCAATCCTCATAATAACCCTATGAAAGTAAAGCAAGGGAATCTGACTCTAGGAACTGTGCTCTTCACTACTCCACAACACCACTTCTCTGTCAACTCATGAATGGAGAAATGGAAGGCTACACTTAAAAGATCTCCTATTGGCTCAATACCTGGCATATTAAGAACAGGGCCTAGGGAAAGACAAAAATCAACTGACCCAGTCCCTTTGATTAATTTCCTTTTTCCATTGGAGCTAAACTGCTCCATTGGCCTTGGCTACCTAGGATGGCAACCATTCATTTCACTTCACCACATAATTATTAAAAACAAACCTCTGTGCCTGGGTCTGGTAATTCAGTATGAACAAAATAGACAGCCCCATCCTCGTAGAGCTTATAGCCTGAAGGGTAGAGTAGATACCAAGCTAGTATTAAGAGTGAAAGCAGTGAGGCAGCTAGCCTTTTTCATAGACTCTCCACTGAAAGAGAATGAAGAAGTCATATATCTGGCCCAACTGATGCAGAAATTTTTTCTACAGTCTCTCCTACAGATGGTCAGGCAGCCTCTGCTAGAATCCTCAGTTCCAGAAAGCTCCCCCTTCCAACAGCAGTGCATTCCAGTTTAATCTACAAAGCCTTTTCATATATTGAGTCTACACTTTCTGCTTTGTAATATCTGCCATTGTTTCAAACATATCTTCTGCATCCCACAGAACAGGATCTATCCCTCTTCAACAGAGTAGTCCTTCAGCATGTTTGAGGATTGCCAACAAGTGACCCTCAAGTTTTCTCATTTTAAAACTAAACTCCTTGGGGCACCTGGGTGGCTCAGTTGGTTAAGTGTCCAACTTCAACTCAGGTCATGATCTTGCGGTCTGAGTTCGAGCCCTGCATAGGGCTCTGTGCTGACAGCTTAGAGCCTGGAGCCTGCTTCGGATTCTGTGTCTCCCTCTCTCTCTACTCCTCCCCTGTTCATGCTCTGTCTCTCTCTCTCTCACAAAAATAAGTAAACATTAAAAAAATTTAAGAAACAAAACAAAATGAAACCCTCAAACATTATGTTTTAGGCCATGGATTCCCAAACTCTTTTCTACTAGGGGTTCTATCAAGTCTGCCAATAACTAAAGTAAAAACCTACAAAGAATACTTTAAATGGAGTCTGACCAATAAGGTAAAGTAGAACCATGACCTACCTTGACAAGGACCCTGTGCCCCTATTAATTACTGCATTTATTGTTTTTGTTTCAATACTCACCACACAGAATTGGTTCATATTGGACTCAGCTAATTACCCATGTTTTCAAAGTCAGGTCCTCCTCAAACCTCTGTTTGGACAACTAATCTTTTTTTTTTTTAATGTGCATGCAGGGCTTTACATTTCCCTCTGTTAATCTTGGTGAAACTCAGATCACAGTGTCATCTTTGTACTCATTGAATAACCTGTCTTAGCTTCACAAAAATGATTTTCATAAGAAATCTTTTCAGACTAAGCATTTGATAAATTGAATAGTCTTTTCTTAAGACTTCAGAGCTGTGGAGAAAGATTCCATTGTATGGCACTTCACATGAAAAATCTTTTCTCTGAAACTCTCTACTCTCCTCACTACCAACTCTAGGACCTGTGTCTCAGCTTCCCCTCACAGATCACAGCTTTTCTAACTCCTGCCCACCTGACCCTGCTCCACCATCCCAACTCCAACCAAATTCTTCCCTCCTCTATTATGACAACAATACAGTTCACTCCCAGCTCCAACCAAAATGGTATCTCAACATGCAGAGTCAGAAAATAAAATTAAATGTAAAATCTCCCTTTATGTAAAAGGTCTACTCTCCTTAGAAGTAAATTCATGTAGATGGATGGTAATCGGTATTCAGAAAGTATTTATACTTTGGGTCAGACACTGAGCTCCTGGAAGGGTACAATATCAGACACAATCCTGGACTCCATGGCACTTACCACCTAATACGAGAAGATAGATAGCAATCAACTAAACATACAGTCCCTGTAAATTACAGTCATAACAAGCTCTGTGAAGAAAAGACAACTCCAGATCATTGAAGGGTTTGGTGTAGTCAGAAGGTCAGAAAGGGATTCTCTTAGGAAACAGTGAATGACCTGAGACTGGGGAAGAGGGATTAACAAGAGTATTCATTGTCACTTATTTACAATGCTGAAAAACTGGAAGCAACATAAATGTATCTATAAAGGAACCATTGTGACATTAATTTGTGGAACATCCACATGACAGACTATCAGAAATCCATTAAGAATTAAATTTTTGACAGCTAAAATATTATAAATAGAAAACATGCAAACCAACCTAACTTTAAAAATATTAATGTAAAAAGTCCTAAATAAAACATTAACAATGAGAATCCTGAAGTACATTATGCATATTGATTCATTCCAGGAATTCAAAAGTATTTTAATCTTAGAAAATCCATTAATGAAATTCATCATACAAATAGGTCAAAGGAGAAAACTATGATTACAAAAAAAAAAAAAAAAAAACCTGTCAAAAGCATTTGATAAAATTTAAATCCATCTCCAAGTTAAAAAAAATTACTTTTTGAAAAAAGACATACATGTCCCCCCAAATTAACAATCATAGTAACTAGTGAGACCCAAGAAACATCCCCATTAAAGCCACCAATATGACATGCAGTGTTCTTTTTTTTTTTTTAAGTATAGTTGACACACAATTTTATGTTAGTTTCAGGCATACTACATGGTGATTTGGCAAGTCTGTATGTTATACTTAAGCTTACTACAACTGTAGCTACCATCTGTCTCCATACAGTATTATAATATCATTCACTATATTCCCAACATGGTATCTTTTATCCCCATGACTTAACACAAAAGAATAAACAAAATATAGGGGTGCCTGGATGGCTCAGTCAGTTAAGCATCCAACTCTTGATCTCAGTTCAGGTCATGATCTCACAGTTCGTGGGTTTGGACCCTACATCAGGCTCTGCTGACAGTGCAGAGCCTGATTAAGATTCTCTCTCTTTCTCTCTCTGCTCCTTCCTTACTCTCTCTCTCTCTCTCTCAAAAATAAATAAACATTAAAAAATTGGTTTCTAAAAAAATAACAAAAAATAAAAGAAAAACATTAATAAAGTGGTTGTTTACAAAAGAAATACACAAAAATCCATATTATTCTTATAAACTAACTAAAACTCTAGTAACTTAAAATTTTTGATGCTAAAATTAAAAAAAAAGGCAGACAAATGATATAGACAAGATAGAACAGAAATAGGCTCAAATATGCATGAAAATTTAATGTGTAATAAAGAACACACTATGGTGATCATTTGTAGAAGATATATATGTCAGAATTTATCAAATACAACTAAAGCAGAGATCTGTAGTAAAGATGAAAGAATAAAATTAGATTAAATGACCAAATCAAAAGTTTGAAAAAGAACAAAAGAAACCAAAACAAAGCAGAAGGAACAAAACAAATAGCAAAAACCTAATACTTTAGAAAAGAGGAAAAGATAAAACTAATAAACAAATTAAAAAGCTGGCATTTCAAGAAATCCATAAAATAAACAAACCACTAGCTCAGTTAATCAAGAAAAAGAAATGGGAGAAAATACAAGTATACAAAGTAAGAAACAGTGAAAAGCAAACAGAAAACTGAAAACATCATTAGAAAATACTTTGTATAATTCTGTGTAATAAATTTGAAAACCTAAATAAATGGACGATTTTAAGAAAATACAACTTACTAATGTGATCCCAATAGACAAAAATTTAAACAGACCAATTTCCTAGAAGAAAAAAAAAAGAAATTATCAAAGACCTACCACAAAACAAAACGACAAAACAAAACAAAGCAACAAACAAACAAAGCAGCAGGCCTAAATAATTTCATATAGAAACTAGACCCTCAAAGAAAACATAATCCCAGTGTTATTTAACTTCTTCTAGAAAATAGAAAAAGAAGGAAAACGTCTCAATTCCCTTTATAAGACAAGTATAACATTGACACTTGAATTTGGTAAAGATTGCACCAAATAACTACAGACCAATCTCACTTGTAAACTTGGACAGCAAAATAAATCAAATATTAGCGAACACAACCAAATAGGTAATTAAAGTAATGCTCTGGCCATGCAAGGAGAGTTCAACATGAGGAGATTTATTAATATAATTCACCATGCTAATAAATCAAAGGGGGAAATCATAGAAGTATATACACTGAGAAGGCATTTAACAAAACTCAAATTTTTGTGAAATTTATAAAATTGCAAATTAAAAAAAAAAAACTTAAAATACGGGAACCAATAAAAATATTGGTATTCCTGGCCTGCTCCTCCTGAGGACAAGGCACACTCCCTCCAGCAAGGAAGACAAAAGTAGCTATGACAGAATGCACTGTATGCAGGTGGGCATCTGCTGCATTAGGGAACACGCTGCAAAATATCACCCCCACAGACTACTTGCAAAATGCAAAGGGAAAGGAAAAATATACCTTTACAATGGAGAAATCTGGCCAGGTAGTTTCATGTGTATCATCTAATGTAATCCTTCTGACTACCACCTAAGAGATAGGTAAAAGCATCTCTACTTCAGAGATAAAAATTTGAGGAGCAGAGATGTTTAGTGGCTTACTCAGAATAAAGAGGTTGGGTTTATATCCAAACTATTCTAGTTCTAGGTCACTCTCCTCCCTCTTTCTTTCTTTCTTTCTTTCTTTCTTTCTTTCTTTCTTTCTTTCTTTCTTTCTTTCTTTCTTTCTTTCTTTCTTTCTTTCTTTCTTTCTTTCTTTCTTCTTTCTAGCTTTCTTTGTCAGGGATCTTCACTGGCCAAACCCAAAAGTAAGCCAGAGGGCAGGTGGATGAGAAGTGTAAGGTACACACTTGGAGGGGCTAATGCAAGATGACGGGCATATCCCATCTCTTAACTGTAGGATGAGGATAATAAGAGCCCCTGCCACAAGAGTTGCTCAAGGATTGAATAAGATATTGTAAACATCTCAGCACCTCCTTGGCATTGATCAAACTCTCAACAAATGTTAGCCATGTGAAAGACTGTTATTAGCTTGCATTGGTTAAATGTCCTGAATCAAATAGACTTCATTTTTTAGTAAGAAGTTTGGCTTTGATACTTAAAGAACCAAAAGCTGCAGAGAAATGACAGAGCTGGCTCCATCCATCAATATCAAGTGAAAAAACAGTGAAATATCATAAATAAACCAACATCTAGGCAGAGAAGGATGCCAATAAAATGAGCAACACCGATTTCTTCTCAAAACAACACTTTAAATCTATTTTTAAAGTTGTGCCAATGAGGAGTCTTACTAAGGGAATATCTTTTTGAGCTGTGGTCTCATTCTGAGAATATTCTCTGCCCCATCTTGTAAATGGTAAAGTTCATACTTAATAATTTTGGTCATAAATGACCACCTAAATATGTCAGAAATAATCTTGCATCTGTGACCCTTAGAGCTGAAAATATAGATGAATGTAATTAACCTACTTCCAAAATTGAAAAAAAAAAATCTGCTCTATTCTCTCCTGACTTGGGAACATATGGTGTCAGATTACATGGTTGGCACCTGGCTGACTGCTGGGTCCATGTGTCGCATTCTAACACAAACAGGCAGAGACGCAAAGCCTGCCCAGAAGAGTCACCAGCCAAATCCAAAATGGGCAGCTCAAGCCACAAGCTCGGCCAGAAATTGCTATTAACATCCTGGTGGAGGAAATAGAGCTCTCAGCACCACCCTCTGAGCCCAGTTTCCCCTCTTGCCCCATGACCTCCTTCCATAAACATCTTGAGAAGGATCCATGAGGTTGGTTTCTCCGTTGACGCACATCATCAACACCCCTGGCTCTATTTATCAGGGAGAAATTGAATTGGCCTCAACTCATTTTTGGGGTTGACTCTCTTAAGTTAAAGCATTCTGAAGCAAGTAAATCCAACCAAATGCTTTCCATACCAATTAAAGGTGTGCTTGTCATTCTCCCCACCAAAGCTCCCAACTTACTGGCTTGTTTACACTGAGTGAAGGACATTCACCTCCAGCCTAGTACAAAGAAAGCAAAGAGTGTCTGTGGCTTCCTGGTCTCACTTTTCTGTTCTCTCTCCATCTTATTGTAGTCCCCAGCTCTGTCTCTGTAAATCAATTCAAACTACTGATGCACCATGAGACTGAGTATGCTCCTTTTACACTCCAGTCCCCCAAATTGCCCATTACAATACTGAATGTCATTAAATTATATCATTCCTTCCTGCTTATGATTATTTTATTCCTGTTTTTTGCTTCTTTTTTTGAAATGTGCCCACCTGTTTCGGGCTGAATCATGGATAAAGAGCTCACATCTGCTTTGGGAATCAAGAAACCCCAAGGAACTAGGTGGAGTTAGTATAGTAAGAATGAGAAGGAGCCTAGGGATAGAGACCAAGGGCGGCAAATGGATGGCTGTTTTGGCTCACCTGAGTCATTCCTTTACAACAGGCTGGGAGGTAGAAGACATTAGTGACAAGGAGGAAAGGTCACTGAAGGAATTAAAAACTGGGTCTTTTCAACAAGCTGGAAGGATCTCGAAAAACAAAGAGAAAAGGCCAGCCACATGCATTAGCAAGAAATATAACCCCCCTGTCCTCTTTTCAGTATATATTTTCTGGCCAGAACAAGATACTTGTATGGAGAACTGTTCTCTTCTTTCCATACCCCGGTCTTGGTAGTTGTGGTAGACATCTGCTGTTCCTCTCTGCGCAGAGTCTGTTTCCCATTTCTTCTGTTAATAACACTTCCTTCTCCTCAATGTAAGGCTCCTTTCCTATTCTAGGTGATTGTTATGGGACTGCCAATCCTAACATCTTGTCCCCCCACCTGTCATCCCTGGCCACAGGGATAGGCATTGGACCCAAGTACATGAGACAGTTTCTCATTTTGCTGGTGTAAGTGAATTAATCCCAAGAAATAGGCATGTAACCCAAGCCAGGTTAATGAAAACCTTCCCTGAAATTTATATAAAACAGGTGTCTAGGAGAGAAGCATTCTTTTTCCTATGGTGCCATCAAGGAACATGTAACATGTTACATGGGAACATGTAAAATGCAAGCTGCCTGTGCCATGCCCCCTGCTATGTAGAGGAAACCACTACACAGTCTCTATGAAGAGGTCCAGAGATGGGAAAGGTATGGTGGAGAGAGACAGAAATGGGGTAGAGGAAAAATGAGTTGGAAGAGAGACAAGAGAAAGACAGATTAAAGAGAGGTTGGGGAGAAAGAATGAGGGGAGAGAGATGGAAGAATAGAGAGAGATGGAGGAGAGAGAAAGACAAAATGGGAGACAGAAAGATGGAGAAGTGGGTAGAAATGGGGTGAGAGGAGGATGAAGGCGAGAAAATGGAGAGAGCACAACAGGAAAGAGAGAGTGGGGAGAGAGAGAAATGGAGAAGAGAGAAATGAAATATAGAGTGATATGGGGAGAGAAAGATGGGGAGTGAGGGATGAAGGGAAATAGATAAATGAGGGAGAGAAAAAAGTAAAAATAATCAGTGAGAAAGAAACAGGGAGAGACAGATGTGAAGCAAGAGATGAGAAGTGGGGAGGGAGAAAAGACAGAAGCCTGATGACATCGCTTGAGGTCCTGCTTACAGTCCACCCTTGAGGTCACCTGAATCTTCATATGTTCTACTTTATAACAAAGTTTGAGTTGGATCCTATGTTACTTGCAACCAAGAGTGATGACCACTCTAATGTCCTTAATCGAATACATTCCTGTTTCAAGCTTAGCTCTCAGTGGCTGTGTTCTAGAACTCAAAGATGAACCAAAGGTTTCACTGATAACCTTAAAACATAATCACTCTTGAATCTATCTAGTTGACTTCCATATTTCAAATAAGTGAAAAAATATATATAAGTTCCTTTTCCCTGCCTGCAGAAAGCATGTAAAGATCTTCATTTTTTTTCTTCCTACTTCCTATTTGGGATCTGGCTATTAGAAACCAATCCTCCACCAAAAATACAAAAGAAACCACTTGGAGGTTAAAAGCAGCATTTAGGAGAAAATCATGTTGTACATCATACCAAAATTTAATATGACTTTATGCAAAATAGTAATGTGTCTAGTAATACAAAGATTCTTCTAAAGTAGGTTAATAACAATCCAATATTATTCTCCTTAAAAAAAAAAAAATGAAAATGTATGTCAAAAAAAAAAAAAGTCCTAAAGTAGCTAAATCTTGTACCCATTGATGGAGCTGATTTACATAGATAGCATTTAACATTCCATCATCATTATCCTATCAGTCTCCTGTCTAACATGCAAGCCTAAAGACATTCAACGTGCTTAGAGGTTAAAAAAAATAAAAAATAAAAAAAAACCTATATCCACCAGCCAAAATGGTGGTAAATGACAAAAAAAAAAAAAAAAAAAAAAAAAAATTTAGGCAGACAGATGAATATCAACTGGATGAGAAAAAGACTGTCTTCTCACTACCTTCTGTTCCAATATAGTAACCTAAAAGATTGAATAAAAGAAAACTAAATATTTAAGAGTAAAATGTGGTTATCAAACGGGGAGAAGGGGAAAAAAGGAAGCATTATGATAATGGTTGAGTCTGCCTCTGCTAGAGGAAGCAGCTTTGAGTGTGTGCACCTTGACTTAAATGGAAAACAAATGTAAATGAAACACAGTTCATCCTTTGGAGTCGATTGTGTGAATATTTTCAGATGTTTTTTCTTTTAAAACGTTAAGTGAATTTAATTCTGATGAGAAGAACCAGAGAGAAGAGAGACTCTGGGGAGACTCACTTGTCTGTCTATGCACAATATGGAGAGGGGAAGCAGAGTTACATATGTGTACATCTTCCTCGTGTTGAGAGCTCCTTCTTGACCATGTACTTGACCATGGCCTTGCAAACCCGATGACCTGCCCTGTTTAGTGCCTCTGCCAACATAACAGGAAGGCCAGAGGGATTAGAGGCAAAATGGAGCCTGGGGGGTGTTGTAAAGCCATTGACCTCCATCATCCTAACCACTAGGTAGTTCTGTACTATATTTAGACTAGCCCAGAACTAGCCCTGAACTATATTTAGACTAGCCCAGAAGTGCCATTGTTATGTCCGATGTGTGCAGCTGGATTGGTGTGGGAGGTACCCTTTAAATCAGCTGAAAGAGTATGTGGAGGCAGAGAGAAGAAAAGGAGAAACAATGGAGCATGAGAAGAAAGAGCAGGGAAGTAGAAGGGAGAAAGGAAGGCCATAATGAAAGAGAAGATTATAAAGAGGTGGAGAAAAGATTAGTCAAGGGAAACAAAAATTTTCTTAGCTTCCATTCATCTGGTTCCTTACCTTGAACACCTGAACTGAGGCCCAGGCTTTCAACAGTTTCTCCAAACAGATGTTAAAAGTCCCCATACCCTTGCTCCTGGGCAGCCATCACTAACACTGCTCTTTCCTACCATGCTGAAGTACACATTAGAATCCTTTCTAACACAACATTCCAGACAGTCACTGCTATTCAAGAGGACTATAGCCTTGATATATAAGTGCCATCCCTAGAGCTTTTCCTCAGCCTTAAATCCAGACTGTGTGCCTTCTAGCAACTGTCCACTCAACAGCAGGCCATGTCTGGGATTGTTCCTGACAATGTTGAATCTTATTTACAAGAGAAAAAGGACAGAAGTCAATTAACAGAATTTGATACCAAGAGTAATATGCAGAAACTCCCAAAAATCTTTTTAAAAACTAACAACCTTGGGCCATGTCTCTTTTTGTCCTACCCCACAGTGTGACAAGACTAAACCAGACAAACCAGGTTCTCCCAGCCAGCAGTCTAGTCTACTAAAGAACAAAGATAAAATAAAGTGACAGCTTTTGAATATTAATAGGGCATATCAGCAAGGGTGAGCAGCAAACAGTGGAAGTCATCCACAAGTTCTAAAAGCAGTTCCTAAAAGCCCGAATTCATCTCATCGCTCCCCACTTAAGAATTCCACTAAGAAAATGAATCTTTATTTCAAAAATAAACTTCTGAGATGACTAGAGATAAAAGCAGAGAAAGAAATACTGAAACACCACAGGACCATCCTTCACTCATCTTCTCTCCCTGGGGCCCATCACAATCACAATGCCAAGTACATTACAGATGCCCAATAAATGTTTGTGGCATGAATGATGTGAAAAGAAAAGGAATATTTTAAAAATCAACTTCAGAATGGGAATGGGCTTTGAAAACAAGCTAGCCCCAATCAGGATCACAGAAATAGAAAACAGAGTTTGAGGTCACTGAGATCTACTCCGGTTATTACCTATAGAATCTTCAGGGAGTTTTCATTTCTAAAGAAAAGTAGAAACAAAATTTTCTAGAGCACATTTCTATCTTTTTTATTCACTCGCTCACCCACTCACTCAGTTCACTCACCCACCTACTCATGCACTGATCCAATCATTCATTCAATAAATGTTACTGAATGCCTATGATGTGCCAGGTGCTATGCTAGGTTCTGGGACTCTAGTGGTAAAGAGAGACAAGAAAGGGCCAACTCTTATGGAACTTACATTTGCTTTGTTCCTTCCCCTCACCCTAAACCTAAGCCTTACATACTTAAGCCATTTCACAACAGCCTGAACTGCCTCCCTACCACAAATGTCCTCCACCCCTAATTCATTGTTCACCCATTCTGCATTAATTCTTCTTAAAGATTACTGTCATCATGTTGTTCACCTGCTTAAAAATGTCCAATAGCTCCCTATCATCTTTAATTCACTTTAGGGCCCATTTATCAACCAGGCACTCCATATCCTAGCACAGGGCTAAAATTATAAGATACAGTCTAAACTCAACATAGCACTGAGGACTGCACTGATTATTTACCACTGTATAGCAAGTTATCCCCAAACTTGGCAGCTTAAAACAATAAACAAGTATTATCTTCCAGTTTCTGTGGTCAGGAATCCAGGAGAAGCTTGGCTGTTAAAATGAGATTGCAGTCGAGGCGCCTGGGTGGCGCAGTCGGTTGAGCGTCCGACTTCAGCCAGGTCACGATCTCGCGGTCCGTGAGTTCGAGCCCCGCATCGGGCTCTGGGCTGATGGCTCAGAGCCTGGAGCCTGTTTCCGATTCTGTGTCTCCCTCTCTCTCTGCCCCTCCCCCGTTCATGCTCTGTCTCTCTCTGTCCCAAAAATAAAAAAAAAAAAAAAAAAAAATGAGATTGCAGTCAAGTTGTTGGCCCGGCTACAATAATCTGAAAGCCTAACCAAGGCTGAATGATCCACTTGCTGAAGGCTTGCTCACATGGCTGTTGGCAGAAGGCCTCAATTCCTCACTAGGTGGGTTTCTCCATAGGGCTTCTTGAGTGTCCTCACAAACTGGCAGCTGGCTTCCCTCGAAGTGAGACCCGAGAGAGATAAACAGGAGGAAGCCACAGTGCCTTTAGGAACTAGTCTTGGAAGTCACACACCCTCACTTCTGCTGTATTCTATTACAAGTGAGTCACTAATCCATACTTAAGGTGAGGGCAACTAAGCTTTACCTCTTGAAGGCAGAAATATCAAAGAATGCATGGACTTAACCTAAAACTGCCACAAATCTATTATCAGATTCTATTCTATTCTATTCTATTCTATTCTATTCTATTCTATTCTATTCTATTCTATTCCGTTCCATTCCATTCCATTCCATTCACCACTAACTATAATCAGACTCAACCCTATTTACCTATTTTCATTATTTTCTGCTGGTTACAGTATTAACCTCTATACTCCAACCCAGCTGGCTCTCCTGAATATGCTGTACCCATTATAAATACTAACTCTTTCTTCATGTGTTGCTCACACTTTCCCCCTATCTTCTGCCCTCCAAATTCCTTACTCCAAGAGAGGTAGCACTGTAGTAGCTAAGATTTGGGAAACTTGGGCTGCTTGGGTTCAAATCCCACCTCCTCTTTTGGTGAGTTACCTAAGCTCTACCTACTTGGATTTCCTAACCTATAAAGTGGTGACAATATTGTCTACTTAATAAGCTTGTTATGAGGATTAAATGATTCAATATTGGGGTGCCTGGGTGGCGCAGTCGGTTAAGCGTCCGACTTCAGCCAGGTCACGATCTCGCAGTCCGTGAGTTCGAGCCCCGCGTCAGGCTCTGGGCTGATGGCTCAGAGCCTGGAGACTGTTTCCGATTCTGTGTCTCCCTCTCTCTCTGCCCCTCCCCCGTTCATGCTCTGTCTCTCTCTGTCCCAAAAATAAATAAACGTTGAAAAAAAAATTAAAAAAAAAATGATTCAATATTTATAAATTACTAAGAATAGTGCTTGGCGTGTAAAAAGTGCTTTATAGTATTTGTTAAATAATATAGATATTGCTCTTCTACATCCAGTTCAAGTTTCGCATGATAGCCCATAGTGAACTCATTCCCTGCACTCCTAATGCTATCACTGTGACCCATCTTAATCCTGGTCAGATCTACAAATTATCACTTCATTACCTCACTTGTAGAGGTTTTGCCTCATCTCCCGATTGTTACTTCCTGATGATCTTAGAGTGCCTAGGAAAAGTCAGCATTCAATTCAAAAGCAAGAAAGGAGGGAATTAATTTACATTAGCTCCTAGGGAAAATATTCATGCTGCTAAGTCTAGTTTCCCCAAATACCAATAAACCACACTCTCATTATTTCCATGTGATCCTGTGATATCACAGAGCCAACCCAAATTAGGCTTTCCTATAAGACCAGCCATGTATGGACCCCCTTCCTCACTAAGGGAAACATGCAACATGGAAGAGGTGGGACCTCCTTAGACCCAATGGTGGGAAAGGACAGGCATGAGCATCGGAAAGAGGGCCCAGGTACTGCTATAGCCACAGGTAAAGCCAACTTCAACATTATGGGATTGTGAAATTCTCAAGAGAATAGCATTTCAAAATCATCCCCAGCAAATGCTCCTTCTCCATCTCCAACTCAAACACAATGGAATTTTAGACTCCCCACCTACACTTTTCCTCAAAATGGTAGTATTTCCTCCCCAAGAGCTTAAAGTTTCGGGTATAGGCCAAAACCTGTGCTGAGCCATTTCTCATATTTGGAACCTGCTGCTATTTCCAGGTGAACATACAGGTAATGGCAATGATAGGTATAGGGGGCTCTGGGGAAAATGTTCCCTGCCCTCTCCATTAGATAGAAGATTCTAGTGGTCCTGATTTAGCCACAAAGAGACTACCTTCATTTTTAGAGTCATTCCTTCATTCATTCCTTTATTCAACTAATCTTTATTAAGCATTTACTAGGAACAGTAGGTGATACCAAGAAACAGAACACAAGTGCCTGGGCTTCAAGTAAGTTACCTGGAATAAGTCACCCTCTCTGGCATCAATTTCTTTGTCTATAAAATGAGAAGGTTGGACAAAGTCTCTAGGGTTCTTTTAACTTAAAAAAAAAAAAATTGCTATTTTTCTGATTCTAATGCCTGCTCTGCTTTGCCAGGCAGGGTTGCTATGAAGATGAAGTTAGAAAATGTGCATGAAAGTGCTTTGAAAACTATAAAGCACTGCTCAAAATGTGAGGCATTATCCTCATTGTTGTTGCCATAGCCCCAAAAATCCCTAGAGGAAAGTTTTCAAAGACCTGCTTGATAACATCCCACTGGGATCCTAAATAGGAAAAGCTCTTCCTCAAGTCTCACTGGGATCTCTCCTGCTGCTAGAAAGTCCACAAGGTTGTTTCTGTACATTAGCAGCTTCTCATAGCAAATGCTTTTCAGAGATTGCAATTGCCCCCAGGGGGGCGGAAATCATTATGTGACCTAATCCTGAGGTCTAGTCTAAGTCCAGAAGGAAAAAGGCTGTGATCAATTAGTGATGTCTGCTATGGGCTTGGAAAGAAGTGGTCATCAGCTGATTGACATTCCTAGACAAGGTCCTTTTGTAGCTCTGAGGTATGAGCCTGAATAATGTGCCTTGCATGTTACTAAGTGTTTCATAAGAATTATCTCATTTTTGAAGTAAGTACTAATATCAATCCCATTTTACAAATGAGGAAACTGAGACCCCGAGACACTGACTTGCCTAAGATCACACTGCTAGTAGGTGGTAGAGCTAGAATTACAAACAAATGATGAACAATCACAAGGCCAGTGTACTTTATGACATTACACTGAACTTTAGCTGAGATCCTAAAACAGCATACGAACAGGTAAACTAAAGCAACTTCCTTACATTTTTTCCTGCATAAGTGAAATTAATATCAGCTCAAGGTTCGAAGGTATTGGCAGCCTTCAGCTCAGCACAGGGATTGAATCTTTAAAGTAGCAGTGTGTAAACTTCTTTGGTTGCCTATTCCATTAGTTAAAACAAAACGCTGTGTCATCCAATCCAATATATAGATATCTATTTACATATGTGTGTATTTATTTTCATATTGCATACATATAACACTAATGCAATAGAGACATATTAAAACATATAAAAAATTAAAAATTTTTAAGTGAGTAATCTATACAAATACAAATTCTAATAGTTTCTACCCAACCCCAAAGGGATTGTTGTCCCCAGTCTCTGAGGCACACATAGCCACTTCTTACAACACAGAGAAAGAGTGATGTGTTTTCCTTATTTTGCCTTGTTTCCTCTTTGGGCTCAGCTTCAGGGCTTGCCCTGGGCAAAATTCTCAGGAACAGAACCATTCCCTCTTCCCACCCTCCCCTATCTACCTCTACACACCATACCCCACTCTACACCTCCATGTCACCTACCCCTTCTTCCCAGCCTTCTACCCAGGCTCCCAGGCACACAGATAGCTTCTTGTTTTTCATACCCCCTGCCCAAGTCCCCCACTTTGAGTTCTTGCCCAGGTTTGGCATCTCCTGCTATGGCCAACAGCCAAGCATTTATACATTCATTCATTCTTACAACCTCTAAACACTTAGTAACCCTCTATTATGGGACGACACTGTAGGAGCTCAGAAAATTCAAAGATGAACCAGTCCCAGGCATATCCAGACCAGAAAGGGATTTAATACACACACATAAATCAACATGATATTAAGTTAAAAGTAATACGTTTGTTATGAGAGACATGAGAGAAATGATTTTTAGGTGAAAAGATAAGGAAAATGTACATGAGTAAGGAGACCATGAACACAGGTGGGTGGCACTCAGAAATGGCAGGAAGTGCACTTTATAGACTCATGGGATAATGAGGGGGGAAGGAAAATAAATAGGGGATCTTCCTAAATGGAACAGAAGATATGCACAAATGATGATCCAACAGGTGGGGAGTTGATCTTGTGTTATATGAACTGTGCAGTCCAGGCAGAGACCACAACATCCACAACAAAGCAAAAGAAGACAAGAGTAGAATGGTTGGAGTAGGCAGGCTAGGGAGTGCAGAATTTGATGAGGCTGAGCCGTGGGCCTGGCTCAAAACCTGAAAGGCTCACAAGGCAAGGCTCACAAGGTAAGTCATTGAGAAGAAAGTGTGCAGAGCAGCCCTAATAATCAGATCTACCTTCAAGAAAGATTGTTTTGGCTGCAGTGCACAGAACATATTGAAGACAGGTAAGGGAAGGTCCATCACTAAGGGAGGGTACACTGGCCTCCCCCGGAATAAACACATCACTCCAGGGTGTTCCCTGAAACATTCTGGTGGGGTAAAAGACTTCTGCACTGCAAAGCACTCCCAGCCTATTCCCAGCTTCTCTGGGGCCAGCCTGCTATCAGGATTAACTACAGAACACAGGCTGCAAAAAGATGGCAGGAGAATGCATAGTCCACCCCTGTACATTTTGCAGGCCAGCCCATCTCTTTATGGAGACTTTGGGAAAATATTTCCAGCCTCTGGGCTCCTTATAGCCTGGCAGGACAGATTCTTCTCTTGGTCAATCAGAAGCTTGGGAATCAGATTTCCCATTCAGTTTCCAGGGTGCTCCAGCCTAAGCTGACACACTGCCTCTTTAAACACATTATGAAGATTATCAGCAATGTATCAAGGTGTCTTTGCAGAATGGTATAAACTTCGGCTGCACTACTTATTGCCATAAACCACACTTTCAGGTTTTTATTTATATGCGCATTAGTTCAATATGATTGGATCTGTAGGCAGCAGAGGGGATTGGGGTAATTTATATATATATCAATAAAGGTCTCCAGCCAGCCACTGGGTGCTCTAAGGGGAACAGTAGTTCCATTTAAAACATTAGGAACTGAAGAAATTGAAAATAACTCTCTATTTAGAGGCCAAGGATTAAGGTATTTTGCAGGGAAGGTCTCAGTCCAGCCAGGCTATGCTAAAAAGGCTGTTAAAATGTCATTTGGCTGATAGTTAAGCCACAGAATTTACCTTAACCCCTTCATTTCAATTGGATTGTGTGTGTGTGTGTGTGTGTGTGTGTGTGTGTGTGTGTGTGAAGCATTGACCCTAAACACAGGGACAGCACAGTATGGTGGAAAAGGTGGCTGAGTGCATGGGTTTTTGTCATTTTTTCCTTCTAACATGCATTTCACTTTCTATGGTAGCATCACCTCAGTCAGATCTACCACACCCAGTGAGTGAGGTCTTCTTGGAACTGTTGGTCAAGGTTCCCTGTGATCCCCAGCCAAAAGACCTCCTTGTCCAGGCTGTACCAATCAGACTTCCCCCCGCCCCCTGAGATTTTGACTACTGATAAAGTGTCACAAGGACCAACACTGGTGGAAATTGACTTTTCCTGGTAGTGGTATCCTGAAAGCACTCTGTTGATTCCTGCCATCTATTTCAGTGGAGCTTCCCTGACTCCTGGGTCTCGTGCTTTCTCTTCCATTTTACGAACAATGAAATAGCCTTCTACTGGGTTCTTTTGCTTGTGTTAGCTAGAGTTTCTCTTGCTTACAACTAAGTGAGCCACCAGAAGCCCACGGGATGTTTGGCTTGGACCCATTGTTGCTGTGTGACTGCGGGGACAAGTAACCTCCCTACTTTGGATGTCAGCTTCCTCACCTGTAAAATGAAAGCACTGGAAGAGCCCAACGATTCTTGAATTATAGAGAATGTCAGAATCACCTGAGGATCTTGTTCAAAGTTCAGATTCTGATTCTGTCATTTTGGGGTAGGGCCCAGGCATCTGCTTTGTCACCAGCAGAGATTCTGTACCTATTAAGCTTTAAGAGCACATTTTCAACTTATGTTCTTAGGATCCTTAGTCCTGGAGAGGATCCACAGAGACGGCCTCTGGTGCAAGAAAAGTTGACAAAGGTGGCCCTCTTGTTTCAACTAAAGCAACTCTCCTTTTATGTTTTATATATTGAGGTTCTACATTAAATTTCCTCTCTAAAAAATGATCTACCACTGACAATAAATAAATAAATAAATAAATAAATAAATAATCAGTGAACTAGGATCACTAGATAATCTGCAAGGAACTTTGCTGTCTGATTCCAAGAGGCACCTCCTACATGGCTTCCAAGGGGAAGCAGGTGTCAATCCGTCTGGGGAACTGACCACTGTATTTATTTTACTTGAACTTCAGCTTAGAGAAGCAAAACCAAGACCTCAATACTGAAATTATCTTCCTAACAAACCCACGAACAGTTTATTTACCCCACTGGTGATGATGTAGCAGCACAGGCCTTGAATGACTTGCCTGGTGCGATGCAATTAGATAACAGCAGACCCCACTGACCTCTCAATCATATGGCAGGGTTCCTCCTACAGTGCCTCTTCCTGCTGTGGAATTTGAAACACCATAAAACTGGAGCCAGAGGAGATCCATAAACAACACAGTTCTTATTTTTTACTTTAGAGTCCCTATGTGGCTTCATTTATTTTCAAAAGAGCATGTGACATGTTCGTTGGCACCTTCTCTGCCATAAAATATCTGTTGACATTTGTGGTTTGGGGCTGGGCTGGATTAGTTGCTGTTTCATTCCATTCACCTACTGCATGTAGTACCAGGAGAAACACCCTTCTACCCTGAGCCCCTGTTACACCTTCTACCCTCTGAGAACAACACATGTGTGCCCTCTGCTGAGTGGAAAGTCTAAAAGATCTACTCCATCTTTTTTCAGGTATGCAACCTTAGACAAGGCATGTAACCTCTGACTCCACCTCTTGGCCTATGTGAGGTTTCTTATAAGGATAATGATTTAAAAAAAAAAGGAGGTTACTGACAGTGGCTAATGTTTTTCCACTACCACTTACCATGAATCAGACACTAAGCTACACTGCTTTACTTGAGTTGTCTCAATTTTTCCTCTCATAAGCCTACAAGGTACTCATGACTATCATTACCCCATTTTACAGAAGGAAAAATGGAGAGTGAAAAAGTAAAGTAACTTTCCCAGGGTTACATAGCCAATAAGTGGTGGAATAGGCTTCAGTTTCAAGAAGTCTGACGCCAAAGATGTGTGTTTTATTGCAATACTGTCTTCGTGGTGCTTCTCCGTGCCTAGCTGAAAAGTTTGGAGAAGTGCCAGCCTCCTATACTATGTTGAGAGAATCAGAGGGAGGGTGATTTAGTGTAAAATAATGCAAAGTAAAAATATGATTCAATGGAAAAAACACCAACCTAGTCCCAACTGGCAGTGGGATTTTGTGTTACTTGCCCTCCCAGAGGCTCAGTCTTCTCACCAGCAGAATGGAGAGTTTTCCTATCTCATAAGGATAACAAAAATAGCAATGTGTGCACAGCCACCTACCAACTACTCAGTAAAGGGAAGTGATGTGATGTGTGTGCCAGCATTCCAAAAAGCTAGTTGAAAGCAAGACATTATTATTGGTATAAAGTATTAATATATGTTAGAGTAACATAGAATCATTTCCAAGATTATAAAGCTAGAGTTTTATTTTCCCCCCTAAGTTAAACTCACAGAGAGCTTGAGTCAAAAGTCCATAGAGTTAAAACAAACAAATTTGTCTCCATCTTCCACCAACCCAATTTACCTGGGCCAAAAGCCTTGAAATTCCTACAATAGGAATGTCAGGGCATTACATATGAAGGACAATTTAGATATTATCCCATATGGAAAATAATCTCTTTTACACCTGTCATCCAGATAGAATTTCTATTAATAAGTTTACATAAATCCTTTTAGATATGTTTCTGTACCTATACACATTACACTTACAAAAAATATTTTAATGAGAACATATTACGGATGCTAAAATTGAAATCTATTTTTCCTTAAAAATATGCCATAGACATCATTCTATGCCAATAAATACAGAAACACATCACCATTTTAATGCTGTCCTTAATATTTTGTATAGATTTACTATGATTAACCAAGTCAAAATTTAAATGGCTTCCAATTTTTGCTATCATAAATAGCATTGCAACAAACGTCCATGTACATGCATCTTTGTGTATTTATTCTTTAAGGACTTAGGATGAATTCCTGGATATAGAATTGCAGAGTTATATATACACACATATTTAAAACTTTCCTGTAAGATCTTCCAGATTGGTGAACACATCCACATGCAAAGAGGGAAGTGCACCCCAATTCCGTGGGGACAGAGCTTCTCCTCTAGGGACCGTTGAAGACCTCCCTCTATGTATTTCTTCATTGGGATGTTCATCTGTATCCTTTATAAAATCTTTCGTAATAAGCTGGTAAACATGGGGCTGAGAAAATTAATGTGAATAAGATCTATCACTGGTCAAGTGCAGGGTTAGCCTTGAAAACAAGTTTGTTGGACATCAAGCCAAACGTCCTTTCTGCTCTTGCTGGACCTCTTCATGGCTTGTTGGTCCAAGATTCAGGTCCTGGAATTTGGCCTAATGAGTACAAAATTGCATGATGAGGAGACTGTGGCCAGTGTGAACAAGTTAAAGATGCTGAGTGGTTATTAACTGACCTGATTGGAACAATATTGTTCACAGTGATGAAGACTGTTGATTAAAGATGCCGAAAAAACATTACTAAGACCACTAAGTACATGTTTAGACAGGAAAAAATAGCTGTGGAATGCTGGGAACCTGAAAAAGCATTAGAGGATAAATATTAGACCTGTGGAGGAGGGATGAAAAACTTAGGCTTTCTTAACGTGAAGAAAACAGGAGTGGGTAATAATTCAATAATGACTCTATGATACATAAAAATTTATTCTGTGGGCTACAGTCTGAATCCATGATGTGTACATGGCTTGATCTGTTACTTTATACATAATTCTCAACACTTGCTCTTGAGAAGGTTTAAATATAGTGCTTTCACATCTAAAAAAAAAAAAAAAAAAAAAACCTTGCTATGTATTTCTAAACTATTTTTCTTTTTTTAAATATTTTTAATGTTTGTTTTTGAGAGAGAGAAAGAGAGGGAGAGAGTGGGGGAAGGGCAGAGAGAGAAGGAGACACAGAATCTGAAACAGACTCCAAGCTCTGAGCTGTCAGCACAGAGCCTAACATGGGGCTCGAACTCATGAACTGTGAGATCAAGACCTGAGCAGAAGTTGGACGCTTAACAGACTGAGCCACTGGGTGCCCCTAAACTATTTTTCTTTAGAAAGATAGTTCCACCTTAGCTTTCTACTACCTGTTATGAGTAGACAGACTTAACTGGTAGGTTGAACCTATGAAATTGTCCTATTTGTTGGACAAAAGTGGTTGAACATTGGTAAATTCACACAGTTCAATCTAATAATTCATTCCTAAGGGGAATCAAACATTGCCTTTCCATTGCAAACACTATGTTGGCCATTAAGAAAAGGGCAAGTAACATGTTTGTATTGTGCACCTTTTCGCGAAGGATGGGAGGAGGAAATAAATAGATGAAGATTGTTTTAACTGCCCCTCTGACAATGTGCAATTACTTGAAGAACTCCTACTTTCTAACCTGGAAACAATCTGTTCTTAAGTAAGGTAAGGCATTGATCCTGAGTCACAGGATGGCGAAGAGTGAGTCGGTCCTCTACCACCCCTGTTTTGTCAAGGGATAGCTTTAATAAAACTTAAAACCATCTCCCTAAATCTGGAGGGATGTCACAGGCATTCCTGGATTGTGTTCTAGGGAACATCAGTCCTGCAAATGCTCTGAGAATAAAAATGTCCATGGTCATATATGTTAGAGTAATAGGGCATCCTCTTTAATTCAAAAATTTTAATTTATTAAAATTAAATTAAATTAAAAATTTAATCCTGGCAAGTCACAGTGTACTGAAAAGTCGTACAGTAAAGAAGCCTGCTCCTTTTATTGAGCTCTGTGTTTCTCACAGTTGTTTGACCACAAATCCCTTTGATCATATAATATTTGGTACCATTCAGTGGGACAGACTTGCAAAAGTGTCCCAAACTCCCATTTTATTTGAGACTATCCTGAATTATGAAGATTAAACAGTAAATCAATGGCAGAGCCATAAGTAGAAGTATTATCTCAAGCCATCCAACAGATATTTATTGAGTGACTACTATATACCAAAATCTGTGCCAGGCACTGGCAAATGCAGTGAACAAGACCTGATCCTTGACCTCAAAAAGATTATAATCTAGTGGGAGGAAAAGGCAAATCAACAGGCAATTTTAATTAACTGTAACTTGTAATAATCTAGAACATGTGGCTATTAAACACTTATAATGTGGCTTCTGAAACAGAGAAACTGAATTTCTTAATTTAATTTAATTTTAATAAATTTAAATTTAAAAACTAAGGCAGTGTAAAATATTTTTCTATTAAATGCAGCTTTGTTGTTTGGAAGGACTATATTTCACTTTAACCACTGAAAAGTTAGCATCTAAATTGAGTTGAACTATAAGTATAAAATACACACCAGATTTCAAAGATTTAGTTCAAAAAATGTAAAATATCTCATTAATAACTTTTGTATTGATTATATGTTGAAATGCTAATGTTAATGTAAATAAAATGGATTATTAAAATTAATTTCATCTGTCCCTTATTTAATTTTTTTAACACGGCTACCAGAAAATTTTAAACTACATATGTAGTTCATTATATTCCTTATGGATAGAGCTGATCTAAAAGACTTAGGGTGCTCAGAAAACAGAGAGCAAGATGCCTAACCAAGATCTAGGGAAAGCTTCCCAGGAGATGATTGTTAAAGTGAGATCTGAAGGAAGAAAAAACATAAGCCAGAAGAGAACGAAGAGTGCTTCTAACAGAGGAAAAGGTTGTGCAAAGGCCCGGAGGCCAAACACAGCAGAGCACCTAGCTCCAGATGGGTATCATTTCCAGTGTGCTACAGCTTCTCTGCTCCAAGCCAACAAATGCTCCCCCTACAGATCACTACCTGTAAAACCACTACTGGCTCTTTATTTGGGATGAAATATCTCTGAAATCAGATATCAGGGGCTTGAAAAAGAATAATATGTTCACATTTCATGTAGATGAAAGCTAAATGGAGACTCCACTCTTGCACAGGCCTCTAATTCATTCAAGCTGTGCAACAATTTTATGTGTGCGCAGAGGAATCTTCTTTATAGGAAATAGCTCCCATCAAAGCAAACATCATATTATTCCCAATAAATGTAATTGCAATTGGCTATTGTGAGGGCAGAGAGGAAACTCAGCTGCAATCGTGGCTGCAGAGGGGGCCACTAGGAACCATGTAGCACAGTGATGAGACCTCAGGCTCTGACAGCTCCACCACTTACCACTGTGTGACATCAGACAATGCCACAAACACTCTGGGCCTCAGTTTCCTCATTGGGAAATGAGGGAAGGATCAGCATTTACCACCAAGTTGCCCAACTATTGACGTTTGGGCCAGATAACTCTCCATTGTCATGGTGTGCTTTGTGTACTGCAGGGTGTGAAGCAGCATCCCTGGTCTCTGCCCGCTAGATGCCAGTAGCACCCCTCACCCCATATGTGACAGCCACAAATGTCTCCAGACATTGCCACATGTCCCCTGGGGGTGGGGGTAGGGGAATCACGGCTTACTGAGAACTACTGATCTACCTAATAAGTTGTTGTAAGGATTAAGCAGAATTCTGCAGGAGAGGCGGTGGTATAGTGCTGAAATTCGGCAAATGCTCAATAAACATCTGGTAAATAAATACAGAAAGGGAGGACAAGTCCTACAGGGATGACAATGGTGCTTAGCAGATCTGCCATTTTGTGAATTTAACCAGCCATCATGTTAGCCCAAGAACTTTCATCTATTCCCTCTCCTCCTCCCACCTAGAGAAGCCAGGCCCTGAGTCTCCCAGGGAATGTGGGCAGAAAGGCCCTGCAAATGGGACATGACTGTCTCGATGGATTTAATGGTGCTTTTTAAATGTGGATAATTATAGGGCCTCTTCTAAGCAAGTGCACCAGTGGCAGGAGGCTGTGGGCTCTGGGGCACTGTGGGCCCGCATAGCTCAGCTCCGTCGAGCTCATGGTAATGTTATTAAATGTGCTCTCTCCTTTTATTAGGCATCTTAATAACCTCTAAGTTGCACCCAGGAGAGTTGGTGCAGAAAAGGAATTCTGGCCAACCTAATTTGTATTTGAAAATACCCCATAGGCCAACGGAACAAGATTCAGATGAATTTCACAGGCAGCTGAGGGCTACACAAGGCAAGTGTTTCCAAATTGTACTCGATTACTGAATGCAAAATGTGTGCCTCTCTGCCTTCCCCACCCCCATGCTTTGCCCTCCTTCTCTGCTAATGCTGCTGTACCCCCCCCCCCACCCCACCCCACATACACATGAATATACAACCCACACTCCAGCCACTGGCTAACTAAGAGGCTTAATGTGGGTCCTCCCTTGTTCACAGGGAAATAATGATAGGAGCTCATACTTATTGACCATTTATTATCCTGAGCCAGACCCCAGTGCATTCCTTAGAATAACCCAAAAGGTGACTACAATCGGTGTCCCATTTTATAGTTGAAGAAACTGCAGTTTGAAAAGGTTAGTATCTTGCCAGAAAGAATTACACAACAAGATAACTACAGAGCATGGATATAAACCCAGTTCCATGTAATTCCCAAACTGGTGCTCTTCACCACCCAACTAACATTATTCACTAGTCGAGTGGTGACAAGGAGTAAGTCCAATTATTAACTCACCATATTTGGGTGACCATATGTTCCAGAACTGTATGGAATATTAGGAGAAGACACTGCCCCTCTCCTCAGAGATTTCGTAATGGTAATTACACACAATGGAAAGAACATTTTAAAGGAATCAGGAAAGATGAGTCACAACTCACATTCATTCAACAAACATTTCATGAAAAGTTATTATATGCCAGGCGGTATGTTCTAGCTACTGGGGATATTGCCACAGTTACAAATAAAGGGGGCAGATTTGAAAATCATTCCAGGTATAGAATGACTGAAAGGTTAAGGAACAGAGGGAAAGCAAAGGAGACTTCGATCTTCCTGGTGCAAGAGACTGTAAGGATGAGCTAGCCATTAGGTAAGGGTGGTGGGTGGAATTTGGAGAAGTAGTGAGTTTGTCTTCAGGATTGTTAACTTAGAGTTGTCCTAAGGCATTGTATTAGTTTCCCATTACTGCTATAACCAATTACCACAAACTTAGTGGCTTTAGACAACACCAACTTAATTTCTTCCAGTTGTGGAGATCAGAACCCCAAAGTGAGTCTTATGGAATAAAACTCAAGGTGTGTGCAGAGCTGGTTCCTTCTGGAGGATCCAGGGGAATATCCATCCCTTGCCTCTTCTAGATTCTGGGGATTGCCAGCATTTCTTGGATCCTGGGCACATCACTCCAATTTCTGGTTCTGTCATCACATAGTTCTTCTCTGTCCTCCTTCATCCCCCTTGTAACCACACTTGTAATTACAACAGATCCACTGGGATAATCCTGGATAATCCCCCCATTTCAAAATGCTTAACTTAATCACATCTGCAAAGCACTTTTTGTCATCTAAGTTAATATTCACAGGCTCCAGAGATTGGGACATGAACATATTTGGGGGGCCATTATTGAGCCTACCACAGACATTCAGAAAGAGATGTTCTATACACAGAGAGGTAAGTCTGGAACTTGGGGTAAATGATATTTCTTCATCCATTCAACCATTCAATAAACATTTGTTCAGCAGTGAATATGTGCTATGAAGATAATTACACCAAGGGAGTGGATTTGGAACTCATCCCCATAGTTCATAAGTGATGGGAGTCTATGTAAAGAGAGTGTAGAGAGTAAAAAGTAGAGAACTGAAGACAACATTTTGGGGGAAATGGACACATTTCTGGAACAGACAAGAAAAGGAAAACCAACGTGAACTTGTCCAGATTTAAGACCTATCATGCAGCACAATTTGCACAGGTTTTTTTTGTTGTTTTTTTTTTTTGTGTGTTAATGGGTGATCATAGTTGATTAGATAGATATAGATAGATGATAGATAGGTAGATAGGTAGGTAGATAGATAGATAGATAGATAGATAGATAGATAGATAATAGAAAGAACATGATCTCAAAATATACTGTCTGGTGGCAGGAAGGTGGGGGGGAAAGAGGGGGAATTCAGGTACGTTCTTTCTTGGGCCATGGCATCTCTGGAAGTTCTATTCTCCAGCCTCTCATCAACACTAGTGACTATGGTTCTGGCCTATTCTTTTCTTCTCCTTTTCTCAGCCAAGTGCAGCCATTAAGCACTTCACATCCAATCGCTACAGCCTGAGCTCTTGGCTGCCCCAGTAATGGAGGCAGCAAGAATTTAATCCATGGCAGCCTCAGGTGCAGAAAGATGATACTAAATATTTCATTCTTGGGATGATGGGAACTGGAAGCCCCTGGAGAGGATCTGGCTGAATCTTTTAAGTGAGCCCTTCCAGGAATCCATTGGGTAACTGTGCTATTGGCAGTAATGATTGCCACTCGGGCCTTAGCTCCCCAGTGGGAGGGGAAGCAGCATTAATGTGCAACAGTGTTAAAAGGCCAGCTCCAACTCTGGTTCTAGGAAATTAATTTAATTTTTTTTTAATTCTGCTTTCAGAGGTTTCCTGTCACCTCTTTGGATCCAAAATACATTTGTCACCCATTTTTCCCTTTTTTGTTTTCCACAAAGAGCCAAATGAAAGGAGAATAAAAAGATCTAACAAAGAGAAATCATTTAAGGTACATTTCTTCTCTTCAGGAAATTACCTGCTTTGGCTTACATCTTTAACTCCTTTCAATCTTTAATAGCAAGTACTAGAAGACAGTAAGTGTTAGAATGGATGAGAGAAAAACAGATGCATTATCTTTTTTTTTTTTTTTTTTTAATTTTTTTTTTTCAACGTTTATTTATTTTTGGGACAGAGAGAGACAGAGCATGAACGGGGGAGGGGCAGAGAGAGAGGGAGACACAGAATCGGAAACAGGCTCCAGGCTCCGAGCCATCAGCCCAGAGCCCGACTCGGGGCTCGAACTCCCGGACCGCGAGATCGTGACCTGGCTGAAGTCGGACGCTTAACCAACTGCGCCACCCAGGCGCCCCAACAGATGCATTATCTTGGTGAAAAATTGTATAGATTGTATTGGTAAGTAAATACCACTTGTTAAGCACTAAAGTATTAAAATGAAAAAAAGACTATTTTTCCTTTAAAAATTAAGTGTTTTGAAAAACTGGATTAGATTTTTTTTTGTTATTCTTCACAAAACTAAAAACAAAATGTATACGCTACAGACTGAAAAATAAAAAAAAAAAGAAAGTGAAAAAGGTCAGTTTCAGTGTAATGCAAAGGGGAGATGACCTGAAATATGACCCTTTTGCCCTTGAGACTTGAATTTGGATCTGATTTGTGACTCTAGGCCAGAGCTGCATACACTGAAGGAGTGGGGTGCAAATTGAAAGTTAAAGAACTATCTAGCAGGAAACTGGGCTCCTAAGGGCACTTGGAGATAGTAAACACCTCATATCTCTTCCCTAACCCTGGCACCCTGCAGGAAACTCTACTATCCGGCCCAGTGTCTACTGCCTCTTATGAACTCCTTCCTTGCTATCTGGACCATCCCTGTGTTCATAGAGCTTGCTTCCCTCAAAGATAGTGTGAGCTCCTTGAGGGACAGTTGAATGGAAGCTATTAGGAGCCTGCATGGTTCATTTCCCTCTTCCCAAACTATTGTTTGCTTCACAGAGTACCCTGAGGTTGGCTTTATATGCAGGTAGAGTGAATTTTTATCTATCTTTGTATCCTCTGTGTTTCCTACGGAGTGATAAGTGAAGTAAAGGTAGTGTGAAAGATGGCTTTAGATGGTAGTAAGTGGATATTCTCTAAAGGGAAAATATCACTAAAGAGTAAACATTACTATATACTAAGTAGAAAGCATTTTCTGTTGATATCAATATATTTTAATGTGTCTTAGAAATATACACATTAAGAATTCCTCAAAACATCATGACAATGGAATATAAATATATAATAGTTTTCAAAAATGAACTTATGTAGAAAAATATTAAGTCAAAGTTCACATGGAAATTAGAAATGGCAAAAATCATGAAGATGATGCACAAAGACTGAAGTGTTGGAAAATGCTACCCTATGCCATTTAGCACAATACTTTTTATATCATCCAACATATATTTGTCAATTGAATGTATCTCAAATGCTATTGTTTGCTTATCATCCCAGTAGCTTTTTTTTTAATCCTGAGAAAATATCGAGAAGAAAATCATTGGACAAAACAAATAAATAAATAAAAGCTTTCATAACCACCAAAAGCCAAGGCAATGAACTTTGGAATAACAGCAGACCACTGTTTAAATTCTGGTACTGTTATTTTCTAGCAGAACTCCTAAATGTAAATAATTATGTGTTCAGTGCCTCAGTATTCCTATTTGCCAAATGAAATTGATATGAGGAGGAAAGTAAATAATGTTTTCAGTGTTTAAATAACATTGTTTAATAATAACAATAACAATAACAATAACAATAATAACAATGTTTAAATAATGTTGCTAGCTTGGTGCCTGGCACCAAGAAGAAAGAGCCCAATGTATAGTAACTGTTATTAACAATAAGGGCATCAGAAATAACAATAAAAATTGACATTTATATGGAAATGCACATCTTTTAAATGGTTTTATCCAACCATTAACATTTATCCAACCCATCTACTAGGTGCCAAGCACTGTGCAAGAGTTGGGGATTCAACTGTGGAACAAGAAAAGCATGACTGCAGGGTAGATAGGGTAGAGAAATTGAGCATAGAATCGGGTGGCCTATTTTCAAGCCCAAGTTTTGCTGCTTCTAGTTGTATGGCCTTGGACAAGTGACTTACCTTTCCATACCTCTGTTTTCTCATCTATAAAATAGTAATAATAATAATAATAATAATCTCGTAGCTTTGCTGTGATGATTAAATAAATCCATGGACATTATCAGAAAGGTATCTTTACATAGTACACTGAGTTTATCTTAGCTTTTATTATTGTAGTTCTTGCCCTCACAAGACTACCATATTCCTCCAATGGCAGCTGCTTTCCAAACTTTGTATTTGCCACAGATTATACCTAGCCACTAATTCAGAGACAAAGGTGTAGCCATATAAGGATGTTTGACATTTCTCTACTGAAAACATTTTATCACTGAATCAAATCAATTACTTAATATAGATTCAGATAAAGCCAGTCTTATAGTTAGAGTAGAAGGTTACCTACATCATACATTCTCCCAACCACTAGGAAAATTTCCATCATTGTCTTCTACACCTAGAGACTAGAGCACACAAAGATAGACACACACACTTTCTCATTCTGTGAAAGTTTATTGTTAATGGAAATACCAAACAAGGCAACTGCATGCTTCACTCTTGAACCTGAGGTCAATTTGGATCAAGCACTGACCTAAAGTCTTCTGTAGGAACAACTGGCTATCCAAATGCAGCTATACCATCTGTGTAAGAAGGGATATAAGAAGCCTGATTTTTTTTTTTTTGATTCAACAATCTTTTTTTTCTTTTTTACGTTTATAGAAAATCCAGACAGGTACCTGAATGGCTAGATTCAACAGGTAGATAATGAAGTTGCATGAACCCAGCTCCAGATAGTGTCAGAACATCCATTCTTTTGACAAGTGAAAACAGCCAAGTCAAGACATTCCAGCCAGAGACTGTGGCTTCTCCCCCTGATGAAAACAACTGCTTCAATCTGGGCTGTGCCAATGCAGCCCCAGACATAAAGGTGATGAAGGGCTGTTTTCAAAGCCCAAAGTCTTGCCTCAGGACCATTTAGAAAACACTGCTGGCTAGGGAGTCATCATACACATAAGTCAATGAAATATTACCCCTAATTGAGTGGGCCATTTGAGAATGCAACCAAGAGCGTGTCCAAGGAGTCAGCACTCCCCTTTACAACTCCCCAAGCCCCTCCTGGGTTAGTATCCATTTAAAGAGAGAGGAAAAAAAGACCACTTTCATCACTTAAGTGTAAATGAATCAAAGTATGATATGGATAGGGGAGCAATCAGGTTCCCCTGATGACTGATCTATTAAAGGGAATGAAGGGTGATTCATTCCGGATGTGGAACTCCTGAAACACACTACTGGGTCATTGATTCTAAACTCTTCAAACCTCCACAAATACAGAGGGATATTTAGAAGGTCAGTTGGCATGGACATAGGAAAAATTGGTGGCCTTGAAAATGAAACAGTGGGGCGCTGAGTGGCTCAAGTCTGTTGAGTGCCCAACTCTTGATTTTGGTTCAGGTTGTGATCCCAGGGTCGTGGGGTTGAGCCTGTGTTGAGCTCCACACTAAGTGTGGAGCCTGCTTGGGATTCTCTCTCTCTCTCTCTCTCTCTCTCTCTCTCTCTCTCACTCTCTCTCTCTCTCTCCCTCCACCCTCTTCCCACTTGTGCACTCTCTCTAAAATAAAAAAATAAAATGAAAAGGCTTTGGATGCATCAGATTTGGACACCAAGGGCAATCCAACTTAGTCTCTAAATCACTCTTGAAAAGTCCATTAAGAAGTCTCCTGGAGAAACTAATCCCAAAGCCAGTTTTGAAAAGCTAGATATCTCCCAAAACTGAAGAGGCATATATTTTTTTTTCAACGTTTATTTATTTTTTTGGGGACAGAGAGAGACAGAGCATGAACGGGAGAGGGGCAGAGAGAGAGGGAGACAGAATCGGAAACAGGCTCCAGGCTCTGAGCCATCAGCCCAGAGCCCAACGCGGGGCTCGAACTCACGGACCGCGAGATCGTGACCTGGCTGAAGTCGGACGCTTAACCGACTGCGCCCCCCAGGCGCCCCTGAAGAGGCATATTAAAGTCAGCAGTAACAAACTGACCCATTTTGTAACAAACTGGCCCATTTTCTTTAGCCCAAACAGTGCTTTGTTATTTTCATTTTAATTTATTGTCAATATTTTTTTAAAAATCAGGATGTTTAACTCAGATTTTGCATCTCTTGAAGATCATCTGACCTTCTGTTTCCACATGGTGAGTAACAGCAGAAGTTAAATAATGGCTACATCTTCATGCAACCCCCATAACCTCTATCTGGCCTCCTGGCATGTTATGTTAACCGTTGGCCTCTTCGGGCAACGACTTGCAACTGCTGTCATGAAGTGCCTGTATAGAGAGAAACCACTTCTATTCCCCTGGTACTGACAAAGAGTCTATGTTAAGGACTGAATATGGGCAAAGTCAAAACCATCTCCAATTGGCTTGATATGAAACCCGACCCAACAGATGCCTCATGCTGAGTGGTGACAAACTGGCTGATTTAGATTCTTTCTCTTGAAAAGTATGACATATCTGTGAAGCTGCTTGAAATAGCTGTCAGTTTTCCATAAGGTCTGCCATATATCCCAGTTTTGAAAGTATCAGAATCCAGAACATTGTGTCCACAAAGGGTGACTAAAATTCGCAACAATGCCTATTTCTAAAGATAGGCTAAGCTTGTCTCTTTTTAGAAGTATTAAAGACAAAAATTTGTTCCTTCTGCATATCTCAAAGCTCTACTGTCTCTACACTTGCATCCCTATGGAGTAATGTTGCTTTAAGAGGAAGTATAGCAGAGTGGTGATGAGCAGAGCCTCTAAGATCCAAATGCCTGGGGCTAAGTGCCTGTTCTAGTCCTTGCTACATGATTTTAGGCAAGTCTCTTTACCTCCCTGAGCCATTGTTTCTTCTTGTGCAAAATGAGATTTAAAATAGTACCCACAAAAATTACTTACTTACTTAATTAATTAATTAAAATAAAATAGTACCCACGTTGTAGTACTCTTGCAATAATTAAATATAACAACACATGTAAAACACAGTGATTGCCTATACAATATATATTCCATAAACAACAGGTTAAAAAAATGCAAAATCTACAATGTGAAACTTTCACCTATATCTTGTTTAAACCTTTTACGTTAGCTTTCTTGTTGCTCCTGTAGACTAGCCAAATATAAACTGTATAGCCCCGCATTTTATACTTTTGTCCCCAAAACTCCTCTCTTGCTTGAATACTCTTTTTTTCTGGGTATTTAATATACTCTAATCCATACAGTAAGGCTTAATTCAAGTTCCACTCTTCCCACAAAGCCTTCCCTGACTAACTCAACTACAGCATAAACTCCCACTCTTCTGTAATCCACGCTATCAAGTGGTAGATGTTTCAAAACTACCCAGACATTGCAATGAAAGTGATCTTGTTGCACACTAACACAACAACCTCAACATAGCAGAGACAGAATGATGTGCAGCTTTTCCTCCTGCAGTCATTGCCATGTGGATCCATATGATATGGTGAATGTTTCATAATTACCCAAAGGCTTAGAGGGATTTCACCTCAAAATTCCCAGCAGTAAATTCTTTGTATTAGCAGTTAATGTCTGCTTCCTAGTCATTGCAGATACCAATCTTGGTATGATAAAAGTCAAATAATATTAAAATAAAAGGTATTTATCACTGATGGGGGAGAAACTATTTGAAAGGAGAGCCAACAGGACTTGTTGCTGGATTAGTTTGGGGATGTGAAGCCAGGAGCAATCAAGGATGACTCCTAGGTTTGCGGAGTAAATGAGTGAGTGAATGGCAGTGCTCTCTCCTGAGACAGGAGACACTGAGGAAGATGTGAGAATTGTGTCGGGTGTGAAAGGAAAATCAAGAGTTCTGGCCATGTTAAATTAGAGATGCCTATTACAAATCCAAATAGACCAATGAAGAGGGAAATTGTGGGAGTCTGGCTCTCAGGAGAGATATTGATGTTAGAATATCAATTTGTGAGTCATTACTATAGAGATGATATTTAAAGCCAAGGGATTGAATCAGATTACCTAGGGGATGAGAACAGAGAGAAAAAAGAAGGCTGAAGAAAGAGCCGTAGGGGCAACTAACACCACTGAGAAGAGAGAGGCAGTGAGATAGGAGGAACAGCAGGAGACAGAGACACAGCACAAGTCATGTAAAGAAACTTTCAAGAAGTTTCTTGAACTGTGGTCAACTGTAACAAACATTGCTGACAGGATGAGTAAGATGAGGCCTGATTATCAGTCATTGAATTTAACAAGACGGCAGACATTGTGCCATTGACAAGAAGGTTTCAGTGGAGTGGTAAAGATTAACATGATTAGAAAGAAAAGAGAGCGTAGTAAATACAATATAGTAAACTCTTTTGAGATGTTTAGTATAAAGGGGAGCAGCTATGTGTGTGGAAATTCATCCATAAGAGTAAATAGAAGCAAGAAGACCAATGGGAGGCTATTAAAATTGTGATAGAACAAGTTGACCCTTCAGAGGTAAGATGGTTATCCAATTCCACTAAAACCTAAAAAATAAAGTAGTTATACTGCCAATATTCTGGCATAATGGAGGAGTTGATTTTTTTAAAGTTATTATCAGAAGAGAACCCCAGATCATCTAATCAACCTCAACTGCCACTCACCTGACATTTTTGAAGTAGAGAAACTGAGACTGAAAGAGATGAAACCAGGTGTCCAAAGACAGAAAATTTATCTGTGTAGAAATAAAATTAGAAACCGGAATGCCCAATTTAGTACTCTCTCTTCATACTATATGTGTGCCTTGTGTGGAAAACTATAGCACATTAAACCAAAGTCAAAAGGGAGAAATTTTTATTTCATGCAGAAAGACATTTTAAAGTAAAGGTTAAAAATAGGGGCACCTGGGTGGCTCAGTTGGTTTAGCATCCAACTTTGGCTCAGGTCATGATCTCATGGCTCATGAGTTCGAGCCCTGCATCAAGCTCTGTGCTGACAGCTCAGAGCCTGGAGCCCCTTTCAGATTCTCTCTCTCTCTCTCTCTCCCTCTCTCTCTCTCTCTCTCTTCCCCTCTCTCTCTGCCCCTTCCCTGCCATACTCATGCTCTGTCTCTCTCTCTCTCTCTCTCAAAAATAAATAAACATTAAAAAATTAAATAAATACAAATAAATAAAGGTTGAAAATGGAAATACCATATGTTCCAATAATTCTACTAGTGAGTATTTACCCAAAGAAGACAAAAACACTAATTCAAAAAGATATTGCACCCCTATCTTTATTGCAACATTATTTACAATAACCAAGATAAGGAAGCAATGTAAGTGTCCACTGATAGGTGAATGGATAAAGAAGATGTAATACACACGCATGCACATACACACATACACACATACACACACAGTGTAATATTACCAGCCACAAAAAAGAATGAGATTGTGCCATTTCCAACAACATGGATGGACCTAGCAGCTATAATGCTAAGTGAAATGCTAAGAGAAAGACAAATACCAGGTGATTTCACTTATACGTGGAATCTAAAAAACAAAACAAGTGAGCAAACAAACAACAATAAAACAACAGACTCTTAAATACAGAGAACAAACTGGTGGTCACCAGAGGGAGGTGGGTGGGAGATGGGCAAAATGTATAAAGGAGATTAAGAAGTACAAACTTCCAGTTATAAAATAAATAAGTCTTGGAGATGAAAAGTACAGCATAGAGAACATAGTCATTAATATTGTAGAAAAAAACTAAAGGTTAAAAACATAAATTTTAAGCTGCAGTTCTGACTTGGCCAGTTCTTATCTACATGACCTTAGTCAAGTTACTTGCCTTCTCTAAACCTGTTTCTTCATTCATAAAATGGGATAATAATAGCACCTGCCTCAGGGTTTTTATGAGGATGAACCAAGATGATGTGCATAAAATCATAATGTCAGGCATACACTAAGGACTTAATAAATGACACCAATTAGTACAATTTGTTGCCTTTTAGTAGTTCAGGTATGAATCCAGAGGCTAAAGTCAAATTCTTGTGAAGAATCTCAACAACTGAGAAACTGCAGGCAGAGAGATTATGATCAAAGTCATCGAGGAAGGGATCACAGATCACATTTAAGGAAGAGTACAACACAAAATAATAACAAAACATCATTTTGGGGCTCACATCACAGAGAGTCAAAAGGAAATTCAAATTCACACAGATAAGGAACTTAATTTTTTTTAAATGCTAGTCTATTACGTCTGGGGACTTCTGTGATTCATAAAGCACAGCCATGAGCATTTGATTCCTCAACGCTGCCAGATAAGCCAGGCAATTACTGTTATTATTATGCCCATTTTAGAGATAAACAAATGAGGCTAAGAGGGATTAAGTCCATGAAATCTAATAAGTGCCAGAGCCAGGACTACAGCTCAGGTCTTCAGTATTTCCCATTTAGGTGTCTCATTACATGGGGGGAGTCTAAATACAGCTTCTGTAGCATTTGATGATTTTATGATGTGCTTTGGGATTTATGGATGTTATTTTGTTGGTACTTCTCCACCTCATAATCCACAATAGCAGTGTCTGCCTTTTGTCTATGAAACATATAAAAGTACCCAGAGGTTGTTAAGTGGTGGGTGCATCCAATAAATACATAAATCATAAAAATACAAAGAGCATATGATGGCTGGTTTCCTTTCTGACAAATCTGTTTCCTTCCTGACAAGAGATGCTGCCCTGTGGTTCTTCATGTGGGGAAATAAATGTCATAAGTTATCAGCCATTTAGTATTACGCTGTGTATGCACCTAGAGTCCTATGGGGATTTAAATTTCAAATTGAGGCACATCATTTATGAGGGCTGGCCTAGGCTTGTATATCGGCAAAGTCAGTGGATCATTTTAAGAGGTTATTTGAGAACCTTCAAAAGTGTCTCCTCTGTCCTCAAAATTATTTCTCTGTCTTGCAACAGTCTCTAAAATTTCCACCTTTATGCAGTTCTTTGGTTTAAGTTATTAAAGGTTTTCCCAGTGTTATTCAGGTATATCTGTTGAGCTATGACATATTAGCTATGACACTGTTCTCAGTGCTGAAGATGAGGCTATAAGCAAAATAGATAGAGACCTTACCATCACAGAGCTTTCCTTCCATTATGGGATGGAAAAATAGACAAATGGAAGTGTTGGGAAATAGGAAATAAACAAAAGTAATAGAATACTATTAAAATACTTTCATTCAACCAATATTAATGAAGAGCCTATTATGTATAAAGCCAGCATAGGTCTTGAGAGAGGTTATCCGGGAGATCATCCAGAATAACTTAATTTGTTAGATGAGCCAGCTAAAAACCTCAAAGAAATTCACATAGTGTCAAGCTGTCTATAGTTTCTTGGCTCTCTGTGTCTCCCTTCCCTGCACCTGAAATAATTTGGTTTAGCTCCGTCTCTAGGACCAGTCCTCACCATATATGAACAGAAAGGATCTAAGCAATGCCAGTCACCAATTCTTTGGAATTCCCTCCCAAATTATACTGACAACTGAGTTTCTTTCATTTGCTCAAAAAACATTCCTGTACATTAGATGTTAGAGCTACAAAGATGCATGAGGTAATCCCTGCTCTAAACACTTCACAACCTCTAGCAAGAAGAGGAACAAGTAAAAAAAATAAATGAATTGTAGCCCAGATGCTGAAGCCCTATTACTACTTACAGACTTCCCTGCTACTCCTTCTAGATAAATTCACCATCTAGAATTCCCACTGTCTAGAGAAGTACTACCCAACAGAACTTTCTGCAATGATGGAAATGTTCCATATGTATGCTGTCCAATATTATAGTCACTTGCCACATGTCAAATTGAGATATGGATAGTACAACCAAAGAACTGAATTTTTTGTCTTACTTACTAAAAAAAAATTTTTAGTGTTTATTTATTTTTGAGAGAGAGAGAGGGAGAGAGGGGGAGAGAGAGAGAGAGAGAGAGAGACTAAGTGTGAGTGGAGGAGGGGCAGAGAGAGAGGGAAACACAGAGTCTGATGCAGGCTCCAGGCTCTGAGCTGTCAGCACACAGCCCAGCACGGGGTTCTAACCCAAGAACCATGAGATCATGACCTGAGCATGTCAGACACTTAACGGACTGAGTCACCCAAAGTGCCCCTGTCTTACTTATTTTAATTAATTTAAATTTAAGTCTTACATGTGGCAAGTATCTACCATCTTGGACAGCACAGGTCTAGAATTAAGAATGTTTCCAGGAGAGACAAGTCTTGAGAAGAGATCTCAGAACTCAGGATCTGTGAGGTTGTGGTGTTCTGGTGTCAGACTCTCCAAAATTTTGCCATTGTCCTGAAAGTTTGCTTGGACTTTCCTAGTTGGAGGGCTTTCTCTTTCTCCATGTGGTGATTCAGGACCCAGCACCTTCCTCTGATAGCTTTACAGCATCCTGTAAAATTTTGGTGGCCACTGTGTTTAGGCAGTACATGGAAAGAGAGAAAATAGAAATGTCACACTGACTTCTTAGTAAACTCCCCCCTCCCAAAAAAAAAAAAAAAAAAGGTTCCTTCACATTCCACTGGATATAATGGGTGCAGGGAAATGTAGTCTCTGACTAAGCAACTGCTTCCCAGTGATAACTACACACCATAAAAAGAGGATAACAAATTTCTGGTGGACAGCTATCCATCTTTGCCACAACCAACCCTAGCCCTCTGTTGGGATTCTAACATTGAGCTAAGGAAAGCACCTAATACATGGCCCCAAGTAAAAGCTACTGCTCTGTCAGTGAAAATAGGAATAGCATTAATCAAAGTGTCACTGAACTCAATTCTCCAAACAGGACATCAGAGGGTAAATTCATGGCAAACACCTAAGGACAGAATGCCCTTCGTAGCCAAGGAGAAAATGTCTCCTTGCCTGTGGATGAAAGAAATCTGCTCTGTTTGCACTATTCTTTTTCACACAGTCATTAAGTGACCCTCTAACAGTCCCCATCTCTCAGCGCGTTGGCTGATAGGCTGAGCTGTGACTGTTTCCCCATCCCCTTTCTACTCTCAATGATCAGCTTCAAAGTGTGCCCAACCGTTTGACAACCTAAGTCCAGCTGGAAGGGAGAATTTAGGAGGTGTGAAACAGGAGGTTCCTTTCATCTCAGTGGCCCTGAAATGCTAAAGTTGTACATGTCAGAACAGGAGGAAGAATTTGAATATTTGTGATTTATGGCTTTTATTTTTGTTTTGGCAGATTCAGCTTCAAATTCAGGTTTTCTGGATGGTGAGACCACACAGAATCCATTGCTCTGTTGTCAGGATCATGAATTATGGTTGTATTGATGACACTGGAACAGTGTTATATGAATATCTTTCCACAAATAAATACAATGTAAGCCCCATATTTCTTGTTGTTCATTAGAATGGCCTGAATCACTAAAGCAAGAACATTCCTATGCCAGACAATTCTTCCCCTTGGAATTCCATTGTTCCTTTGCTGCAAGAACAATTAGATTATCAATGGATACAGTCACTGCTGCAATCATGTTAGAACTACAAAAAATGTATAAATTCACATCAAATCTACATTACGGAAAATGATCAATGATCCCATTGCCATTACTCCATAAATAACAGAAGCTACCTCCTAGAGTTCTTAGAAAGTCTAAATGAAATATTGTATAAAAAATGTTTTGTACTTTTGTAAGATACAACAAGTACTTAGTAAACATTAGCTCTAATTATTATAATTTGGCTATGGAGAACATCTGTTATCCATTTGGATACAAACAATCCAGTTTTCTTTCAAAAACATTTCTACACCAATATTAACCCATATGATTGGGAGTGGACAGCTGTCACCATCTCCAGGCCCCAAAGGTGACCCCATAATCTAAGCCTGAGCAAATAACTGCACAGTGCCTAACCAGTTCAGGGATGAGTAGGTGACCCAAGCCAGGCCTGGTGACAAAAGCACTCCCTGGAGGTATGCTCACTGGGGCATCTGGGAGGCTCAGTCGATTCAGGGTCCAACTCTAAGTTTCAGTTCATGTCATGATCTCATGGTTCTCGGGATCAAGCCTCACGTTGGACTCTGCACTGAGAGCATGGAGTCTTTTGGGATTCTCTGTTCTCTCTCTGCCCTTCCCCCTGCTTGTGCTCTCTCAAAAATAAATAAACTTTTTTTTAAAACATGAAAAACAAAACAAAACAAAACAAAACAGAAAAAAGTGGTCTCAGATTTTTGTTTCTCTTCCAAGCTGGTAGAACATAAGCTTAGAGCAGGCAGGGGCCACCCTGTGGAGAGGGTGTAAAGTCGACGGAAGGGAAGAAAGAGCTGAGACAGAAACAAACAATAAGACTTCATGATAACATTTAGAACCCTGGGCCTGAACAATTCTCCACCCAAACACATATGCACCATCCCCCCAAATTCCCCTTTTTCTGTAGACCTTATGTGAGTGGTATTCTGTCTTTTTAATTCTTTTTTTTTTTTTAATAGGCTTCATGCCCAACATGGAGCTTGAACTCACAACCCTGAGATCAAGACCTGAGCTGAAATCAAGAGTCCAAAGTTTAACCAACAGAGCCACCCAGGCACCCTGGGATTCTATCATTTGCAACATAAAGAGGCAAAAACAAGAGCAATTAGGAGAATGTGACAACCACCGGACATCTGTTGTCAGTGAGAGAGTATGAATATGAATAAGTTAAAATATAAAATACAAGTTATTTTGAAGTTTACAAAGAACTTTCATAGTTATCACCTATATCAGGTTATTAATACAAGCTGCTACAACAGATAGACCCTAAAAGCTTAGCACCACAAAGGTTTATTTTTCATTCACATCATAGTCCATGGGACTTAGGTGACTCTTCTCTACTTTGTTGCTACAATTTTGGAACACATGGTCCCCGTGGCAGAAAAGGAAAGGGTTGGGGGAATCACACATGAAAATTTGAAGGTGCAGTCTTAGAAATAGTGTACATCACATTGGCCCACATTGTATTAGCCAGACTCAGTTACATGGCACCAACTTAGCAGCAAGGGAGGCTGGAAAATGTAATCTCCCTGTACGCTCACAAAAAGGAAACAATGTGGTGAGTAAGATGTTATCCTTGCCACACCTTTTGTTTGTTGTATTCAGTCTCTTACCAGACCGCCAGGAGCCCAGGTGTCTTGACCCAAGTTGGACTGCTGGGTCCCAGGAGCCTAACTGAGGTATGGGGTCAGGAATTGGCTACAGAATATGAAACTGAGGTGAGTGTTCTGAAAGGCAACATCCCAAGGTTGAAACTGAAACCAGCTCACCAATCTAAAAGCAATCAAAGAGGGTGAGAGAAATCACACACAAGTTCATAGGATGGATCCAGAGAAAACAGATCCTGGTTAGAAGAGACAAAGTGGAAAGTCAGGGAGCAGAGCCTGCAGGAATGCCTCAGCTATGAAAAAAGAGCAATAGACTCTTTGTAAAGTGCTAACAGCCTCTGCTTAGGCAGAGAGACAGGAATACTCAGAATATCCCTTTGATATAGGCAAAGCAGACATTATTAACCCTGTTTCACAGGGAAGGCTCAGAGAGGTGAAATGATTTGCCCAAGGTCACACAGCTAGTGACACATAAAAATAAGACTGAACTTAAGCCTTCTGACATTCAGTTCATGGTTTGTGAGTTAGTCTACTAAACCTACTTAGCCTTCTTCATTCTGCCCTCAGCAAATCCACATGCCTGTTGATAAGCAAGAAAGGAGACATCTAATTCAAAGTATCCAAGTTTCTACTAAGCAGGAAATGCACGGAGAGTGTGCAACTGTGTTCCCTCTGCCTCTATATGAAATGGTGTGTGAACCTTCACTGTCCCCAAGACCTGGGGGCTAAGTTGGATGTATTACCCCTACGTCCTCACTGCTCTTGCACATCCTCTTAGTATATGTTACCATGTGCTTTAATGGCTTGTTCACCTGTCTGTATCCCCCATTTGAATGTGAATTCTATGATGGCAGAGACTATGCTTATCTAAAACTCCCTGATGTCCCCCAGATGTAGCACAGGGCCTGGTACACAGTAGAGGCTTAGTAAGTATTTATCAAATTAATGAATGAATAGATGAACAAATATCACTTCTCATACTGTACTAGAATTTCCAGCTGTACTAGAATTACTCAGCTCTCTACATAGATTTTAATCTTCATGAGGGCAGACACTCCAACCGCCAGAATCTCGCTGAGTATCATTCTCATTGCCCAGTCTCTGGCATAGGAAAGACACTCAGTATATATATTTATGGAATACAAATGATAAAAAAAATAGTTATAGCAATTTTTATATCAGTTTTATACCTAAAGTCACCTTTTTTGAAAATAAGGCCTACTCATGCCATCTTACTTCTTTAAACTCTTTACTGGCTGCTCGTTACTTTTAGTGTCCAGACAAAACTTCTTAAAATTAACTACAGAGCCCTGCCTGAAGCACTGAACAGGACAGTCCTCTATCTGGGGGTCACAAACCCTTGAGATGCTGCTGAAACCTATGGCCCTCTCTCCCAGAAAAAAAAAGTCATATGTTTATGAGGATATACTTCTGCATGCTGTTTTATAAGGCTGATACGGAGCCCCTTGTCTAATCCTGAGCCCTCCTGCCCTCCTGGGACATATAACCCTAGGCTGGGGGCATCTCAGTGGCTCACTTAATCTGTTCTCAGAGTGAGGAGAGAGGTCAGATCTGCTAAGGACCTCTTTGCAGCTCTTCAAATATGCGGAAGCCTACCCCCACTTGAATGCCAGCTCTCTGTTAGTTAGCAATTCAGAGTGATTTTTCAGAGTAATCCCTCAGTCTCCCATGATACTTGTCTGACAACCCCTTAATCTTGGCAAGAGCTGCATTAAACCAACCTGTCATCATTGTCGCTGCACAGAGCAGTAGCTCTGAGGGAGACACACACACTCACTTAGAAGCAAACTCCTTAACCCGTTAGAAGAAATTAGAATTGGGGCGGTGGGGGGGTGGTTATTGCTCCACAGCCAGCACTCAAGAGCAGCCCGAAAGGGCATGGCAAGAGGGGCCCAGCCAAATTCAGGTTTAAGGTGAGCTGCTTCCACCCTAGGCTGTGTTAGGAATTGTCAAAAGGAAGGTTTAAACAATCACTACTCTCAGAACCCAAGTCCATGCCCCACTGGATTAAAACAAAGGAATGGAACCATGATATGAAAAGGTATCAGGGGAAATTTGCTGAGAATGGAATTTATTTTGGCAAATTCAAAGAGCCCTATGGTTACCTTGGTTCTGGAGAAACCGTTTCATGAGTTACTTTTGTGACCTGTGAAATTTTGGTTCTTCTTAGAAGGAAAAGTGGCACTATGTCCAGCTGACACCCCCAATATATTTTGAAAATGTAAAGAAAAACAACAACAATAAAAATGCATAATAGGTCAAAAAGTATGTATGGTCAAATCCCTCTCTTGGGTTAACACTTTTACAAAATCCATTGTTTATCAGATAATTATTATAACTGTTTTGACTACCATTTTTTATTTTATTATGCTTTTCTTAACCATCAGGGTTTTTTCTTTAATTGAAGTATAGTTGACATATAATATTATATTAGTTTCAGGTATACAACATAGTGATTTGACATTTATATGCATTACAAAATGCTCACCACAATAAGCGTAGCCACCATCTTTCACCATACAAAGCTATTACAGTATCATTGACTATATTTCCTGTGCTATACTTTAATCCCCATGACTTATTAAGTTCGTACCTCTTAATTCCCTTCAACTATTTTGCCCAAAATGGTGAACTACCATTTTTTGATCCTTTATCATGCCTAACCACTTTCAAATCCTTTTTTCCAATATTTATTGAGAGTCAATTGTGGTAAATTGATTGCATATTGGCCCCAATCTTCACCTCTCCTACGCTGGTCCAGGTGACCTGTCCTACTCCCTGACTCCTTGCCCAGGCAATGATTTTGCCAATGAGGTATTAGCCGATGTGAAACAACCAGAGGCTTGAAAAAGTATTTGTGCATTTCCACGTGCACTCTAGTACTCTAACATTACTATAAGAATATGCCCAGGCTGTCCTTCTGCAGAAGGAAAGATATGTGGAGTATAACCAAGTTGTCTCAGGTACCCTCGACAGCTGACCTTCAGACCCATGAGCAAGCCCAGACAAGATCAGCAGACCTATCCAGATAGAGTCGAAATGACTTGTTTTTTTTTTTTTTTAAGTGAAGTGTAGTTGACACACAATGTTACATTAGTTTTAGATGTGCAACATAGTGAGTCAACAAGCTTGTACTTAATGCTATGCTCACCATAGATGTAGCTACCACCTGTCACCATACAATGCTATTACAATATACACTGACTATATTCCCTATGCTGTACCTTTTCCCATGACTTACTCACTCCATAACTGAAAGCCTGTATCCCCAATCCCTTTCACTCAACCCCCTAACCCCCTCTCCTCTGGCAACCATCAGTTTATTTTCTGTATTTATGGGTCTGTTTCTTTATTTGTTTATTCATTTGTTTTGTTTTTTCAGATTCCACCTACAAGCAAAATCATATAATATTTGACTTTCTCTGTCTGATTTATATCACTTAACATAATGACCTCTAGATCCATCTATATTGTCAGAAATGGCAAGATCTCATCCTTTTTCTTTTTGTTGTTGAGTAATATTCTATTGTATATATGTTACAATTTCTTTTTTTACCTATTCATCTATCAATGGACTTGGGTTGTTTTCATATCTTGTTCATTGTAAATAATGCTGCCATAATCATGGGGGTTCTTATATCTTTTCCAATTAATATTTTCATTTTCTTTGGGCAAATACCCAGTAGTTGAATTGCTGGATCATATGGTATTTCTATTTTTAATTTTTTGAGGAACCTCCATACTGTTTTCTATAATGGCTACTCCAATTTACATTCCCACAAACAGTGTACAATGGTTTCTTTTTCTCCACATCCTCACCAACACTTTTTATTTCTTATCTTTTTATTTCTAGCCATTCTGACAAGTGCAAGGTGAAATCTCATTGTAGTTCTGATTTGCATTTCCCTCATAATTAGTGATACCAAGCATCTTTTCATGTGTCTGTGTGTCATCTGTATGTTTTCATTGGGAAAATGTCTACTCAGCTCCTCTGCCCATTTTTTTTTTAAGTTTATTTATTTATTTTGAGAAAGAGAGACAATGTGAGTGCAGGAGGGGCAGAGAGAGAGGAAGACAGAGAATCCCAAGCAGGCTCCACACTGTCAGTGCAGAGCTGGATGTGGGGCTCAAACTCACAAACTGTGAGATCATGATATGAGCTGAAATCAAGAGTCAGATGCTCAACCAACTGAGCCACCAAGGCACCTCTCCTCTGCCCATTTTTAATTGAATTTTTCTGATGCCAAGTTGTATAAGTCCTTTATATATTTTGGATAAAATCTCTTATTGGATATAACATATGCAAATATCTTCTCACATTCAGTAGGTTGCCTTTTCATTTTGTTGATGATTTTCTTTACTATGTACGAGTTTTTTTTTTTATTTTGGTGTAGTCCCAGAATTAATATTGTTAAAATGTCCATACTATCCAAAGGAATCTACTGATTAAATGCAGTCCTTATCAAATACTAATACAAAGAGTTGTATGGACCCACAAAAGACTCCGAACAAAGAAGAACAAAGCTGGAAATATCACAATTCTAGACGTCAAGATAAACTACAAAGCTGTAATAATCAAAATAGTATATTATCAGCACAAAAATAAAAATAGATCAATGAAACAGAATGGAAACTCTGGAAAGAAACCCACGCTTATATGGTCGATAAACCTATGACAAAGGAGGCAAGAATATACAATGGGGAATGGACAGTCTCTGTTATAAATGGTGCTGGGAAAACTGGACAGCCACATGCAAAAGAATGAAACTGGACCACTTTCTTATACCATACACAAAAATAAACTCAAAATGGATTAAAGACCTAAATGCGAGACCCGAAACCATAAAACTTCTGAAAGGAAACATAGGTAGTGATTTCTTTGACATTAGCCATAGCAACATTTTTCTTTGTATACCTCCTAACACAAGATAAACAAAAGCAAAAGAACTGTTGGGCCTATATCAACTGACTCTTAACATAAAAGCAATAATATCACATTTTATTGTCTATTACTATATGCCATTCGAGTTTTGTGACTAGTTATTACATGGCATTTTGGCAATGGATAGCTGATATACCAACCATATGTCAGGCACTGTTCTAAAATATGGCATAGGGCAATAAACAAAATGGGCAAAGCCCTTCCTCCGTATTCCAGATTATATTATCTAATTCAAAATGTATAATAATTTTATAAAGTATGCTATGTTCCCATTAACACACAAGGAAAGTAAGGCACAGAATGGTTGCTTGCCCAAGGCATTATAGCCAGCAAATGGAGCCAGGCTTCCATCTCAGGCTACATGATGTGGTGGATAAGTCACTGCACTCAGCCATGACTTCTGCATCTGAAAGATATGAATAATAATATACTGCACACCCCCAAGAATTACTGTGAGCATTAAAGAGCATCATGCATGTCAAAGCACAGCATAGAGCTATGTACACAGGAAATTCAAGAAAGTTTTGCTGTACATTATACTATTTCTGTTATCATTATTATCATGGCTGTTGTCATGATGCTATCTGAACTCAGAGCCTAACTACTTAATTCTTTATTATTTTATTGCCTCTGGTCTAGTTTCCTGTCCTCTCTACCTGATCAATGTGTAGATAGAACTGATTGATAAGCCTGGTAAATGTCACTGCTCCTTTTCATAGGGAAAGAATCAACTTTCAAAACCTTTATACCTCTGACCCTACAGTGAGCAACAGGTCATTTCTGAGAGGTGCACTAATGAGGGGTTAATATACACTTAGGCTAGAATCAGATAGATCTAAAGGGAAGAATCAGATACATAAATTGCAGGAGCCATTATAAAATAAAAACACAGGGCCTCTTGTTCAAATATTATTAAGAATTTATACCAGAATTATGGTTACATCAGGGTATTGAACAAAACATGGGGCCATTCTAAGTTAGTGCCTTCCTCATGGAATTGTTTTGAAGAATAAATGAGATGAGTACATCCAGTCCTTAAAGAAATGTCTAGCAAAGAACAAATACTCAATAGTAGTGGTGTAAGTTTTTACTGTTATCATTATATGTTTGTCAAAGTAATGAAGGGAATCCCAGTCGATGTGTAAGCCCTTTTCAAAACTCTCAGGCAGCCATTTTCTCATGTGGCTTTTGTAAACAGCTCTGAGAAACAGGCAGAGTGGAGCCTTCTCTGTCCCACAGCTAAAGAAATAAAAACTCAGGGAGTGCTTGGGGATTTCCAGAGGCTACACAGTAAGAGTGATTGAAGTCAGCCATCTGGGGTCCTCCAGCCCTGTAGTCTTTCCACCAAGTCCTCCTGGCTCCAGCTTCATCTGGCCCTGACAGAATTGCCATGCAGACAGCAGTTACTTATTTCGTGTAGTCAGGACCCAAAGATCAGGCTGAGATTAAAGATTTACTTTGCAAAAAGATCCACACCAGAGGCTCCTGATATGTTCCCTCGAGGCACTTACCACCCTCTCACTCGCATTATAATGTTACTATGTCTTCTGAGCAAACCATAGCCTGCCCAAGAAAACAGGGACTGGGATAATTGTTCAGTAGATGATTAGCACACAGGCCCTGGAGTCAGATAGGGAATTTGAATCCTGGCTCTGCTACTTAATAGCTTGGGCAAGCGCTTAACCCAGATTATCTCAATATTGACATTTTGGGCAGGATAATTCTTTGTTGTAGGAAGACACTTTGTGCATTGCAGGATGTTTACAACAACCCTAGCATCTATCCTCTAGATGCCAATAGCACACCTGACCTCCTCCCTCACCGCTGGCTGTGTGTCCAAAATGGCAATTGTCCCCTTTGTCGGCAGCGAGGTATGGGGGGGGGTACCACTACCAGTTGAGAACCACTTGGAGAACCGTCCCCAAGTTTCAATGACTTCAATATAATCTAGAGGTAATAATGATAAAAATACCATCTTCATCAGGTTCTGAAGACTGAATGAAATGATCAGGTACTGGTGTGGCATACGGCCTGGCACAGTTAGATGGTCAATAAATATATGCTGCTATTATTGCAGTATTGGCCAAGGAATGGGGATCTTTGCACAAACTCCATAAGCTTGCTGGATTTAAGGCTGAAAACTCATTTCAGCAAATATGTATTGAGGATCCATTTCCAAAGGCATTTTCTCAGGTACTGGGAATTAAAGTTTGAATAAGATTTAGACTCTACCCTCAAGGAGCTAGTCTACCTAGTAGGAAGCTCTCAGCCAAGACCCAGTTCAAATCCTATCTCTCCAACTTGCATATGTGATTTAGGACAAGTTTGCAGCACTTTTCTGAGTCTCTGTTACCATATCTGTAAAACGGAGATAATAATAAAAATCCCTAAGGGACTTAGCTCTTAACCAGTCAGTTACACCGTCTCCCAACAATACCCATGGTTCCTGATTGTTGAATTCCTTTCCCCTTACCCCACTGCCTGCAGCACAGAGAAAAGTCCATAGCACACCCCAGTGAAAGATGCTACTGCTTCCCACGAACATTTATAATCATCCAGGAAGTGATTAGGAGGCTAAATTATGGGGTCAGATGGACTTGGACTCATGGCCTTGCCCAAATCACTTCACTTCCCTCATTCATCAGTTTATATACGAATGCGATGGGGACAACAATGGTACCTTTGCCATAGGGTTCTTGGGAGGATAAAATGAGATCACTCATGTAAAACATCGCACAAAGCCCAGCACTAAGGAAGCACTCAATACCCTGTCATCATGGCAATAAAGGTGTTGAGAAAGGGGAGAGGGACACTGACCAAGAAGGGAAAGAGGAAGATAGGGCTCTCCATGGCCTGATCCAATAGCCTTTAGAGAGCGGATGCAGAAGTCCAGAACTCAACTCCCTCCCAGACCGAGGGACATAAACTGCAAACCTTTCAACCTCCTCTCCACTCCAGCCCTTCCTGGGCCAATTGTAGCAACTTCTTCCCAGGCCCCCACCAAACGATTCAAGTGGATTAAAATATGTATGTATATATTTATGAGGACAAGAAAGAGGAAAAGCGTAACTTCTAGTCACAGCCTAAATTTCCTGCCTCCAAAGCCCAGCTGGATAGCACGAGTTCTAACAGAAAACAGCCGCACAATTAGCTGGAGTTCTGTAGCTGTCTGCAGCAGACTGCTTACGCCGATGTCTCGATAGGTGGTCTCCCAGTTCATCAGTTCATAAATAAGTAATTTGAAATGTGTTCCTGAGGGAAATTTTCCTCCTGCTCTCCCCAACAGACTGTACTCATCAGTTTTCCCATTCTCCAGGTAGCTGCCGTCCTCATTTATAATGGCCAGAGGAACTACGCTGTTCTAATTCCTGCTTCATTACATTGTCTAATGCGAGTTTTCACCAGCCTCACAACTCCACATTTCTTTATATTGATAAGAAAAAAAAACTTTGCATATATTATTTATTGGCACTTTGGAGGTAGCTTTGCTACAGGTTTAAGTGGAATATTTTTTACATACAAAGCAAGATGGCCAGGTTGAGCTCTGGACAGAGGTTTGGAAATGTTGTGGATAAGCTCTCGAGTGGCACATACGTGTGCACTGGGCAGGCATGCACCCCCAGTGCACAAACGAGGCATACCGCACACCCTACGCAAACTGCACAGTCCACACACAGGCCAACCATCACCCCCTATTTTACTTCCTTTCCCTTGATTCCTACCCTTGCTGCACATGTAGACTGGCAGATATTTTGTACACATCTTGATGCATTGTTCCAACCCTATATTTTTCCACTCGAGAAAATGCACAACCAGATCAAAAGCACCTGGTGACTTAGGAAAACCAGAGTCCCCCACTGGTGAAGCTAATGGAGTCACTAATTTGCCTGGCCAATAAAACCAATGATTTCTATACTAAAAGCCTTTGAGTGAAGCCTCCGGGGCTTGCTCCAGGGGTAATGGAGGGGGCTAGTTTCCTCTTAGCCAATAACCTAATTATTTTTTTAAAGCACTAACTGTACCTTTCATTATAATAATGCATATAATTGATTTTACTGATTATGTCTTTTATGGCATCTATTAGTCACTGGGAACTATATTTACTTCTTTTTGTTGTTTTTATGATTGTTTAGCTTTGGGGTCTCATAATAGGTAATTAATAAAATATGTTAATCTGAGAGTAATTTACCTAATGAGATCTCCAGGAATGCTTTTCTCTCCTGATAAAGGAATTCCTCAGAAGGCTTTTATGGAAGAAAGCTTTCCCGTGAAACCTTGGCACAATCTGGAACCTAAATTCAGATTTATTTTTGTTTTCCTGGAATCTGGACAGCCAGAGAATTTCATCAAAAAAATGTTTAAATGAATGTCAGGGACTGTCCTGTTTCACAGGAAATTGTCCTCTTCTCCTGCCTGGTGGCAATCATCAACACCCTCTCCCCCAGGACAACCATTCAGGTAGCCATCAGTGAAGTTGGCCCTCCAGCTACTTGGACGGCTCTTTCAGAAAGGGGCTATAGTTTTGAAGGAGAGCTAAATTATTGCAGTCCAAGAAAAGCCAAGCCAAAAGGGTAAGGTAAAGAAACGAAAGAAAATAGAGGGGGTAACAGGGACAACGTTTACACTACAATGTGACTTTTGGCAGAGAAACACACTATCTGGTAGGAGAGAACAACAAAATCTAGACCAGTTTCTCCAAGGCAGGAACAATTCATCTTTATCTACAAGGGGTGCCAGTGTATTGAGTGGAAATAGCTCATTCTCTGGGATGCTGATCAGACGTAACTAAGGAGGTCTGCAGCACAGAAGGCTGTTGACAACAGAGTGTCTGGAAGCAGATGCATCTGACTCACACGCAGTCCTACACCTAGGACTTAGTGGACTTGGTCACGTCATTTCTTCCCTCCATATTACCTTTCACTTCCAAATGAAGGAGGATGATGGTACCTAGCCCATTGGATCTGTGAGATTAACGGACACTCGCCTGTAATAAAGGAACACAGAGCTTGGCATTCACCAGGGTTTCTCAACTTCAGTATCCCTGACATTTTTTGCCGAGTGGGGGAATGTCTGCGTTGCACTCTGTTTAGCAGCATCTCTGCTTCTAGCCGTAGGAGCCAATAGCACTCCTCCCCTCCCAGTTGTGGCAACTGAAATTCTCTCCAGATATTTCCAAGTATCCTTTGGAAGGGGAAGGTAGACGTAGTAGGCAAAACTGCCACCCCTGAGAACCACTGGTCTACGCTAAAGACCCAAAAAACACTAGCTCAGTGTTAGGATGATCTTTTCTGAGAATCACCTAGCAGGAGAAATGAGAAAGCTGCTTCCGGGGGTGGGGGTAGGGGTAGGGGTGGGGGGTAATACCGTAGGGTGTCCCACAGTGAATTCCGCCAGCTCTTGTTATGATCACTGGGAATAATTCCAGGCTTTAGTTTGAGTGTCTCACACTAACATGCAGAAACCTCTTTCCAGAGGTGCCAAAGTCTCCAAAGTACATCGGGAGCAAGTAGGGGTAAAATGACTGCAGGTTATGGATTACCGACCAAGACATGCGGGCGCCATCTTACCTCCAGTTCGTGGAGAGACAAACCAAGCCAAAAACCAAAGGCCACCAATATAAAGTAATGTAGGTCTGTATGTGTCTACATACATAGATACAGATATAGATAGGGATATATAGATATATCATACACATAAGTTTATAATATGTAAGCACAGAAAACTACAGTGAACTCTGCTGATTGACAGAAAATTGTAAGTTCCTCTACCCATAAAAAGCAAATTATGAAAATGTCTAAAGCCTAAAACTGACCTGCCCCATCTTTGACTCCTATGACACACAACTTTCTCTAAAAATTCAGGTCCCAGATGCTTTTAGAACTCAGACTATTTCAAGTTTAGATTGAAATTCATTTAGAGTGGCTCTCTCTTTTACTTGGTGAGAAAAAGTAACCTTCATGCACTGAATACAGGCTGTGTGCAAGACTCTTTTACAAACGTTATTTCATTTGGCAAACTAGAGGCTGCCAATTTTAGCAATCATTTGATAGTCTCACTCTGTAGAAAAAGAAAAGAGAAAACTGCATGTGTATATATACATATTCAACCAAAAGAAAAAAAAAAACCAAAAAAGCAAAAACAAAAATAAAACATATGCACTTAATACCATAGAAAACCACATAAACACAAACATAACAGACAATTGCCCAAATGTGTGTTCATACAACCCTCTCATGCACCCCCTCAAAAATAAGTACCCGATGACATGAAGTAATATACTGGATTTCCCAATAAGCAGAAAAAGCATGTACCTCCTGTGAAACAGGAGCACTCAAAATAAAAATTTTAAATAAAATTTGCTACTCGAAAATTACCAGAGTAGGGGCACATGGGTGACTCAGTCAGTTAAGTGTCCAGCTCTTGATTTGGGCTCAGGGCATGATCTCACAGTTCATGAGATCGAGCCCCACATCGGGCTCCACACTGACAGCACAGAGCCGCTTGGGATTTTTTCTCTCTCTCTCCCTCTCTCTCCCTCTCTTTCTCTCTCTGTCCCTCCCTTGCTTGCACACACGTACTCTTTCTCTCTCTAAATAAATATATAAACATTTTTAAAAAATTATCAGAGTAGTCATCATGGGAAAAAATATTTATTCTACTTCCTTATACTTCTGTTATAGCTTTGCCTTGTTTTTATTTTCAATCACCTAAATTGGGAATGGAGAGGTAACCACAATTTTTGAGTTATTCAGATCTTTAAAACCTTAATTGAGCCCTGAGACACATGCAAACGTTCACATCCAAATTTATAAAACATGGAAACCCATGCCTGTTATCCAGGTGTCTCTTAGCATGACACTTGGGAAGGGCGGAGGGACTCTGTTCTGGCTGCCAGGGGACCTGTATTCTAATCCTTGCTTTCTACTTACTCCTCACTGATACCTCAAATCTCAGTTACTCGATGTGGGGGAGAAAAAAAAAAAACCTAGACGGTGGAATTGACATGACTTTCAACATTCACTTTAGCTTTGACTGCCTGTGAATCCCACCTCTTGCCCAAGGTCACCCTCAGCTGGTGGCCACAGACACAGAACTGGAGGTGAGTCCACCTCCTAGTTCAAGGCCTTTCACACAAACGCCCCCTTCCTTCTCTCTCCTCCCTCAGTTCCTTATTACTATGCACTTCCAATCTCTTCTCCTTCTCCCGTGCAGTCAATCCACAGCCCCTCCCTACCCCCTACAGCTCTGCTCAGCAGGTAGTGCAGGAAAAGATAGCAATGGGGAAAGACAGCCAGGCACACTGAAGGGGTTACTTTGCCCGGGGACCCCTTTATCTGAAGTTGTCCTCAAAAGCGAAAATGAGTTGATTTGCATTTTCCCACTGAAGCATGCAGAGTAGCTGAGGAGTGTTTCTCGTTACTAAGTATCGTCTTCTCTGGTTTGCCTGAGGCCTTCTCTGGGGCTGGAACAGCTCTGAAAACACCTGTATGCTGCCCATTTAAATACATGCTTCAGACAAATCTTTTCAGGGTTTCAAAAGGGAAAGACTAATGCTTTCCCTCCCCAGCATACATTATCCTTCCTGTGAATGCTGAAGGCAGAAATTAACCCTTTCCTGACTGGTTCCTTTCTTGTCTGTCCATGCAATGCCTGCATTCACGTTTATGGCTAGAGTTAACAGCTTTCTCCTTTACTAATTCATTCATTCAGTTGGTCAGTCAGTCAGTCAGTCAGTCAGCAAGTATTCACTGAGAATCTGCTGTGTACCAAAGCACCATGTTGACTGCATTTAACCTACAGAAACAACTTTGCTAAGGGTCTTGCTCTGAAATTGCTCACAGTCTAGCCAAGGCAATAACATGCCTGGATGTACCCAAATATACCCAGATATCACCTGGGGGCCTCATCCACCTCTGAAATTGGTTCAGACAATATCATGGCTTGTTGGAATCCATAGCTGGCCCTATGAGCTCTGCAAACCCCCGGCCTTCTTTCTCTGCTGTGCATTTAAGCCTCTTGCTGTGATTGGGCACCAGCATCTAATGACTTTGGTAATTCTGTGGAAGAACTGAAATGAGTGGAGAGGGGTGGCATCAAGCACCACATACATGGTCTTCTGCCATCTTGGTGGCTCTTTACCTCATTCTCCGCTGGCTCCCAAAGTCTGGGCTCTCCAGGAGATGGCCTGCCTCACCGTGCACATTCCCCTGAAGTGTAAGCCCACCCTGCTCTTCTCATGGCTAGCACATCTCACAGACCAGTCTTCCTTCCCTGGTATCCTGGGAATTGGGGGAATAAAGTTTTCTCCATCATTTTATTCAAATAAATATAATACAAGCAGGAAAGCGATGGAAGCCATAAGAGTACACTTGGCCCCAGGCAGGCAATTAATAAATATATTGAATGAACATACTTGTTGAAGGAGAGGGTTGGAAAAGGACTATGGATGTTAAGGGGAGGGGAAAAAATGGCTATCATAAAGGATTCAAAGAAGGAAGGCTTTTCTGCAAAAGCACATAGTGGCACATGAGCAGGCAATATTTCAGGTTACATAATCCTTTCTGACCCTCATCTATATATGTTTCTTCTCCTCTTTTCTTCATTTGGGTATCTATGGAGCTCTTCATGAAATACTAGCAGACAAAAGGATCTTGGAGGTCTGAACACAGGACTCAGGAATCAAAAAATCCTAACGGGTCCAAGCAAGAAGAAATTGTGGAGCTCGTCTATCCCAATTCATTTGGTTCATAAAGGAGTAGGCAGACTTTCCAAGGTCATGTCGCATGTTAATGGATCATAATGCACTCAACCCTCTCTCTTCTGTAGCAGAGACATCCAGACAGACCTCTGATGTGTTTTATTTGTCTGGTACAGTGTTTTCCCCAAATCTTAATTTGAAGAGTGATCAGCATTTTAAAACCATGAAACTTCACAAAATAATCCAGAAAAGAAATCAATGGTCTGCCAACCATTGCTCCAGCACACTCCAGCAATGGTTGGAGTTGGGTGGCATGGTCTCCTGTTTGCACAGTCCCCTTCACTCTCAGTTGCCTAACATTCAGCTGGCCCCACTCATCCCCATCACAGTCATGGCCCTATGTCTTTACACTGAGAAGCCCTACTTTTCAGCAGGCTTCTTGCCCTGGCCAAAAGAAAACCATTTAGCATGTCTAGTCTCAAGCAGCACTGTAAGTGATGTGATTCTAGAGGAACTGTTAAATTCAGTAATTTCTCTCACCTTACCCCTAACCAAAACCTAATAATAATAATAATAATGATAATAATAACAGTAAATTACAGGCAAACAAGCACACAAAAAAGCCTTTCTCATTTTCTGGTACTGCCTGAAATCCCACTGTAGCTTGGGTTAAGTATTGTGGTTCTCTAACATCTTGGATTTGGAATAACAGTGATGAAGAAGGAAGTGGTTCCTAGCACACACGTTCATCTACTTTAATATTTTGCCTGAGGGCAATTCTTTACTAAGAATGCTCAGACCTTCTATGTGTACATACACACAATATACAGTACAATACACAATCCCTTCTCTCATTTTCCCTCTCTCTCAAAATCAGCCACATGCCCAACATTGTTGAAATCTGACCCAATCAACAAAAATGAAATTTTCCCCTTAAAAAAGAAAAAAAAAATACAATAATTTTCATAAAATTAAAACACAGAGCAAATATACCTCTTTGAAGAGGAAAATGTGATGGTTTCCTCTGGAGGGTCAGAGAGAGCATGAACCAAAGGAATAGACTTCAAGAGCACAGGATAGCACATTTTGATTATGTAAGTGTGTGGACTTTGAGAGGCAGAAAGTATAGGAACACAAGGCAGAAAGAAAGAGAGAAAAACTGTCATTTTAGCAGTGGTTACTTTATTGTGATTTCAAGTTAACAGTCGGGTAAGTACCAAAATGCTATGTCCAGAATTTCAACACGTCTTCTTCCTTTTTCTCATTCCCATTGTGAGTTCCAGGAAATGGAGAGAAAATATAATGAAGCATATTTCTTTTTAAGTGGCATGTAGCTGGCCCCTATGTGGATCCTGTTTTCTGGCATCATTTTAATTAGGAAAGGCGAGAAAGTTCCCAGTGTTCCCCCCACCATGCTTCCCTGTGTCTAAGCGAGGGTTTCACAGAGAACTGGCAACCAACACAATTTTGACAGAGTGAACTTCTTTCTCTCATAAGCATCCCTCCAATCCCTAGATAATAACCCTCATTCCTCCCACATTAACTAACACACACAACTTTCTTCCTCCCACCCTCCCCCAGCCCACACTTCTCTCCAAAACGTATAACATAATTGTGAAGGCTAATTATCAAATAATGCTTAAGCCTTTGGGAGCAAGATAGAGGGTTCTAGAAATGCTTTAAAAAGTCCCCAGGCTGCAATAGAAACGTGATTAACTGAAACAAAAATGCCTGGTGAAAAGTTTCAAAACTAAAATCAGTTTAAAAAATTCTTTTATATGTACATGTATTATACACACATATATACGTAATAATGTGATATGTAATATATATTGCATCATACATAGTATGTGTGTATATATGTTTCTATGTGTGCATATAGATATATGGTATCAGTTTTTTAATAGGTCACAGAGACTCTCTGACACTCTAGGGCAAGTCTTTAAAGAGAGAAATAATTTGAAGTTGATCCATCTTTTTCTAGATACTGGGATATCCACCCAGTGGGTAGATTTCTGCCCACTCCCTCCGCCCCCTGAAAGAGGTCCTCTCAGCTGACTCTGGAGGGAGGGAGGAGAAGTCTGCCTCTAGTAAGAGGAAAAGAGAGAGCAATTCTGGGCAATATAATTCTCTTCCTGACCCCAACATGAGCAGATAGAGGCTGACAGATGTAGCCTTTATCATGGAATAAAACAGGCTCACAGCAGTGTGCCACACACATGAATGTCACATTTTATGAATTGCCGTATTGCTGCATTACACACTGCAGTAAAAGCAGAGGTGGGTAGACCAGGAGGTTGAGAGACAACAACTGGGCCTCCTGCCTCCCATGCCCCCTCCACTCCAGGCACAGGTATTGGTCTTCTGTCTATATCCTCAGAGAGGAAGAAACAGACGGTGGATGCAACGGTGTGGGGGCCAAGTCCTCAGCTGTGCGCAAAGAAGTTAAAAATAGTACCCCAGATGGTCCAGTTTCAACTGTCCTGGGACCCTGAGCAGTTACAGAGCAGAAGGGGCTGGAGGGAGAAGAGTAGGAAGGATTCAGAGAAGTGTGCATAATAACTATGCATGGCCTATCATGCAAAGAACTGCAGGACAGAAAAAAAGCTCCTCCCTCTCCTTTAGTAGAAGTCAAGCCTAGAATGCTGATTCTGCGCATGACAAGTCCTGTGACAGGCAGGAGATCCCATCCATGAACTCTGGGTCAGGAAAACAAGGAAGGTCCATTCTGAGACTCAATCCACAGATGAGCATTCCATGAGAATCAGCTCTTGACTCAACACTGTAGAGTAGATGGTATCCATGATCTCCTGGGGCTCACTTTCTAATTGAAGAACAAGTATGACTTGCCATCTTTACCTCATGCCCCACTGAGACTTCCTGCCTCATTCATGGGACTCAGGCATGATTGGGGATTCTGAACAAGAGAAAATCAGAATCTATTGGAGATCCTCTCCCCACCAATTATTGGGTTAGGCCTGAGTAGGTTGTAGTTGAGGCTAATGACACCTCTTAATTTGCCCTCTTTCCTATGGTGGGATGTCATGCCATCCGAATTAGATACGGTTCCTACTATGGTGTAATGTGGTATTCCAGAGTCCTTACAGCCATGGAAAAATTATGGCACATGTTCCCAGACCAATTTTTCTTTTGTTGCAGAAAATTATGCTAGGGAGATTATTCTTATTAGGAAGCAAGCATGCATGTAGAGTACCCTGCAAAACTCAAATATTTTTAAAGTAAAATGTAAGTCTTCAAAGAAATTGCAGGCTTCCAGGAGACTATTTTGAGCTTCAACCTTATCACCAACCTGGAAATGAGTGTACTTCCCTCTGTTATTAGGGATTCTCTGGTGCAAAACTGTTATGCATATGGTATGCTAAATAGTGGCCGCCCAAAAATATCCATGTCCTAATCCCCATAACCTAAGAATTTTACCTTACATGACCATAGGCACTTTGATTAAGTGAAGGATTTTGAAATAGGGAGAATATTGTGAATTATCTAGGTGGACCCTATATGTAATCATAAGTGTCCTTATAAGAAGAATGCAAAGATGTGGCTGCAGAGAGAAAGTGAAGTGATGAGGTAGAGATTGGAGTGACACACTTTGATGATGGAAAGAAAGGGCCACAAGCTAAGAAATACTGATGGCTACCTGAAGCTGAAAAGGGCAGGGAAGCAAATTCTGTCCCCAGTCTCAGAAGGGTTCCTTCTGAGGAAGCAACACTTGATTTTAACCCACCTCGATTTTAATCCATTTTGGACTCTGCCCTCCAGAACTGTATGAGAATAAATCTGTATTGTTTAAGTCACTAAATTTGTAATTCAGAAACAAAAGTCCAGGTCATGTGGACCAGCAACTTCACACTATTATAATGAGTGGTTTTTCTCTGAACCACACAGAACACAGGATGTTGGAGGAGAATTATTTTATCCCTTCTCCATTAGAAAATATTCTATTAAGCCATAAGTCATGTTTTGCTCAGACTGGCTTCCATGCATTTGTTCATATCAAGAATAGCCTCGAGAGCCATTCTCATCATTGCTATTTTGGGTTCTATGGTGAAACAAATAAGTGAAATCTTCTTAAATTTATATGCTTGATGAAAGTGAGGTTTTCTGTGCCCCATGGGCATTAGTATTTAGAAAAAGCAAAGATTTCTAATCTCATAAAGATAGGAGGTACCAATCTCAGATTTTTAGACTGCATGGTCTGAGTGAAAACAAAAGTCTCAGGACACCAAACTGTCTTTTCTACTGGCCTACTATTCTACTGGAAATGTATACTATCCATTGGGGATTACAGCTCAGTTTTTCCAGTGTCCCCCCTCCCGCCCCCTCAGTAGGAAGAAAATAATATAAAAGACCATGGTCAGTCATTATCCCCAAATCACAAATCAGTTAGGAATAGGTGCACATTTGCCCAGACCTCTTATGAATTATGGTAAAATCCAAACAATAGGAGTTTACATTAAAAAGAGTCAACAGGAAGATAGGCAAAGAGGATCCAATATACAACTACTAGGAAACCCTAAAGAAGAAAGCAAAGGAACAGAAGAATCTCAAGAAAAAGAGAACAAAGAAAATACCAAAAACTGTAATTCAATAAAGTTTTCCTAATATAATAAAGTGATTTGAACTATATGTTGAAAAAACATTCCCTGTACCTGAGAATATTGACCCAGAATGACCAAAACCAGGACATATTCCAGGAAAAAAAACTGTATTTAAAAGAAAAGGGGAAAAAAATAGATATTTAAGCAAAAGGAGCATATAACTTACAGGGGAAATCAAATTAATTTATCCTCAGATTTTTTTTTGACAGCAAAGCTTTTTGCTAGAAGAAATTAGAGTAATGTATTTAAAATATTCAAGGAGAGAAAATGTGAACTAAGGATTTTTTATCCAGGAAATCACAAGCTGCTAATAACATGTAAAGACTCAGAGAATATTATTCCCATGAGCCCTTCCTAAGGAGTCTTCTAAAGAACAAGTTTCAGTCAGGTACTGCTGGTGAATATCAGATATATAGTTACTTGTAGATAAAAAACTAAATGAGGGTTGAAAGGTAGACAGTCTAGTATATGATTCAACTGCAAATATACTACAACTATAAAAATTGGGGAGATGATTAGCATATGCAAAAAACATTTTATCTGCTTTCACTAACAATAATGTCAGTAATAGTACAAATATTATTATTCTGAGGATGTTGTATATATAAAGTAGAAAAAAGTAAATGCTAATTATGGGACATTCTAATTCTACCATCTCCCATGCCTCAAAGGATTTTTTAGTTAAAGGAACTATGTAGATAATAGAAGATGTTAAATAAACAATGTAGATATGAATCTGAATTAGACATATCAGTATAAACTCATGGGGTATTTGTCTATTCCAGCTCTTTTCACTAAAAGGGTTTAAAAACAAAGTCAACCCAACAGCAGTGCTCATCTCCAGCATTCAGATTTGATCTTCAAATGACATAGCCCATTGAACTAAACCAGGATTTATTGGAGAAATGGCTAATTCCAGGTCTAAGGCAGGAAATGTTTATGATGAGTTTGGAACATCCTGACATGCAGTTAGAAGGAAGCTATCAAAAACTACTAGGGTCATGTCAGAAGATCTCAGGAAGCACCTTGAAGAGTTTTCCACTGGCCAAAGATTTGAGCTTTACAATAGATTGAAACTAATCAAATATAAATATATATAAATCCAAGAGATTATGACATATATCTTAAAAATAATAACTGGTCACCTTCTGAAGAAACAATGATCCAACTGTCATCTTGAAAACTGGGTAAATAAAAGGAAATAATCAAACCTCATCCTAGCTATCCTATATGAATTATAGTACTATGTTACAAAATAGTAGATGAGGGAAAGTGTCTCTTTATAAAAGTATGCCAGGTGATAATTAAAAGGACATATAAAATTAAAATATTACTATTTTTCAACTCCCAATGAATTAATGGATGTAGACATTGAAGATCTGCTAGGACTAACATTAAAGAACAACGTAAACCAGACACAAAACATAATACTACCTTAACCTTGTTAAAGGCATCAGACCTGTGTCAGGACAAGCCTCTAGATTCAGCTCCCAATTTGCAGGAAATAGAGAAGACAGAGGAACACATTGAACTGTACCATGAGTGAGCAGTCAGCAAATCTGACTGTAGGAAACTTGACAGGCTAAATGACCCAAATTTGTTACCAGATAAACTATAAGGAAAAGAAAGATGTGGAAGGAGGAAACCATAAATTAAAAGAGACCTAAAAAACATATCAAGTTTTAAAAAATGGGAAAAAATAAACTATAGGGTTTAGGGATGCTCAGTTGAGTGATATAACCATAAATAAATGCAAATAAGTAATTATTATAAAAGTCACAATAGTGATTACTTCTGGAGATAGGAAGGGATTGTGTTGGGATGAGGCATGTGAAGGGGTTATAATAGGGGTGGCAGGCAATTCTATTTCTTGATTTTGGTGGTAGTTATAACAGTGTTCACTGTATAATAATTTCAGTAAGCCACACATTGGTTTGGTTTGGGTTTCTGTGTCTGTGTTTAATTTTACAATAAAAATATTTTTTTAAAAAAGAATTAACTGTAGTGGTTATTTGTATTCCTTCTCTCTGGGTTAAATATTTGGTCATGATGAATTAAGAAGCTCTCCCCAAAGCAAGGGCTCCTTTGGATTTCTGAAGGAACTAGGACATAATAACTAGTGTCCAGCTATGATCATTGAATTAAGCACTTAGGAGGGCTCATTAAGCTCTTGTTGCATGAAATCAGTGAATCAGTGAGTCAACAGACAATGCAAACACTCCATATTCAAAGTCATTCTGCAGACTTCTACTAGATAGCTCTCCCTGGCTAGAAAAATCTTCAGGAGCTCTTTATTACCTGTAGGAAATGCTTATGCTTCCCAGCTTCACATTCCAGCCTCTTTTCCAGAAACCAGTCTCAACCAACCTTTCCAATCTTAGCACAGCTAGTTTTGCAAATGCTATACTCCAGTCAAACAGGTCTACTTTTAGATTTCTATCTCCTATCTTTCTCATTTCCCCTGCCCCCATCCCTTCCCTGGTACCTTCCCCCTTTCTTTCTACTGACAGAAACTCTACTCATCCTTTAAGGTCTGGCTCTATTCCCATATCTTCTCTAAAGACAGTCCTGATTACTCTTTCCCTGTTGTGCTTCCTCTTTCTTCTGAACCTCAACAATGTCTATTCTCACTTTTGGATACTTAGCCCTTACTTGCACTAGTATTATTGTGAGAGAATATTTTATCTTTTTAATTTGTTTTGGGCCTGCAAATACACTCGATATTTTCTGAAACTATGTGTGACATTTTTAAAAAATGATTACACAAAGCCTATCACCACATTTTGTGCATCTCCAATCAGCATATGTCAATTAACTGTTAAAGTGGGTGGGCGGATGAATGGGTGGATAGGCAAAAGAACAGATCAAGTTATCACATATTTGAGAGCATTCAGTGGGTACGGGCAGACACATAAGTTTATATACTCAATAGGGGTAGAATTACAGGGGTCTATTTGACTGTGAGGGGTCTCTGGTGAACTACAGGCAGTTACAGATGTTGGGTACCTGGAGGCTGAGATGCTGAAATGTAAGAAGAGAACACTGAAAATATATGGAAGAAACTAATAATAAACTTTTTTTCACTCACAGCTTTGTCCATATCTAGACCTATCTGTGGTAGTTCATGCACTTAAATACTGAAACTTGAAGCAAAAATTTTAAGAGTCCCACTCTATATACTTTACAGAATCACTTATGGGAAGTTTGGGGGTGAACAGGACTATAATTGAGTTTGATGAGTGTTCCCTGTGACCTAAAATCCAGGTATGAATGGTTACGTGAAAAATTAGAGGCCCAATCCTTCAGTTATGAGGATGACTTTTGCATAAAGAAGAAAAGTAAGGTCCCTGAAATGTGTCAGCTGTCCCAGGGAGCTCTGAGCTGAAAGAAATCCTTGTCCTAGTCAGAACACTAGGTCAGCCGAGTAGCATAGTACCTGGAGCCTGATCCTTCTGGTTCGCTTCCTCCAGCTAACCACAGACCTGCCCTCCTTTTGAAGCAATGGCTCCAGGGAGAAATCTGCAGACAGATTGGAAGGGATAAATGAATTGGAGTCTGTGAGCTAAGATGTAAGCAAATATAAATAAACAGAATTAGAGGTGGAAAGAATGGAAATCCCAGAGCCAACAAACTTCTTTTCCCTCGTGCTTTGGCATTTTCCCTTCAAGAAAGCCAGGAAAGAAGAGAAAGGTTCTACCATGGATTGGAGGCCTCCTGTGTAATGAGAACTATCCTAGCTGCTTTCAAACATGTAATTTTATTTAATCCTCCCCCTCAACTTGTGTGTCATGCTTGTGCAGGGCCCATGCTAATCTCTGTATCATTCCAACTTTAGTATATGTGCTGCCAAAGCAAGCACCACCTCAACTTGCAAGGAAAGAGTTCCTTCCATGTTTTACTGAAGATGCAAACCCAGATTTAAAGAGATTGAGAGACTTGGCCAAGGCCACACACTTAGAAAGTATAAAAACCAGGATTGAAACTAATGTTTATTTTCCTCCAGAGCCCTGCCCACTACACCTCTAGTGGAAACAGAATTATAGCCTGTTTTAACTGAAAGATGACCTCACCATCATCCCCATTTCACAAATGAAGAAACCAAGGCCAGAAAGGACAAGCAACTTGCCCAGTTCACATGGTCAACTTGTAAGAGGTTCTCAGCTGTAGCCCACACCTTCTGATTTCCAAATAAGAGCTCTCATTATTTGTATCCTTCGAGGTCCTACAAGAATGGCACACTCAAATGGGAGCATTAGTGGGGAGCTTAATGAAGGGACTGTTATGCAAGGGCACATTTAAGGGAAGCCAAATAAGGATGGTGAAGAAATCCAAGTGTAGGAGCTATAAAGGGGGCTATGAACACCCCTGTGCCTGAAGGGACAAGGCCAGGGTCCTTAACTCACTCTGAACTTTGGTAAAGAAAGGCACTGCCAGCCTGCAGGCTGGCAGGGAGGGAATCTAGGCCATAGTACTCTGCTCTCCCTCTTTCTCTAGTCTACTTGTGTCCTAGCGGTGCCTCCCATAAGGTGTACTGGCATTCTACCAAGTGCCAGAAGGTGAGGGGTTTCCAAGGCAGCTTCCAGGGCTCAGAGCAGGATAGGAAAGGAAGAAGATTGGACTGGGAGAGGCAAATTAAGACTTCTGAGTGCACTACTACACAGGGATGCTTCTCTGAACCTCAGTCCTTGGGAAGAGTCCTGCCTCCACAGGTCAAAGACAGCAAAAAAACAATAATAAGTCTCTCATGCCAGTCAATGTGGAGCCACGAAGGCGTGGCACCGGGAAATAAAGTGCAGCTCACAGCACAGAGCTGAATTTCTCACTACCCACTGCATGAGTGTTATCCTAGTCTGGCCAACTTGTGTATGATAACAGGGGGCAGACAGAAACTCTGTTCCAATCACCTCAGGATCAAAGGCATTGTGTTGGGACTTTGCTGCTTTGGTACAAAGATCACTACTGGCGTTCAAGTAGAGAGTTGCTGGTGTTTCAGATGAGTTTTTGTGGGTCTTTGAGAATTAAAAACAGAAGGGGGAGGAAGGGAATGCATGTGTGCAGGAGCATGTTTGCTATTTACGAGTTCTTGGAAATCGATGCCACTTTTCAAATAAAGACAATCCCTAAGTGAAGGCGGCTTGGCCATCCTGCTAAGGCACGTCCCTCCTATCTATGCCCTGAGCACAGGCATCCTTGCTTTGGTCCTAAATCTCTCCCCCAGGGCGGAGATGCCCCAGTAGGCTTCTCCAGCCCACCCTAGCCTTCCACCCCAGCCTTCCATCCCTGCCTGAAGTTTCAACTTCAGCTTCCACTGAGCCCCCATCGTCTCCCTGATTTGGTCATATTTCCTACTTAGTTTAAATCAACAGTCTGATTTTATCAACAATAATGCTTTATGGAGGTTTATTTCTTCAAACAGACTGCGCTCCTCTTTGCTATAAAGTTAATTTTATGTTCTTTGTTCACTTTCCTAATCTGCAAATTACATCCTCCTGTTCCCTGATTGCTTACTATTGGAAAAACAGCCCCTCTTTGCTTCCAGTTTGAATATTCTCTGCCTTATCTTGATGACCCTAATCTTTCTCCCCCGACCAGCCTCTCAAGGCAGCCATGAGTAACAGGCAGGGTGCAGCCTGTTCACCAGCATAGACCTTGTGTGGCTGAGTGGGCCAGGGCTGCATACCTCCCTCCTCTGCTGGCCTTTTTTTCTTCCCCAATCGTTTTTTTCTCAAAGTGTGGGAAGAGGGTCAGTTGCAGCAGGAAGGATTAGAAATTCTGGGAGCCACTCCATGCTCTCAGAAAGTCCTAGTGGGAAGACGGAGAACTTCCGACACTCAGAGAAACAAGGACAAACGCTTCGGAGGCTGACGCTCCGCTGATACCACATGAAAAATGACCTGACTCTTTTGTTGGAAGTGCCTGGAGGGGGAGGGGCTACAAAAGGAAGAGAGATCACTGGGAATGGTGAAGGGAAAAATAGAATCAGTTCTTACATGATCAGGATTTTTAAAGAGGATGGGGGAGAAATTACCCTGCTATCAGAAACGTCAAAGAGAATTAAGCATGTTCCGCATAGAGGGAAGGAAGGAGGGAGAAACTGGCAAAAAATTAAAAAGACAGAGCTGGAAGGGACCTTAGCAACCCCCATGCTTTATGGAGGAGAACACCAGGTTCCCTCAACCAGACCCTGAGTTCCAATAATAGCAACAGAGTCATAGCATTGATGATAATAATGATAAGTGATATTTGTTTACTGTTATTTACCAAACCAATCCACCATCTTACTGTTGCTTACCATATGCCATGTTCATTTCCATCTCCAGGTCTCTATCTTCTCAAAACTCTAAAAGCTGGTATTTCTTGTGTGTTGTGCACTGGACGCTGTTTAAATGCTTTACATGTCTTATTGCATTTAATCTTCCAAAAACAATTCCAGGCAGTAAGTAGAGTTATCATCTCCATTCCACAAGTAGGGAAACTGAGACACACAGAGGTTGATAACCTGGTGATGGTCACAGGTAGGAAGAAAGAGCCAGGATTCAACCAGGTCTGTCTGTCTTATGAACCCACATTCAAAAAATATTTAGGGAATCACTTTGTGACTCTTGAATTGGTATATTATTCACACAAACCTCATTCCTGCTTTAGTCTCAATGCTCTAGTTTTCTGGGGACATTGCTGTCTGTCTAAACCCCTCTAGGCTTCCCAATTTGGGGGCAGAGTCTTCTTTTGATACCCTAGGCCAGACCAGGCCAAAGGTGGAGTAACTCTATAAAGGGCCAGATAGTAAATATTTTAGGCTTTGCAGAACACATATGGTCTCTGTCACCATAGTCTTTGTCTCTTTGTGTTCTTTGTTTTCATTTTTGTTTTTTACAATCTTTCAAAAACATAAGAAGTCATTCTTAGCTTGAGAGCTCCCTCTGACCTTGTCCTGTGCCCACAAACCTTAGAGTCATGCTTTAAATGTTCCTTTCCCACCACCTGTCCATCATAAATATCTTTAGGTTTGGGCTGCGTCTCAAAATACCCCCTAAATTTTTTCCAGCTCCCCCCATCCCTAGTCCAGTTCCTTACTATCTCATGCATGCTCTGGTCACCAAAATGGTCTCACCTACTCCCCAAAGCAGCATACCTATCACTGTTAGATCTGTCCTCACAAGCAATCATTCCCTTGCTAAAATACCTTCAAATCTAAGCCCATGACTCTGCATTCAAGGGCTGATTCTCCAAACATACACACATACATACACACAGGGTTATCTGGTCTTTAACAATAATACAGACAGGAACAGTAAACATTTAGTGAGCATTAATACGAGCTAGCCACTCTGCCAGCAACGTGCATCATCTCATTTAGGTCTCAACAGAACCCTGTGAGACAGGTGTGATTATAAGCTCAGTTTTACAGATGAGGCTCGGAGACATTAAAGAATATATGCTATTTCACACAGTCAAATGGTAAAACTAGGAACCGAATTATGGCTGTCAGACTCCAGGGGCCCTTTCCTTAACATCCATCTTTCACTGCCTTTAACATGTCTCCCCCTCTGCCCTCCCACGGCCAGTCCCACCAAGAAACATCCTCAAAGGAACCCTTGATTCAGGAGACAGCAAGCAAGTCACCCACATGATACACATCTCAGCTCTTGCCCCCCAAAGGGAAGCGAGTGCCCTGGAAGAGAAGCCGGTGCCTCTGAACTTAGAGCACCATAAATCGAGCAGGAATGACCCTGGGTACAGACAGCAGGTTCCATCTGATGTCCCTAGTAGCAGTCTGCCTGCCAACAAGTGGGCAGCTCAGAGCAGCTGCCTTTCAAAGCAGCAGACCAGGGCAAGCTACCAATGTGTGGACCAACCACTCCACAATTTGCCTAAAAGCCACACTGTGTTTCCTGGACTATGGCCACAGGCCAAAACACACACATTCCTGTTTTTATGACTATAAGGTAAGCATTCTTTTAATGGTTCCTTCCCTGTTCCCTCACTCTCACTTGTGTTGCTTTGCTTCTTCCACCTCCTCGCTGCTCTGCTCTCTGCCTCCCTTGCTTCACCCTCCTGCTTCAAAGCTTCCTCACCACTGTCTCACTCCTTGCTTTCCTGCAATGTCCCCATTGCAGTGGCTTTCCCTTCCTTTCAGGCCCTTGGTCAGGTTTTCTCTAATTACTAGACTTCCTCTCCTTCTGTTTTCCTGTTTGCCTGGCAGAGCGTCCTTCCCCTGCCTGTGCAGATTCCCGGCTTTAGCACAGACTTGAAAGCTCCACTCCAGCTTCCTTGTCTTCCCCTTTCCCTGCTTGGTCCACTCTCTCTCCTCCACTGCAGCTCCTCTACATGGCCCTTCCCTTTCTTTCTGGACACCTGGTCCCTCATGTCTCTCTTGCCCTTCCCCACCCTCTTCACCCTTCACCTCTGGTCTTTGTTCTCTTGTCTCCTGTCTTTCCTCAGCCCTCCCCTCCCTCCTCTTGGGTCCCCTCCTGGTTTCCATACTCCCCCCCCCCCTTATCTTTGTTTTCCTTCCTTCTGGCCGCTGATAGAGTGGGAGTAGTTGCAGGCTGCAGCCCTGATTTCACAGGCAGACCCGGATGGAGCCAGCTAACATTGCCCAGAGAAAGGGAGTCTCAGTCCCTACATGCAGTTCCCACCCCTTACACACAGATTGGAGCTGAACTTTAAGGGTTCAGAATAAAGAAAGTACCCGGAATTTGAGGGATACAGCTCAGCTAGCAGAATGGAGAAAGGACTATTTTTCCCCCAACTGATCTCCTTTAAATCAAGGTCAAATACCAGAGCCAGGACACGTCATTTTTAAGCTGCAGCCTTAGGGTAGAATCCCAGTGACCATCCCTACACACACACACACACACACACACACTTCACTTCTTATTCACTTTTATTAGGAGCAAAAGACCCTGTGACTTTTCAGATGAAGTGTGTGAAACACCCATACTGCAAAATAAAAACTATAAAGGAAACCAGAACCACCACAAAAGGAGATGTTGCTGCCCCAGGGAAAGGACCCTATTCCATCCCTTCTACCTCTCCCCATCAATTCTTTTCAACTTCAGTTGTTCCTGTTTCCTGGACTGAGTCCCCAGTGGAGCAGAGCTGGTGTCTTTCCTTAGAGGACAGCGCCATCTAGCAGGTGAAATGCCAAACCCTTAGCTAGGAGCTGAGAAGAAAATCACCTACCAGGCTTCCAGCTTCTCTTTCTATAACTCTCAGCCAGTCAAACCCCAACGATCTGAAACAACAGTTTAACCTTTGGCTTTGTTGGAGCTTTTAGTCCATTTCCAAGCATGCCTATTTCTCCAGTACCTGATTTAGTTTCAGTTTGTGGCCTTCGTTCCTAGAAAAGGCAAGGAAGTTCTAGGTGAACCAACAGGCTCTGCCTGATGCTGGGGAACTGCAGGTGACTTCTCCAAAGCAAACAAATTGGAACGTCTTAAAGATATATCTGCAGAACTGCTCAGGCCACCTCTGGAATTCTGTGGCAACATTTGCTATTCTTTCCTTTTTTTCCAATTGTTTCTTCCTCCTGCCTTCCTCCCTTCCTTTCACATGTATTCAGTGCCTGCTGTATACCTGGCACTATGCTAAGTTAATTAAGAGACAGTTCCTCCCTCAAGTGTCCCACAGTCCAATGGATTCAGATGTTAGACTCTCAGATTTGCAGGACGTCTGACTCGGGATAAGGACTTTGTATTTCTGGCTGTGCTAAGTGTCTATGGAATAGAGAAGAGAAGACAGGCTTAAGATACCCACCATCCCCCCGCCCCCCCCCCCCCACACACACACACTTCTACCTCTATCAGAGCAGCTTTATTTTTATCTAGGTTTTACTTATTCGATGTCTGCCTAAATTTTATTTGAATAAAGAATTTTGATGCTTGTGAAGAAGTTTGAAAACATCTGCTTCAATCTAAATGTCTCCCTCTACAGATGAGGAGCATGAGGTCCCAAGAAATTCAAGGACTTACCCAAGCCCATAGAATAGGGGAATAGCTCTCCACATTCTCCTTTCCTAGCTCCTTAACAGTAAAATCCAAAACTCAGAAGGTCTTCAAGGCCAGGCTTCTACAAAGCAAATGAGTACAAAAGTAAACTGGTCTGGTTATTTTGTATTTTTGTTTGCTTCTCGCCTGCCAGATTCCGTGTAGGCAAGGATGGTGTATGATTCTGCTAGGGCTACCACAACAAAATATCCTTCAGTGGATGACTTTAACAGCAGAGTTTCATTTTCTTATAGTTCTGAAGGGTAGAAGTCCAAGATCAAGGTGTCAGCTGGGTGACTTTCTTCTGAAGGCCATGAGGGAGGGATCTGTTCTAGGTGTCTCTCCTTGGCTTGCAGATGACCATCTTCTCCTGTGTCTTCACATCGTCTTCCCTTGTACATTGTTCTGTCCAAGTTTTGTCTTCTTATAAGGACACCAATCATATTGAATTAGGGCCCGTCCTATTGACCTCATCTTAATTTAACTACCTCTGTAAAGGCCCTGTCTCCAAATACAGCCCCATTCTGCAGTACTAAGGGATTCAAATTTCAACACGAAATTTTGAGGAATACACAATTCAGCCCATAGCAGAGGCAAATGGTTTTTATTTTCCTTGCAAGCCTTGATCAACTGGTAGTGGCTGCCTGGATACCCCTTGCCAAAAAGGCTGAAAAGGACTCTAAAACCAAGTCTACACAGGTTCCACATTGCTAATGTAAGCTACAGGCATGGGAGTGGGGAATAGAAGTGTGAATGTCCACATGCATATAGACACTGCCCCCTAGGAGCAAGGACATGCCATATCTCAACATAGCCACACCACTGAAAGAGGGTCCATGGCAATCATGCACTCCTCTCAAGCCCTTCATTTTACAGGTGGGGCAAATGATCCAGGGAGGTTATGCCTTGCCTAAGTCACTCAACTCCTTTGTGACAACATTAGAGCTAGGTGTTGACTTCATATCTTTGATCTGGTGTCTTTTCCAAGACCTCATGTTACCCCTAGTGACATCCAATAAATATTCAAACCCCTATATTTCCCAAGGATTCCCCAAGTCCCCCTATTCCCACAAACCTAAGAAAGCACCATGTAGAGAGAACTAAGCTAAAAATTAAAGGTCTTGGTTGGCATCTATGGCCAACCCCATGATTGCACAGACCACTAAGTATTAAAGGATTCTGAGGCTGTATCTAGACCTTTCCAGAGAGAATACTGCCATCAGTTAGTGATGTCTGCCATTGCTGTGGGCACAGGACTGGGGAGTGGGAAGATGAATATTACATATATGCTAGATTAGATAATCTCTAAAGTCCCTTCCAGTCCAAAGACTCTATGATGAGAGCGTTGGGCAGATGCCATGGGTTTCTTCCTTGAACTTAACTAGAAAGTTGGGTTAAGAGATATGTCATGATGATCCTGATGCCCAGACACAATTATGTGACTTAATCCAAGGGCTTTCTGCACAGGCGCCTTCTTTGTCACTTCCTGACCCAGAAGCTCTAGCTACCCAACCATAGTTCCAGTCTCACTGAACTTATCACTGGTATTTCTCCCTGTAGAATCTCCTTTCTGGAGACCTAACTCCTAGTCCTGACGAAACACTGGAAACTTCCATTTACTTGATGCAGCAACAGACAAGGAATGTTTGCTGAAGAGTGATCCCTCAGCCACTGCAGGTGAGGGCGCATGCAAAGGTCAGCTGGCTGGCTCATGGGCCTTGGAAAAGGTCAACTACAAGAGAATAGATACTATTTTTCAAAGGCTTTCCAACATGCTACAACCTGATATGTGGCTGAGCCATGAGGCTGCTCAGGGAGAGGCACTTTGGAGGAGTTGAAGACATTTGCCTCTTCATACAGAGAAAAGGAGCCTTTTTCAGGCTCTTCTGTTCCATTCAGCTCACAACTCCCCCGCTCCCTCTTACTTATCCCTCTTGGCAGGCAAGCCTGGACAACTTCTGAAATAGGTATTTATCACCTGGAAGAAAAAGTTCTATGTGAATGGGTATGAGAACCTGAAACTGGCTAAGAGCTCAATGCTGAAGATAATAAGATCTAGATTTAAATCACAGTCCTGCCACTTTCTAGCTGTTTGACCTCAGAAAGTTACTTAATTTCTTTTATTCCCTAGACCTCAGTATCCCTGTCCAAAAAATGGGAATAATTATAGTTGTCATAGGGTTGCTGTAAGATTAAATGGGACCATAGTTACTGGCACCATTATCAGTATAATTAATTCAATAGATATTTAGGGAATACCTACTCTGAACTGATTAGGATACATATATGCATAAAACATTGTTTTTTATTTTACAAAATTTGTAGTCAATCATAATTCAGTTCTAGTATAACATCAAGTGTCTCACAAGATATTTGTCCAAAATACAAGGCAAGAAGGATTAACTCAGCCTGGGGAGCTGGAAACTTCCCTTCACATAGTCAACAATATTTGAGCAGGATTTTGAGGAAGGAATAAGATTTTACTGCAAGCTCTCACCAAAGCATCAACATATGCCAGAGGAACAAAACCTCTTGTGGAAATTTTTGCATTTGGGCTGTTCCTAGAGATGGTCAAGTCCCTGGATTTATTCTCTTGGGTCCAGAAGGGAGCACCCCTGAAGTCAGGAGATCTGACCTGTTCCTGGCTTGCTGTGTTATCTCAGTCAGGCCACCTTACTTCTTTATGCCTCCATTTCTTCAACAGTCAAATGAGATTGATTTCCCACCAAGAGGTTCTACCAGGCTTGAAATTTTAAGTAAGAGGTGTATGAAAGATTTGGGGAATTAAAAGAGCTATCCAAGCAAATAATAAGTAACAAGTGTTTGCTAATCACTTACTACATGCCAGGCACTGTGTCAATCATCTTATCACAATCACCATTACCATCGCCACTTTACAGATTAGAAAACCTGTAGACAAGGGAAGTGACTTGCTCCAGGTGACAGAACTAATGTCGATGTGTAAGTGAAGGCAAGGGAGAGTGCTCCTCCTCTCCACCTCTTGACATGCTGTAACTATTTTCTAATTATCACGGGATCTGGCTAGACACCGTGAGAAATGGCAGCACCATGTAATGCCATGTCCACAACTGGATTCAGGGTGCAAAACAGTGCCCTTCTGGAGTCTAGTGGCTTGCTAACCCCTAAAGAAGCACAGAGAATTCTGGGTCCCTCTGTCCTTTACCAGGGAGATCATAGCCATAGCACATCACTCTTCTTTGACCAGTGGGTGCCAAGAAGAGCTCAATAGCCAAATGCCAAGTTTTGTTGAAACACACCCTGGGTCACTGCCTGGACTGGCAGGAGTTAGCGGGGGAGGGGGGGGTTGCGGTGGGCAGGAAGCAGCAAGCAACCAGAGCACAGAATACATGTCTGATTCCTGTCGCTATGTCACTGGGATCATCCCTTGGCCATAGGCCCCAGTCCCACAAGACACCCCACTGGAGGGCCCAAGGCTCCTGGAAAGTGCTCCCTTAATCCTTACAATGATGCTTGGCAGAACAGAGCTAAGGGAACCAAGACTACCAATGCCTCCATGCCATAAGCAGGAAGGATCAGCTGTGAGAAGCTGACTGGGAGACTGGCTGGGGTTCCCAGGGCAGACCTACTGGGGAGAATGTGGAGGATGCATTGGGCTGCCCAGGGGCAGGGATAACTGAAGCTTCACAGATGAAAAGGTCAGCTTGGGGTGTCAAAGGAATGTTATCCACTGAGAAAACCAGGAGGTAAAAGCTCCCAAGGCAAAAATGGCACCCATGATGGTCCAGAACTGGGAGAGAACCCTGGTTACAATTCTTTTCTGCTCTTGAGGAAAAGAAGGAATGGGGAGATAGCTGCTGGTACATAAAGTTAAGAGTAGATTAGGGTGCTGGCTGTCTACCTGCTACCCCCTCAGCATTCTAGCCAGTTGTCCAATTTTCTTTCTTTTTCCTCCTCTTTTTCCTCTTCTTCCTCATCTCTTACTACTACTTCTAGATAAAGTTTATTGAGTACTACCTCTGAGGCAAGTTAATGTTAAGTGCTTTATATGCATCATCTTATTTAATCTGCGCAACAACCCTCTGAGTATATATAAAGATTTCAGAGGAAGAAACTAAAGTTGAGAGAGGATTAAATAAATTGCCCAAGGTCACAGATCTGACACAGCATCCAAATCCAAAGTCATACTCTAAACTTTGCCCAACCTTGTCTATGAAGCCTGTTTGTAGAGAGGGAGCCCATTAGACAACTGCCTACCAGAGACTGAGCTCCAGCTAAGTTATTTTTCTTTCTTACCAGCTGTGTTACAGTATAAATCCCTGAAGGGAACTTTCTTTAAAAGGGAGGTGTTGTGAGAGTACTCAACTGTTCTCACATAGGGATGTAATAAACTTTCTGCCTTTTGAGGGTTTGAGAAAGAAGCGGTCCCACCCCAGGGGAGGGGGTCAGTGAAAAGAAAGTGAGATCATTGTTCTAGGCTGATGAAAAGGTAGACTTTGAAGTCAGCCCCTAACCAATGATACTATTGACAACTCTGACATTGGAGCAAGTGAGGACAAGCTAAGAGAGCCTAAGTTCCCAATGCAACCATGACCAGACTTGAGTTGAAGCCTCCCCCCAAGAATGGTGCAGAATTATGCTTTACCAGTCACACCATGGGCCAGTGAGAAACCACATCAGTAGAAGACTGACCGTACTCCAATTCCCTCCTCAGTAAGTATCCAACAAAGACTAACCACCCTTCGGGCTAAGTAAGCTAGCCCTGGGATTTGGGATAAGTTAAGGGGTGGTGGGAGACTCTGGGTTTCCTTTAACAAGTCATGTGAGGATTTCAAGCAATTACATGGAAAAATAAGAAAACTGATTCTATTTACATACTGAGGTTGCTCCACAAGCAGTGATATTACAGAGTTATTCTTTGGTGTTTCTCCTATTAGTCTTTCTATTCTGTTGGCAAGATATGACAAAGGAGTAATTGGAATAACTTGCTCAAGAGAGTCATAACTCACCAACACAAGGATGGTTTCTCTCCTCCAATCAAATCAGGGTCGTCATATATGGCTACTCAGGCTGTACACTGCTCAACTCCAAGGGGCACTATTCAAATAAAGTATGATGTAAATGGTTTCTCCTGGAGTTATTCAATGAAGAGGCAATAAACTTCACTTTCCCATATTTTAAGGATCAAGTCAGATACATCCTTTTCCACTCAGCCTTCCCCCAAACAGCCCAGCTGACAGGAATCATTCCCTCTTTTGTATACAGTGTACTCCCACAGTATATTCTCTACAACAAGACACTTCCTGCCTTGTAGTTACTGCTTCATGTGAATAGCTTATCTTTCCCACCAGACTATGGTTCTTAACCCTTTTGGGAGTCCTGGGCCCCTTTGAAAATCCTATCAAAGATACAAATATTTCCCCAAGGGAAAAAAGAGTGCACAGACACATGTAATTTTGTATCCAATTTCAGGAAGTTCATGGATGCCCTAAAGTCCATCCACAGCAATTTAGTATGTGGCTTCCACTAGAGCAGAGACAGTATCTGTCTTATTTACAATGGTATCCCAAAAATTAACACAATGCTTGAGACATAGTAGCATAATAAATGCCTGTTGAATGAAGAAATGATTGAACCCTGGAAAGTCCTCGAGTGCAGGGTCAGTGTCAGAGCCATTTCTGTGGCCTCAGGAGAGTTTCCAAGACAGTGGACCCTCAACCACCCTGACATAACATTCAAAAGGCCAGCTGATAAATCAATGCTCAGTCCCCCTCAGGCTTGGGCACCTCAACCAGCCTTGGCCCTTCCAGGCCCAGACAGACAAGGAAATTTTGCCAAGCTCCAGAGTCTCCACCATGGAAAGGCAATTCCCCCACTTGGTGGGGGTTTTAGGTGCTGAATGGGAAATCTAAGCTGACACAATGACTTTTTGGCCACAAATTTACGTTTCCCTTCCTTTCTGTCTAAGGAGATAGCAAAGTTTGTTTAGTGAGGTGAATGAGAATGTTAATAAAAATAATAACAGTCCTTTATATAATTTGCAAATTAAACTGTCCTCCACATTTTCACACATGTGACCTCATCTAGACTTTGCACATCATCTAGTGAAATAGATATTGCCTTCATTTTACAGATCAGGAAGTCAAGGCTCAGAGAGGCCAAGTGACTTGCCCAAGTCACAGTGTTTGTCAAAGGCTAGAACTAGCTTCGAATTCTGTTTCTCTAGAATTCTTTTGCTGACCTCAGGCTGCTATCTGAGCAATTACTGAATCACATATTAAATGTCTTCCATATGCAGACGTCAGCATACACTGAGTTTAGTCTATCTGGGCCATGCCCCAGAGTTTTTCTGCATCAAGCTAGCAAAGTTAATCTGCTCAGCAACTATCACCTGCCACAGGCTTCCAGCTGCCAGAGGCTGGGCTAAATCTGGCCAGGGGCTGCCACTAGGATTCTCTTAAGTCAACAATCAGCAACACAGTGGACCAAAATGGCCCACCCCTCCTCTATTACCAACTGCTGGCCACACCAACTTCTCAACCACACCTCCTCTCTGCCAAGAGTAGGCTAAGCATGTCCTCATTCTTTGGCCACCAGACATGACAGAAGTTGAAGGACTGGAACCTCAGCTTCCACAAAGAACAGTACAAATGACTGAAGGAAAGAAAATGAGATTGGGAAATGAGTCAAAAGACCTCTCAGATCAGGGTCCCCTACTGGAAGGAAAAGAAATCTGTGAGAGGCACTCCACATGATCTTTAGGTACACAAAGGTACATGTCTCTGTGGATGATTTAGACTCTCTTTCTTCTGTCTGTATCAGAAGTAAAGAAAGGTAAGAGCTCCCACTGCAACAGGAAAATTTTAGGTTAAGTGTGAAGAAGAACTTCCCAAATGCAAGAGTGAATGAGGCCATGGAAAGCCCACCCCTAGAGAGCTCCAGAGTAGGATTTGCAACCCTTAGTATCAAATTGCTTAAGGGCAAATTACCTTGCATTAAGATAAAGAGGTATGTCAGCTGACCTTGATACAGGCCTCCCTTCCAAATCTGAAATTATGTTGCCACTGCGAATCATAGTAATACCTTACAGCTGTATAGACTTTACAGTGTTCAAAGCCTTTTATGGAGATTGGATCATCTTTGACAATTCTGGAAAGTAGTCTGGGAAGAAATTACTATCTCCAGTTTATAATGAAGAATGAGATCTTGGGACCCTGACAGGGCAATGCTTCTTCCATCAAGCTGTGGAGAGCCATGCATTTTACCAGCTGGGATTTCAGCTCTCAGTAGCTCAATAGACAAGGTCTGAATCCTTATGCCAACCACTTGGATTTCTGAGAAAGCCCAGGGAAGCTCTACACAGACATTGAGGGCTGGGGGTTGGACAGCTGCACAGCCACAGCAGCCAAGAGTGAGAAATTACAGTGACACCCCTTATCTGGCCGGAGCTGCCTGAAGATAAGGTAGAAAATAGTGCACGTCACAGTTACTTCCTGGGTTTGTGTTCAGACAACCACTGCCCCATAGTCCCATTAAAAAAGACTCCAGCCATGAAATGCTCCTCTCTTCCTGTCTTTTTGTCTTCTCTCTGTTCTTTGCTCTCTCCCCAAGCCTCCTTCCTTATCTTACCGATAAGATAAGAGCCATGCTAGTCCTCACCTCTCACCTCTCACCTCTCACCTTCTCAGAGAAGCCACTCACATGATGACAGGTGCTGGGAAAAGTCCCTTGCCCCCAAAAATCTCCCTTTTGCAAGAGTTAATGTTCCCAAAATGAAGGGCAGCCTGACATATGTATATTGATTAGTTAAATCTCTAGCAACTTGGTGGGAATTATTTTATCACAATGTCTCCCTTTGTACCAGGAGTGGATCTAGTGATGTATCTAGTCTACAACGGTGATAGGCATAAAGATACATGGCTCCAGACCTCCTGGCACTCCTGGTTTGATACACAGATTCCCTCAACTCTGATATAGGAGTGCATATCCTAATTCCTCTCAGTCTCCAGGCAGCTGGGCAGCAGATACAAGGGCAGCCTAGTCCCTCATACGAAGTTCTCATTTGTCATTTTCTATGTGTGCTGCATCATGAGAAAGGCTGAGCGCTGATCTGGTGGACCTACAGCATTCAAATCCAAGGCTCCTAGAGAGAGGAAGGGAAGGCACTGAAAGGGAAAGACAACCCCAGACCAGAGAATTGGAGAGCCTAAAGATAACTGTTACTTCACAATAGGTCTGGGATTTACTCGACTCCCCACTGCCACCCTCAATCCATTCACACACACACCACAACCCAATTGAAGAATTCCTATGGACTGCCTTTTAACAGAGGCTGACCTTGAGATCAGGGCTCTTGAGAGCCTCTGATCTCCCACTTGCTTCAATTTCCAAGCCAGCTATTTCACTCTTGTTTTGGCTCTCCCAAGATCTGAGGGGTAAAGGGTCCCAAGACCACACAGCATGTGAAAATAAAGTGAATGAAAAGTTAGATCAGGCACCAATGTACCTGGATTTGAATCCTGGCCCATCACCTACTACTAATCCTGCAACCATACGCTTATTACTTAACTTGTCTACCTTCCCTTATCTGTACAATGGGTATTTTAATAGTACTTACATTGTTGTAGTCTACTGAAGACTAAATGAAATAGTACAAGAAGATGCTTATTGGAATATGATAAGCATTCAACAATATTAGTAGCCAGGTCTGGAGGTTTTCCCTTTGGATTTGCAGTACAGTTTTTGTTTTGTTTTGTTTTGCTTTGTGTTTTTACCAAATTTCCCTTTGTGTCATGGAGAAGAGCCTGAGATACTTATGACTCAGTTCCTGATGCAGGGGAAAGAACAACCCTTTGAAATGTCACCAGAAGTGTACTTTGTCCTTGCTGCAGAATTTTGTACCTCTCCACATCTTCTGTATTTCCTAGTAGAACAAAGCAGACCCAAAATCTGAGGTCTCCCCACCATCTCTCAAGACCAGCCTCTTGAATCAAATTACAGAAGGATCATCTTTTCAAATGCAACTTTGATATCAGACTAGCGAAGAAGATACAGTGCTCTGGTCTTAGTGACACAATTCTTATCTCACTAGTGATTCTTGCAAAGAAAGATATGAAAGTCTCATTCTTCCACAGAAGAGCTTGAGTAGAATTGAAGATTGTGCAGTTCGGGGGAGACTTGCTATATAATATCTGAAATCACTAGACATTTGAAAGCAGAAATGTCTTTCTCCTTTGAGTATTGCATCCTAACTGCCATCCAGAGATGATTTATATGTGCTCATCCTTATTACAGACTACACATAATAAAGGCATGATAGAAATCATATCTGCATAGATTCAGGCAGCTCTGGGAGAGAGGTTGCCAGTTTTGTTTGACAAGACACTCAATCAAGCAAAAAGGTTTAAAATATTCCAGGAGGATCTCACTGCCTGCTCAAGACTGTATATTTTTATCCAGATAACAGAAATCCTAATTGAACACAACATTAGTACTCATTTTTCCTAACTCCTTCTTGAAATAAGAAGCACCAAAGGAAAATTATGGAAACGCTCTGCTTTTGCAGGCTGGGGTTATGAAAGAGGAGAGTTCGCCGTTTGGCTGTTCTCATAAACTCAGGCGTGGTCACTTCTTTGAGGGCTTCTAAGCAGAAAGTGAGGTCTGTGGACACCGTTTTCAGCAAGAAACACACACAGAGCTGACTTTTTCCCTACATTTTTGACTCACTGCATGAAAACCTGCCTTCGGGATTTCTTCATATGTTTAAATCCCTTTAAAAGTCTTCCCTGCCCTTAGATTTATAGGAACCAGGGGAGGCAAATGAGACACTTACCCAGGTGCAAAATTTAAGAGGACACCAAAAACTCAGGAACCAAAATGAGTAGTTTAATGCATTTTTTTAAAAAAATTAGAAATGAAGGCCAAAAAAAAAAAAAAATCCACAGTGAACAAAATACCAGAATTTTAAATAAAAACAGAAACCCAGTCTATAGTTGTACAATGTCGTCTCACTCACTTCAGCCCTGGACCCACAAAGATTCATTTACAAAAACAGACCAGCTGGTCTGCAAGTTATATTTCACTGATTTTATTTCTTAATATTGCATTAAAATATTATTCATCTTGATCCCTGCATTTTTTTTTTTTTGGTGCCTACTTAAATTTCACCCAGAAATAAAATGTCTCACTCGCCTTATCCTACTCCTAGCCCCAGAATAGACTAAGATGCTCCAAAACCCTCTAGGAAATTTAAAGACCCCAAATCTACTTGTCTAAATACCCCCTCACCATCACACCATCCAACGGCACCAAGGACCTTTAATCCAGACTAAAGGTAAGGAGGTGGGGAAAAAGCCATCATCCTAGCTTCCAAAAAGAATCTCTTTTCTAGCCATTACGAGGGCTGACAGGTTGATAAAATGTTTCAAGGCACAATGTTCAAACAGAGAAAAAATTAAAAATGTAATAATAAAGTTAAATGTAACTGTTTTAATGCATAATTCTTTTGAGAGACGAGTTTTATGTTGGACCAGCATTTGAAGTAGCAGTAGTCATTATTAACGGGAACCTCCGAGAGAGAAGATTTAAATCACCAAAGTAATAAAAGCAGAACCAAGGACTAGCACCTTGAAAGGCACTTGGAGAGAAGATTGCATACAAATGCAATTAAAACGATGCTTATAAAATACTAAGATGTTAATTGGGTTCAGTCCCAGAAGCCCCAGCAGTACAGTATGTCAGAAGTTAGCTGGTTTGAAGTTTAAAAAGAGTAGTTTAATTTGTACACCTTGTCCTAATTACAGAGCTTTCTGCAGCCCACGTATCTGTATGGTTTATTGTAGCTTGGAGCTTTGTAAAACAAACACACACACCAGTTAATTGGGTTATTGCGATGGAAAATTGGGCTACAGAACAGCAACCTCTCTTGCTGGCGTGCCTTTACGGCTGGTAATGAACGCTCCAGCCACGTCAGGGAACCCTGATTTGTAAGGTGTGCCGTTTACAGCTTGGTGATTCTGTTGGGCTGAGGAATAGGAGGTGATGCCGTGAAAACAAAGAATCACACCAGATAATGTTCCCTCAAGATCATGCTCCCGCCCCAGCTGGCTTGTTTAGAACTTTTAGCACTGCCACCCCACTCCCTGGTCCCTGCCCTTTCAAACATCCCAGCCTGTCTGAAGGCCACATTCTCACATTAAAGCCCTAAGCCCCTGGCATGGAGCAAGAGGGCTCCTCCAGTAGCCCTGTTTTTAGAGCACCTGCAGGGAGACCTTGTGAGGTGGTGGTTTTTCTCCTAACCAGCAAATAAATACGTAATACTATCAAAATAGGATCATTAAATCGGATTAGGAGTGAGTGTGGCTGAATCGTTTTCCAGGAGTCCTATTGGAACGTGCTTCCCACGGTTGGGATTTGGGCCATTTCATGCCTGAGACTGGCAAGCTTCCTTCATGAGAGAGGCCATAAAGCTGTGACATACCACGGGTTATGGTCTCTCTCAGTCACTCTCCCAGTCCCCTTCTACCTCTAGTAGCTAAATGTGAATCTGAAATGAAGTGAGATGAGAGTATTGGGACTTTTATTCCTATGCCAGCTAAATTACTCATCTCTAGGAGGTCCACAAGTGAGCAACGAGGCAGCAGCGAGTGTGGAAAACAACAAATGCAAGATCCCCAGCCCAGAACCCAGCTAGTCAAAAATATAAGAGGGCCCCCTTAGTCTTTTCCATGACTGAAAAAGAAATATCATCCTATGCCACAACCCAGGGCAGTTTTTCAGATGGAGTCTGTGGTCCAGGCCAGCCAGGGGTGGCCAGCACAAAGCGAACTCAGACAGTCAACACCTAATTCCAACTTCTCTTCTACCTGGGTACAGCGACTGGCTCCTCACAACAGAGAGGAAAGTGATCTGACAAATGAAGGCACCTGAAGAGTTGATGTCTCAAAGTTTTCTCCAACCAAGAATATTTGCAGCTTAAAGGAGAATTGCCATGGGCAGGCCACGCTTTACACAGATCGGGAGAGGAAGGGCTTGGGAGTCAGGGCTCTCACACAGGAGTTCATCCATCATGCAGAGTGGACTTTAAAACTCTCTCAACACTGAGGATAAACTTTTCAATGCTCTGGGGGCTGTAAAGAATCTTGAAGTGCAAAGTCTGTCCAGCCAATGAGTTGACATTTAGGAGAGGCAAAGCCCAAACCTGCCTTTAAGGTACAGGGCTGGTCTGGAGGTTGAGTGGAGTAGGGATAATTATCTGTACCAACAATCTCCCTGGGCCTGAAAATGTGGACTTCAAAATGTTTACTTTGGGTTAATCAAAATCCTAAAGGGAAAATTCCCCTGTCCCAAAGCCTGGATTTGTAAGTAAGCCTGGTTATGCTTACTTCCACTTAGCTTGCAGGAGCAGAGGCTCAGCCCAGTGAATAATCCTGGCTCACTCTTACTAGCTTGTGCCTGGGGCACACTCCTTAACCACACCTGCCTCAGTGTCCACATCTGTAAGCCAAAGACAATTATATTACCTTCCTCGTGGGGTTCAAGGAGCCAATGTAGGTAAAGCACTTAGAACACTGCCTGGAACACAACAAGCAAATAAATGTTACCTATTATAATTACTACTATTAATATTATTCTTGCCTTACAGATGAGACTTAGAGAAGTTGAGTAATATGCTTAAGGTCACACACACATACACACACACACACAAAGAGGTGAAAGAGCAGAAATTCACATTCAAACCTAGGCATTCGTACCCCTAAGCCCAGGATCTTAAATCATTATGGGGGGCAAGTCTTCCTGAGGGGATACCTCTCACACCCCAGGACTCATTTAGTCAATCTGGGTCTTTTCCAACCTATAACCTGGAAGAAAGGGGGTAAACTGGGACATTTGAGAACAGCATGGTGCCTGAGATAGGGTATATCTGAGGAGAGAAAAAAAAAATTGCAGATCTGAGAATCCCAGGTCACAACAGACACACCACCCATTTCACAATCTTACCAAATGGGTCTCAACACTGGGAATCAGACTTAAGGACGGTGGCAAGGAGAAATTCCTGCGGTGCAAAACTGCTATGGTTTCTGCTTAAAATTGACTTTGAGGTTGTATTAAGAAGCGAGAAAGCGTCAGCAAACCCAACCTCCCTGGCTCTGACAAGCCCGCGGCAGGCAGGTTATTATTATTATTTATTATTTGTTGATGGATATTCAAAGCCATCAGTCAGGTCTTCCCCCCGGGCCAGGAAGCTGAGGAGAAACAGCACTGGAAATCTCGCGCTTGGTTTCCAGAGCTGCTCGGGAAGAGAGAGTTATTAAAGTACACTTTGCTATTGCCATCTGCTCTGTGGGGTGCTTGACCCTACATCTGACTGCAGGCTTCTCCTGTCCCTGCAGTACAGGCAACAAAAAGTCATACAAATTGCAAAGAGAGACTCCAGGGAAGGGTGAGGAGGAACTGACGGGAAGGAGGAGAATGCAGGAGCTTGTTGGAGAGGGGATTTCAAACTCTTGTTTTGTACCCTCTCTGCCTTAACCTTTCATTATTCCATAACCACCAGACTTGGCAAGACCAAAAGATGAAAAAATTGCCCACAGAAGGATGGATGGAGCTGTCAATGGCAATAAAAGTCCATGTAATAAGAGAAGAGTCACTTGCCACATCATGCCACAAGGGTGAATACTGACCATATTCCTCACCAGGGCTTTCAACCTTTTTTGACCCTGACTATGACCCACAGTTAGAAATGCATTTTACAATATGCCCCAACCCCCCATGCACAAACTCACAGGTGAAACAAACATATTTCCCTGAAAAAATACTCACTTTTACCACACGGGATGCCCTCCAATTCTTTCTATAATCTTTTAATTCTCCTTTTTCTATTTTATAATTAAAATTTTTTTCTAATGTTTATTTATTTTTGAGAGAGAGAGAGAGAGAGAGAGAGAGCGAGAGCATGAGTGGGGGAGGGGCAGAGAGGGAGACACAGAATCCAAAGCAGGCTCCAGGCTCTGAGCTATCAGCACAGAGCCCGATGCAGGGCTCGAACTCATGAACCACGAGATCATGACCTGAGCTGAAGTCAGACGCTCAACTAACTAAGCTACCCAGGCCTTCCTAATTCTCTGTTTTAAAAAAAAATCTTGGTAAAGACCCATAAAATTAATTTCATACCCACTGTAGGCCTTGGGAATAAGAATCCTCGGAGAATGAAGTCAGGAGACCAACATTTTAACAACAAGCACACTGATGATTATTTTGCACACTAAACTGTGCCTTCAACCCTCAGCTGCCTCAACTTATCTTCTAAAGGAACTATTGAAATCATCCATGAATTCTCAAAGTCTGGAGGTGGCATGCTCTGTCATGCCTATTCTAGGTCTGTTAGGGTTAATTTTATGTGTCAACTCACCTAAACTATGGTGTCCAGTTGTTTGGTCAAACACTAGTCTAGACATTGTAAAGGCATTTTGTAGATATGATTAACATTTACTATCAGTTGACTTTAAGTCAAGCAGATTATACTCCATAACATGAAATAGCCTCAGCCAATGGGTTGTGGGCCTTCAGAAGAAAGACTAAGAAGACTAAGAAGAATTTCTTCCCAAAGAAGAAATTATGCCTCAAGACTATAACAGAAATCCAGCCTGAGCAGCCAGCCTGCCAGCCTGCCCTACACATCATTACAGACTTGCCAACCCCCACAATTTCATGAGCCAATTCCTTAAAATACATCCGATTTAATGCATTATATATATGCATGTATATATACATATATACAAATATATATGCATATACATATAAAACTCCTAGAGGTTCCTCCTTCTGTTTCTTTCAAGGATCCTAACTGACACAAGGTCTTAAGTCACATTTACTACTATATAAACTTCTTAAAATAAAAAAAAAAGAGAATGTTTACTCTGGCCACATGGTGGAAACTAATACTAAAGAGTAGGAAGAGTAGACAAAGACTTGAAATCTAGGTGAGAAACAAGTACCTAAGGTTGAGTAGTGGGAATGGAGAGAATAGGGTGTGTTTCCAAAACACTTATGAGCCATGGTCCGTGAAATTAATAGTTAATTTCTTAAAAGGTTGAAGGAGAGTAAGAAGTACAGAATGACACCCAGGTTTTGGCTTGGTTTGGCAAGTAGAAATAAAAAACAGAGTGGGCAGTTTGGGAAAGAAAGATGATTAATTGAAATTTATACATATTACATTTGTGATGTTTCCAAAAACCCGTAGGTGAATATATCTAGTAGGTGGCTGCTACATATGTCTGGAGTTTAGAATCAGATCCAATCTAGAGAGAGATTTTGGAGTCACTCACTTCATAAATAGGATTTGAAGACATGAAGGGTAGATATGTATATTAATTAAGACATTAGTTAAGACACAAACTGAACCAAAAAAACGTTGGAGTGGGGGGGGTGGACAGTAGTATTTATTGGCTCATGTGTTTAAAAAGTGCAAGAATATGCTGGCATTAGATACAGAGGGGTAAGGATGTCCAAATGTTCAAATATCCAAATGTCCAAATATTACCACTAGGAATCAGTCTCTCTCCACCTCTTATCTTAGTGTTTCTCACCTTTCGAGGTGGGATAGTGGACACCAGCACTTCCAGGCAGACATCCTACAAGTTTAAAGTTACCCCCTTGAAAAAAGACCACCTCTTCCCAAATAGATCCAGCAAAAGTTCCAGGGCTGCAAGTTTGGGCTATTTTCCAAGCTCTTACCTAGTTCACTTCCCCTCATTCAGGTCTGAGCTCAAATGTCAATCTCTAGTGAAGACTTCCCTGACTCCACCATCTAAGATAGCTCTCTACCTCACTCATTTAACCTTTATTCTACTTTATTTTACAGCACTTGTCATTGCCTGATATCACCTTGTTAATTAATTTATGCACTTAATTGTTTTTATTGATCTTCACAACTAGAAAATAAACACCACGAGCACCAAGACTATTTAGGTTCTATTCACCTTCAAGATTCCCAGTACTAAAAACAGTACCTCCTGGTACATATTTGGTGTTTGATAAATATGTCCTAAATTAATATGCTCTGAGCATGGTCGGAGTATTTACACCAAGGAAATGTTAAAAATCATGGCTTTTTCCCCCTGAATGCTGATTGTTAAAAATTCACCAGCACACCAGAATCACATATACTGAGAGTGGGAGAGGTTTTGCTTTTTCCATCACAACAGAATAATTTGCTTTAACTAAAGGAAGGGTGGATGGATACTGGGAGGGTCAAAACAGCAGATGGCCACCATAATAAAGTTGACCAGGAAGAGTTCATATGCCAAGAGAGAGATATCAGAGATAAAAACTTGTAGGGTACCAACATTAAAAGATAAGTGGTTAAGTAGAACCCACAGAGCATATATTGAGAAGAAGCCACCAGAAATGAGAAAATCAAGTCATGGGGTGTCATAGAAGTCAAGGAAAAATTGAATTTCAAGGAAGAATAAATGAAACATTCTATCTTATACTGCAAAGATCGAGGGAGCCTAAGGTAGTAATTAAAATTTCGGATCCTTATTTGATTGACAAGATGGCAAGATTCTGACATTGACTGGTCCACATTTCTCTATTGGGCAGAATTAACATGTCAAAAGTTATTGAATACAAGACACCTGTCTCTTTTTCTCAACTGTTGGGGTTCTCTGTGCCTACAGAGTAAAAGCGGGCTCTGCACTCTATGTGGCTCATTGGAGTACCACTGGCGTAACAGATCTTACTCTCCCCTTGAGTGATATCACCTTAAAACCCCAATTTGGTGGGGATGGAGGAGAAATGGGTGAAGGGAGTCAAAATGTACAAACTTCCAGTTATAAAATAAATAAATCATGGGAATATAATAATGTACATCGTGGCAACTATAATTAATAATATTGTATTGCATATTTGAAAGTTGGCTAGGAGAGTAACTCTTACAAGTTCTCATCACAAGAAAGAGAAATTTTTGTAACTCTGTACGGTGTTTAGATTAATTGTGGTAGTCATTCCACTGTATATACAAATATTAAATCATTGTGCTATACCCTGAAACTAATATAATGTTGTATATCAATTATACCTTTAAAAAAATCCCAGTTTGGGAATGAAGGAGAAAAGTAATAGTGATGCTATGGAAAGATTTCATATCAAGTTTCCAAACTAAGTTTTCAGCTTAAGCTGGAGACCTCCATCTGTATCGGGGGGGGGGGGGTGAGTTTTGGGTTATTTGGTTTCTGCAGAACCACTGAGTGGAAAAAAGAGGAGTGCCACTTGATGCAGGGCTGAGTTTGCCAATTGCTCCCTCTTTGCATGCCTCATCTTCCCACCCAGATTCCAAGAATTTGATTAGAAACCATAAATATCACTGACCTAGGCAAAAAGACCTAGGTCATAGGTCCCCAAACATAGACTTACCACTATGCTTTGTGATCCTACTTAAGTCACTGAACTGTACTGAGCCTCTGTTTTCTCTTCTCTAAGAATACGAAGGGTTGAACTACACCACTTTAAATGTATCTGCCAGCTCCAAATTTGTTTGTGTATCTTGAACTTCCTCTCTACTCCCAAGCATCTACCACTATGTGTAGTGCTCTCATAAATATCTACTGAAGGACTTAAGGGTAAAGAAACAATATATTACCTAGCCATCATATTATCACCAAAAAGGAAAGAGTGAGGAAAACAGAAGGCAAGTTATAACCAAGAGAATTAACATCAGACCATGAGTTAGAAACTCATGGATTCAGAATAAGGGCACTCTGCCTTGGCCCCTATTTGTAAATGGTTTATTACCGTAAATTCTAGAAGGCCCTCATATATCAGTCTCATTTACATCATGATCCTACCCCACAGACAGTGTTGTAACAAAGCAACAAAATGCTCCTTTCTTTCCTTCAGCATTTCACTGGCCACAATTCTCACTGGAATGCACCCCATCACTGGTATTGGCTAAATTGAAGAGATGATTTATATCATTTAGCACTTTCTGGTGGCAAGCAACAGAAGTTGACTTAAGGGATAAAAAAGCAATTATTGTAAGTCTACTGTGCAGCTTGTGGAATAAAAGGAAGAGCTGGACAAAGCACAAGAAGGACAAGAAACAGGCAGCTCAGGGATATCAGTCACTCATGTTTTCTCAAGAGCACTGCTATCAGATGACTCAGCTTCCTCCTGTCTCTATGTATCTCCGCTCAAGATTCAAATGCTGGGAGGAGAAATTGATTTTGCCTGTTTTGGGCCCATATACTTACCACTGCAATCAAAAAGAGCAATGACTTTTCCCAGCAGAATAGTGTTCATATGGTGTATGTATATGTGCATATATTTATATGTGTGGTATAAGTATGAATGAATATGTATGCGTGTATGTGCATATATGTGTGTATATGTATAGCTATATCTGTATGTGGTATGTGTGTATGAGGCTATACATATGAGATTGTATGTATACATGTGTATTATGTGCATATATATATATATATATATATATATATATATATATGACTGTGCACATGTGCAAGGGAGGACATGCTGGGAAGATAAAGTCCATGATATCAGATATTTTTTGGCAAAGTCTTTAAGATGTTTTTGAACTCCAGTAACACTCCCTACCAGCTATGTAACCAGCTACATAGCCCATTATCTTTAAACATTAGTTAATCCCCTTTATAAAATGTGAATACTAGTACTTCCTTTCAGGGTTGCTCCAAGGATAAAATAAGACAATGCATGTATGCAGTAGTGGTACAACAGGTGCAATAACCCTCATAAATAGGAGTTAATATTCTTACTATCTTATTATCTCTGATAGGCTATGTTGTTCACAAATAGGTCTAAATCAAGTCCAAAAAAAAGGTCTTATTCAATCTCATTGTTTCTGCCCCAAGAGCATCACATCAGGAAATTCACTCTTGTCCCCAAACCATAGGAGGCTACTCCCTCAATCTCATCTCGGGCCCCTTGCTAATGTATTTCTTTCCACCTGGATATCCACCTTTCTTGAAATCCCACTACTAAATTTTCCCCCTTTTTAAAGGCTGGGCTTCAACCCACCACTCCCATTTAGCCTTCACTGGCCCCTCCAGACCTCCTCAATCTCCTGCATGAAAACAACACTTACAGGACAGATGGTGACTGTATCCACCAGTTGTGGCCACCTGGGGTGCTATGTTGAGAAGGATTCTGAGACTGAAACCATGTCCAGAATCAGGAAGAAAAGAATTAGAGTGTTTGGCATACGGCGCAAGAAGTAGATACTGTGAGCTACATGGTATATGGTTGGGATGCTTGCCATATTAGTCTTTGATCATGTAAGGTGTTACACTATTCACTTAATGCTTCATGTGTGTTCCTTCCTTGAAACCAGGGACCTCATTTCATATTTTTTTATTTATGCCCACTCTAAGTAGTGGAGCGCTGAGCACAAGGCAAGGAATCAATCAAGGCTGGTGGGAGGATTAATTCATTCCTTGACTGGTAGCCAAAAAGCATGAGGTCATGTACTATAAACTCAGATCATCTGGGGACAATGAGCAAATACAATCCCACAGTCTCCCCAGCAGGGACCATGGGGACAGTGGTGTGATCATGGTTTTTTGAGTAAGACAAAACTGAGCTAGACTCCAGTCTATTGATTAATTGGGTGGCCTAATGGCCAGGTCATGTAACCACACTAAATGTCAGTGTCCCTCCCCATAAAGAATGAGGCTAATAATATCCACATTGTAGGATTATGGAGAGGATTAGAAAAGATCACACATATAAGAGTTTTGGCCCAGTTCTGGGCAGAAAAGAAACATTCAAAATATCTGAGTTTCATTTTAAGATATGAATAATAAATTTGAAAAGAATTCAGAAAGTCATCATCGTGTGGCAATCTGGTTTCCCAGGAAGACAGTCCACACCAACTCCTTGAATCATGCCTTTGGGCGGCATTTATGAGGAATCACCTCTTCCCTCCCACTTAGTCTCCTAGCCCACTACCCACCTTCTACACTCTCACCACCCCCTTTGTAGGTAATTTGGAGCTCTTCTCACTAGCACAACAGGCTCTCTTTATAAAGGAGGAGTGGGGACTGGAATGCTCAAACACGTTTTCCACTGAATCAAGCCTGTATTTGTCAGGCAGGAGCTAAGCATACTTAGACATGTGGAACGTCAGCCAGGATCAACAGAGACCCTGGATTACCCTTGCTTATGTAATTTTCTGGGGAAATCCAGGGCATTAAAGTCACTAACCACCCTGCTTCAGTTGAAATAGTGTCTCCTTCTAGAGCCAAAAGTCAATCTAGAATAAACCATACATTCCAACCCATAGATGGAGCATTTATTTTTGAAAACAGCTACCATATACTGGGTGCTTACCATGTGCTAGGCACCATGCTAAGAACTTAATAGACATAGCCATACTTTACCTTCCCAACAAACTCAAAAGGTAGTATGAACTACTGCTTCTCCTTAAATCTATATAAACCCAGTCATTACCATTGTTTCAGTGGTAATTAAAATGCACAGAGATATTACTGCCCCCTGGGCTATATCTCTGCCCTGCCAAACACTCAGCACAATCACCAGGAATCCAATGGAGAGAGATGCCCAGGGGCAAAATTCCCAGTCTTGCTCCAGAGCCCCCAGAGATTTCCTCCTAGAACATCCATTAGCCCTGGCAGGCGTTGCTGGTGTAAATCACCACCCAGCACTAGATGAGAATATAGTTATTATAACAATTGCTGCATTGCATGATGCTTGTGCCATTTGGAAATGTAGGTCTAATTAGCTCTAAGCTGTAGAAGATTTGACTATGGTAGTTTCATTTTGGCTTAATGCTCGGTGCCTGGTGTAAAATCTGAATTTATTACTCTTTTTTTAATCATTTCTGCATGGCTCAACCAGTCATATCAAAACTACTGCATGTTATAGACTTTAAAAAGTGATTCCCTGTAGGCATTTTAAGGTATAGGATCTATTATGGGAAGATATATATTTGACAGCATTCTGTTTATTACTCAGTTCCGCTACATTGTTCACGAACTCAGTGAAAGATGTTCATAGTGGTAAGTAACACTTTATTCCAGGAAGAAGAAACGCAGGGCAACTTCCTTCGGTAAGTACTAGAATCAGTGTGTGGTGCAATTACAGGACTAATGGGCAAATGTTTCACACACTCCATCAAGATCCTCAAAAACAAGAAACTGCTTTAGTGCTCCGTAGCCCCCTAGATTTTGTCCAAGAATATTTTTCCATTAAAAGTAGTGTGTCTCAGCAATGGATAATCTATGGTACATTTCTGAACATTTTAAAGGACAAAACCCAGGTAGTGTCATCCTTCCTAACCCAGTCCCTGAGAATAGCTGTTTGGAAATAGGAAGGGAAGACATCCTTTTTAGTCTTTTTATATATATATTTCTTTATTCTATTTGTGCCATAACTAATCCAGAGTTGGGGCAAGCATCTGGGGAAGGTAACCCAAAGGTCTGACCTCACCAAGCTACCAAACCAACCAACCCTGGCACTTCCTACCTCCAGAATTCTTCTTAATGTGCAATAATCCTATTGCTTAAACCACTCTTTGTTGGATAGTCAAAGCATCCTGATTAATCACTAGAAATAATATAATATTCCATCCTCAAACTATACAAATAGGTAGAGAAGAAAGAAAATGTACTTGACACATAGACCTAGATGCACATCTTTACTCTGTCGGTAGCTTTTTTATTGATTAATCTGTCTCCCTACTGCACTGTAGGCCTCTTGAGGATAAGGAATATGTCTAGTTATTCTTTATCTGTAAAGAGAATGTACTAGTCTTTTACAAACTCAAACATCTTGATTGCAATCCAAGCTCTGCCACTTACTAATTCTGTGATCTTGAGCAAATGATTTAATTACTCTAACAACAACAAAAAAAAGTAACAAAAAAATAGTACCATAACACCTACTTTATAGAATTGTTGTAAGATCAACTAAAATAATCCATGTAGCAAACTACTTAGCCTGGTATCTGGCACAATGTAAGAATTTTTTTCAAAAGGCAGTTAATAATACTAGTTTTGTATAATTACCACCTACCAATTTGATAAGAAATTGTTGAATGAATGAGTGAATGAATGAGTAAATTAGTGAATAAATGGATGAATGAATAATAACTTTGCTTATGTTGCTTTGAGTGTTCCATGAGGCATAAATCTTGGAGTCTTGAGACATCAAAATTAACTTGGAGTGTGATATAACTTTTTAAAGTTATATTTTATATTTTAAAGATATATTTTTAAACTTATATTCAGCTGGTTTGTATCAAGTTTAATGGTTCCATTTTTAAGAATCTCTAGGAAAGATTTGCCCAAAAACAACATGTTCCCTTCTTAGGAAATATTCTCTCTTGATCTTGTTCCCAAGGGCATAGAGCAGAGATGCCTCCCACTCTCTTGTCCAGTATCAGCTTTCTAAAGCTCAAAAGCCAGCTCTGGCTTCTAAGGCTGGTCCTCTGCTAACTCTGCCTATGTCCTCTGCATTTCTCCACTCTATCTCCTGGCTTTAGAAAGCAAATATTTTAGAACATCAGTCACATTTCAATCACACATAGAGGATGCTGTGGAACACCACCCAAACTGACATATTCATTCCCATAGTTGCTAGGAATATTGGCTCCTTCTCTGGTAGCAGCCTACATCCAATGACTGCTCATTTCTGCAATGCAAAGGTCTAGCCCCCTTGCCTCAATTCAGCGCAAACCAAGGACTATGCCAGTCCTGAGGCCACAGTCTCTGCTGTAATTACCAATCCGTTCTACATCCACCTCTATCCAATCCTACTACCTCACTCCCTCACAGGTGTTGCTCCTGCAAACACATCCCCAGAAAATCTCTTGCACACTAGTTTCAAAGCCTATTTTCAGGAAATCTGATCTAAGACAGAATCATTCTAAGTGCCAGAGATGTGGCAGTGCATTTTTCTGGAAGCTCTGTTACACAGGCATGGTTAGTTAAATCATTGGTGATTGACAGTTAAACTCAACCTCCAGCCTCTTTACCCACCCCCAGGAGGTCAGAGGTGTAGGAGTGAAAGTTCCAACTCTCTAACCACATGCTTAGCCCCATAGGCAACTGGCCCCTATCTTTAGGTGCTTTGGGTGCATTCCAAAAGTCACCTCATTAACCTAACAACAGACACATTTATGTTCTCATCTCTTAGGAAATTCAAAGGGTTTCAGAAGGACTATGCCAGAAACTGGAGCAAAGAATATATATATATGTATATACATATATATATATCTTATTATAAACCACAATATTATCCCCTTCAATTCTCATTTCTGAAGACTGTCAGCTGGAAGGAATTACTTTCTCCCAAAATAAGTTGTCCACCCAGCAGGTATTTAACAAAAGACCCAAGGACAAAACAACTGTAAGGGTGGTAAGAAGTAGTTAGATTCCAGATACATATTTAAGATTTTCTGATGGATTATACATGGTTTTGAGAGGAAGGAAGGAAGGAAGGAAGGAAGGAAGGAAGGAAGGAAGGAAGGGGAAGGAAAGAAGGAAAGAAGTAAGAAAGGAAGGAGTCAACAAGGACATCAAGATTTAGTATGAGCAACTAAAATAAAAGATATTACAGGGAGAAATAGGTTTGGGGGATAAAATTAAATTGTTACATTTTAAGCATGTTAAGTTTGAGTCACCTAATAGACACATAAGTGAAACTTTAAATAGGGAGCTAGGACTCAAGGTCAGAAGAGGGGTCCAAGCTAAAGATATGATTTGGTCATTATTGGCATACAGATTGTATTGAAGGCCATGAAACTGATGAGATCATCAAGTGTAAGTGGAGACAGATAAGTCAGGGTCTGAGGGCACTCCAGGATTTAGAAATCTAGGTGATGATAAGGAACCAGGAAATAATACTGAGAAGAAACAATGATGAGGTAAAAGGAAAACCAAGTGAGTATAGTGTCCTGGAAGCCCAGTGAAGAAGTACTTTTAGAAACAAGGAGAGATCAACTGCTAACAAGCTGAGCAAGATGTACCCTAAGAAGTGGCATTTGGTCTCAGCAATATGGAACTGAATCACCAGGAACTTTGACAAGAGTTGTTTTTGTCAGTAGTAGAGATGAAAGCCTGCAAAAAGGGTTCATGGAAGACCAACAGAACAGACGCTACTCCAATGACACAACTGCCTAGAGCTCTATGCTAAGACTCTGAAATTAAGCTGGAGTTTAAAGAGTGCTGTGCTCAATTAGTGATGTTGGCCATGAGTGCGAGATCGGGAATTAGTGGTATATAGGATACATTTTTACTATTTTTAATCCAGGATATAGAGTGGCTCATTCCATATCTTTTTTATTATTTATTTATTTATTTATTTATTTATTTATTTATTTATTTAGCTATCCATATCTTTTTTATGCTATCACCCATTTGGGGCACTCATTAACAGTTAATTCAGTATTATTCCATTAACCTTCAGCTTTTTCAATGTCCCAATATTCTTGAATAGAAAAAGATGTTTTATTAAATTCTACACCCTAGCTGGATAGTTTTAAACCAGTTGCCGGTGTGCCATTAAAGTGATTTATGAGAGTCCTGAAAGAACTCTGTGTGTCTTAAGAAGATAGCACATCTCTCTGAATAACTAACTTACTAAGCAAAGAGCCTTCAAAAGAGTAAAAAAAAAGAAAAAAAATCAACGTCTGACTATGTGATGCATACTTCCATTTCCTGTCCCCTTCTTCCCTGGGAGTCAGAACTAGATAAGAGAGATTTTCACATATTGATGTATTTTGTACAGTTATTCTTTTTCATTGAAGGTCAAATGAGGCTACTTTATTAAATGGGCACAATGTACAGTAAGAGAAACTGAGAAGAACAAGAGGTGTACAGAAATATTAAAATTTAATTCAATGGCCAACTGATTCCCAATATGACCACACTTGCTTCAAGTCTTATATTTTATCCTAGTCTCCAAAAGCAGTTCTTTGTTACTCAATCCCTTAGGAACATATTTCCTAGAAGGGCATTTTCTATGGTCTTCAAAAGTTAATTTCCCTTTAAATTTGCATGCCTGCATTCTCACAAATAACTGCTCAGAGTTGGAAAGTGTCTTGAGTTATCTTGTTCAAATATCTACTCCCTATGTGAATGAATCCTAAGTGCACTATCCCTGACAGATGGCTTTTGGATCTCTGGTTAAACACCTCTGGTGATGGACAACTCACTTCCTCGGGAGAAGGCAGTTCCCTCTAGCTGTCAGACTTTTGAAATGAGAGTTGAAGGAGAATGTGCACATTCAAATAATTGAAGGGTTATGCACATAGGTGAGTCTCTTTTCTCACACAATTGACAAGTTTACATAACAAGATGCTCAGATTCTTTGGTTACCTGAGGCTGACTTATTTTGATGCCTCTCTGATTTCTGAGACTCCAAGACAGAGTAAACATTCTTCATTTGTCAAGTAAATGCCCCCCAACTATGCCCAGACTTAAGAAGGTTCCCATTAAAATGAACTCAGGACTGATTTTTAAATGTCTTTTGTTCCTGGGCTAGCAGAGAGGCATGTGGTTGGGAGGGTGGAGGGACAACTGGAATAATGACCTCCTAGTTCTCTAATTATGGCACCAATAATTCCCTTTATATTCTGGTGTTTTGTAGCATGTTTATGGTTTTGTCTTATTTCATCTTAAAGGCCAAACAAAAGCTGACTCCAATTGCTACAAACTCATGAGGCCCCAGCCACAGGCCTCAAGCAAGGAAACAAACAAATAGAATGCATGGGAACCCAGTTTCTTAGATTAAATATGACAATGGTGTAGAGTCCATATGTCTCAGGAAAAAGGGGACATTGAAAAAGTCTCCAGGGTGTTCTGTCAAATAAGGATCATCCAGGACCCAAGCAATTGTTCATTTTTCATCCTCAGTGAAATGTCATATGGATTCCGTCCCTCACTTGTGCTTAAAGATGGATGGCCTATTGTTTAAGCCTGGTGTTTTTCATTAATTAGTTCTCTGCCAACAAAGCTTTAAGTAAAGTCATTTAATTTAGACTTTGCCTACTGGATTATAGAAAATCAGTATTTATTACTATTTTTCATTAATTTTTATTTTCCATAGGACTCAACCAGTCAAAGAGACTAAGGTTTTGAAATTTTACAAACCAATTCCCCATAGATAACAGAAAACATTGGATTTATTGCCCCAAGTAAGCAATTTTGTAATTTGTGCCTAGGTATGTCCAGAAAACAACAACAACAACAAAAAAGAGCAAGAAAATGAAAAACAATATTTGGCTTTTTCCACCTGTGGAGAGATGAACTAAGAATGTGTTTTAGTTAATCTGTGGATTCTAAAAGCTTCTTTCCAGACTCAAATATCAAAATGACATTCTCATTCATTCTGGGGATGGTGGGAGTTTGGTAAGGAGTGATTTTTTTTAAAGGCCAGCAAGGCAATCTGGTTATATCCATCATTACCCTTAGTTAATGACCTACTTGTTAGTTAGCAGCTGCTGTTGCCAAGGAAAGGTACCTGGTTTCTAACAGTAGTACCTCATTGCTAGTTGGAGTGAGAGTAATCAATGGCCTGTCTCAGGGCCATGTGGGTGAGTGAACCTAGCCTGAAAAGAATGCGCTTTTCTTCAGTTACCTAGAAGGACTGTAGGTCTCTCCCTTGGAAAAAACTTAGAAAAAGAGCAGTCCACGTATAAAGTTATCCTAAAACTGGGCAGAACTATTTGATAGAAACAAGGTTATAATGAAAGCATTTCTAGGGTTTACATTTCCTTGGAAAAGAATATAAAATATAATTTTGACAACAAAATGCCAATTCTTTTCATTTCTAGTGAGAAACTAATCATTGAGCAAAAAGAAAATATTCATACCGGTATGATTGGGGCATTCTCCTCTTGTCAAGCCACACAGAAAGTAAAACATGAGGATCAAAAGGGGGCTTGGAGTTCATGAAATCAGAAGAGAAAAGAATGGATGAATGGGATCTTTACTAGCATCCATCTGATGGTGACAAAGATGTTGACAATTGGGCCATAAATTTTCAAAGTCCCTCAGCTAGAATTCTTTATATTCATTGCCACTAGCCCTAACCTGTAACTAAAGCTGAAAATAAACGCAAAACTAAAATCAAGCCTCTCCTACTGGTCTTTGAGCAATCCATGGAGAATTTGGTTGCTTCCTTTCCAGGTGATTTGGAGCCAGGGAGATAGCCAAGTTCCAAAGCACAAACACTGACCCATGTATTCCAAACATTAAAGACAATGGAAATATAAATTAAAAATGCAGTCTAGGAACCCATCAATTAATGCTCAAGTCCTTGAATTTATAGTGATATTTAAAAAAACTAATTGGTTACCTTCAGAGGAGGATAGGAACCAATTTGTCATCTTTATGGTAAATAAGGAGAAACAATTAAGCATAGCCTCAACTGTACCACTGGGTAATCAAAGAGTAGATGAGGGAAAGCATCTGCTCATAAGTTTTCTAGCTAATAAATGCAAGGGAAATGGTAGAATTAGACATCACCATTTAGTAATTCCCAGTAAACTAATGGATCCAGACATTGAGCATTGGGTGATGTTAACATTTTAAAAAGAGCAAAAATTGGACACCATGTACCTCCTGGTGAAATAACTCAATGCCACCTGCCAAATGAACCTAAAATTAATCATGTCTCAATACAATTCCCAACTTGTAGAAAATACAGAGGACAGAGGAACATATTGAACTGTATAACGAATGTATAATCAACAACATCCATATCATAGGAAAACGCTACAGGTCAAAAGGTAAACTGTAAGAAAAAGAAAGGACTAGATGAGAAACATATACATTAAAGGAGACTTGAAAGACATGTTATTTTTTTAATGGCCAAGACTAAACTTGAGCATCTTGGGATGCTCACTTGGATGATAAAACTATACAGGACACAAGGAAGTGTTTGTTATAAAAACCAGGATAGAGGTTACTTTGGGGGTAAAGGAGGGGTGAGATTGGATGGGGCAGATAGCCTTCTGGGGTGGATGACAAAATTTTATCTCTTGACTTCAATAACGGTTAGAAGGGTGCTGTCTTATAACTTATTAAACTACATAGCTATTTTGTGCAACTTTTCGTATCTGTGTTTGATTTAACAAACTGAGCAATCTACTCTTCCTCTTTCACTTTGGTTTTGTTTTACGAGTACTTGGCCTGAGGAAGACATCTTACCTCTATAAGAAACTCAGAGCACCTGGGCCACTCAGTTGGCTAAGCATCCAGCTCTTGATTTGGGCTCAGGTCATGATTTCATGGTTGTGAGACTGAGCCCCATGTCTGGCTCTGTGCTGAGTGTGAAGCCTGCTTGGGATTTTCTCTCCCTCTCCCTCTGCCTCTCCCCAACCCTTCCCTCAAAATAAATAAATAAACATTTTTAAAAAAGAGAAAGAAAGAGAGACTCAGCCAATCATTCAATCACTGCTCAATGTCATGATATTTTGGAACAACTGTGTGATGGGTTGTGCCCTTTTTAATCTGATGATCTGGATTTGACTGAAACCTCTTGAACTAATCTGGCCCAAAAGCAACATTTCTAAGAGGACTTCCAGAAATGCAAACCCAATCCAGGAGCCCTAGTAGGCTATCTCCTAGTGGTGACAAATAGGACTGATAGTTTGAGATGGCCAGAGTCATTCTCTTGAATAGTCATCCCTCCCATGGACCAGTGTGTCTCTTGGGAAAAAGAGGGTGACTTCAGCATCTTAGCACATTATCAACATGAAAAAAAAAAAGAACTTATCAAAGCCAATCAAGAAATTATACACTGTTTAGGACAACTGCTCACAGTTATAACCAAGTGACAAAGCTACAAACAGTTCATAAAAGCCTTTCAGGGCATGTAGTAGGGTGGGGGAGACAGGATGGCTTCAACTGTATCCGTTTTTACAGATCCTTCTCCAGCCCCCTTCTGCTGCCTGAACAGGTCTTGGCTGTATACGTGCCTACCCTGCCTAATAAAATAAGAGCTCTGGCACTTTTCTTGGATGAGCCCATCTCATTCCCAGGAAGTTTTCAGTGAATGCCTGGATAAAAGAAAACTGGTGCCTTGAAAAGAGAAGTGAAGACCTCAGCTTCAATCCCACGAGATCTCCCTAATGGTTTTTTTAGCTCCCTGACCCAAAATCATTTCTATTATTTTCAATAATAATGATTATAAATTATTTTTGGAGTTCATGACTCAAGAGCACTTGAGACTGGTTTATATTAAATTGGCCAATAAAGTGTCTTGAGTTGATTCAAATTGTGAAAGGATGCAGAAATTTGGGAGTATGGCACATGGGAGAAGAGGGAGCTATTGGAAAAAAAATCTCCAAGCACAAAGCACTTTATAAGTTTTCAAAGTACTTTTAAAGTCAATCTGATATGTAAGTAAAAGCTAACAAAACTGCACATATATATCCCTCACCTAGATCACATTCACATTGGGCATGTAAAATCCAAGATGCAAGATTTTATGGGAGCTGGAAGCCATAATGTGTCTGCCTCTCAGGAAGCTGATGAGACAAGACTTTTGATGACCTAAGCCAGTGGCACCCTGGGGCATAGACAATTGCTTTGACGTACCCAAAGCCCTGTAAGGAAGTTTCAATTCCATTCCTTAAGGGGAAATGTCCGTGGACTCTGTGATAATAATCCTTGCATTAGAAGCCCATTTGTCCAATATCCTCAGTTTATCAGTGGAAGAATTAAGGTCCAAGGAGGGACATACTTGCTTAAGGTCATTGAGGTAAACACTAATTCTATCCTCCTCTTCTTCTCCTTCTTCCCAGAGGGCAATTTTTTTGAGTAATCACTTGCCATACAGCTATGTATTCAGAAAAGGGGTCCACTGCTACCCCCAAAAGGAATGAACCATGGCTGACCAAAGACAATCACAGCCACATCACTGCCTTAGTAGCAGTGACTGATTAGACACAGACATGTGACCAATCCTAGGCAATAGGATCTGGGGATAGTTTCCAGGGAAATTTCCAGTAAATACTTTCCTCAAATAAAAACAAGGGAAAAACCAAGTGCTTGGGTGGCTCAGTTGGTTAAACGTCCAACATTGGCTGCTGTCAGTGCAGAGTCCACTTCGGAACCTCTGTTCCTCTCTCTGCCCCTCCCCTGCTCATGCACACATGTGCACACTCTCTCTCAAAAATAAACATTTTTTAAAAAGAAGAAAAAGAAACACATAGGAAGAAACACTCTTCTTCTTCATGGGATACTATGTCTGCCTATGACACCTGAAACTTCTAAATCCACCATACAACCATGACAAAAAAAGGCCAAGCAGAAAGATGGCAAACTCTAAGTCCCCAGTGATATAATGAAGCTGTAAATCTGGGCTGCCTGTTATGCATGATAGTAAATAACCTTGTTTAAGTTACTTTTTTGCCGTACTTTCAATTTCTTTCAATGTAAAACATCCTCACTGTTACAATCTCTCAGAAAGCTCATGGTAAAGCTAGGATTAGAACCACACATCATCATTTCCAGGCCAATGAAAGCCTCCATGTAAGGCGTGGTGAAGTCTGTTAGCAGCTATATCCGTCTAGGTTATGTGGCAGTAAGAAACAACCCCAAATCTCAGTGGTTTACTACAGCAAGGTTCTATTTCTTGCTTGTGTAACATGTCCATCAGTGTTGGCCAAAGCTCTGCTCCTGGGACCTAGGCCAATGAGTAAACTCTTTTCTGAAATATTGCTGATTTTGTGACAAAGAGAGAAACAAAGCATGCCAAACCATGAACTGGCTCTTAAAGCTTTTTCAGAAAGTATGTGTATCACTTTCAGTCACATGCCATTAACCAGAGCAAGTCACATAGTCTAGCTTGATATCAGTGAGGAAGGGAAAAAGAACAATTTCTTATGTAAATATTACATTTAGTCTGTATTCAATTCTTCTAAGAAATAGCTGAGCACCCTAGGGTTAACTAAAGTGGGTACTGAATTATTTTGATAACATCTCTAAACTTCAGGATATTTTAGCAAACACAACTGCCATGCCTTTTTTATAATAAACTCCTCTTAAAATATCTTTTGTTTTAGCATGATTACATGCCCATTAAAACTCTTTCCATAGTGTATTTTGTGTATACATTGTATTTGTGTGTAATAGTGTATTTAGTGAATATTGCTAAGAGAGCAGATCTTAAATGTTCTGACCACAATAAAGAAATGGTAATTTTGTGATGGGAAGAATATATTAGTTAAAGCTATGGTTGTTATCATTTTGCAGTATATAAATGTATCAAATCACCTTATACCTTAAGCTTATACAATGTTACATGTCAATTATATCTCAATAAAGCTGGGGGAAAAAAAAGAGAATAAAAAGGTCCAAATCAGTGAAAGATTAAAAAAAGATAAAATGTCTTGCTTTCCCAATTCTACCCACCATAGATAAATCACTAATAATTTGGTGTATGTCCTCTAGTCCTTTTTCTATGTATGTTCACATCTGTATACATATGTAGATTTATACATATATTTGTGGCTTATTGCAAAGAAAAATACAATTACACAAATATACATGTCATGAACATTTTTGCTTGTCAATATATAGCTAATTACTTTTCTTTTTGATGATTGCATAGTAGTACACTGTGTGTATGTACCGTAATTTATATCATAATTTCTTTCAGGATGGACGTTTGGTTATTCTCACATTCATCATCACAAATAAGTCTGTACAGAAGTACTCATTAGGAGTATGCAGATATCTATATCACTCTTTTATATGTTGATATAGATATCTGCATACTCCTATGAGTACTTCTGTAGAATAAATTCCAAGAAGTAGAATTGCTGGAAAACATAAACGTTCAAAAACTTGACAGTATTGTAAAATGGTCCTCCAAAAAAAGATTATATCGATTATACCTTTAAACTGGTGGGCCTACTAAATCCAGCCAACAGTGTTTTAGACAGTGATCCTTACACACAGACACACACACACACAAAGTGCTGCGTTCATTATATGTAGTCAGTATGAAAAGATTCTGGACATATTTATAATGGACCCCTCTCCTCAAGGAGCTGAAATCTAGCGAGGGAGAAAACAGAGACATATGAAAATACTAAAAATACATAAATGCTTAGTATAAGAAACTGAATCAGGCACAGTCTGAGACAGCTGCAAGGAAGCAGATGTGATAAGAGAATGTTCAGTGAAGTGAAGGGTGTCAGTGTAGGGACAGAAGAGCTTTTCAGAAAAGAAGCAATGTCATCCATTACAATTGATAGAAGGGGGAGCTGAACCTTGGAAGACTGTTGCAGATGGGGTTGATGACAGCACTGGGAGAGGAAAGAATAGCTTGCATGGGCAAATGAGCTCACACGGTCGGTGTGCTGGGCAAATCACATTAGGGTCAGAGTCTCTTTTTCAGGCCAAGATTTTACATAACTAGATCTGTCCTGGGTAATTGTCTGTAGACTCTCTTAGCAACAGGGAACTGGTCTGAATGGCCAGTCTAAATAAGTGAGACTAGAAGAGTTCTACCTTCTTGCTTAGAGTCCCTAAGCTATAAACAATCACTATATCTCAGCCTTTTGATCCCCTGGAGAAAAAAATAAATCCATCAACAGGATAGAGCCAAATCCCCAAAGGATCTGGATTCATAGTCCCCTCCTGAATACCTTAACCTTTAGCTTGCACAACAAATAGACTACTGGGGGTATCATTAGGTCCTCTGTGAGCTTGGTTTCATGGGAGAGACCAGAACCAAGTTCAAGCTTAGGGGTCAGGATACAAATGCACGAAGCAAATGCTGCCACATCCTCCCTTCAAGCCCAAGACATTGCAACACTCTTTTCCATTAGATCTAGAAAGCCCTCAGAATCCTTCTCAACACAGCCTTCCAAGCAACTATTACCAATCAAATGGAATGGGCATGGGCATTGAAGCCCATTTGTCATCCCTGATTTATAGCAACAGATTAGTCCTTTCTTCACCAGTGTTTTCTCCCACCTATTACTTCACCAAGCATAAGCCTTTCTTAGAAGAAACCATAGTCATTAGGATCTCATACAGACCTAAATAGCCCACACCAGGAAGGGGGGAAGCCACCTTTACCCATTATAGCATCCACTCCTCCAAGCCCCCACATCCAAGAGGAGTTCCTTCAAAGATATTAGCTTTTCATCTGTTTTTACCTCTGCCTAGAGGTGGTCACTTCCACTCATTATATCAACAAATATTTACTTGAGCACCTACTATGTTCCAGGTCATGTTCTACAGACTGAGGCTACAGCAGTGAACAACATACACAAAACCCCCGTGCTAATGGAGCTTACTTTGAGGGAAAAGACACAGATGAGAAGCAAGTGGGCTGATACAAATGCTAAGGGGACCCCAAAAATGCAGGAAAGGGGAACAGGCAGCATTGGATGTAGGGGGATGGAGAGAAATTTTAAAAAGAAAAATCTGAGCCTGGGTGGCTCAGTCAGTTGAGTGTCCAACTTCAGCTCAGGTCATGATCTCATAGTTTGTGAGTTTAAGTCCCACATCAGTCTCACTGCTGTCAGCACAGAGCCCACTTCGGATCCTCTCCCCCTCCCCAGCTCATACTCTCTCTCTCTCTCTCAAAAATAAATAAAACATTAAAAAAAAAGAAAACTTTACTTGGGAGATGAAATGTAACTAAAGACCTGAAGAAGGTGAAGAAGCATGCCATTCAGATATCTGCGGAAGAGCCTTCCAGAGAGAGGTTCTGAGGCAGGAGCAGGTCAGGAACAGTGAAGAGGTCGATCCTAGTGGACAAATTGGGGAGTATAGAAGATGAGGCAGAGGATGAAGAAAGGGGGTAGATTTAGGGGATCAGGGTTACAGATCATAAAGTGTTTCATAGTGGGAATCAAAAGAAAATCTCTGACATAGATGGTTTCTGCCTTCACCAAGTTTCTATTTATAATGGAAGATAAAGAGTAAATACAATATTATAAATAATTCACTCTAAATGTAACAAATGTAGCACATTTGTAAAGGGGGGTGGGTGGGTTCAAGGTGCCATGGGAGATATAACAGGACAACTGATGGCATTTGGTGATCATGGATGGCTTCCTGAAAGATGGACATCTAAGCTGAGTCCTGAAGGGTAAGGAGTTTTCCCAGAAAAAAAAAAAAAAAAAAAAACAAAGGAAGAAGAATGTGCCAAGCAGAGGGAACAGGGTGTGTTCAAGGAGGTTGGAGGTAGAAGGGCTATGTCCTCAGAGCACAGACAGCAAAGGGCAGATGGGTATGCTATCAGTCTGAAGAAGCCCACAGGAATCAGAACCCTCAGGGCCTTGCAATGTTTAAGGGTCTTCAACTTTTAAGCAAAAGAGGAAGTTTTTAAAATGTTTAAAAAAAATTTTTAACATTCATTGATTTTTGAGAGACAGAGAGAGACAGAGCATGAGCAGGGGAGGGGCAGAGAGAGAGGGAGACACAGAATCTGAAGCAGGCTCCAGGCTCTGAGCTGTCAGCACAGAGCCCGACATAGGGCTCAAACTCACAAATGGCAAGATCACGACCTAGGCTGAAGTCGTATGCTTAACCAACTGAGCCACCCAGGCACCCCAGTTTTTGAAAGGTTTTAAGTTTAAAAATTATCAGTCTTACCTTTTTTGTGAAAAGATCTCTCTGATTACCATGTCACCGTCCATACCAACCTCTTAGATCCTTGAGATGACACAATAAAGCAAAATTGTTTTTAAAAATTGCCCTTGAGGGGCGCCTGGGTGGCACAGTCGGTTAAGCGTCCGACTTCAGCCAGGTCACGATCTCGCGGTCCGTGAGTTCGAGCCCCGCGTCAGGCTCTGGGCTGATGGCTCAGAGCCTGGAGCCTGTTTCTGATTCTGTGTCTCCCTCTCTCTCTGCCCCTCCCCCGTTCATGCTCTGTCTCTCTCTGTCCCAAAAATAAATAAACGTTGAAAAAAAAAATTTAAAAATAAAATAAAATAAAATAAAAATTGCCCTTGCTTCTTTTCTAATTAATTAGCACCTTGAAAGCCCACTTTTCCTTTCTGAACTCCCTTCCTGACCAGTGGAGGTGACCAGAGATCAGAGGAGCAGCTGCTCTCCCATTCATTCTTGTAAAACAAAGCCTTGGCCACTACTTACCTGTCCTGAGACAGGTAAATCCCCACAGACGTTTTCTAAAGCAAGACAGGACACGCATGTATGAAAATACTTCTCTGAGAATAAGGAGAAGAAAAATCTGGTTTACTCTATTTGCTCCAGGCTTTTTCCAGACAGAAACTCAACAGATCAAAACCATTCCAAACTGGGATGAAACCATATGGTTTCCAGAATCACACATTGTTTTACAAAGTTCAGTGGTTGAGACTGCCTTTCTCTATTGGTGGAAATAAAGCAGACTTTTTCCATTTGCTATTCAGGGTCAATACCTGCAGGTTAATTAATTCATTTGTTCCCATGTAGACAACATGTAAGGTGCCACAGGTGATCTGGAATATACAAAGCATCAAAGACAAGATTCCTTCCTTCTGCCTGCAATCATCTTGAGTTCTGTTTTTCTCAAAAAGCCGTGAATTTGTAAATCTTCAAGCAGCGGGAACATGTTGTTTTCTTGTGTTCTTTGTATTCTACAGTCTTGGTATATTCCATACTCTAAATTAGGCCTCAAAAATATTTCTGATTAAAAATTTATACAGCTCATGACAGCCTCTTTCTAGAACATAACCCCTAACTAATTCATGTTCACTTACCCTGCAGTTTTCTATTTATAATATTTTACAATTTCTGTGTATTTGTATTATAAATTATTAAATGACATCAAGGTTTTTATTTTGATGAGGGAATTTTTGATGAATTTGACAGTGTAATTACTTCAGATACTGCTCTGGATTGCTGGGAAAATATTTAATTTTATTTACCACGATGAATAATTAAAGCATGCGAGTGGTGGGCTCTCTTGCTGTGCCTTCTAGCTCCTTACTTCCCTTTGCTCCTCACTAATTAAAATAGTGATGCTTATATGTGTAGTGCCTTAAAAGACATAAATTACAACTTTGGGGCAGTGGGGAAGAAGTGGGTATGGGATAAGACTTGAGAAACATAAAGTAAAGAGGAAGGAGAGAGATGATGAAAACTTGGCTGTGTTTAATTTCATATTTTTCTAGTAAAAGTAGGGAGAGGGAAGTGCAATCTCCTTGTTAATTTGGTGAACTACCCTCCCAGTTCTAGAAATGTCTTATGTGCAAGCTTCCTTGATTAAAACAGCAGAAATGGTAATGGAAACAAAAGCAACAAAGAACACCACAACTTGCATTTATAAAGCCCAGAAGATTCCTGATTATAATACGGGATATCATACTGGGTTCATGGATTACATCTTTATATGATTTCCATTTGGTTATCACAAAACCCCGTTATGGTACACACAAGGCCAATCTTAATAGTCCTGCCTGGGGATGAGAAATTTGAAGTTCAATTTGATGAACAGCCTAGTCCTACATCACTCACAAGTACAAGGTCCCAGGTTTCCTGACTCTTAATCCACTGGGATTAAGAAATCAAGGAATAAACTTTTTCTTACCACCTGATCTTAAGTTATCCAAAATACTTGTTAAAAATAAGACAACATTCCCAAAATAGAGTCATTATGCTAAGCCCCATGTCACCAAACCAAGACTTCATTACAATTTTGGCTCTCCCAGAGATGGAATCTTAAGCCAGTCAATCAGGAATCACCTGATCAGCATTAGTTAGGTAATCTGCCCAATTGATCCCTGCCATCCGGTAGAGGAAAGTTACCTTGCAATAACCAATCTGCTTTTTTGCATCCTTGTTCCTGCTCTCTTCTGCCTATAAAAGTCTTTCATTTTGTACAGCTCTTCAGAGCCCCTGTCTTCTAGAGTGGATGCTGCCTGATTCATGAATTTTTTAATAAAGCCAATAATATCTTCAAATTTTACCAGTTAGATTTTGTTTTGTAACATAACAAACATGTTACTAGGCATTCAGTATATTTTACCAAAAGACAATTTACATATATATACACATGTGTATACCCATACACACGTGTGTGGGTATGAATTTCAAATGCCAAAACACTTGAGACATCAGTGGAAATAATACTAAACTGTTGATCAGTACCAATCACTCCTCTACTCTAGATCTCAGTCTCCTCATCCAAAAATGGAGACAATATTGGTATCCACCTCTTAGAGTTATAAATGTTTAATAGGTAGTGCAGAGAAAGAACTCAGTAAATACTATCTGTTCCTAGTTTTCAATGGCATATAGAGTTAAATATGGTACCAGGAGCACCAACCACATCTTGGCCTTCTTTGTATCACAACCTCTAATATGTTGTGGGTTATTCAGTAAATGACGTGGATGGATGGCTGAGGGGTTTTTGGCTATTCCATGACAAGACTGAAGGCTCCCAATTACATCATAAGGTCCTTGAGGGCAGGACATTACCTTGTTCTTTTCCTCCATTCAGTATATTGCTTGAACACAGATGATGCTTTAAAAAAAAATGTCTGCTGAGTTTTACTGGAATAGAATACTCAGTATCATCCACACACAGCCGAGAAGGGTTTGGCAGCAGCTTTTCCCAGGAGTGTTGCCTGAGGCAGGGGCTGTAAAAATCCTGGAAGTGCTGAGGCCACCTTAGTAAAGAACAGGGCATTGTTTGGGGCCAGAACCCCTAGTGAGTGAGGTCTTTTCTAATCAAAGGCCCAGTCACTGGCGTGTGTTCCACAAGCCCCTGGGGCCCAGCTCTCATTGTGTGGCACGGCCACTGGAGGTGGGGACGCCCACCTCCCAGACTGTATCGATTAGCTGCTCCATCTGCCACTCTGCAAACAAGCTGTATGGTCCCCCATTGGATGAAAATGTCACCCATGGTAACAGATCCTCACAGCTGGCGTCTGACCACAGGACCCTCAGGGAGGGAATAATCAGATCCTGAAAAGCAGTCAGCCCACACCAAGCTAAATGCAAAATGAAAAATAAATAAATGTCTATTGTAATCTCTTCCCTCCCTTCTCAGCTCCAAGCACCAGATATTATTCTCAAGTTGCACTGCCACAGCAGGGGACTGTTGGCCCTCAAGGGAGGTTGCTTGAGGGTCCTATGTATAGTCTGTGGGAATTATAACTCACAGAACTCCCCTGGCTGGTTCTGGAGCTATAGAGAATGCACTGAAATCCTGCTCCAACCACTCCAGATTTCAGTTCTTTCCTAGGAGATCTGTCTCTCCCCACCCCCATCCCTATATCTATCCCTGCCCTCTTCCCTCCCTCCTCCTTCCCACCCTTCCTCTCCTCTCTTTGCTTTATTTTTCTCTCCTACACCCAATACTCCCTCTTCTTCCTGTCCCCTCTCTCCTAATTTTGTTCTTTTTGCACAGGACACTCTTCCTCGTAGTCTTTCCTGGATTACTTCTACTCCTTTTTCAGACCTCAGTTTAAACATCTTTTCTTCTGGGCATTCTGACAATAACACTCCCCCAAACAAAGTGAATATCCCCTAATACTATGCCCCTCCCACTCTGTGCTTCCCCTCTTACTCTTCAGCTGTCTCTTTGACTAGGAGTGGTAACCTTGTCTGTCAGTTGACTATTATGTTCCCAGCACCTAGTACAGTGCCTGGCACATAGAGGATGCTTAATAACTATTACTTGACTAAACAAACAATGCCAGGTACAAAGCAATTCTTATAGGGCTTCTGGATTTTTTGAGACTCTGAAGATATCAATGCCATGAGATTCTCTTTGTCAGTTTCCAGTTACTGAACTAGCCTAAGTTGGAAATCAAGAAATTTGTCAGAAGGGCTCACAAAGGTAAAGGAACCATTGCCATTTTGGACTAGAGTATTCTTTATAGTGGGGGGCTCTCCTGTGCATTGTAGTTCTACCTATTGGATGCCAATAGCACCTTCTGCCCCCAGTTGTGACGATCAGAAATGCCTCATGCCGTAAGTTGAGGATTCCAGAATAACAGGAAAAAGGTTCAGCTGCTCATAGCCAGAAATAATGACAAAAGTCCACTACATTTTTCCTGTTAGACCAGTGGTACCCTGGGAATGATTATGCCTGCCTCTACTAGGGTGTATTTACAACGTCTGGAGATATTTCTGGTTGTCACAATTAGGGGCAAGGGATCAAAAGCCCCCCCCCCTCCACAACAAAGAATGCTCTAGTCAAAAATGTCAATAGTGCAACTATTAAGAAACCCTGATCTACATGGATACGATAAAGTTTCCACTAGATATTTTAACTTTTCACTTTAAAGCCTGAACTATCTACTTCTTAGTCTTAAATTCCAAAGATACACCAGGCTCCTTGCTTTTTTTTTTTATGCCAGCAGATACTCTTTCATCCTGTGGATAGTTCCTGGCATGAACATAGCAGGCTGTCAAGAGACCCAATGAGGCATCTCTGGTAGACAGCATTATGTAGTGTGGTTAACAGTATTGTTATCAGCATTATTAACAGTATTCTTTTCTGGTTTCAAATCCAAAGTCTGCCACTTTCTAGTCATGTCCTTGGACAAGTTACTTAATTTTTCTGAATCTTAGTTTCCTAATCTATAATATGGAATGATAATATACCCACAGATGATAATCCAAGGAAAGCACATGACACATTACTTAGCACAGAAAGAATATTAGCTACTATTTTATTCATGTGACAATAAACAATCGAAATTTTGTAACAGAGTTTTCACTGACTCATAGTTACTTTCCTTTTTTGACAAGTGCACTGGCTATTACTATTTGAACTATGACTAATCCATAGCTGTAACGAATGCTTCTGTATAGATGAGTGTTGCCCCTGGGCACAGAGATGTAGATGTATGAGAGAGCAGGGTGTATTCTGGCCCAGGTGAGGTTCCTAGCACAGGAGGAGCTTAAAGTGCATGGATGTGGGGGAATGGAGGTCAGCAGAGCTTAGCCATACACTGAGGACACATCACAAAAGGCCCAGCCAAGGGGTTAAAAATTGATTTCTTGGGGATCAGAGGCAAACAGGGACTTTAATTAAGCAGGTGAGTGGCAATCAGGTCTGTCTTTTAGGAAGCTGCAATGGCAGCATATTGGCAGTTGTTCACTTCCCTCATTGTAAACCCTGTTTTACTCTCCTAATGGTGGCTCTTCATGTTCAATTGGAACAACTTTGAAGTGGCCGAGATGGGAAAATGCCCACCTCAATTACCACCCCTAGTACTATAAATAAATGCCACCTTTCTGAAGGCAGTTTGGCAATGGGTCTTAGGTGTCTTAAAATAGGCACACCCTCTTACCCTAAAAATTCCACTTCTAGGAATCTATCCAGAGGAAATCATAGAAAACGTGCACAAATATCTACCTATAAGAAAACTCATTTTCAGCACTGTTTTTAGGAGTAAGAAGATGAAAACCCTAAAAGTTCAAAAATAATTAATTGGTTAACTAAATTAAGGTACAATGACTTACTATAGAGTCATGAAAGCTACATTACTGACATGTGGGAAAATAGGTTACAAAAGACTGCACAGTGTATGATGCCTTTTCAAAGTACCTACTTACACACACACACACACACACACACACACACACACACACACACACACTTGTCTTTTCATGTTACAGATATCCTTTTGTCCCAGCAAATCCTTTCTGGCAATTTATCCTTAGGAATGAATGAAGGTAGTAATAGTGACATATGTAAAAGTATGTATATATACACATAAACCTACATATATGCACACAAAATAGTCCAGAAGGGTAAAGATACCAAGGTATTTAGTGCTTGCTATGGATGAGGGGATTATGGGAGACTATTTTATTTTCTTCTTTTTGCTTTGTCAAATTTTCAAGTCTTTCTAACAGCATTTATTATATTTATAATGGACTTTTTTTACATTAAGAATAATAATAAAGGCAAAGAAAGGTCATCCCCTATAATTATGCCCAGAAAAATTTTATAGAATATCTGATCATCCTGTAATTTTTGAATGACTAGAGGGAGACGGGCTGAGCTATACTTTGAAAATTGTTGTTGATTCTCCTTAGATTTCAGTATAAATTAAATTTGTTGTCTACTGAGTTTAGTGTGGACTGAGCTGCCAATATCTGCTTAGCTACATCCTGAGTGATGTGCCACTACAATGAAAATGGAACCTATATGATTCCTTTCCTCAAATTACTCATAGTCGATCCAGGATAAATGATATATGTGAAAGAGATACTAGGACTAATTCAAGGCCACTCATGGTAAAGTGCTAAATCATAAGGGAGAGCTGCTGAGTTATACAGAGGTTCAGAGAAGGAGAAGATAATTATGTATTGGAGGGGTCGGGAAAATCTTCACACACAAAGAAGATGGGATGGCAGAAAAGAGAAGAGCGGCAGCATCAAAGGCATAAAGGCAGGAATGATCAGGGTGGGTTTCAGAGACAGCAAGAGGCCAGCTTGGCATAAGCACCGAGTTCTAACTGAGGGCCGAAGGTAGTGAGGACCAATTAAGGAGGAGCCTCCGTGCTGGGGTCAGAATTTTGGACAATAATGTATGTGTAATAAGGCTCTGGGTTAAAACATAACATGGAGATAGTGAAAAATACCAAATATGAACAAGATGTTGATAGTTTAAGCATTAACCATCTAGAAACTACCTAAAAGAAGAAAGTAATACAAGGAAGGACATTATAACCTCTTTTAAATAAGCCCCCAAACCCACTCTAAAAATATGTTTTGGGAAAAGGGGTAATAGTGGTCCTTTCCGTAGGAAGTAGGCTTTATGAATCCTCAGGAAGTGGCAGGAGAGAACTGGGCTTAAGGAAAGGAAAGTTCATGCTGACAAACGGTGGTTGAGAAATTTGGATGAAACCCTAAGTGTGGAAAATGTGTTTCAGTCCCCAAAATGCAACTTCTGTAATGAGTAAAATTCATTATCTTAAACTCTTGGCTATGATGTGTAATTGTTAACCTCTACTGCTTTGGTTCAAGGCTCCCTTCAGTAAAATATATTGTTTGCCATCAAAGCTGATGTGGATTAGAAGCTGAGCATGTGCCCTCCCTTTTAGGTTATATTAATATACCAAAATCGATAACATGCCATAGCTTTCAGAAGTAGTAATAAAATACCTTAAAATATTCCCAGAATATGTCTATAAATTATTTGTTCAATGTACTTATGTTAAAAAGGTTGTCAGTTACAATGCTCTGGAAAACTCTAAAATTACAAGCCATCGTATTTGTATTTGATAAAGCTCTTGCTGTTTTGGGTCAGAGAGGGTTATGCTGTGGGGGGAAAAATCATTATTTTCCCTAATAAATAAATTACTTGCCTATATTTCATGTATCACTCAGGCCAGCCAGTATTGAAGGTTTAAATAATAAATAACAAATAGCTCCATTCATTTATTAATAATGATGCATCACGTGTGTGTGGGTGTGTATGTGTGTGTGATAGTATGTGTGTCTCGAGTACATGAGTTTCCCTTTAGAGCCTTGGGGTGACAGATTGAACAGTAGTCATCTGAAAGGACAAAAAGTCATGCCTCTGAGATCATTACCATTTTTCCAGGTTGAGGAAATCATCTAGTGATAACAGACCTTTCCACTCAGTCAGTGCCTAGTGTAGAGGACCGTGCTGGGATAAAGTTCTTGAAAGGCACAGAACCACCCAATGCCTTTAGCCTAAAATTCCTTAAAGGGCTCTCCTAGTATTAACTCTTCTCAATTGGATCACCAAGGCAGAATTCTAGAGGAAAAAATAGAGGGAAAAGAAGACAATCAGACTCTCTTCAAAACACTCTCCTTTTATTTAGTAGAAGAAAGGAGGTTAGCCACATCTGCTTCGGGCAGTTTACATCACCATTAGTCCCAGTTAATTAACTGACCTCACAGATGTAAGTATCAATCTCCACCATATTGTCACAAAGTGACCCTCACGATTCCCTGCGATGCTACTCCTTTCATTTGAAACAGACAGAGGCAGGTTGAGCCAGGGTACCCAGTCCCACAAAAAGCCAGCTAAGAAATATATTGCACTACATTCCATTCCCAAAGGAATACCTGGACCAAGGAAACGACTGGAAACAGCTGGACCTTGCAATGAGTTACTGTTGGCACTAAGCCAAAGCAAAAGCAATCAGCCTTGCCGTGAATCCTAAAACAGATGGATCCCCTCCGTTTGTCCTTCCCTTCTTCACACACCTAGGGCAAGCACAGGGCTTGGCAGGAGCTCTGGGGACATACACATATATTTAAAAGGACATAAGTCTTAGAACTACTCTTTTAACATAAATTGCATACCCTTTTTCTACATTATTTAGCTCAAGGGCAAAAGATCTTTCACCTCTGAAAATACATAAGAAAAATCTGGCCTGCTCCAGTGACCTAGCTAATTGGGCCCGAGAATGCTGGGTGGAAGAGTCAAGTTCTGACTACTGTTTGGGGTCTGTTGCTGATTCCTTTTGCCCCAGGTAAATCGCCTCTCATTCTTTGCTCTCTTCTTTATGTGACCCTCACCACCAAACAGCAACACAGAGCAGGGCACAGCAGGCTGCCACACCATCATCCTTGTTTAAAGAACAAGGTCAGCTCCTTGCTGTGAACAGATTTTCCTCTGTGGAAACAGGTTCATGTTTATCTTTCAAGTTCCAGCAACAAACTCAGGGTCGCCAACATGTGCCGCACAGCTGCTGCGGTGCCTGATTTATGAACAAATCTGCATATAATTGTGTTGGTTCTTTTTTTCCCCCTGGCCTATATTTTTTCTTTAAATAAAATGGCTTAGTCCAGGCTGCAAAAAGCCCCAATTCTAAAGCCATATAATTTTATGGACAAGGGATGGGGGTAGGAGTAGGGGAGTTCTTTTGTATGGCACCTGAACTCATTAAAATCCTAAATTCCATAATTTTACACTACCATGTGCCACAACTGAACAGCCTAATTGCTTACCGTCTTTATGAGAACCACAAATGGGGCAAGAAAACCAGGGAACAGGTGGGAAGGCCACACTGGGGTTTGGGTCCAAGCCCTGTCAAGAGGTGGTGACCAGACTAGAACTGGATGATTTTGTATAGTAAGAGACTTTACCCTTTACAGAGGCCTGAATTTAGCCAAGTCAGTGGTGGTGTGAGGTATGTGTCAAAATTAAGAAATTCCCAAAATTAGACATCTCCTTATAGTGACCACACAGTTGGGGTTTTTAAAGAAAGAGAACTACAGGATAGGTAAGAATCAATGGCTAATAATATTATCACTGCAGGTTCCTGGACACAAATAAAGACTGGATCTTAGAATTTAGAAAAAAAATGATTTGGACTTCAAGAAATCAAGTTCCTTCCCTGGCCCCTCATGACAGGATATGGTGATGTGGAAGTTACAGATATGAAAATTCTTTAGCATCTGTTCTGTAGATAGTAAAAGCAACTGATGGGCTAGAATGACTGGTATATTCGGCATCTTGGTTGATCACTTTGCTTTCCTCACAAAGGAAACTAGTCCCTTTGAAGAGAATATTATAGTTTGGGGATTGTGGAAAAGGGCCCAGAAATGTAAAATTAGGAAGAAATTTTCAGCATTTTCTTATCTGCCAATTGATAGCAAAGAGCAGGCCACCCAAGTTTCAATTGTCACACCCCATTCTAAAGACTGGACATGCAAGCTTATTTTCTTTGCTTAAAATGAAGGAAAAATTCAACATAGTTCCAAAATTCAGTACTTCTTTGAAGCCTCTAAAAGCTTCACCTCTGAAAATTAAGAGTGCTAGTGTTAGACTATGAGCCTAGGTAACCATGAGATATGAGAAAGCAAGTTGATGAGATCCAGAAATGTACTAAATTGAAAGAGGTTGGAAGATGACCAAAAAAAAAAAAAAAAAAAACCAGGGAAATTGACAAGTCCATAGAGGTTAGCAGTGGAAGCTACAGTGAAGACTTTTTCAGAACCTGAGAAAAAAGTCTAATATGAATAAAGTAAGCATTAATGGTAAATGAAGGGTTCAATGGATGGATGGATGGATGGATGGAAAGATAATGAGTTAAGAAGAAAACTGCTGATGAGATACAATCTCAAAAAGGAGAGTCCTAGAGGTGAGAGCGGAAAAGGAGTAGCCATGGGAATCCTGATGATGATCACAATCAGAAGTTGTTGAGAACACTGCTAGTGAATGCTGTCACCTAAGAGATCGAGATACCTTACCAGAGATCTAGTAAGGCCTAGAATTAGGGGTAAGCTCTTACTCTCCAAGGAAACTTTCAGAGTGAGCTCCCAGGTCTAGCCAAAGCTCTGGCCACTCAGTGATATTTCCATAAGCACTGCCAACTTCTTCAGAAATGTGCAGAAAGATCTTCTCTCTAAATCAGAGGGACAGAATGTTTCAGGCTAATCCTCTGCAGAGGCCTAGAATCTCACACCAAGAACATAGTGTTTTGCATTAGGAAGTCACTGAGACAAAGAGAGGTCAGATGGATGTCTGGTGTGCCAGGCAGTCTGTGGGGGTACAGAGGTCTCTTATTCAAGCACACTAATTAGAAAGTAAGACTGATACAAGAGAAGAAACATTAGACAGGGAGTCCTGCTTCTAGCTTTGCTAACTCCAAAATTAGGCCAAAACTATGAAGTAGGACAATTCTTTTTGTTCACTTTCCTTCCACACCCCTCTCTTTCTCTTTCCTTCATTGCTCTCAGAATCTGTTTCCAGGTACTTGTCCTCACAAAACATCCCAGACATTCCTCACCATTGACCAGTTCAAAACTATGTAAGAACTTATTTACCATTAAGCATTTTGCATTCATTGCTTCCTTAATGACAACCTGGTAAGGTAGGTACCATAATTATTCCCATTTAGCAAATAGAGAAACTGAGGCTCAGCAAAATCATATGATTTGATTAAAGGTAACCTTGTCAATGTTGATGTTTCACATCTGGTCACCTGCCTTCCCTACTTGTCCTTTGTTCTTATGGATCTCCTCGCTCCTAAAAGCCGTGACTTTTTTTTCAGACTACAAGGTTTTTGTTCACCCAGGAATGACTCATGGCTTGTTATACTCTGCATAATGGTAATGACTATAAAAGCATTTCATAAACCATAATAGCGTGTGTGTCTGTGTCTGTGTGTTGCATCCATTTCTGCTTCTGTTTGGTTTCTGACTTTGCCTTTCTCCTGGATGCATTCACCTGAAATTCAGAGTCCCCAACCAGAGTAATGCCCACCTCCTAGGCTAGTCTTCATACATCTGCAGTATGCCTGAGTGTTCCCAATTCTAGTTCCTTTCAAATTTGGAAATGACCTGGGGTCATTTCTGTGCTAGACCTAGTGGCAAGGTGCTGGCTTGCTGATTGAAATTCTTTATGAAGCATCCTCTTTCCTAGCATTCTATGGCTGTCTCATATGTCCCTATGTCCTTTGCACTGATTTGCACTGCCCTTTAAATTGTCCCTATGTACCCTTTTAAAAAGCTTGAAATAGCCTTTCCTATGTTTATATCGCCAACAACAAAATTCTATTGTGTCCAAGGAAAATGGACACATAATCATAGCTAATACTACTTGAGCATTTACTATATTCCCAGCACAGGGATAAGCATCTCACATACATTATCTCATTTACCCTCATAATATCTCTGTGAGATATATAGAATTGTTATCTCCATTTAATGGATGGCAGAACCAAAACAAAGAATGTACCTAAAATCACACACAACTAGGGGCACCTGGGTGGCTCAGTTGGTTAAGCGGCCGACTTCGGCTCGGGTCATGGTCTTATGGCTCATGAGCTCAAGCCCCGTGTCGGCTATGTACTGACAGCTCAGAGCCTAGAGTCTGCTTCAGACTCTGTGTCTCCCTCTCTCTCTCCCCCTCCCTCCCTCTCAAAAATAAATAAACATTAAAAAAATGTAATAAAAAAATAAAATAAATAAAATAAAATAACACACAACTAAGATGCCAAGCAAAGGTTTACTTTTTTTTTAATTTTTTTTTTAACATTTATTTATTTTTCAGACAGAGAGAGACAGAGCATGAACAGGGGAGGGTCAGAGAGAGAGGGAAACACAGAATCTGAAACAGGCTCCAGGCTCTGAGCCATCAGCACAGAGCCCGATGGGGGTTGGAACTCACGGACCATGAGATCGTGACCTGAGCCGAAGTCGGACGCTCAACTGACTGAGCCACCCAGGTGCCCCTCCAAGCAAAGGTTTAAATTGGATCTCATGTGTGTCTCCAACGCCATATGCTCTTAATTAGTTAATACAAGAGATACTTTTGTTACTGTTGTTTTTGTTTTTTGAGAAAGAGAAAGAGAACATAAGTGGGGGAGGGACAGAGAGAGAAGGTAACAGCAAATCTCTGTGCAGACAGTGAGGGGGCCCCACCCAGGGCTTGATCTCACAAACCTTGAGATCATGACCTGACCTGAAATCAAGAGTTGGATGCTTACTGACTGCCACCCAGGCACCCTAAGATAATTTGTTTTTATTCTTTGAAATGAATGAAGGCTTTCCAACTCCAGATTCACCAGAAGTCTCCTGGCTCCCAGATCAAGCATATTCCCAGAGGGGAACTACACATAGGACATCTTGTGCCTACGCTTTGTGTCAGCTGGCAACTTGGTTCAAGGTCCTGTGAAACCACTGTTTTCTGGTCACCAATCCATGAATGTTGACACACAGCTACTGTCAGAGATTAGAGAGCAAGAGAACTTGTTAATACAACTCAAAGAAAAGAACCAAATGCAAGTGGATCTCCCACATAAAGGAGAAGACACATTGTAGGTTGTTTTTGTTTATTAGTCAATAGGACTCATCTGCTTTCTGGATATCGGAACCCAATATTTAGAAGCCGGAGTGTCCCATTCTAGACTCCTTTATCCATTTCAGTACTCCTTCTGCCCATCAGTTTACTCCTTAAGTGGCAGAGTATTTTAATAAACCCATCCATGTCACAGAAACAATATACAGTATCTGCATCTAACAGTGTTTGCTTCAATTCAACTGACACTTGAGCAAGTGTTCTGAAGTCTGACCTCTTAGGTTAAACCCCTGCTTCATCAACTTTTTAAATCTCCCTAAGCCTTAGCTTCCTTAGCTGTCATGAGTATCCAATGAAATAACGCATGTAAATCACACTCAGATGCTAAACTAAACCAAACCAAAAATAAGAATAAACCAAGAATAAACCAAACCAAGAATAAGTAAATCAAGGCAATGAGAAGGCCAAAGTGATGCTGGGTAGCAAAGCTGTACTTCTCTAATTTTTCTGCCACAGCCAAAGGGAAATTAAAGGGCAGAGAAGAAATAAAGCTCATCTTTTCCTAGCCCTTCTAAATGGCGTTAGGGCTCAAAATGGAGTTTCTGTGAAGGGTTGGCATGTCTATCTCCTTGTCCCTGCAGGTCAGTGAAACATAAGCCCTTCAGGCAAGGAGGGAAGTGTTTCAGCCATGGTCAAGAGCCAGGTCTTATTAACCAAATTCCTCCCTCTTTTAGAGAAGGGAGCTCAGGAAGGAAATGAATAAGTAAACAGGAAGGGACGGGGTAGTATGAGTTAGTGGAGACTGTGAAAATTCTGATGTGTTTTCAACAGAAAGCCAATCTTTCGGCTATACATACCAGACATCGTTGCCTTGGATGTGAGTTAGGACAATCGTGTTGTATAAAATAAACAAGGGGAACAAACAAATCCAGAGCTGTGAAACATCCTCTTCTGGAGTCCATGAACATCTCCCATTGCCAGTTCGGCAGTGGCAGAAATCAGCATTTCACCGTTTAAGAGCCCATGAAACCTCCAAGTAAGAACAACTCGTTTCCTGGCTCTCTTTATTACAATTCCTTCTAATTTAAAATTTATAATGAATGCGAACAATAATCAGTTTGTAAATACTGTTTTTAAGTTCACTAGAGCCTTACCGAGATATTCCTTCTAGGTAACAAGTATGTGGCTCATTACTCTCTCATTAGCAAGATAGAAATAAAGATGCAAAAAAAAAAAAAAAAAGGGAAGAAAGAAAAGGGAAAAAACACCCACTCCAAAGATACTGTTGAAGTCTAATTGCCTGCATGGAATTCTTAATAATGTTTACTAATGCCTTTTCAGCCTTGCCAATTTTAATGCTCATTCCAGATTCCAGGTGTGACGTCTGTGGTCCCTGCTGTGATCTTAGCGAGTGAGTTTAGACACCTAGAATAGCAGCTTTGGAGAGTTTTTAGCCCCATCTTATGTCCCCAGAATGCAATCACACCCAATGGGGCTTTAAAAAGGAAATCTCAAGCAAGCTCTGGCGTTTTTATTTAAAATTAAATCTCTAATTGGACAAGGCCTGCCCTTTACCTAGATAAGACACGATGACATCTCAGCCAGTATCATAGAGGGCAGAGCTCCAAGAGTGAACCTTGTACTAGCCATTGCAAGTGGCTAAGCATTTCCCCCCCTTATCTCCTAGAAACTCTGGGCATGGTAGATTATACTCTTTAGACACATAGATCCTTTGTAATCTCATTTGGCATTCTGGAAGTCAAAAATCAAATGGAAAATATTCTACAGAGATGAAGAGTTATAGCAAAGATTAGCTTCTTGAATCTCACTGCTGTTAAAGCAAAGAATAACAAGAGGACTTTCAGTAAGAAACTATAGTAGTTTGGGGTGGGGTGGTGTTGGGGCAAGCAAGGCCTATTGGTTTGTGGGTTTTTTTATTCTAAACAACAAGTGAGTTATTTAGGAATAAAATTTAGGAAATAATTCATTGACCCTTGCAAGAAGAACTTTGCATGTGAAGAAACTAAGGCAGGGAATTTGTTAAGTTCACTGCAGTTTGGATCATATCCACTGGAGGTTTATCCTCAGGATTCCATCCCGGCCACCTTTCTGCCTCTTTCTCCTGTCCTCTAAGAAGTTGAAATGGCCTTCCTAAGCCCATAGGATCAGGCTGACTGTGAGGCTTTCATTTTGGGGGCTAATTTGGGGATGCAAATTTAAAAGGAACTTACGGGGGGTGGGAGGGAGGAGAGGGTGGGTGATGGGTATTGAGGAGGGCACCATTTGGGATGAGCACTGGGTGTTGTATGGAAACCAATTTGACAATAAATTTCATATATTAAAAAAAATTAAAAAAATAAAATAAAATAAAAGGAACTTACTCCATTTCCTTTATGCCGGTGAGCCTTTCTCTTACAGTTTTATAGTGAGAAAGGAAGGAGGAGAGGAGAAAGCAAGTCCTAACTCCATCAAAATTCCTTGTAATTCTACTGTTTAAAGAAAAACTTTTAGAACTGACATTTGCAGGAGTCTGCTGTTGATTACAAGGGGGAACTAAGCAGAGAACTGTGAATAAGGTCCTGCAACCAGGTTCATAAAACAAGATTGAAAAAGTTATAAAAAGCCATAATATCAAAACCATCATGCAAAAAATTGGACATTGTGCCCAGATACCGAATCCATTCCTCAAGCAGGCCAAAGCCTCCAAAGGGCAAGCAAAAGCCCCTTTCAGCCCAGGATGGTGAAACAGACTTGGGCTAAGGTTCTGCCATCAACTAGCTGTGTGATCCTCAGCCAGGTGTTCAACCTCTCTGAGCTTCAGTTTTAGGATCTACAAAATGAACAGGTTTAACTTGAAACCAGGTTGAATTCTGCTGCTCACGTTTGAACCCTGGCTCTGCTACTACTTAGCTGTGTAACGTTATGCAAGTTATTTAACCAGGGTGTGCCTCAGTTTCCTAACTTGTGAACTAGGAATAACTATACTACTTCCCTCACAAGGCTGTTGTGAGGATTAAAGGAAAAATAATATAGGTAAAGGGCCTATAATGGTGCCTGGAACGCGACAATCAATAGACACTGGGTGCTGCTGCTACTAAATGTTGTAAAATGGCTGCAACTCATTGAAACTAACAGAGGCAAGAAGGACAAAGCAGTAATCTAAGCTGACTTAGGGTGAAAAGCTTCTGATTTCCTGATGAGTTGGCCTCACCACTAATTGACTCTTCCAGAGACTCAGAAATGCTGATCCCTACCTCCACGAAGAGGCGTGTTTATCTGCTCCTCTTCCAAAACACATCTGCAGATACTAACGTTTGTTTTTTTTAAGACTATAAGTTTTTTATTTAAGAAATTTTACCTGTGATTCCTTCCACTCCCAATCACCACAGTTCCTCCAAAGTCGGAATCATAACCTTCAAAATAGCCCTTTTATTTTTTTAATGTTTATTTATTTTTGAAGGAGAGAGAGACAGAGCGTGAGCAGGGGAGAGGCAGAGAGAGAGGGAGACACAGAATCCCAATCAGGCTCCAGGCTCCAACCTGTCAGCACAAAGCCTGATACCAGGCTTGAACTCACGAATGGTGAGATCATGATCTGAGCCAAAGTCAGACACCCAACCGCCTGAGCCACCCAGGTGCCCCTAAAACAGTCCTTTTAAAATGAACTTTCAGGGAACCTGGGTGACACAGTTGGTTAAGCATCCAACTGTAGATTTTGGCTCAGGTCATGATCCCAGTTAGTGAGTTCAAGCCCTGTATCGGGCTCTGTGCAGACATCATGGAGCCTGCTTGGGATTCCCTGTCTCCCTCTCTCTCTGCCTCTCTTTCGCCCTGCCTCTTTCTCAAAAATAAATAAACACACAAACAATTTTTTGAAAAGAAGAACTTGTGTTCAATCCAGTTGTCACTATCAGTCCAGAGTTCTTTTGGTTGGGCTTCTTTGATCACCACTTGAATATGGACATACTTCAAAATTCCCCACCTGTGGGAATGCAAGCTGGTGCAGTCACTCTGGAAAACAGTATGGAGGTTCCTCAAAAAACTAAAAATAGCACTACCCTACAACCCACCAATTGCACTACTAGACATTTATCCACGGGATACAGGTGTGCTGTTTCGAAGGGACACATGCAACCCCATGTTTATAGCGGCACTATCAACGATAGCCAAAGTATGGAAAGAGCCCAAATGTCCAATCGATGGATGAATGGATAAAGAAAATGTGGTATATATATATATATATATATATATATATACACACACACACACACATACATATATATATACACACACACACACAATGGAGTGTTACTCGGCAATCAAAAAGAATGAAATCTTGCCATTTGCAACTACGTGGATGGAACTGGAGGGTATTATGCTAAGTGAAACTAGTCAGAGAAAGACAAAAACCATATGACTTCACTCATATGAGGACTTTAAGAGACAAAACAGATGAACATAAGGGAAGGGAAACAAAAACAATACAAAAACAGGGAGGGGGACAAAACAGAAGAGACTCATAAATATGGAGAACAAACTGAGGGTTACTGGAGGGGTTGTGGGAGGGGGGATGGGCTAAATGGGTAAGGGGCATTAAGGGATCTACTCCTGAAATCATTGTTTCACTATATGCTAACTAATTTGGATGTAAATTTTAAAAACTTAAAAATAAAATTTTAAAAAATTTTTGAAGGTGAAAAAAAAGATATAAATCTTTCCAACAAACCTACAAAGTAAGCATATAATTACTCACTTTAAAAATAAACAGGGGCAGAAAGAATCTAAAAAAAAAAAAATTCCCCACCTGTAATCTTTGGGATCCAATTCCTTTACTTTAAGGCCATATTTAGGGTCAGAGTAGATGAATCTCACTGGTTTTTAATATCAGACGCCCTGTAAACATGAATGAGTTCAAATCATATTCACCCCTAAACTATCACACCCAAGAACTATACAGATTGTTGGAACACCCCAATACCTAAGATTTAAAAAATCTGACTATTAGATCTTTCTCAGAGTGTCAGCAGATAGATGTCTTGTAGTTCTTTCCCACAGATCTAACACATAGTTCTGTGAGTAAAGGAAACCACACATATCCTCTAGGAGGCGTTTCCAGTGATGTAGGTCTACAGAAAAAGCCCCCTCAGGATAGACCTCAACCAAAGTTTAAATTCCAGGTTCCCAAACCACACTTGGCAAACACCAAGTCCTGTCCTGGTATAGCTGCCCTCAAAGGCTTTCTGCATGCTCCTTTCATAGAGAAATGTCTAATTCCAAGCTGGCTTTTTCAATTCATTAGCTATATGACCTTGACCAATTCATTCCATTTCTTGACCAATTTCTTTTTCTGGGAAAAAAAACAAAAACAAAAAACAAAAAACAAAACACACACACACACACACAATATAACATCAGTATCTTGCATGGCTTTAGAGATGAGCAAATAAGGTAATTAAATGCTCACAACTACCATTTATTGAGCCACTACTAGGTACTAGGCACTGTACTAGAGATTTTACATATGTTATTTCAGTTAAATAATCCTCACAACAATCCTAAAAGGCAAGAATTAAATAGCCCTGTCACCAGTTGCTCAGGTCAAAAATCTTAGAGTCATTTTTGCATCTTCTCTATTACATTCTATACCAATCCATAAGCAAATCTTGGCTCTACCTTCAAAAAAACAGATTCAGACTAATTCTCACCAATTCTATCTCCACCACTCTTCCAGGAGAACTGCAATAGCTTAGTTTGCTACCATGTTTGCTTGGCCCCGTTTCACCTGCTCCCCACCAGGAGTCACAGCAGTCGTGTTAAGAATGTGATGAGCCTGGTGGCTCAGTCAGTTAAGCATCCAATTTCAGTTCAGGTCATGATCTTGCTGCCTTGGGTTCAAGCCTCGCATCCGGCTCTGTGCTGACAGCTCAGAACCTGGATCCTGCTTCAGATTCTGTGTTTCCCTCTCCCTCTCACACTCGGTCTCTCTCTCAAAAATAAATAAAACATTAAAAAAATTTAAAAAAGAAAAAAAAAAGAATGTAAGTTAGGTCCATAGTTTACAGGTCAGCCTCTGCTAACATTTGCAGGAACCAGGGCAAGAATTCAAATGAGGGTCCACATACCATATTTAATTTTTTTTTAAGTTTTAAATCAAAATAAAAAGTGTTTTTAAAATATTTTTTTCTAAAGAGGTTAGAGTGGAAGAGAGCCAAAGCACACGAGACTCTTAAAAACTGAGAACAAACTGAGGATTGATGGGGGGTGGGAGGGAGGGGAGGTTGGGTGATGGGTATTGAGGAGGGCAGCTTTTGACTGGGTGTTGTATGGAAACCAATTTGACAATAAACTTCATATATTGAAAAAATAAATAAATAAAAATAAATAAAATATTTTTTTCTGTTATCTACTTGATAAATCCATAAAATGGTGAGATCTAAAAATATATGTAAATCAGGGTGCCTGGGTGGCTCAGTGGTTGAGTGTCCTACTTCAGCTTAGGTCATGATCTCATGGTTCATAGGTTCCAGCCCCGCGTCAGGCTCTGTGCTGACAGCTCAGAGCCTAGAGCCTGCTTTAGATTCTATGTCTCCTTCTCTCTCTGCCCCTCCCCTGCTCACACTCTGTCTTTCTCTCTCAAAAATAAACATTAAAAAAAAATACATATATACATATATATATATATGTAAATCTATGGCCGTTAAAATGACTAAAAGTATAAATCTATGATTAAATGCCTAAAAATTGTCAAAATATCAAAGATTATTCAACTTAATTGTTATTATGAATATTTGGCTGTTTGGATGAATAAGAAGTAAATATGTGGATAAATTATGAATTATTATGTATTCACTCCATAAGTTTTTCTTGTCTCAACTTTAACAAAATTAATCATCATGTCATAATAATCTAGATTTTCACATCATTATGTTCTATTGATAGCAATAATCTAAAGTATTAAAAGGTAATTATATTGAAAGTATATAATATTTGAGTAAACTTTCATTAAAAAATTTAATTAATATAAATAAAAAGAACAAAACAGTTAAATTTTTGTTCGCAAAAATGCTGTTTTTATCCTGAAATATTCAAAATTATTTACTAAAATTAAAAGGTGTAAGGTTAATTATAGTAATTAATGTCAATATTTTAAATCATTTAAATGAAGCTGAAATCTATTTATTTTTTTGAAAAATTAATTAAATCTATCAAATATTATTATTAAAATGAAACCATTTGTAGATTTGGCTTGAAAGGTCATCTAGTCACCAGTATAAAGACTCAGAATCACTCTATGTTTCACGCTTTTCACCACTATATATAAAAATATAGATACAAATTTAAGAGTAATATGGATTTCTTACTAGTGCAAAATCTTCCTCAGCTACCCCATGCAACTGTGTTCATGAATAGTTTCAGAAGCATATTTTTGAATTTGAGGTGATGCAAGAAAAGAGATGTTTCACACAACTGGGAAATAATTTTGTACTTCATTATGCAAACGTTTTTGATATCTGAGAGGAAGAACTTATCAAATTAATTTGTCTTTTCTTTTACCTAAAGACTTCATCTAGTCAAATCCTTGCCACACTCCAAATTTGTGTCTATTTACAAAGTCAGCAGCAGTAAAGTTTCACTCAAAACTTTACAGCATTTGGATGCACTGTTGACCTTTTGTTTTGAGGACACAGGACAAGAGATGTGGGAAAGTGTTCCTCTGGGGCCTGAACAGTGTTAGCTGCAGGAGTGGATGTTTCAAGTTTGGGTTGCTGTGTGTTAACACTGAATGCTGATTCACAAGGAATGGAAGCCAGTGTGCTTGTTAATAAATTGATGCTTTCTGTGATTGTGGCACGTAGGATCTTTTAATGCTCTTGCCTGGGGATGAGGGCAATACCGCCTATAGGTCCCATATGATCTGGCTCCTGGTTATCTCCCCATCCTCTCTTGTCACTCTCGTCCGCTACCATGCCAATTCAATGGGATTTGAACTGCCTTCTTGCAGTTCCTTGATCACAACAGCCGTGTTGAACGCCTTCAAGGACTTGCTGTCTCCTCCCTCTGAAGTGTCCTTCTTCTAGATATTGATGCAACTCACTCCCTCCATATTCTGTTTCTGTTCAAATGTCATGTTATCGAGGAGGCCTCCCCCTGAATCCACTATCTAAAACAGTATTCTTAGCACTTTCTGTTCCCTTACCCTACTTTATTTTCCTCGTCCGACTACTAATCTGACATTAAATATATTACTTATTTCTTTAGTTCCTGCTTTTCCCAGTAGAATGTCCTACTTTTATTCACAAAATCCAGTATAGCACATTCTCAATAAATGCTTAGTTATATGGGAAGCACTCAGTAAGTCTTGATTTTTTTTGTGTGTGCTCTTCTTGTTTGTTTTTTTTATTTGTTTTGTTTTTGGTTTTTTGCTAGTGGTGGTGGGTTTGGTGGGGTGGGGGGGATTTTTGGCTTTTTGGCTTTGGCTGGGGAGAGATGTTCTCAGATGGGATTCCTTAATCACTGTAAGGAACAACTGGTTCTAGTTTCTCAGACTTGAAAACAGTAGGGATGCACCAGGTGTGGGTCTAACTTATTACCCCCAAACGAAAGAGAGAGAGAGAGAGAGAGAGAGAGAGAGAACATAGATGACTAATAATATCTCAAAATCATGAGAAGAGAGTAAATAACAAAAGCTATTACCTTTAAGAATAGGTGGCTTTTGCAAGTGATCCACACCTCCACGGGTTATCACTGTTGGATCTTGTTAACTGATTCCCTGCACTTTCCCCTCCTTAGCCACACCCTTTTCTCTTATAAGAAAATTGAGGTCGCCTTCCTTCTACATTCCTTTTTTCCTTTTCCTACCACTTACTGGAGCATCGAGCATATGCCAACCACTGTGCTTAGTGCTTGCCATGTTCTGCTTCATTTAACCTTTACATCTACCTATAAGCAGCTGCTATTGTTATCCAAATTTTACAGATGAGGAAGATGCCATTCAGAGAGAGAATAACTTCTTTCAAGGCTAGCAAGTATAAAGCCAGCTTTCTAAAACAGTTTTGTTTCTCCCTGAAGTCCATGCTCTTAACTACTATAACTTCTGCCTCCCCAAATTCACTTAGATTCTTCAATTCAACCAATATTCACCAGAACCTTCTAATGGAAGGATGAGGTAGTTGCTACGGAGACACAGGATAAGACATAGTCCATATACTTAGATCTAAAAGGAAAGGCAGGATTTTCACATGCCAAACCAAGAACAAAGACTACAGTATATGAGTTTTTGGAGACATGAGGGTATGGATAATAAGTGCTCTCGGAAGATGGGGCAGGGCGGGAGGGAAGAGAACATAACAGCAGACTTTAGTAAGGTGAAGAAGTTAAGAGGGGTGAACATTTGAACCTTACCCCAAAATATGGCAATACAGTAGCATACTCCTATGTGCAGAGATACATGTGAGGATGATGTTTTCACTTATTTGTGCATTTATTTACTGTGCAAGATTTACTGATGTCTTATCAGGTGCCTGGAAAACTGCTGGGTTCTTGGCAGAGTAAAATAAGTGCTTTGCAGGGGAAAGAGAACAGTGCTTGGCCAGTGAAGAGAACAGATCTGGGCTCAGTGAAACATGGGAGGCTGCCTTCCTGGCTCCAAAGATCCCATTAGAAAAAAAATGTGTTCAGCATTCTTTCAGCATACTACCCAGAGTATAAGAACATTGTGTCATCAGGAACCACTAAGTGTACCCTGGAGACCATCCATCCAGTACCAGGTCAGATTTCAGAGGTTCTTTTTTGGAACTGCCCTGGTGAGACAAACTACAGTAGTCAAAGGAGCAGGTCTGAATTTTGACCTCAAAACATGAGTTCTGTGTCTCTAGGTGAATAACTTAACCTTCTTGGAGCCTCCTTTTCCTCAATTATAAAATATAGAAGGTAATTCTCACTTCACAGCGTTGCAGTGAGGATTACATGACATAAGATCTATAAAAATGCTGGCACATAATTGGAGCCCCCAAACTTAATAGTTCCTTTCCCTTCTCCATTTTCCTTAGAAAATAGTTTCTTGCTTTCTGAGCAAGGAAGTGTAAGCAATTGTGGTCTGATTTTTTTCTGAAACTGTAAGTTTCTTGATTTCACCCACCCCTGCTAAGTGATTCCAACCATTTAACTTCCTTTGCAGAGTCTTACCCTCCCTGAGCTCTCTCCAACATACCCCTAGCCCCCAACCCACCCCACTTACCTTCATCTGTCTCCTAGATTCAAAGCTTCAGCTTCCCTACCCAGGGTTAGAATCTGCATCAAGTGTCTTAGGCCTATTTGAGCTCATGTAGCAAAATCATTATAAAGGGTGATCTCCTGCTTTCCCTTGTAATAATCAGGCTCCCTCATTGGGATAAATGACTTGGCCATCAGGTTTATAGTTTACCCATTTGGGAACTGGATTATTGCTTCATAAAACTGTGCTACATGGTACTATTATCATTTAATTATATTGCCTAAAGAAAAAAAATAAAGATTGCCTTTTTGAGCACTACTCTCCAGTACTATCCAAGTTTTGTGGGAGCTGACTCCTTCAGCACATTTCCTGCGCTCAAGTATCTTTACAGGTAAAAGGTCATTCTGTTTGGCATGCTCTTCTTTGCTGGGCACCTCTCCTCAAAAGAGTAGTTTGATCTCTTTTTTAACCTGTTATTTCAAATCCCCCAGAAAAATGTGCTAGACTTTATGGCAACATTTTCCTTCCCAAAAGCATTATGTGTCTCATGGTCCTATATATATATATATATATATATATATACACACACACACACTGAGTCCCAACACTCAGTGCTAGAACTGAACTTCCTTGTATGTTACATGATTTTTAAAAAAGCACCTATGGAAATTGTTTTTACTGGTAAAATGCCAGTAGTTCCCCCTTAAAGATGCATTCTTTTGGGTTAATTTATTTTGTTTATTACAATTCAATTGCAATGGAAGATGTCTTAGGAAGTGTGGAGTGGGTGGGAGTGCAAAAGAACCAAGATCTGCTTTTAGTTGATTACTGTGGAACCTGGTGGTATTCCCCAGCTCAATATCTCTCCACTATCAATGGATTTGAAGTTTTTGAAAAGCTGTTACCCTGGGAGGATTAATAGAGTTAGTTTCATTTCCATTTTAGTATTAATAAATTTATCATGTCTGATAGGATCTTTCAAGAGACAACGCAAGTAATGATGATGGGGAAGCAAAGATGAAATGCTTTATGCTCAGCTCCACAAATCCTGCCGTGGTTCGGTGCAACTGTGGGTTATACACCATGGAGCAGTAAGTAAAATGTGGACCCACGAACTGAGTAAAACTTTGGGGAAGAATGAAGTCAAGAAGGGTTTGAATACCTGGTCACTTCAAGGTGCTTGAAGGAAGAGGAGAGTTTGTATGGATCTAGGGAGAAAGAAGAATATTCCAGAAGAGGGAAATGATGTAAGGTGAAGTACTAAGAATAAACACGAGCTGTGTCCTGGATGGCTTCCTAACTGGTCTCTTGCCCTCAATCTGGTCTCCACACAGCAGTCATAGTAATCTTTCTAAAACACATATATGATCTTCTCTTGACCCTATTAAAATCCCTCGTCATCTTCTCATTGCACTCAGGAAAAAGTCCCAAATTTCTAGTACATGGACCAGGCCCTGTGCCTGGCACACCCCTCTCTCTAGCTTAATCTTGCACTGTTTTCTCCTCACTCTCTTCTCTCCACTCATAAATGCCAGAAAACAGAATAGCATCTTAATAATGGCTCTCTTGGGGTCATCAGCTTATGGGTAATTTCTGTATTTCTTTTTGCTTGTCTTTCAGTTTCTAAATTTTCTACAATGAACCAAGATTATGTTTTTAGTAATAATAGTATTTTTTTAAAGGGAATGGGAAGTGGCTTAGGAGGCAATTTTGCCAATAATACTGGAAGCTTTCACGAGGGCAAGTAGGATAAAGGCTAACAGAATACAGGAGACACAGAGCTGCAACAATGAAACTGCCTAGAAGTGACAGAAATCAGGGAAGTCCTGTGGGCAGAACACAAAGTAAGGCAAAACTAAAAGAAAGGTAACATATAACACCTATTCTTCAGAAGATCATCTGGAAACATAGGGGAGACACAGAGCAGTGGTTTGGGAGGGAGGCAGAGTTTAAGTCCTTTTTTTTTGTTGTTGTTGTTTTAATTTGATTTGAAGATTATTTTCCTCTTTAACTTCTTTAAATTTAAAAAATTTTAAGTGTATTTTTATTATTTTATTTTGAGAAAGAGAGAGAACACATGCATGCACCTGCTAGTCAGGGCAGGGGGCAGAGAGAGAGAGAAAGAGAGAGAGAATTCCAAGCAGGCTCAGCACTGTCAGTGACATCCTACTGACTGAGACATCCAAGAGTCCCTGATTTGAAGATTCTTAAATATGTCTGCCCGTTAAGTGAAGTGCTCACCAAGAGCACTCCCCGTCTCTGCCTATATCACATGTGGCTTCTCAGTTGTTGTTTAGGGGATGATCTTCAAAGGTTACAAAATATTTTAAACAAACTTTGTTTTCAACCAAATTTAGCCACGTTCCATTTATTAAATAAATAAATATCTATCTGTAAATGAAACTATCATAAAGATGAAGATGGTTGGGAAAGGTCCATCTATTATCAACAAATGACTCAAGTCTCACTATGTCCAGCCTGCTTTATTATTTGTTGTTTCTCTAATTCCTTTCAGCCTCCGGATCTCTATATTGATACTAATCCACAAAAGTGATTCCCAGTGACCTCTGGAGGCTTTTCAGTCCAGCTCACAGAGATTCTATGAGTTAGGGGCTGGATAAATACATATTTGCAAAGAGCATTCCCCACCGGCCTCAGGAGTTGGAAAGGGTTATTTAATTACATCACAAAGAGGCTAAAGAAATAGATGGTTGGTGTCTTCAAGCTACATGAAAACTCCAAGAGCTAGCTATTCCAAATCTTACATTTAGAGCAGGAAGCTGAAGCCATAGGGGGTTAGGATCTGTCCACTGTCCTCCACAAAATGACAGGTGAGCCAGGGTTTGAGAACACAGATATTCAATCTCTCAACCCAATGTTCTTTCTATCGGCCATCATTTTTCTGACAGTGCTCCTGACGAAAACAAACATCTCTCTCCTAACTCTCTAGAATTCCAGAGTTCCTGGAGAAATGGGCCTGATGGAGTTCTCTTTAGTATTATTATTATGGGGCACCTGGGTGGCTCAATTGGTTAAGCATCCACCTCTTGATGTGGGTTCAGGTTATGATCTTGCAGTTTGTGAGTTCAAGCCCCACATCAGGCTCTGCACTGACACTGACAGTGCAGAGCCTGCTTGGGATTCTCTCTCTCTCCCTCTCTCTCTGCTCTTCCCTCACCCCAATATAAATAAATAAACTTTAAAAAAATCTTAGAGGGGCGCCTGGGTGGCGCAGTCGGTTAATCGTCCGACTTCAGCCAGGTCACGATCTCGCGGTCCGTGAGTTCAAGCCCCGCGTCGGGCTCTGGGCTGATGGCTCGGAGCCTGGAGCCTGTTTCCGATTCTGTGTCTCCCTCTCTCTCTCTCTGCCCCTCCCCCGTTCATGCTCTGTCTCTCTCTGTCCCAAAAATAAATAAACGTTGAAAAAAAAAATTTAAATAAAAAAAAATAAAAAATAAAAAAAAATAAAATAAAATAAAAAAATAAAAAAATCTTAGAAAAAAAACCTGCCTTGGGACTGATAAACATGGCCACAAGCAGAATAAATTCCCAGCATTGTTAGAACCAGAGGCATCCCTTAGTGTTATCTGCCTATGTCCTATGTGATGTATATCAATGAGACCTCTACACTTAATGGACTAAAATGGAATTACACATTAATTAAATGTTTTTAACAGTCTATTGGGCAGCACAGCTACTTCCGTGGTTGGTTGGTTGGTTGGTTGGTTTGTCCAGACCCTCAGAGCCAGATCTCATGCTCAGGTACAAACAGCTGGTTGATGGATAGCTATCATGTCCATGTGCCCAAGTGTAGTAAGAAGAGTTTCCTCACTGCAAGTGGCAAAATCCTGCCTGAGGACCCTCCCTAGTTCCTTTCCTTGGCCCCCTACAACTGTTTCTAGGCCCCTCCATAGACCCTCTACATTTGGTCCTGCTTCTTAGGAGCTAGTCTTCTTAACCTCTAGCATCTTCTCTGATGACCAAATGACATCAAGAAGTCAGCACAGGCCATAAAACTGCACAACTAACTCCAAGGAAGCAACCCTGAGCTACAGAAGAGCAGAAGATTTGCACATCCTAAGAAGAATGTGATCTGATTTGGAGGGTAGGGGATGTGCCTTGGCTTTGTGCACCTTTTTCTTTTCAATTGGTCTTGTTATGACACAGCCCAGACATTCAGTCACCAAGAAGAGACAGCCTAAAAGTAATGTGATGAAACTGTTGTCTTTTAAAGGGTGAGCAAATGCATTTAACGATTAAGTTACCAAGGCTTTGATGAGAGAGCACCAGGACCTCAACGGGAATATGGTCCCAAAATCATAAGCAGGACTTCCAATAGGTTAGCCCCATCTCCTGCCACCTTCACCCTTTCTCCTCCATGAATTCAACCAATTCCAAAGCCCATAACCCATGGAATGGAGACTGTGGTTTGGATAAAAGAGTCTGAGCACTGGAAAGTTCAAAAGTCAACCTGGGTCAGTCAATTACAATAGACGTAAGTGGCATCAAGTCTCCTAAGCATAGTTAAATCTGACTTTGGAAGACCTGCCACCAGGTGCCAGCTCACAGTATATCAGGACAAATAATCAAAGATCTTTAGTCATGGGGATGGTGACCTCATACTCCAGATTTATCTGATTTCATGTAGTTCTATTATTTTCAGTAAGTCAGTTGATTCCTAAATTATATCTCATGTGTATGCAAACATGAACCAGAAACCAGAATAGTATAGTGATCAAGATAACAGATTTGTGAGTCAGAAAGACAAATGTCATTTATAAGCTTTGACTCTGATTAAGTCTCTTAACTTCTCTAAGCTTTATTTTCCTCATCTGTAGAGTAAGATATTCTTGATATTTACCTGACAGGATTGTGGGAAAATTAAAGGAGAAAAATCACATAAAAACTAAAAACAGTATTTACTCAATAAATATCAGGTATCATTATATAAGTAGACATGATTTTATTTTTAAACCTTTATGAGACCTTGATTAAAAATAAGTTCACCTGGGTGACCACCTGGGTGGCTCAGTTGGTTAAATGTCTGACTTCAGCTCAGGTCATGATCTCATGGTTCACGAGTTCGAATCCCGCATCGGGCTCTGTGCTGACAGCCCAGAGCTTGGAGCCTGCTTTAGATTCTGTGTCTCCCTCTTTCTCTGCCCCTCCCTTGTTCATGCTTGATATCTCTCTCTCTCTCTCAAAAATAAATAAAAACATTAAAATTTTTTAAAAATATAAATTCTCAAATCTAATAACACTTTGACCACAAGATCTAATTTTTGATTTGGAAACTAGTCATAGTAGATAGAGATAACTGGAAGAATCAACATGTAAAATGTAAATTAATCAACAATGCTTTTCTCTATTAAGTACATCATTTCTGTAGGACTCTAAATCTATCCATCAATTGCTTTTCCTCCTTATAAAAAATGCAATGCCATAGGGTTTAAAAACAAATCAACAAGGAAAGATAATAACTGAACACAGCTCAGGAGAACTTAACCCAGGTCTGGCTCTGCGATTAGCTGAATAACCTGTCCTTGACATACACTGTGAGATTTGGTGGCCTCTTATATAAGATAAGGTTTTGGGAATGTACCTGAAGGTACTTTCCAGCCCTAAGGTTCCAATGATCACTCTTTCAGTGATTCAATAAGATTCATAAATGGTAGTAAAGGGTTCTGACATCAGTGATTGACTTCTCCTCTTGGCTGTGCAGAAGGCTACAGGCCAGATGAAAAACAAATATCCAGACAAACATGGGATGGAGTAAAGCAGCACTGACAAACTCTGCAAGGCGTGCTATTCAATTACCAGGATGGCAGTGTCCTGGGCTGAGTCTATAAGGCAGTAGTTACCTCTGCAGCTAGTCCCTCTGTCCCCAGGAATGGGGCCTGAACATACCTATCAAGAAATTACCCATATCCCTCTGGCACATGGAGTGTTGGCAGCAAGGGAAATCCTGGCTCTAATCCAGGCCATGAGGCAAACCTCATCAATATGAGAGTAAGCCCTCAGCTTATCCCAACATCATTGTTCCTGGAAATAAAACTATCATCAAAATGTCTTCAAATGGAGTGCAGCCATGATGCAGTCCTTGAAAGTATGGCAAATAAATGTTTCTCCAGATGCAGTGCTCAACCATGAACCAATAGCAATTATCATTAGTTCATCACAACACCAAGAACCCATATGAAGCCTCAGAAGTCTTTTAAATATCAATGAATTGTATGTGCATCAAATTTAAAGCCTACTTGTCATAGCTAATACAATTTTAAATTGGATATAAAATAATATATATACAAACATGATATTAGCTATGCTTTTTTTAAGTTTTTTTATTTATTTTTAGAGAGAGATTGAGAACACAGCAGGGAGGAAGAGAGAGAGAGAGAGAGAGAGAGAGAGAATCCCAAGCAGGCTTCACACTATCAGCACAGAACCCCATGTGGGACTTGAACTCACAAACTGTGAGATCATGACCTGTGCCGAAATTGAGTCAGTTGCTTAACTTCCTGAGCCACCCAGGTGCCCCTAGCTATGCTTTTTAAAACATGATAAAATACTAAGATTATCTCTGGGTGGTAGAATTACAGGTCTTTTTTTTTTTCACTCTTATATTTTCCAAATATTCTGCAACTGACCTGTATTACTTTTATAGTCAGAAAAAAATAAGAGTTTAACAACAACAAAATCACCTTAACTGTTCTTTGACAATGTTTAAGAGAGACTACCAAGCTTGTCCATTCATTTGGGAGACTAATTTGAATGAATTGAATGCTACATTGAATTTGCTCCTTTGAAATGTCATTCCTATGACAGTTTAAATCAAAGAGTAGTGTAATATTGCCAGAAAAATAGAAAATCAGAAACCCTAAATCCTACTCCTAGTTCTGCTCTCTAACTAGCTTGAGATTGTGACCAAGTGACAGCTTCTCTGGGCCTCAGAGTATGGGACTAGAATCAAATCACCCATGTCCAAATCCTGCCTCTTCTGCCTTCTACCTGTGTGACCTAAGGCCAGCAACTTAATCTCCCTGAGCCTCAGTTGCCAATTCAGAAATTGGGAATAATAATTGTCACTGCTTCCCAGGACCATTGTAAAAATAAAATAAGAGAGTCTATGGAGGCCTTTAGCCTCATGCCAGGCACTCTGGAAGTGCTCAGGGAACACTAGCTGGAATCATTATTATTACCTTTCCTGTCCCAAAGCAGAAGGAAAGCAAACATGTTTTTGAGGGGGGCCTTCTGTGGGAGGAACCATGTCTCTGCTCTTCAGTGCTTTGCCAGAGGCCTAGCCAGTTCTTCCCCACAGAAGCCCAAACTCTCCACAATGACCAAGTTCTTTTTGCCTTCCCTTGACACTCATTTATTTCCCACTCTTCCTCCTAAGCAGCTTCTTAGATCACCAGGTTTCCCTGGGGGACAGGAAGGGGGTAAAAGAAAGCATGTGGTGCCTGCTGACATCCATAGAACATCAAGATGACCCCTCTTACCTTTAAAAGAAATGGTTTGCGTGTGTGGCCCAAGACAAAGGGAGTAATGTTGACTTTTACTTGTTAGACACTATCTCGGATCTCCTGGGTTTGTTTGATGAATTGTTTTGGGTAGATAAAATATCCCTGTTCCCACTCTCCCCGATTCTGCCACTGGGAGCAGATTAACAAAAAATGTGCTCTTCACATCGGAAAATGCAGCCCTACAAAAACAGTTCTTGAGGGAGAAAATTTTTTTTGTCTCTGCTGATAATGTTCCCACGCTTTGTGGACAGCCCATGCTGGCCTGAACTTGGGGTCACCTTCTCTCATTTGGAAGTGTCAGGAGGAACTTAGGGTTGAAGACCCTACACACAGTTTGCAGCTAATGCTTCAACGGATGGAAGACAGGCCCAGGAAATCCATGGGGAATGAAGACGACCAACCCCTACCCTCTGTGACTCATGAGCCTACAACAGAAAAGGAAGGACGAGAGTGACCTTTGGCTACAGGAAAAAAGAGCTTAGAGAAAACACAAATAACAGTTGCAAGAGGCTGTATAGCCCAGAGGTTAAATGCATCATGGGCTTTGAAGTCCAACAGGCTTCGGTCCCCATTCTTGACACTGCCCCATACTCAGGCAGGCAACTTCGCTGAAGCTTAGCCACACAGGGGAGAGGAAGATTGACCCCATAGGAGTTGTTGTGAGGCCTAAAGGAGTTGATGGAGACCAAGCACCTGGAGGGTGAAACTGGTGGCTTTATTAATAATATGTACATCTTTGATAGAGGTCTTTCTCTAGAATAGGAAGCATTTTCCCATGATAGCAGATAGGGTATAAACAGGGTCATGGAGAACCAACACAATGCTTGCACATGGTTTTCACTCTGTAATTGTAGCTGATATTATATTAAATTATAAAGGCTGGTGGTTATTGAGCAGTACTATGGACCAGGCACCATTCTAGGTGTTTACATGCATCCTCTTATTTGATTCTTAGAGAAATCATTATAATAACAAGTGTTACTATTATTACCCCCATTTTATAGAAAACCAAGACTTATAAAATTGCCCAAGGTCACTCAGATAGTAGCTGGTAGAGCTGAAATTACCTATGCACATACATGATCCATTTCATGCATCTTATTGGTTGTGGTCACTAAAGACTTTAACTCTTTTCTTTTCTTTTCTTTTCTTTTCTTTTCTTTTCTTTTCTTTTAATGTTTATTTATTTTTTGAGAGAGAGAGACAGAGCATGAGCAGGGGAGGTACAGAGGGAGAGGGAGACACAAATCTGAAGCAGGCTCCAGGCTCTTATCTGTCATGACAGCACTGAGCCTGATAAGGAGCTCGAACTCACGGACCACGAGATCATGACCTGGGCCAAAGTCAGGTTAAGTTAGCTTAGCCAACTGAGCCACCCAGGCACTCCAGACTTTAACTCTTCTCTATAGAAAGATGTTGGGGTGACCTTTTATCACATATTAGCCCTTCATCTATGACCAGACTCACATCCCACATTTGCACCACGTCTTAGGTTGGGACGCTGTTAGCAGTGGCTAGAAATTATACTGAAAAGTTTCTCCAGCCAAGCCCTCAAAACCTCTTAATCTGTACAAACATTTAATGGTACACCCCCAAAACCCTCACAGATCATCACTCAGTGCCCTCCCCCCCTTATAAAAGAGAAAACAAGGTCTGGAAAGGTGAAGTGACTACAACAAAGACATACAGCCAGCTCCTAGCCTAGCCAAGTCTGGAAGAATTCAGCTCTCCATTCTTTGCTACCATTTCATGCTCCATTACCTCTAATATCACAGTCTTCCTTGCAAATGAAATGTGGACTTTCACCAGGGTTAATGATAACAGTTGGTAGTCCACTTTCTATCCCTCGTTCCCAACACATGTGCCCATGTGACAATAGGGGAGTCTCCACCATAAATCTGACAAGCTGATACCTGCCACCATGCCAATGAGGATGCCCATTTGACAGTATCACAAATCTATCCTAAGTATAAGGCATCCCTCTCCTTCCTCTCACCCATTTCCTGCAGCCCACCCTTGTCTTCTTGCTGCCTTGTTGAGACCATGCTTAGCCAACATGCTAAAGCATAAGTCCATTGTGAACGTTTCTTTTCTCATCTACAAAGACTTTTGTTAATGGGTTCTAGGATGTAAGGAGCATGAAGATGATGAATGCTCACCCATTCATTTAGTAACTAAATAAATATTTATTGAGCACCTATTATGCAATAGGCATTGGACCTGAGTGCTGGAGTATAGTAAACAACCAGACGTGATCCCAGATCAGAACCTATAGCCCAGAGGGTGACACAAATATAAAATAGGCAACCACATCAACAAACAAAATGATAACATGCAATGAAGGACAACAAATAAGGTGCAGTGGAGAGAATAATAGAAGAAGCTCAGCTAGGAGCAAGGACTCAGGACAAGGCCTCTCTGAGGAGGCAATCTCTGAGTACATGCCCAGGGAATACTTGAGCTCTCCATGAGAACATCAGAGACTTCTCTCATAATTCTGTTCCTAGCCACCCTTCCAGGTTTTCAGCTTGTCTCAAATCATGTTTAATATTTTTTAATTGTAAAAATAAGATGTATTCATTGTAGAACATTTAAAAAATCAAAAAAAGATAAAAGAAGAAAAATTAAATTGTTCACAAACTCATACTTCCATTAGTGCTATATATATATATATATATACCATTATAAAAAAGAAACTTTCATTATATGGACATGGTAAAAAAAAATCCAAGGCATGAAAAAATGTCTAATAAAAACTAAGTTCTTCCACTCTATTCTTCCACTGTAGCCACTACCACCCCCAGTTTTATTCCCCAGAGTATCAGTTTTTGTGTGGACTTGAAATATATACATTTTTTACCTAAAGTGATATTATTCTATAGAACCTATTCTGCTTCCTTCTTTATTATTTAACAATATATCCTGAAGAAGCAAGTATATATAATTTTATTCTTTTTTAATAACTATTAATGCCTATTTTTACATAGCTGAGACCACATCGTATAATAATTTTGCATCCTGCTTTTTTCACTTAATGTTACATCATTAAAAATTCTTACTTCATTTCAAATTATTTGTAAAAATTAAAAAAAAACATTTTAATGACGGCAAAACATTCTACTATATGAGTAAACCATAATTTACATAAACATTACCTAATTATGCATGAAGCTGCTGCTGTTTTTTTCTACTTATAGAATCTTGCATTCATTTCTATAAAAATTTATTGAGATGTCTTATGAACCCAGCATTGTTCTCTAGTCTACTACAATATACCAAAGATGGATATGATATGCATATTAAAATCCTTAAGAATACAAAGAATATGCACTGTGCTGTATACAACAGCTCTCTAGATGGTCCCATCTGCCAGCAGCCTAAGTCAGCTCTGCTATAGGCAGCAAGACTAATGCCTGTTTCTTGCTATTTTTGCTCTCTGACTTACTCCTCTCACCACTGACCTTTGCTTACCAAGAATAATAAAATAGAGTCAAGGGCTCAGAAAAGGAGGCAAAGGAGACCCCTTTGCCAGTTTACATTCTAGACCTCAATCTTCTTCTGCTTTAGGCAAAACATGTCCCCCATGTGGCCCAAAGGATTCTACATAAGGTATGAGGCTAAGCTCAAGATGGTAATAAAATGTCCCTTTAAATGGCTTTGTTATGGGCATACATCTTTTAAGAATTTTGCTGAGGAATGGCTGAGACCAGACAGAATTTGGATGCCTACAATACCTCCACTAGACAGTTCCCTATCCATTTGCACATAATTACCGGCTCAGTGTATATGACCACGGGTCCTGGAGCCAGAGGGCAACTACTTACTAGGCTAGTAATTTGACCTTTCTGCAGCTCCAATGACCTCATCTTTAAAATGGTGATAATAGGGGCACCTGGTAGCTCAGTCAGTTGAGCATCCAATTCTTGATTTTGGCTCAGGTGATGATCTCACAGTTTGTGGACTCAAGCCCCACATTGGGCTCTGTGCTGTCAGTGTGGAGCCTGCTTGGGATTTTCTCCCCCACCCCCCACCCCTCCCCTGCTCTCTCTCTCTCACTCTCTCTCAAAGATAAATGAATAAATGTAAAATTTTTTTAATGAAATAAGTAAAATGGTGATCATAGTAGAGCCTACATTGTTGTATTAATGTGAGAATTTCATGAGTTGATTTCAGGTAAGTAATTTAGAACTATGCCTGAGATACCATAAGCACTTAATAAACGTTTATCATTAGAGTTTGTAATAGGTGAAAAAAGAAGTTGAGTGCTTAAGTTTAAAGAAAAAAAAAAAAACACCTAGGGGCGCCTGGGTGGCTCAATCAGTTAAGCATCCGACTTTGGTTCAGGTCATGATCTTACGGTTCTTGAGTTCGAGCCCCACGTTGGGCTCTGTGCTGACAGCTCAGAACCTGGAGCCTGCTTGGGACACTGTGTCTCCCTGCCTCTCTGCCCCTCCCCGAGTCACGCATGTGCGCCCGTGTGTGTGTGTGTGTGTGTGTGTGTGTGTGTGTGTGTGTGCGCGCGCGCGCGCGCGCTCTCTCTCAAAAATATATCAACATTTAAAAAAAAAAAAACTTATTAGGGGCACCTGGGTGGCTCAGGCGGTGAAGCGTCTGACCGGTTCAGGTCATGATTTCATGGTGTGTGAGTTTGAGCCCTGCATCAGGCTCTGTGCTGACAGATCAGCCTGGAGCCTATTTTGAATTCTGTGTCTCCCTCTCTCTCTGCCCCTCCTCCACTTGTGCTGTCTCTCTTGCTCTCAAAAATAAATAAAACATTAAAAATTTTTTTTAAACTCATTAAATTCCAACAGCATTACAGAAGAAGTCCAAAAGGAATGAAATACTTTACAAAATCAACTGTAAATATTTAACATTCCTCAACATATATTTAAGTATGGGACTAGGGGGAACATGGTCAGAATAAAGTAGTAAACGCTGCTTAATGTGTTGAATTGTTAAGATCAAGGACTAGATCAAACCATATGAACTTCTTTTCAGCCATCACATGGACTTATGATAGAGGAGATAGTATGTATCATTTCAACCATCCAATCATCTAATCATTTCAATTATCCGATCTTATTTTTAACTCCTCTAGGGAAGAATTAGAGTATAAATTTCTCTAAAACGCATTCCAAGCAGAAGGAATCATATTAGACAAGCATAAAACCATGGAAGTATACTGTGTGCCCAAAGGAGGACAAATGGCTCACTGGAGACAATATTAGAGCATTTTGTGTGGTTGAAGCCAGAATCTAAAAGAAGGAGATGATCCTAGAAAGACTGGAATTGGGTCAAAATATTCAAGGCCTCTAAGGCCACAAAGAAGTGATTGCATTTTTCCAACAAATGTAAGAAAAAAGGTAACTCTTCCTATTTTCATTTTAAATAGTATATATGGCCATATAGAGAATGTATCAAATGGCAGAAAAATTAGAGGCAAAAAGGCTACCTTAAGGTTGCTAAGAATCTAGGTCAGAGATGATAAAAAATATGATGTCAGATGATAGAAAAGTCAAAAGGGAGAGAAGAAGACATCAAAAGACATTTCAGGGGAGCCTGAGTGGCTCAGTTGGTTGAACGTCTGACTCTTGATTTCAGTTGAGGTCATGATCCCCAGGTCATGGGATCAAGCCCCCTGTTGGGCCCCGTGCTAAGCCTGGAGCCTGCTTGGGATTCTTTCTCTCTTTCCCTCTACCCCTCTGCCCTCTCCCCCACTTGTGGTCTCTCTTTCTCTCTAAAATAAAAATAAATAAAAATAAAAAGACATTTAAGAGAAGCAAAGGGTTTTAGTGACTGTTTAATGTCACAGGCAAAAGGGAAAGAGAGAAGAGTTAAAGTTGTTCCAAATCATCATGTCAGAAAGATAAGTGATTAGAGAACAACACAGTGAAGTGTTGGTGGTTAGGAAGCATTCATCGTGAGTGGGAGTATAAAGAGGGTCACATTCTGGTGGTGTTGAGCAGAATCCCCGGGCATTTAAATCACTGGTTTCCCCTGGGATCAGGAGACACCTGACGTGGAGAGAGTTGTTGAAACAAGAGATTGAGGATGTGCGAGAAACAATCTTTACGCATTTGACTATTGTGCCAAGTGGTCCTGCCAATAAGAATCTCCCTTCATTGCCTTCCAATGTGGTGACATCCTCCCAAACACTCCACAGCCTCTTTTTGCTTCCTACCAAAAATGATGTGTCATTCCTCTGTAACTCCATGGTACCCAGCATGTATCACCACACAATATCATAATTATCAGTTCCTCTACCTATTTTCCTCTAGACTATGAACTTCTTATTGGCAAGAAATATGTCCTATTTATCTCCATAATATTTATACCTAGCACCATGTCCAGCACACAAGCTATAATCAGAATTCTATAAGGCAGAATCCCCTCATTGCCTCATACACAAAAATAATCATATGCAGTTGCATTTGTCCCTCACAGATAGCTGCAGTGGTAATATTCTTTGACCTGTTGAAATTGATAGAAGGAGGTGTATAGTCTGACAAATTTTAATCAAGAAACTCAGATGTTGTCTGCTGCACTCTAAATGCACTATAGACCCATCTGCCTTTTCTTATATTCCTGCTACAACCATTTTGTTATCTCTATTTCTGGAGTCCCACAATAAATTTTTTTTTTAATCTTTACCATACCAGTACCCAGAAACATAGCAGCAAAGAAAGTAAAGACCAAATTCAAAATGAAAAGCTGATGACAAGCAATATATTTTTCTGTTTTAATTATTTTATTTATAAACCTGTTAGAGATCTGAATGGATTGTAAAGAGTATACCAGGATTTCAAGATTTAATTTGGGTTTTACAAGCAGTGAAAGCAAATGAGGCATTCATCTCAAAGCAATTTCTCAACTGGAATTATTATACTCGGTGCATTGACAAGGAAACCAAGACATAGAATAAAGAAATAAACAGTCCAAAGTCACAGGCAGAAACTGGGGACAATAAGAAATGAAATAGAATTCCTGATTCTGAGCACAGACCGGTGGCTCTTAACCTTAAGTAGGCAGAAAAATCACCTGGTACACTTGTTTTAAATGCAGATCCCTAGGCCCCAGCCCAGACCTGGTGAGTCACACTCAGAAAGCTACACTTTTCCAGGCTTCCCCAGTAGTTCTTATGAACACTTAAACTTGAGTGCCACTGATCCAATGGTTAGGGGTCAGAAGCCACACGTGGGAAGCTACTACACTTGACTCTTCAAATGGTTCTGCTCTATTTGGCTTAATCAGAAAGCCACACTGGCAAGAGTCTAAAGGAAGTCAGCAAGAAGGCATTATGGGAGGCTCCTCCCAAAAAGCCCTTTGGATCCCTACCACATTCTGTCTTACCAAGCCAAGCCTGACAAACAAGAACCAGCCCCCCCCCACCCCACACACACACATACCCACTTCCACTCCCCAACGCCACTGTGTAAACACGGAAACTTTCTCTTCAGTGCTGCTTCTGAAGAACTACTGGAACGGGACAGCTCCCCTTTCCCAATCCTTCCTGCAAGGTTTTTTGGTTCTTTTTTTTTTTTTTTTTTTTTTTTTTTTTTGTTCTCTGTACAATTAATTAGCTAATAATTTTTGCTTCTGATCCATTCCTCATTAAAAAGCTGAATCCCCAAGTTGGAGCTGTCGGAACAAAGGTGGGAGAATTTATGTCTTAATTTTGGTTCATTATGGCAGGAAGCCTCTTGCTCCCATCACTCTCTCTCCTCAGCCCCTCCTCTCCCAAGCTCTGAAGGCTCTGTGACCCTAAATGCCTCTCGCGCAGCAGCCGCCATGGAGGCACTGTCTCTGCCCTTTATCTTCCGCCGCCTCATTAAGAGAAATGAACCTGAGTCTGAGAAAGACGACACAGGGGAAATAAAAATGTAATCCCTTGGTGCCACCTATAATGAATTGTTATGAAAACCATGAAAATATCTGTCTGCGGATATTGTTCTTTGATTTGAAGTCAGTGTTGTAAGCGGTAATTTTTGTCATTAAAGCTGTTAATCTGCTCAGCGCTCCTCATAAGTTTTTATGAAGAAAAACAGCCCTGCTGCCTCCCTGCTCATCGCAGGGTACTTTGGAGGCCAACACACATGCAGAGCACTGTGGAATAATTAGCTTTAATTATGGCTGATACTGCTGTCTGTTGAAAGTGGAGGGACTTCATGCTGCTAGTCCTGGGGATGCGGCCTGCCTGGCCTTCGCAAGGCTGGAGGAGAAAGGCCTCCAGCTTTGAATCTGGGCTCCCAACTGCAGCCAACATTGTGCACCACACCCCAGGGCAGATGCCCTCTAGACACCACATGCTCACACTCAAGCATGAACACACATATCTATGTACACACACACCCATATACATACATACACGTACATACACACAGCCCTCACAACATACGTACACTGGCAACTTCATCTCTCTCTCATCCCCAGTCCTCATGCCCAAAGTCAACCACCACAAACACCAATACCATCCACGATCCACATACACTTCTAATCACAACTTACGTATACCAAGTCATGACAAGATATGCGCCAACTAAGGCACCACAAAAACTTAGCATATCCAACCAGCTACACCAACATAAACATTCAGCTATATCACAGGCATATGCCCAAGCCCTCAGCCACAACCTACGCCAACCAGAACACGCATTCACCCTCCATGACATATGTACCTTGATGTATAAAGCAACCCAAATCAGACACACACCCAACTATGAAACACATACCAGTGCCTTAGCTCTAAGAGACAGCCAGATCAATCTCCCATATTATGTGAAAAGCCTAGTAATAAGCTGTGGAGGAATAAGTGTTCTTGATCTCAAAGAACTCACTATATGATCAGAAATAAGAATCTAGACCACAAGCAACTGGCAATTCATTTAGCATCTATTAATGCACAGAGCATTGATTGTGTGTCAAGCACAGACCTAGGCACTATGGGGATTTCACCAGTAAATAAGACACAGTCTGTGCCTTAACAAGCTTGTGGTAGGCACTGACTGCCTTTCAAGAAAGAATTTGTCCCCCCTGCTGGGAGTGCTATGTGCAGAGATCCTTTAGCTGCCCCCACTCAGGGAAATACAGCAACTGCAGAGAGCTGACTTGCCCAAGACCACTCCCTGCCCAAGGTGGCCACAGCCAGTGACTGATAACCATAGGAGTGTAAAAGCGTGGCTTTTTTAGTCAATGCCAAGCAACTCTGGCTGGTCATAGCTCCCCTCGCCAGTGGAGGTTCTAGTAACGTCTACCTACATCTCAGGTCTGTTTCTCCCTCAGCCCACTCTTTCATCTCCCTTTTACAGTGGTTAGTCCAAAGGGCGATCCCTAACAAACATCTTACCTTACTCAAGCCTACCTCAAAATCTGCTTCCCAGGGAACAGAGCCTGTGGCAGAGCTAAAGTCAACACCATCAGGGCTATGTATTAAGTAAGAGCATCAGAATGTAAGTGCTAAGGGGACTCTTTGGAAAGAGGGAGGAATTAAGCAGTAAGAGAAGGATTTCTGGAGAAGGTGAGATTTAAACTTGATCTGGGGGGTGCCTGGGTAGCTCAGTCAGTTAAGCATCCAACTCTTGATTTCACCTCAGGTCAGGATTTCAGGGTTGTGAGATCGAGGCCCGTGTCAGGCTTCACACTGAGTATGGAGCCTGCTTAAGATTCTCTCTCTTACAGGGTGCCTGGGTGGCTCAGCTGGTTGAGCATCTGCCCTGGGCTCAGGTCGTGTTCTCACGGCTCCCGAGTTCAAGCCCCGCATCAGACTCTGCTGTCAGCGCAGAGCCTGCTTCGGATCCTCTGTCCCCATCTCTCTCTGCACCTCCCCGACTAGCTCTCTCGCGCACTCTTTCTCTTTCTCTCTGTCAAAAATAAATGAACGTAAAAAGTATTCTCTCTCTTCCTCTCTCTCTGCCCTCCCTTACTCGTGTGTGTGTGTGTGCATATATGTGCACGTGTGTTCACACAGGAGCACTTGCACACACCTGGAATGATACTTAGCATTACATAGCTGGGGAAACAGAGCTTTTTAGAGAGAAGCAACTTGGGCAAAGGCAAAGGAGCAGGAAGTACAAAGTGTGTTCTTACCTCACGGAAATGGTAAGATATAAGAATGAAACCAGACTGTGGGTGAGCTTGAATTGAAATTTTTTTCAGGAATTGCATTTCACCTGTTAGCCCAACTGAACTCAGTGCTTGGCACGGCAGATTAATCACAAAGGTTATGTGCCCCAAAAGTACATCTAGCATGGTTACTATTATAATCACAGAGTGGGGGGACATTATAAACTGAGGAATATTTAAACACGTAGAGAGCAGGTTATGGTCATATCCAAAAAGGCTGGCAACCACGGCCATATTAGAGTTCTCTCCCTGTGCTCCTCCAAGTCATCCATCCAACCATTTTTCCATGTCTATTGGCAACATACTATGGATGAGTCACATTCCAAATAACTTCCCTCATTGAGCTTAACTGCTAGTTGTGAAGACAAATAGTAAACTGAGAAATGTGCAAACATATAGAAATAATTTTGTTTCAGTTGGGATAGTAATGTGAACACAGTGTGTAATGTGAACCAGTCAGAAGATTCAAACTGACCTAAACTGGGTTAGGGTAGCAGTCAAAGAAGTTTTCCTTAAAAAATTAAAATTTTAAATCGTGGGACCATTTTAGTACTGCAAAGGTGAATAAGACCTGTCTTCTGAGAAAATGGAAGGGGCAGAGATGCAAAACTGTAGGACTGAAGACATTTTACCTATTTCTCAACTTTTTCATAGGAAAGCACCTACATGGAAAAGTAACTAATTTCATTTGCTTTGTTGTTATGACAAGAGGTAGGGGGGTGGTTACAGATGAATTACATATATAAGTGTGTGTGCAGTTTATTTATCCTTCCTCAAGAATATATTCTAGGAAGTGAAGGCTTGAGCTGGATTCCTAATACCAGGTTGACCAAGGTTCATATTCTACTTACATCCTGGGGTGATGCTGGAGTAACACTGCAACATCAGAAGTAAGAGCTGGAGTTCTGCTGCCATTTCCGGAGTCTGGCCACACCAACTCCAGCAGTATGCCTCCTGTTACCAGGGACTTTGCATGGATGAAGCATTTGTCCCAGCAGACTGAATTTAGAGACATTTGAAGTTCTCCCTTTGTTCCATTTCAACAGTACTCAAAAATATATAGCTTTGGGACTGCTTTGAACTAATTTCCTAGGGAGTTTTAAAAAGAAAAAAGACCTTTTCTTTGACTCTCACTCAATTAAAAAATAACATTTGGGTTTGGTTTGAGAGTTCAAAAAAATTAGTCCTCATTTTTGTCAGTGATTCATTTAATCAGTTTAGTTCCAGTTCCTACAGTTGGCCTAACTTTGAAAAATCTATACAGTGAGGCATTGTGGCTGCTTAAGATTGACCCAAACTTTCCAACAACTCCCTCCTAGGCCTTGGCTTATGGGTCCAGGAGGAATGGGATGATGGCCCTAGTCTGAATAAATGAGAATAGTGACTTCTATTAAAGGGAACAAACAAATCAAACTATGAACACTTGCTAAGCTAGAAATCAAGGGAAACTTTCTTAACATGGTATTTAAAATATATATCAGATAGTAACAGTAAACTTATGTAATGATGAAAGACTAAGGATACCTGTATTAAAATTAGGAATAAGCAAAGATGCCAATACCACTGAGATTTGTTCTGGAGGTCTTAGCCAATGCAGTAGGACAAGAAAAAGAAATATGAAATAAATATTAAAAAGGAAAAGACAAAATTATTGTTTGTAATAATAATTATCTTCCTAGAAAATCCAAATAAATTAATTGAAAAACCATTTAAGCTAATAAGGAAGTTCAACATGGAGTAAGATAAAATATAAATAAACAAAAATTAATAGCTTTACTGTATGTCAGCAAAAATCCATTAGAATATTTCATGTTAAAGAAAGATCCCATTTACATAGAAATTAAAAAGGTAAAATTCCTATGAATCACTTAACAAAAAAAAATCAAGACCAATATCTTTGTAATCTTTTAAATAAACCCAGGTATGATTGAAAAGCATCAAGCAATCTGAAGCTCAAACACATAATGCTATAAAGGGCTTGTAGATCTGAACTCCTTTCTGTCATTAACTTTTATTCTTGGCGAATTCTTTACATGGAAATAATGATTTTGCTTCACTAACAACCAACCATTTCTGGGTTATGGAGATCAACAGAATGTAGTTTTAACTTTTGCCTCTGAAAGCCAATCAAAGGATATGGTTCTCAGATTGCTGTAGCTCTGACCAACAGCACAGCCACCTAACTATTCAAAAACATTGCACTTATCTGAGAAGCTTGGAGATAAATACCATAGAATTAGAATTTATTAATGAGAGTTTATATATAATATAAACACATTAAGTAGTTGTTAAATGAATAATTCTTACTAATGTCCAAAATTGTCACATCTTTATTATAACAATAAAGTTACTTAATTCTACACAGCACCTTCACGTGCAATATTTTACTTCATCCACACAAAACTCTATAAGGTAAGTTGTGCAAGTGTGATTTTTAAACCAGTATGTAGGAAGCATATATCCTGTTTCATGGCATATACAAGCAGTGTGCAAAACATTTTATACACAATAACTTATTCAATGATGTCTTATGACATCATTCTGAGACTGGTGTTGTATTGATGCTTATTTTATGGCTAAGAAAACTGAGGCTCAGATAGGTTAAAATCTAATACAGAGACAATAAATGGCAGAACTATGATGAGCCTAGTTAATTCTGACCTCAAAATTTCACTCTAAACCCTTAGAGTATACCTCCTCTGATGGTGGCAGTTTTATTGTGATTCATCACAATCTCCAGCAGCAGCAGCATTATTACCTATTGGATTACTTTGCTCAGGCCTCCATAACATAATAAAACAGAATTAAAATACAGAAATTTAGGGGCACCTGGGTGGTTCAGTCAGATAAGTGTTCGACTCTTGATTTTGGCTCAGACCCAGATTTCATGGTTCATGAGATTGAGCCCAGTGTCAGGCTCTGCACTGGGAGCCCTCTCTCTCCCACAAAATAGATAAACTTTTTCTAAAAATTACAAAAATGTACTTTCTCACAGTTCTGGAGGCTTGAAGTCCAAGATCAAAGTGCCAGCAGGCACTTAGTTTCTGGTGAGGCCTCTCTCCTTGGTTTGCAGGCAGCTGCCTTCTGCAATTTTAAATGATACATGTAAAATTCCTCACCTGGCCTTTCCTCTGTGCATGCACATCCCCGTACCTCTTCCTTGTCTTATAAGAACACCAGTTATATTGGAGAAAATCTCAACCTTATGACCTCATTTAACCTTAATTACCTCCTTAAAGGCTCTATCTCCAAATAAGATCATAGAGATTCAATCTACAAATTTCAGTCCATAACAGCTATACTTAAAGATAAGAAAACTGAGGTTCAGGGAAGTTAACGGACTTGCTAAGGGCACACAGCTATAAAGTAAAAGAACTTAGGCTCAGACCTAGATGCATCCAAGTTTAAATCCCATGTTCTTTCCACTTCCCCACAGTAATTATTCACACTGTGGGAAGGGAAGTGCTATGTAAACAATGTAAATGAACAGATAATACAAAACTCATTCTCATTCAGCTTTGGAATACTCAGTTTACATTTTCAAACCCCATTTTGTCTTCATCATTATTTCTAAACTGCTACTAAAATGAGTTTGCATTGCCTCATGGTGCCCTCCCCACTATTCCCAACCTGAGAACAAAGAGAAGTAGCCCAAAACCAAATTGACATGCATTGCAAAGACAGCAGGACATTAAAAATCTACCATAGCTAACCACACACATATAAACCAGAACTGACTGTATGTACTTTGATATACTTAGAGAAAAAGGGCTATATAAATTCAAATTGCTCTCCTACCTAGATATCTAATTCAACTTCACAGGGTCCTAGGATGCAGGTACAGTATTATTTTCCAGTTACATTCATTCATTTATTTATTCAAATAGCATTTACTGAGCAGTGTCCACCAATTAGTCAATCCCAAATGAACTCATTTAGTCAAAGGATGACAGTTGCTATTCTCAATTTCCCACAGACACAGACTCTAAAGAAATTTTTGTTGGAATCTCCCCTCAGTGTCTCTACCCATATCCTTCCACTCCGAACCCCTACACCCAAAATAATGTAATTTATCTCTGGAAATGACAATGAGGTCTTGTAACTGTGTTTTATATAGATAGAAAAACTCAGAGGGATGAAGTTCAATGTCATACTACCTATAAGTACAGTGTCAGGATTAGAATCCAAAACAGCCTGATACCAGAGTCTACACTTGTATCCACTATGCTATATTTCTTGATATGCTATATTTTTAATTAGTTTATCAACATAAGAACAGAAGGAAAATTTAGGCTTGCAAAAGAAATTCTGAAGTTAGAAAAGTAAGGCCTAAGAAGTCAAGGGATTTATCCAAAGCCACCCATGAAGAAGGAGACAAATAGTGCTCAGAACATGGATGTCCTTCCATCCTTACCATGTGATTCCATTTTCATAGCATCCAAGGGATCTGGTGCCCCCATAATTCTGGGACCATGTTCTGGAAGGTAAGAGGAACACTAGCTCATGCCTACTATCCATTGTTCACCTGAGCTAGACATCCCATCCATGAGTCAAAGTAAGCAGAGGGAGGGCATGCATATCTGGCATAGCCTCATTATAGACAACTTCCCCTGTTTCCAGAAGACTGTGAATAAAAAATAAATTTAATAGATGAATTTTTGTATAATATGTACTATGTAACTAGTATGGTCAGGATAGGCTTCATCAAAAAGGCTACATTTGAGCAAAGACTTAAAGGAGCTCGCTATGCTGCTGTCTGAAGAATCGGCATTCCAGACAGAGGGAGGCTCCATGGCAGGTAGACATAGAGAGATGTGTTAGAAGGGTACCACACTAACCCAAGCTAGAGATGATAGTGGCTAGAGTAGCAGCAGTAGAGATGAGAAGGGGTTAAATTCTGGATGAATTTTGAAAGCCAAGTCCATAGTGTTTCCTGCAGCTTTGTTGTGGGATGTGAGAGACAAAGTATTTGAGCATGTCTCCCCACTTTGTGCTTGATCATATGGAAGGATGAAATGCTATCAGCTGAGAAGGGAAAATTTGTGGATAAGGCAGGTTTGGGACAGAGGTGAAAAGGAAGACCAGGAATTCAGTTTCGGACAAGTTGAATTTGAAATGTCTATCCAGTATGCAAGTGAAGAAGCTCAGTGTGCTGCAGAATGTATGAGTCTGAGGTTCAGGAAAGAAGTCTGACTGAATATATAAACTGGAAAGTCACCAGTATATAGATGGCATGTAAATCCAAGTGACCAGCCAAACTCCCCAAAAGAATGAATGTAGATAGAAAAAAGAGGAAGACTAGGGAATGGCCACAAAGCACTCCAATATTTAGATGTCAGGAAGAAGAGAAACTAGGAAAGGACATTTGGAAGAACCAACCAGTGAGGTAGGAGGAAAGGCAAGCAAATGTGTGATGTTCCAGAAGCCAAAGGAAGAAAGCATTAAGGAGCAAGTATTCAGCTGGATCAAAAGCTGCTGATAGGTCACATAACATGAGTTCTGAAAAACAACCACTAAATTAAGCAGTATGGAAATCACTTGGTAACCTTAACAGAAACTATTTTGATGAGGGATATAGGAGCAAAAGGTTGAGTGGGGTGAGTTTAAGAGAGAAAAGGAAGGAAGAAAATTAAGACAGCACAGGAGAGAAAAATAAATGGAGTCACAATTAGCATAAAAGGCAGAATCAAGAGAAGATGTGAAAACTAACCACATATTTAAATGTTCATGGAATGACCTCCTATAGAGATTGAGGCTGTAGGAGAGAAAGGGGAGAATTGTGAAAATAATGTCCCTAAGTGGCAGGATGTCAGAACTTAGGGTACAATTAAAAGAATTTAGCTTTAGATACATGAGTAATTCTTATTACAACAGGCTCAAAACTGTATATGGGTGCAGATACTGGTAGATAGGGTAACAGATAGGTGCTTGAGAGAGGGGCTGTCAATAAAGACTAGTGAAGGAGGCAGAGCCAGACCATGAAGGATCATATAAATTGCCATAAGTGGTCCAGACTTCATTCTGAGTGCAATACACAGCTACATTAAATTTTTAGGCAGATTTTCACATCGTAAAATTTATTCACAGAAATATGTAGAATAGACTTTGAGGTGCACAAGGGTACCTAAAGGAAAGGAGACCAGTTAGGAAGATGTTGAAGTTGTCTACATAATAGAAGAAGATGAGTTAACATAAATAATGGCACTAGGAATAAGAAGAAGTTGACCAATTTGAAATTTTTGAAGCAGTGGACCCCAAAGGACCTGATAATCAATTGAATATGGTGGGAGAGGGGTGGGAGCAAAAAATAACCTCAGTTTCCTGGCTCAGATAACTAGAAGGATAGGCATGCCATTCACTGAGCTAAGGAACTTAAGAGGACAAACAGGATTGGGGCAGAAGATGATAGTTGGTTCCTGGACCTCGATAGAGTTCTCACAGTAAGGATGTCTCCAAGGTTATGGTTTATGTAGAGCAGGAGCTAAAGAAAGAACTCTGAACTGGAACTAAAGACCCGGGAGTCATTCCAAACAGTTACTGCTGAAACATGGGCAGGGTCGAAGGAATTCATTGATATGTAATAGTGCTATCTGCTCCTACAGTCAATGGTCCAGACCATTCTGCTTTCCCAGGACTCCTTCCTTTGACTTTAGTTGTTCCCATGATTCTACAGAACTTACTTTAAATCTACCTTTATTTTACATTTACTCTATCTGTATAAAGGCATGAAAGTAGCTAGACCTACAGAATAAAATAATGGACCTTTGACACAGCAACTCAGAGACATTTTCTATTTTCAATTTTATGGATAAATTCTTGTTAAGGTTTTAGATAAAATGATGCTATTATAAAATGCATTTTAGTTTTTAACTGTAAACAACTTTATCATGTGCTACTGTAAATGATATAAGCATTGTCTGTCTCCATCTACAAGATTAGCAAAAAGCTAATTATCTAAAGCAGTGTTTCCTAAAATGTGGACACATATCCCTCCCTATACCTTGAAGATGCTTTTAGGTGGTACGGGAAGTGATTTTAGATGGTACATGAACATGGCCCTATGATATGTCATGGTGTTGGCCTGTTTTTGTTGATTTTGAAGGGAGTTCTCTGTGCCTCTTGGACTTGGATGCCTGTTTCCTTTGCCAGATTAGGGAAGTTCTCAGCTATAATTTTTTCAAATAAATCTGCTGCTTTCTCTCACTCTTCTTCTTCTGGAACTCCTATGATATGGATATCATCTCATTTCATGGAATCACTTAGCTCTGTAATTCTGCCCTCATGGTCTAGTAATTTCCTTTTGCTCTTTTTTTCAGCTTCATAAATTTCCATAATTTTATCTTCTATCTCACCTATTCTCTCCTCTGCTTCTTCCATCCTTGCCGTCACTGTATCTAGTTTATTTTGCAACTCATTTACAACATTTCTTCTTTCATCGTGACTATTTCTTAGGTCTTTGATCTCTGCAGCAATAGATTCTCTGCTTAGCCTTCTATGCTTTTTTCAAGCCCAGCTATTAGTCTTATGTTATTTTAAATTCTTGTTCAAATATATTGTTTATATCTGTTTTGAGCAATTCTCTGGCTGTCATTTCTTCCTGGATTTTCTTTTGAGAAGAATTCTTCCGTTTCATCATTTTGGTTAGGTTTCTGTCTTTTATGTGTTTTAAAACTTGTTATGTGTCCTGAACTTGAGAGTACTACCATATTAATACGAAGTCATACACAGGTCCAGGGCCTGGAACTTTAGAAGGTGTTTTTGGACTGCTGCATGCACTCTGCTGTTGCATTTTGGCTGCTCTATCCCACTGGTCAGTCCTCTACAAAGCTCCTCCTTGTTTGTAGTGGTGGAGTGTTTGGACCTTCCAACAGGTGTGCTTTGATTTGTTCATTGAAAAAAGGAAGGAAAAAAGGAAGGTGGGGAGCCTGATCCCATACAAAGAGAAAAATGAAAGGGGCAAAAAAAAAAAAAGACCAATCAGAGAATCAAAAAGACTATAAGTCTTAGTCCAGAGAGAGAGAAAGGAAAATAAAGAAGAAAGAGATATAGAAAAGGTGTAAAAAGAATAGAGTAAAATTTTCTGATTAAACAAACAAACCAGAAAAAATACATTATATATATTTATTGATTTTGAAGGGAGTTCTCAGTGCCTCTTGGACTTGGATGCTTGTTTCCTTCCCCAGATTTTATATATATGTGAAAAACTGACCAAAATCAAATCGGAAACTATGAGCCTGGTTCCAGAAGGGAAAAAAAAAAAAAAAAAAGAAGAAGAGGGTAGAAAGAAAGAGAAGAGAAGAGAAGAGAAGAGAAGAGAAGAGAAAATGCAAACAGACTAACAGGCAAAAACACAAGGCAGCTGTTTGTTGGTTCCTGGACTGGTGGCTATGCTGGTCTGGAGGGGAGGCAGTCTAATTCTCTGTCAGTCTTGTTCCAGTAAGTAAGCAATTACCAGGCACAGAGGGGTGGAGTTAGGTGTAAGCAGGTCCTGCCTCCATTCGGGGCCCCTGTGCTGTTTCCTGAAGCTCCACTGTGACGGTGATGGGGAGAAAAATGGCAATACCCCAGTGTCTCCTCCCTGGACTGGGTATCTCAAACCATGCCGTTCAGGCCGTCCTCCCGGATCAGCCCAGGCAGTCCGCTTGCTGGGCTCCACAGCCTCCCGAGCCTTCTATTTGCTCTGCTGGGATTCAAAACCCAATGTCTCAAAGGGCCCTGCCCCGCCTGGACCCTGTTCTGGTGTAGCGCCACTCAGCCTTGCAGATAAAAGGCCTTTGGCTGGCGCCTGCAGGGTCTTCTGTCCTTGGGGAGGCAATAAACCCTCTTCCCACAGTACTCGGGGAAGGGGACTGCTCTCTCCCAGTGCATCCCTGAGATAGCTACTGTACCTGGGGTAGCTCCCGGCCCCGCCCCACCTCCAAGACGAGTGCACAGGGAAGTGGCTTTGGTGCAGAGAAAGTCCTTCACTTTTGAAAACTCTGATCTTCATCTCCTGAAAGCGTTTGCAAAATAGAAACTGGCACTCTCCGTATTTCTCCTTCTCCAGTCCATGGTCCGTAGAGGTTTTTCTCCTATACTAACACAATACTGTAATTCCACAGCCTGTCTTTCCCCTTTGTCTCTCCACAGAAGGGGTTCCTTCCCCCCTGTGCCTATCCTGTTTTATCTCCCCCAATTCATATACACGCACCTCGGTCTGCCAAGCTGTCTCCTTCCACCTACAGAGATCCTTCTGCCACTCCACAGATTGATTTCCTGGGTGTTCCAAGTGATCTGACCTCAATATAGCTGTGTTTGAGGGAGGAGGGAAATCCTGGTCCCCCTACTGCTTCGCCATCTTAACTCCTCTCTGAACATGGCACTAAGTAACACTGACTCTCATTGTAAGAAAGTTCATTTCATTTCCATTTTCTTTTAATTCTTCTGACCCGGCCAGTGCAAGAAGAAAGATACATTTTGATGTTAGAGTGTCCTTAATTCCCGCTAATATTCATTATAACAGAGATAAAACAGGCCTTGGCTTCAGGGCGTCCACAAGCCATTTCTAATTAAAACTCAATAACATTGTTCTATTTTCATTGTATTTATTTTTTATCCTTAAATCTTATTTATGGTAAATAGTTTCCATTTGTAGTATGGATACCAAATGTCCTTGTAAAATAGATTAAGTATTTTAAAGTGAATTAATTTCAAGAAAGATATTAAGTAAAAGATAGTTCTTGGTTATGTCCAAAACATATGAAAATGGTAGTGTTAAAACATATTTTCCACCACAAAAGTAAAATCATTATAACCTATACACACATAAAATAACACGTTAAAGATTTTATTTATTATTTAATAAACCAAACGGACGATATAACCAGTTCAAATGTAAAAGCACAAATTTGTGTTATTTAAAAGAATGTTAAAATGAATGTGAAAATGGACACAAAATGACTTTTGCATGGCTGTCCACCAGACAGAACTCAATTGCATATTCAATTGCATATCAAGAAACAAGAGTTATTTTTGCCTTGCTATCTGTTATCTCTACTTTACAGAGTAATAAAACACTTTAAGGGTGATGAAAGGTGAGAATCAAACAGCCTAAAAGGGTATGCCCTAAACAATGCATAGTTTTCTATTGAAGAAATGGTTAAAGACTATTTATAGTCCAAATCCTAAGGAGGCAACATTGAAAAGATAAAAGGTATATAATCATGGAAGTCTAGAAATCTGGAGTCTTGACCTTGCAACTGTGTAACCTTGGGCAAGGAATTTCTCACTTTGGGCCTCAGCTTACTTATGTATAAATGAAGGACCTGGACAAGATATTTTCCAAGGGTCCTACGTGTTAGGAAATTCTCCTATTGATGACACTTAAACTCTCAGGACTTTAGCTGCCTAAGAGTGGAATTTTGAAACAGTACCTCTTACTTATAAGGTTGTCAACCTGGAATTGGCCTGCTCACCAACCTTCCTAGAGCAGAAGCTGGGAAGCTGTCTCTTCTTCTCAGACCAGAAGTATAGTCAATGGGCAACTAATTAGTGATCACCATTCACACACCAATGCCTTTGTTGGAAAGAGGGTGTCTTTGTGTTCATCTTTTAATTAAGATTCTGCTGAAATCTAACAGATACACTTCATTTATCATCATCCTTATTACTATCATTAATAACCAGAGTAGAAATCCCAGCTTCCACTGGCTACCACATCACATCACGTCATTAACGTCCTTCTCCCTGAACTAGTTACAGGTCCCACTCCTGCTTAGAAAGTTCTTGTGCCATGGGAAGCTTTAATACAGTTATTTTAAAAGTAATTTGATATAAAAATTTCAGAGATGCACAGTTCAATTTTTGTACCCCCTTCTGAGTTTTTCTGGACCACCCATTTTGAGGAATATAATTTGCATTGAGTCCAATTCATTCTTTCCTCAAACAACAGCAGATGGAGACAAGGGCAGAGGTTCAGAGAACTATACTCCACGACCTTACACCAGGGAAGAACTCAGGGAGGAGTAAATACTTCCTTTTACTCCTCACACACTACTCCTGTATCCTGCCAGAGTTGGAGTGAAAAACTAAGAGGGTGGGCTTCGCTGCCTGAAAGTCTTGGATCTGCTACTTAACTCAAGCAAGTGCATTCATTTCTCTGCACCTTGGTTTCTTGAGCTGTTAAAGGAAGTTATATAACAGAATCACAGGTTCCTGTGAGGCTTAAAAATCAGGCATGTAAAACACTTACCACGACGCCAGTAAGCACGTAATAAATGTTACCTGTTGTTGTAGTTGTAGCTGCAATATCCCTGCCTCAGTGCACTTAGAACTGGAAACCAGAGGTGACCACAATAATAAGCATTCTTTCATCCTGTCGTTCAACAGTCATTTTCTCCCTTATGCATCTTAATTATCTTCTATCATAAAAACTGTGAGTAATGCAAGTTTATTAATATTTGAAGTCAGTATTGGAAAGTATATACACAAGGTATTAGGAGTCATTTCTAAAGTGCGGGAATAGGAGAATTTCACGTTAGACTTACAACACTATGGGATTTTATTAAATTACAAATATATTCCATTATTATAAATTTTTTAAAGATTTCCATTTTGAAAAAAATGCAAGTATCATGAGTACATGACAAGTCGAAAAAAAAAAAAACAGAAAAAGAGAGAAGACTCATCCTCCTACTATTCTAGCTATCATTGTTCCAGTTCTCCTGAAAACCCAGCTATGTTTGGCTCCTGCAGAATGTTAATAAAAAGATCATGGATACAAGTGTAACAGTGCTGGAAAGCTGGAGTTCTTAAAATTTGGAAGGACTGAGTATCTGAGGAAAGCTGTGGACCTTCCTCTAAGGAATAGTGAATACACAAAACAGCTACATACAATTACAGGACAGTCCTACAACTCCTGACATTTGTCAAAATACAACAACTCTCATAGTAATGTCCATGGTATACCATTAACAAGATCCTTCACTATCTACCTATTTGATTAAAAGCATACCAAGAAGGTCCCATGACCAAAAATATCTTCCCCACAGGCTTGATTCTGACACCCAGTATCTTATTATTAGGAATTCCTTTGAATCAAGGCATTATTACCTATAAAACTGCAAGAGAGCTATAAAACCCTAAGATATTTAACATGTTAAGGTTGTATCATTTGTTCATTTTTCCCACAAATCTTTATTGAGCATATACTATATACCAAAAGACAGGATAAACAAGATAGTTCTCTTTGAACTCAGTCTAGTGTTTAGAAGACGGGGGGGGGGGGGGGGAGATGGACAATAAACATGTAAACAAACCAATTAGTGCTGTAACTAATTAGTGTTAATGATGAGTTCTATAAAGAAAAGAAAACAAAGTAATAGAATAGAAAGACTTGAGGGATACAACTTTATATAGGGTGCTTCAGGAGGATTTCTGAAGACCTGCCTGTGAGAACAAACAAGTACATGAGTACCTAACAAACAACTTTTTGTTTTGCTCACTTGATTTATTCCCCTCCCAGCTCTCTGAGGTAGGTTCCGCCATTGTCAGAACAGTTCTTCAAATTTTGTGATAGAAGCAGGGAAGGTGGATAAACAAAAGAGCGCAAAGGCTACTAGCACTGGAGGTGAAGCTTTCCTGGGAATGTTACAAAAATTGTAGAAAAGGAGAAGCCACAAGGTATGACGGAATTAGATGATTAGGTAAGAGGGATACTTTTAAAAGAGTTATTGTGGCATATGTATCCCTTCTTAATGTTTGAGCAATTTAAACAAAGAACTTGAGTTGTTTGATATTAACATTTCTTTAAACTAAGTTCTTTGATTGCAACACAGCTCTGAGACTGGATTATGTGAGTCCTGTCTTCAGTAGGGTTATACATTCATCCACAAACACACAGACACACACAAACAGCAAAAGCTCAACTACTCTTGGTAACAAGGTTGTCATGATCAGCTTCAATGTTAACCTTGTCTAGGCATGTCAGAAGGAAAGAGATTGGAATTTTTTAAAGGTCATTGACCTCTGGTTTACACTAAAGTTCAAGCCATGAACTCTGTACTATAAATCATTATTATTAAAAGCAGCTGGGGTGTAGTAGAAAAGTCTTGGATTTATGAGCAGGAAACATGGGCTGAAGTGCTGTTCCACAGCTCACTAGCTGAGTGATCTTAGTACATTCCTTAACATTCCTTTAACATCTGTAAAAGGGGCATAATAGTACTTGCTTTATTGGTTAGCACAAAACTGTGAATTCCTTGAATATATGGGCTTATACATGTAGAATATTCCTTATTCATTTGTGTATCCTTAAGACAGTTCATTGGTGGCAAATACACAGCCCTAATGCTGTAACTCCCTGCCCATGGAAAACAAAGTGAATAAATAATAGTAGTTTGTTCTACTAAATCCAGCACATAAAGGTACCAAATAAGTCAATATGTGTCGAATGAACGAATGGAGTGCTCCAAGCTGATCATAGCTGGCTCTTGAGATGAAGCACAATAGCTATTCCTGGTTCTAGCCTTTATTCCAGCATTATCACGATGTATATAATTGATCGCATGCCCATGCCCTCTAGACCATGGATCTACCAACTATTTTTGCAAATAAAGATGTTTTGGAACACAGCGACACTCATTGTCTACATATTGTCCATGGCAGAGTTTAGTAGTTGTAATAGAGACTTTATGATGCACAAAGCCTAAAACATTTACTATTGAAGCTTTTATGAAAAAGAAATCACCAAATTCTGCTCTAGACCCTTGAAGATAGAGGCTGTGTGTTTCATTTTCTTATCCCCACCACCTTGTGAAAAGCAGATAAATGTTAACTGAATTAACATATATTGAAGATTCCAAAAAGGATGCTGGTTGACCTGAAATCATGAGTCCACTAGAATAGCTATTCCATTTCTCATCAAGACTCTCAGGTGAGGAAAACAAGACAGTCTCCTTTCATTAGCAGAAAGGCTGTAGCTAGCAGCTGAGACCCAAAGACAAACTGGCCACTGTAGTGGCCAAGAGCACTTGGGGTGAGGGTGGAATTGAAGGTGATAGAAGAGTGGAGACCAAGAGCAGAAGAGCATGGAGAAAACATGAAGGAGGAAGTCCAAAGTCAAACATGTTCTCTCACCTACTCTGCTAAAAACAAGCACTGTCTAATAAATATAATTTAGTGAAAAACCTTAAAGTGTTGTTTGTGGACAACTTACATCATAGTCACCTGAGGAGTGTGTTAACATAAAATTATCTAGGAATCATCCCAGGCTTAAGAAGTCATGAATTCTAGGGGTGGGGTCAAAGAATCAGCATTAACAAGTTCCCCAGGTGCTTTTTATACCCACTAATTTTTTTTTAATTTTAATGTTTATTTATTTTAGAGAGAGACAGATAGCATGAGCAGGGGAGAGGCAGACATAGAATCCAAGGCAGGCTCCAGGCTCTGAGCTGTCAGCACAGAGCCTAACGTGGTGCTTGAACCCATGAACTGGGAGATCATGCCCTGAGCCAAAGTCAGACGCTCAACCAACTGAGCCACCCGGGCACCCAATATACCCACTAATTTTTAGAACCACTGACCTAGATAGAGAATATGCTCTTTTCCCAAGTGAGAGTTCCTAATAAGTATTTATCTCAGATGGCTCCCTTGTCACACATATTTTCCATTTAAAGACTTTAAGATCAATGCATTCTTACTGAACATTTGAGTATTAACCTGTTGAAAGATACTTGTGTTGTGTCCGCACAATGCCAAATTCCTGGTCTACCCAACCAAAACTACTGGATAAATCTGTGCCTCAGTGAACTGGACAGTCAAAACTTGATTGATGATCCAAGAGTTTCATGGAGACACAGGCCCAGAGAGAGACAAGGACAGTGCAGGGGGGACATGTGACAGAATAACTACATTTTATTGGAAAGTATCTTTACCCCAAAATAACCAAGACAAATGGTTTGTGACTGTGACATAGGACAAAGAATTTCATATAACAGAGTTGACTATGGAAAAAATGCAGCCAGTACAGTAAATCACTCTATGGGGAAAAACAAAACGGAAACAGTTCAGAATAAGTGCCTCTAGAGATAAAAATCACCTCTATGAGATATTTTTGTAAAAAATGTCCTTAGAAATATTAAGGAATAATTTATAGTAGAAAAAAGCTATTAAAAACCAAATGGCCTTCCAAAATGATAGCAAAGTATATATTTAACATGGGCTCATTATACCTTATTTACTATCAGTTCTAACTAGGTTTTTTATTTGCTGCCAAAGTTTGGCACCAAGAGTGTTAACTCTAGCCAACCCTTTCTTCTCAAGGCTATAAACATTATGAAAGGGGTTAAGAAATGAAGATAGACTCCTCCCCCACCTCTACCACTGGGACTCATTTCCTGACTTCTCAATAGCAGTCATTCATTATTTGTGTACCTGGGAAACTCAACCTACCTGCCAACTATTCCCACTCAGATTCTGGAATCAGAATTCAGAAACAGCATACATTCCAAAGAATTCTTATTTATTTTTTTTAAAGACCTGCAAAATGAGTAAAACTGTATTGGGAAAACTGAATAATCATCTGGGAAAATAAATGATTTTTGATTACTAAATCATTCCCTACACCAAAAGGCATTCCAGATGAGCAGCCAAAGATTAAAATGCAAAATATGAAACCATAAAGGTTCTAGAATATAACATTAAGGGAAAAAGCACTCCTGTATATAACATAAAATTCAGATGTCAAAATGAATTATAGATGAATTTCACTACAAAAATTCTATATGAAAGAAAATCAGGGGGAAAAAGTCAAAGATAAATAACAAACTGGAGAAAAGCTAGTTTGCAATTCATATCATAGACCAAAGCCTATTTTCATTAATATACAAAAAGCCACTAGAAATCAATAAGAAAAATCCAACTACCAAAGGAAAAAATAGGCAAAGACCTATACACTTCATAGAAAATTAGTTAGGGGCACCAGTTCATGAGTTCGAAGCCCTCATGGGGCTTTGCACTGATGCACAGAGCCTGCTTGGGATTCTGTTTCTCTTTCTCTCTGTTCCTTCCAGACTTGTGTGTGCATGCTGTCTCTCAAAATAAATAAACTTAAAAAAAGGAAAAAGAAAAAAAAAGCTAAAATGACTCATAAACATATTAAACTTACACAACTTCCTCACAATAAGAGAAATGAACATTAAAACTATACTGAGATACCATCTTTCACCTCTCAGATTGATAAAGATTTTTAAAAATTATAGCAACTTGCTTTGAAGGTAAGAAAACAGATACATTTAAAACCTGATTGATAAGAATGTGAAATGATTTAACCTCTGAGAAAGGTAATTTAGTAATGTTTATCAAAATTTAAAATGCATATATCTTTTAAATCGACAATTAAAGTTCTAGTGATTCATCTTGAAATTTACCTAAATCTGTATACAATAACTGGGATTGTTATGGTATCATTACTTATATTAGCAAAAGATTAAAACATCCTGAATGTCCATCAACAGAAGGCTGGTAAAAGAAATTATGGTAAATACATAAAGTAAAATATAGTTAAAGTTAAAATTAAAGAGAGTGCTCTGTATTATTATGTGAAAGAAGTTAAAAATAAGTATTAAGCAAAAAAAAAAGTACAGAATAACATACTGTGTTCATATATGATTATTATGCACAGAATATTTCAGCAGGAAACACAGCAAACAGGTAACAGTGATTGCCCCTGGGGAGAACTGGTAGCTAGGAATAAGGTTGGAAGAGTGACTTTTCATGATATATCTTGTCCTTTGAATTCTGAACCGCAAGCAAGTAGTACTATTCAAAAGATTTCTTTTTTTAAAGAGCCAGAGAAAGAAAATTGGATAAATATTCAAATTCTGTCATCATACTCTAAAGAGATCCTGAAGACAAGTCTCTTCCTGCATGATTTCAGTATTACCACTTGGCAGGAAATATCTTTAAGATATGAATTAGTGAGGAGCTTGGTTGGCTCAGTCTTGGTTTCAGCTCAGGTCATGATCCCAGGGTCATGGGCTCTGTGCTGAATGTGAAACTTGCTTAGGATTCTCTCTCTCTCCTTCCGCCCCTCTCCCCCCACTTTCATGCTCTCACTCTCTCTCTCTCCCTCTAAAATGAAATAAAATAAAATATAAAAAAATTAATTAGTATTCTGCTTTATTTTTCCTTCCTCCCCTTTCCCAAACATGTGTTCAGAGCCTTAATAATTCCTTGCCTTAGAGAATTCTACAGGATAGAAAACAGAAGCTGCTTAAGTCAATGATTCTATCTTTTGTAAAAGCCCCAGAACTTTGAAGAGATCATGACAATAGACCCAAAGAAGAAGAAAGAGGTGTGCTTTTGAGGAAAGGAGTGGAGAGGGAAGAAGAAAGTTTCTGTAATAAGAAAGAAGTAAAGGTCAGGCAGCACCAACAGTAAAGTTCATAGGGATAGATATTTAGTAGACTAATGAGATCTCAACACAGAACAGAAGGGTTCCCAGGCTCATCAGGGTCCAAACCCCAAGAGCCAAGCCCCAAAGGTCTTATAGAAGCACTGAGAGCTAACCTATATGGACCAATGTGGCCACTTCTACCCAGCACTGAGAAAAAGCCTAGGACCTTGGCAAATCCCTGGTGGAGTGTGGGGGAGCAACAGTGGTGATTGAAGGAACTCCCATAATGATAGAGGCTGGGTTTCCCTCCAACCATCAGGATTCAGGGCTTATAGCTGGATTTAAATTGACTTATTATATAGCTTATTTCCTGGATGAAGAGTCCTCTCCACTATACAGCAAGGTGCATTGTAAGTAAATCAGCTGGTATGTAGCAGACACTCAACATATTTTAGTCCCACTGCCCGATGTCTTTTTTGATGACACCACATGGAAACATTTTTCTTTTCTTTCTTTTCTACCATGTTTTGTTCCTCAAATCGTTCTATGTTTCTTATACTCTACCTTTGCCTTTTTCCTATCTTCCTCTCCTGCTGCCCAAGATGTAGACATAATGAAGGTATGAGCAAGGATAACTTAAGGCAAACTGAATCACTCAAAGATGCTCTCTTGAGCTTACAGAACTCACGGTCAGAATGTAGGGAAATTGCCTCAAAATGGCTGCCTCTTCTGCCCAGATTTCTCCATGAGGCTGGAGAATATGTTATCTTTGAGGCACACAATGAAGCTGACTCTCTGAGACTTCACAGGAGCCTTAGACAGGGCTAGTTCTCTTTTAGCTAAGTGTAGAACTGGTCTCTGGAACAGGCACTGAACATAACAGCACATTTGAACAGAAATTCGGGGATCTGTTGCTTCTTGGGTCCTTACAAGGAGGTAGTATGGGACTCCTGAGAGATCCCAGCATCATTAATCATCAAAGAAATGCCACTTGGCTGTCTGAAGAAACATAATAGAAAAATGGGGAGAGGGGCGCCTGGGTGGCGCAGTCGGTTAAGCGTCCGACTTCAGCCAGGTCACGATCTCGCGGTCCGTGAGTTCGAGCCCCGCATCAGGCTCTGGGCTGATGGCTCAGAGCCTGGAGCCTGTTTCCGATTCTGTGTCTCCCTCTCTCTGCCCCTCCCCCGTTCATGCTCTGTCTCTCTCTGTCCCAAAAATAAATAAACGTTGAAAAAAAAAATTAAAAAAAAAAAAAAAAAAGAAAGAAAAATGGGGAGAATGAATGGGGAACTGAGACCTTGGGGGTGTAGGGATTCCCCTGAAGTGCTTAATTTAATGGACTCTGAAAGGCCCATTCCTCCCCAGGGCCTAAAAGTTTCAAAAACATTTTTCAACTATGTGTTTTCATTTCAATGATAATTTCAAAAGAAAAAAATTAGCAACTATAAGACCAAAATTTCTCTTTAGCAATGATAGTTTACAATTGAAAGTTTAAGTCAGTGTTTTCCAAATAGGGTTGTCTTCTCTAGAGTTGAGAGAAGTTTTTTTCTTTTTTGGAAGAGGGGTCCAAAATTTAAACATCACAAAAATTTAAGAAGGCCTGGTTTTAAGCACTGTCTTTTCAGGAAAGTGGGATAAAATGTGAATGCCCTTATGATCTCCCATCAGTGTCTTGGCATTGATTATGTAACAAGCGCCACAACTTTGGAGAGCAGGGTCCTCAAGGTGCAGAGAAGGCTTGGAAGAGGAGTGATAGAGAATATGGAGTAGCCAGGTGACACATGAGGAGCAAGGGAAGGGTAGGCACCAACGAGCAAAGGAGAGCCTTACAAAAGGTCACTGAAGTACCATCCAACATAATGTCAGATGTCAACCTAATACATTGGTCCATAAAGAGCCCTGAACTTGAGTTGTATCCAGTAAAACAACCCTCCACCACCACCAGGGTTTTCCAACTGCTAGTGTGTACATCAGCATCTCATAAGCCCAAAATGAAGACTACTCTGGGGTCCTGTTCTCCTCTTTCTAAACCCCATCTACTCTTCAAGGCCTAACCTCTCCCTGACTTCATGAACATATTTTTTTTCATCTGTGCCACATACTTTATTACCCATAAACTGTTTGAATTGCTCACTGTTGATCAAGCTATATTCCTCTTGTCTAGCCAAGAATTCTGTAGGATCCTTGTAGGTAGGCCCTAGAAAAGCACCAGCCCACAATAATAATTCGTACCATTTTCGTCAACTACAAAACACTTTTTTTGCATATTCCCTTATTTTACTAAAACATGCATCTTATTAGGCAAATTGGACAGGAATTACTGTAAACTTCTATTAAGAAAAACAAAGAACTGAGTCCCAGAAAAGTACGGTGACTGGATTTGAACCCATTATCCATTAAGTAAACTCACAACATACTACTAAACTCTTTAGATAAGCCATCTCCATACTGATCCGGGAGTCCTTTTGATGTTACATGATTTCTTTTAAAACTATTCTTCAAACGCATGGTATGCTACCAATTTCACTACCTTGCCTTCATACTATTTGTCTGGGTTGCAAATCTATAGTTATTTTGTGATCATGAGCCAGATCCTAAGTAGGTGTTTAATAAATATTTGCTCCTGAATGGATTCTACCTCTTCCACTAGACCGTAAGTTCCCTGAGAGTAATGACACCTATTTTGCTCACTATCCTATCCTCAGCTTCTAAACAGTCCTCAGCACACAGTAGGTCCCCATTAAATATTAATTGATAAACAAATGAATCAATTAGTCAATGCCTAAATGCCCTCCTGCAAAAAGCACTCATGGTGCCCACAAACATATTTCCTTTAAAAATCTAGTTTATGTCAACCCCCAAACCAGGGCAGTGAACCCAAAACAGAATAAAATTACTTCCAATAAAATGAACTGTTCCCCAGTTGCAAATTGGCTCTGGATGCTGCTGCTTCTCTCCCATTTATACTCTTTTCAGGCAGCTATTTCAGGTGATGGCATTATCATCGATGGAATTCAATAAAGGGACTGGCTTTCCCCCCCTCGACGTTTATTTTCTATAATCCGTCTTACAGCGGGAGACCATTATCCAGTCAAACAACGTTCAATTTCATCGGCATTACCGCTTCAAGGAAACATGCAGCGGGTTTGCACAAACGGGTGTGTAGTAAATTTAGTCTTTTAATAGGTTCATTCTTTATTAGGTATTTATTTCGGGAGGCGAAGTCCTAATTAGATTAAGTGGAGAAACTAAAAAGCTATGGAAACACACAGAGAGATTCCAGAATTAGGTGGATTTGGTTTAGGTTTCCAGTTTTCCTTTTATTTTCTTGTCTGCAGATGGCTGGAGAAATCCACACTGCAATCTCCAGCCCCTCGGATAAGAGTTTGTGAAATGAAACCCTGCCAACATTTTGTGTGAGGAAGTCACATTTGTCTTTCTCCTACGCAAAGTTATTGTGGGGCCAGAATCTAGGAAAAAGCAGCTCCCGGAGCCAATGGTGAACCCAATTTACTGTGGCAGATGAATATAACAAAGGTGGTGGTCTAGATGTTTGGCCTCAAGGCACAATTCAATTTTCAGCTGTTTCAAAGCTATTATGTCAAAGGCTGTTTGCATAAACATAATGTTACCGGGTAATCTTGGGTAGGCAGGAGTAGAGACGTCTGCCCTCTACTGCCCAAAATGGAAATAGCGGCTGGATGTCCCTTCAACCCGGAATTAAAGGTACAAAAAAGTCTACAGTCGCCCCAACAAATGGGCCATCTCCAGAACTTTCTGAAACTTTTTTTTTCTCAAGCTTTGAGATCAGAAGTGATTATTTTGGGGGAGAAAATGAAGTAGACTAAGGATGTGATGAGTTGATTGATGATGTGGGAACACATGAGAAAGCTATTTCCCTTCTTAGAATTTAAAAGAAAATTCCCTTCACCCTTCCATCCACCCACACATATATATTTATATTATCACAATGATATTTAATATGTTTTTTTTAACATAGAAAGAAGAAACAGACAATGAGTCACAGGAAACAAATCAATACATTTCAGAGTGGGCTAAAAATGTCACCATAAAAAAGTTTCATTTTTATGAGGGCAAAAGTGGGAAAGGATATCTGTTCAGTTTCATGTAAAATTCTAACTCTTCCTTCGGGTTTCTTCTCTCTTTTTTGGTTCTTCCTCTTTAATAAAAACTGTGTCACGCTCCATGTAAGCACTTTATACCCTCAGAGAACCACTGTTAACATTTAAATGTTTTCCCCTCCAAGTACAATTAATTTTTTAGTAAAATAGAGGATGGGCCACTTCTGGGGAGGATTTTTTAGGTTGGGTGCTATAGCAGAGGGTCTCCAGACAGAGAAAGTTCATGTGTAAATAGATGTGTTCCAGAGGACAGTCACCTAAACCCAAACCTGCAAAGAGTCAATCTTGAACCAAACTTCAAACAGAAAACTGCCCATCAGATGATGTTGGTCCCAACCAACAAAGAATTAAACCTCGACTGTGTTTTGTAAACTAATATTCCTATACCTAGGGTTGTCCTTAAGTGTTTCATATTCTAAAATGTCCGACCCTTGTTCAAGTCACTAGACACAGATATTCCTTCTGCATGCCAAGGTATCCAATAAGGCTATGCATCAAAACCAGACAACATAAACACATACATGGAGTTCACAGACTAATAGAGTTTACAGCCTAGAGGAGTTTATAGTTTGGTGAAAGGGACTGCCATTCATCAGATAACACAATCAAGTGATTAATTACAAAATGAAGATTTTTTTTTGAATAGTGTTCATAGGGAATGTTTAATAGGCTACCTAACAACACCATCCCTATGGTGACAAAATGTTTGTCTGTAATAATAAAAATATCTAGGGGCGCCTGGGTGGCGCAGTCGGTTAAGCGTCCGACTTCAGCCAGGTCACGATCTCGCGGTCCGTGAGTTCGAGCCCCGCATGGGGCTCTGGGCTGATGGCTCAGAGCCTGGAGCCTGTTTCCGATTCTGTGTCTCCCTCTCTCTCTGCCCCTCCCCCGTCATGCTCTGTCTCTCTCTGTCCCAAAAATAAATAAAAACGTTGAAAAAAAAAAATTTTTTTAAAAAATATCTACTACTTACTGGAGTTTTTCCTCATTTCAGGCACTATATGAGGTCTTTACAAGGTTTTTTCATTCACTCTTCACTATACTCCATGAGGTAAGCATATTATTGCCCCATTTTACTGATTAATAAACTGAGATTCAAAGAAGTAAAGTAACTTGGCCAAGGTCATACAGCCAATAAATGGCTCATAGCAGTCTACACCCTTCACACCTTCCTCCTTTTCTAATTATCTCAGCTAAATATTCTAGAAAATTTAGCCAATGAGTTTAAGTTGAGGACCAACAATGTTCACATTAGGCAGAGCTACTGTATTTATTTTCTTAAAGCTTCAGGAGCAAAAAGAGTTACCTATTTTTAAACAACAGGGGAAGGGAGATGACTTCCCAGGGTAGTTAGTAGATAAGTGTGTTTTCTGAGGCCAGACTGCTCGGATTCAAATCCCAGAACTACTAATTACGAAGTGTGTGACTTTAGACAAATTTCTTCCTCTTCCCATACTTCAATCTCCTTACTTGTAAGACAGGGATGATAATAAAAGTATCTTACATCATGGGGTTGTTTGTAAGGATTAAACAGATAACCCAGTGTATCTGAAGCACTTAAAATAGTGTTCAGCACAAAGCACTCTATTTTGGATTCAGAATGAAAGCACAGGTGATGGTTTCTTGAGTTCAAAGGGGTTCATGAAAAGCTTAAACAAGATAATATTTGTAAAATGTTTAGAACAGTGCCCAGAACCAAGTAAGTACTTCTTAACTGTTCAGTGAAATCCCCTGCTGGCTGCCCATGACTGAGAGGAAGGGGGCTCCCGCAGCCAACGTCATCCCTGCATCAACAATCACAGCTTTGAGATGAATGAACCATGTGTGGGTTGCCAGATGTTTGAGGCCACAGCATTTACCAAAGGCTCTGGTCTAACTGAAGAACAGTCTTATGATGTACATTCATTTGCATTTGTTAGGGAAGCCTCAGTGTTGGGATTCTGCAGAACTGCCCTATGTGGAGAAAAACAAATTAATTAAACAAAGCAAGAGGTTCTTTGGTTTCTTTCTGCATTACCAGTGGTTTGCCTCACTCCCCACAAAGAAACAGGAATTCAGGGATTGAGTAACTTACATCTTCTCAGTTGGTATATTAGAGGATAATAAAGCAGAATAAAATTATAATTAAGGACACAGAAATTGGAGTCAGGCAAAACTGGGTTCAAATTCTAGCTCCATCCCTCACTTACATATGAGCCTGATTGAGTAGCCTACACTTTTTGGATCTATGGATAAATTGGACATAAAAATAGTATTTTCATTATTATTTGTTGGAAGAATAAAACATGATAATATGAAAAGTGTTGATCATTAAAAAGATAATATAAAAATAATAATATCCAGTATTCATTTAGTGCTAACTATGCCAAGGACCTACTATGTCGTATTTGTGTCTCACCACAATCCAGCCTAAGTATTGTTCTTGGTCCCATTGTACAGACAATGCTTGAGATAACTAAGTCACTTGCTGGCATAGTTGAGATTTTAAGTCAAGTCTGATAGAGTGTAGGACATAATGTTCTGTAAATGGTAGCTGTTACTTCCTTTTGTATCACTGATTCCTCAATGATTCAAGCCGTTAAGTATTTTTTACATGCTTACTTTTGTGAAGCCAGAGTCTGTGAGAAAAAAAAAAAAAAAAAGCAGGATAAGGCATAATTCTTACCTTCATAGAGCTTTTAGTTTTGTTGTTTAAATAAGACACCGGCACTTGATGAGTTATTGCCCCCATTTCTTTATCTTCCTAGAAATAACCAGAGTCCTCCACATAAAATATTCAACTTTCCTCCCCATTTTGACTTCCCCAAACCATATCTCCATTCCATGAAGTTAACATTTTTCACCATCAGCATATTAATTAGAAATTCTGAAGACAATCTGATGTATTTGGGATACGATGGTGAAAACTATATATTTACTAGTCTACTCAGCATAGACATCTATTATTTTTCCACCTAGCATCCATATATCCTTCTTCAAATAACAGCGTCCCAACTTTGCTCTGGTACCCTCATCTCTAACTCTCAGTCCATGTGCTTTGTGGGGAGTTGATTCTACTCTGGTCTCCAACAGGCCCTGTTTGAGGGGGTGGGGCATAAGAGTGATGTTAACGCAGGTTTAGCTACTCAAAAAGCTGCATTCTTCAAGCCAAGGGACTGGTTTGGGGATGGGCTTGTAATCTAATCAGAGCCAGAGAGGTTTTCCTGGGACTGAGGAGAGAAAGGCATCATGTTTTCCCATGGGTCTGCTAGCAGCAGAGAGAATTTGAGTCTGGAGCTTCCAGGGCCATCACAAGAAGCCTGGGAATGAAGCCAACGTGGCAAGAGGCAGAGCTGAGAAATGAAGAGACACCAAGTCCTCATGACATCAGTTGAGCCCTTGGACCATGTCACTCCTGAAGCATACCACTGGAGAGAGACAATTTTTCATTCTTCCACAAAAATCCTTTCTCTGCTTAAGCCAGTTTGAATTAAGTATATATCAAATTCAGCCAAATTAATCAGGACTGATAGAGGGTTTCATAAATAAAAATTCATTCATGAATAGTAGTAGAAATTGGAATCAATTGTATACATTCTTCCATACTTCTCATCTTTTGAGTCATTGGCAATATCCCTGTGAAACATCTCTCCAAAGTTGGTAATGCTGTCTACAAAACAGAATGAACCAAATTTGCATTAAAAACTAGAAATGAACCAAATTTACTCCAATAAATCTTAACTCCAGCAATGCAAAACATAATGTTGACTTTAGAACCAAGTAGGTATAAACTCTTTCTATGTTCATAATGCAAGATCACTCACAACTAAGTGTATCATGAGTGTGTGAAATTTACGTTGAACCAAAAATTGGTTGACTTACTAACCCCCAAGCAAATGATTTGAGAACAGCAAAGCCTAAGACTTAAAAAAGACTTCAGGAAAGCAGACCTTGTGAGTCAAAGCGGTGCATTCTGTAGTAGGACAACTGTTTGAGAAATTCATTTATGTGTTTTTCTTTCCTGTCTTTTACTTTTACCTTTCCCCTGTATCCAATCAAGTACCAAGCCCTGTGCTTCCCTGAGAGAAGGTCTGTGACTGAAACACTTTTTTCCCTGACTTTTGTTCTCAAAAGCCTATACTAGCAATGGCAACCTGATGGCCCACGGACAATCTACTTTGGCCTGCACAAAGTAATTTTAAAGACTTCAGGAGACATGTAGGAGATTGCTCATAAAAATCTGGATTTTAGCTTTTCTTGAAAAATCAGAAGATCCAGTAACACAGGGCACCATGAGTGACAATAGCAAGCCAGAACTAAGTAGCAGCTTCCCCTTTAGACAGACTATGTGCCAAGTCCTTACCAAGCTGCTTTACTCACTTCTATTCCTATCCAGCCTCTGTAGGCATTTGAGTTTGCGATTCTTCGCCTGAATGTACTGACGAGACTATGCCAGGAGTCCTCAATGAATAGGAAAGTAAGATTGGAAACTAGAGGTAATTAATTTGATAGAAACAAGAAAAACAAATTATCTCAAGATTAAGAAGGAGATTCCTAAAAGCAAAAGACAGCCACATTTTCCCAATGAGTGGCAAAGACTTGAGGAGGCTGTCTGGTACTGTTCTGGAAAAATAACAAGACTTTAGCAAGGAATGGCTGTGTAGCACTCTGCTTTGACAACAATGTTCTTGGTCCTTTTGTGGCACAAAAGCAACGGGGCAGGAATCACACCATGTGAGCTGAGTACGTGGGAATCTCAGCAAACAAGGCACATTGATGGCTGATGACCTGGGGCCATCTCCAAGAGATGGTCCCCACAACTCAGCAAAGTTGAATCTCTAGCCTGCAAGTGAGATGGGCACTTAGGTTGTTTCAGAGAGGAAAAAAAAGTGCAATATTTCTTGAAATTGAGAACTTCTGTAATTTTCAAGTGCTCCAAGAAGTCACAGCATACACAACCCCTCCCCCTCCAAAAATTACTTCTCCCTTGGTTTTGTTCATTGTTGTTGTTGTTGTTGTTGTTGTTGTTGTTGTTGTTGTTGTTTGCATATATCTGGGAAGGTTTTCTCAGCTGGCCACTCCTGTTTGTACTGTTCCTATGACTGCTGCAGCCTTGGCCTACAGAGGCCTGGGTTTTACAGTGTCATTAGTCCCAGAATGTTTGGGAGTTTTTCTCTGCTGCTCTGACCTGGACACGATGATCCCGAGATGCCACAGCAATCTGCACGTTCCTCACATACTGGCATAAGCCCAGTGGATAGATAGCCTCTTAGCTGCAACAGACTTCAGCTCAGGCAAGTCTGAAAATGGGGTGAAAAGATACTTCCTGTGGTCTCTCTAGAATTGAAAGAAATTGTGTAGCCTTCCTTGATTGCTCAGAAGGCAATATTTCCACATGGTCATTAAGAGTACCAGCTTTAAAGCCAGACAAATCAAGTTCAAATCCTGGCTCTGCCACTTATCAGCTTTTTTTAAAAAAATTCTAAGCAGCCTCAGTCTCCTCAAAATAATAGTGCCCATCTCACAGTTCTGCTGGGAAGATTCAATGAGATAATGCATAGAAAGTGTCTAATTCAGCACATACTCATAATAAGAACTCAAATAAGGATTAGCTACTAAAATAATAATAATTATTGTTAATGGAAAACAGTCCAGGCCCCCTGGGAATTCAGAACCCAGATAATGAAACCAGCTAAATGAGTGATTTCATCCATGCAACATATATTAAAGAAAGCATAGGATACAGCATCCGCATGTGGTTATTCCAGCCTCTGCCAAATCCAGTATAAAGACTTATTTGCCCCTCAGTGTCCTTAAGGAAGAACCAGGGCTTCCCTGTGCTCAAGGAAAATGGAAACCAATACACATAAGACATATGAGAAAGAAATTTCACAAGGCCAGTTGTCGACCATTCCACTGAACAGAAAGCAGCCAAGGTCAGCCAGTAGAGTCAAATGGTCAAGACCAGAGCCATTAGACAAGACTGTGAAAAAGATCAAGGTGTTATTCAGCTCTTTGTTATTCCCGTTTTTTGGTATCCTCCCAATGAGAAACCAGTGTGTGATGTTGCCTTTTTAGTGCCCAGAGTCTCAAAGTTAGCTAAGGTTCTTTCTCAAGTACACTCATGTACTCTCAACCTTCAGATAACACACCCCCTAATCAAAACCCACCAAGTGTTCCCTTCCCTTGAGACTCTACTCTCTTTTCACTAATTTGAAAAATTAATTCATTCTAAACTATTATGGGTGGATGGAAGTTTCTTCCATTATCACTTTTATCAAATCTGCATTTTACCAGGCTTTTAATATCCTAAGAGGCAAGCATTAGGCCTACCTCATGAGTGACTAAAACGTGGCGTGGAGTAAATAGGATCGGAATTATGGTTTGGTTATAAACTGTGAGGTACTCCATAAATATGGCAAGGTTTGAGCTTTACTGAGAGAGGCTGTTGCACATACCAAGGCAGGATGGTGATACCTTTCAGATCTGGGCAGATAAAGCCTCCTACCTCTTTTCTCACACCCCAATCTCCTCAGCCAGGCTGAGCCCCACACATAGAGACTGAGAAGAAGACAAAAGTGGCTGAACAGGTAGATCAGGCCTAACAGCATAGGGAGAGAACTTATGGCCCACAGAAAACACCACTTGTAAAAATCACCTCTCTCTGGTCTTTATAACATACAAACATCTAGGAAAAAACACAGGAGAATTTCCTTTTGAATTAATATCTAAGCCCCTCAAACACATTTATTTCTCTGTCATGTCATCTGGGACTTCTCTGACTCTTGAATTCTCAATAGAATTACCTCAAAATTTCAATCCTGTAGTGTGGGAGAAGCCTACATCTTCCTACGATACCTGTAGTTTCCTCAGACTTACTCAGTTGCCCCCTCTTCCCTGACTACTGTGTTGAGGGAGTCTTCTCAGTTTTCTACTGAAGACACCCAGATGTGAACTTCAACTCCTCCTCAGGTTGCCCCCAAAGAATCCAATTGCAGAGAGCTAGGAACAACAATGAGCAAACAATGAGGATTTTACTGATAATTTCATTAAAAGACAGCGCATGGTCTCCATTGAGGTACATTAGAGCTACTGACTGACCTCGATCTGACCACCCACTGAGTTGACCCAAGCTTCCCATGACTTATATACAACTCATAACTGATGCCCAAAGGTTGTTATCCCCAATCTTGTTTGGGACAATTATACTGCTATTGCAGTTATGTAATTTAATTAAATACAAACAGATAAAATATAAAGAAAAATACAGCTCTCATCTCTATCAAAACTGAGGTAAATGCTTTATATAGAATTGATAAAGCTGCACTTTTAGAGAAGTTACTGTCAGGTTCAATCTTTGAGGAAAAAGGTCACTACAAAAGATGGGGGTAGAGTAAACCTCTGGAAAGACTCTGTATTGATATTACTTGCAAAGTTGTTTTTTTTTTTTTTAAGTTGATAATCTAGTTTTTAAAAATAAAAACTAGAATTCACAGATGATGCATTATGGAGCACTTGGTGCAAGAAAAGCAAGGAACTTCAATAGCAGGAAACTTGGCCAGGAAACAAAGGCCTTCGCCAGATATCAAATGATGAGGAGATGAACATTTGCTTTATGTGTCTTACATTAAAATAAAATGTTTAAACGTGTTTTTAAGGGATATCTTGACTTAACTTTTTTTTTCATTAACTGCACAACTGCTTCTGTCATATCAGATTAAAGGACTTCTGCTAGTCTTAAGAACACACAGTTGACAGTGCTGTTGACATCCCTGGAGTGTCCCCTACCTAGCCCTGTCTCTACCCAACACCCAGCAGCCCCTGTCATTTTAAATATTCTCCCCTCAGCAATGCAAAATAAGCCAGCACTCTATGAGTCCCAAACTTATCATTAGAAACCTTTAACGTGGGTTTTCACTCAGCAGAAAAATAAGAATAACAGCCCATACTTGCGTAGTGCTCACTGCATACGAGTCACTGTTCAAAGTTCCTTATACCTATTCACTCAACAATCCTATGAGATAGCATTTTCCAGGTGAAGGATTTGATGCACAAAAGGTTAATTGGCCAATAGTCACCAAGCTAGTAAGCAGCAGAGGTTTTTCTAACCTAACCTGCTCTGCCCTTCAATGTAAAAGGCAGTTTAAAAAACAGCAACCACAATAACTCCATATTACACAAAATATTTGTGTGTAAGTATACTTATATATTAATATTTATTGAACACCTACTATGTACATCAGGTGCTGTGCTAGCATCAAAGACAGAGACAGACTCCATGCCTGGCTTCCTGGAGCTTACAGTCCAGTCAGAGGGGCAGACACTGAACAAGTAGTTTAAATATGACAAGCACAAGCAGGTAACAAACCACTCTTCATAGAGAGTAGCAAGAAAAGCCAAAAACTAGGAAGTAATATTTGCAACATATACAAGCAACCAATCTAAGCAATAAAAATACAAAATTGGCAAAAGACGTGAATAGGCATCTTACACAAAAAGAAACAATGAATAGCAATAAACATATGAAAAGACATTCAGCTTTATTTGTAATAAGAAAAAAAAAGTTTTCACCTCAATGAGACACTATTTTGCATCTACCTGTAGACAAAAAGTAATGAGTCTAACCATACCAAGTGTTGGGAGAGATGTGGAGTAATGAGGTTTCCATATACTGCTGGTGAGACTGTGACTTCTCTAAACACCTGGGGAAACAATCAGCATAGAATGGAAGCTATATCTATTCTCCAACCCAAAAATTCCACTTCTAAATGTACACACTAGAGAAACACTTGTCCTTGTGTACCAGGAAGACATGTGTAAGAATGTTGATAGCATTGTTTGTAACAGGAGAATAAAAGAAAACTTGAAACAACCCAAATGTCCTTCAACTTTATCATGGATAAGTAGGTTAAAATATATTTACTCAATGGAACACCGTACAACACTGAAAACAAAGGGTACACAGATGTCTTCAAATGATTGATGATGTTCTAGTTCTTAGGCTGGTTGGTGGGTACGTGGTTGTTTATTTATTATCACTCTTTACACTGTCCTTGTTTGTTATTTTCAGCCAATTGTGTGTATATCACATGATAGTTTCCAAAAGAAAACAAAAACTAATAACTTCTACAAGGAAAAAGGAGTGAAAGCTAGGTAAGTATATTCCTTTTTCATAGCTTCTGTATGATATCTCCCAGATTCGGATGGCTCCATGACCTGCCTTACTTCTTCATATGGTGAAATAATAAATATGAAAGTTCAATCAACTCAATCAATAGAGACCATCAAAACGGATCACTGTGACCTCAAAGTGGATTTAGAAGAAGGCCTGAATTAACTAAGTGGATGAATTTCAACACAGAGACAACCTCATCTTATGCTACATGGACATAGGCACTAATCTTTCCTCTATCAATCAATGTCCTAATCTACTGAAAACTCATTTGGAGGGTCCTCAGGTCCCTCACCACCTATTTCCTGAGTCTCCTCAAAATATATTCACAGTTTTTGCCAAAGAAGAATAAGAAAATTACCTTCAAACTCAGATGATTTTTCAGAGCCTACATTCTTAACCAGGAATTCAGGGGATGGGCTTCAAAGGGTCCAAGAAATTCCTGAAAACATATGCAAAACACTGCATTCATATATATGTGTGTTTTTAGGGAAACAGTGCATTGTAACCATTTGAGTTTCAAATGTGATCTTCTAAAAAGCAACCAGACTGCTACCTTAACAGAATCACCAATTATGCCCATGTGACTGTCCTGATTTTAGACTGAAAGTCTTGTGTCCCAGGAAATCCTGCAGATTCTGCTGCTTCATCACTCTAATATAGGATTGCCAGACAATATGCAGAATGCCCAGTTAAATTTGAATTTCAGATTAACAATGAATAATTTTTTAGTTTAGGAATGTCCTGAGAAATATTTTTGTTTATCTGAAATTCAGATCTAACTCAATTTGTATTTTTATTTGTAAAATAAAATGCTGCTGTATTTTTATTTGTAAAATCTGGAAACCCTACCCTAATAGAATATTTAATAATAATAGTAGGAATAAGAATAGTAGTAGCAATAGCAGTAACGAACAATTATTGAATGCTTCCTTCATGTCAGTCAGTTTCCTCTTTAATCCTAACCACATCACAGGAAGTTGGGAATGATTATGATCATTCCCTTTTATGGATGCAGTAATTAAGGATTAAAGAGGTTAAATAGTTCAGCCATAAAAAAAGAATGAAGTCTTGCCATTTGCAACATGGGTGGAGCTACAGAGTATTATGCTAAGCAAAATAAGGCAGTCAGAGAAAGACAAATACCATATGATTTTACTCATGTGTGGAATTTAAGAAACAAAACAAATGAACAAAGGAAAGAAAGAGAAAGAGAGAGAGAGAGAGATCAAGAAACAGACTCTTTGGGGCTCCTGAATGGCTTAGTCGGTTAAGTGTCCGATTCTTGACTTTAGCTCAGGTCATGATCCCATAGTTCTTTTTTTTTTTTTTTTAAGGTTTATTCATTTTTGAGAGAGAGAGAGAGACAGTGAGTGGAAGAGGGGCAAAGAGAGGGGGACAGAGGATCCAAAGCAGGCTCTGATCTGACAGCAGCAAGTCTCATGTGGGGCTTAAACTCACAAACCATGAGATCATGACCTAAACCAAAGTCAGACGCTCAATCAACTGAGCCACCCAGGTGCCCCAATCTCAGGGTACTTGAGATCAAGCCCACATCTGCATTGTTAGTGCAGAGCCTGCTTGGGATTCTCTCTCTCCCTCTCTCTCTGCCCTAATTCTTCTTATGCTTGTGTGCATGCTCTCTCTCTCTCTCTCTCAAAATAAATAAATAAAAACTTTAAAAAACAGACTCAACTACAGAGAACAAACTGATGGTTACCAGAGGGGAGGTGGATGGAGGGGGATGGGTGAAAGAGGTGATAGGGATAAAATTTGCATAGAACCACAAAAGACTCCAAATAGCCTTAAGTGGTCTTGAAAAAGAAAAGTGAAGCTGGAAGCATCACAATTCTGGACTTTAAGTTATATTTCAAAGCTGTAATAATCAAAATAATATGGTAGTGACACAAAAATAGATCAATAGAACAGAATAGAAAATCCATAAAAAACCCACAATTACATGGTCAATTAATCTCTGACAAAGCAGAAAAGAATATCCAATGGGGAAAAAAGACTCCCTTCAACAAATGGTGTTGGGAAAACTGGACAGCAACATGCAAAAGAATGAAACTGGACCACTTTCTTATACCATACACAAAAATAAATTCAAAATAAATTAAAGACCTAAATGTAAGATTTGAAACCATAAAATTCCTAAAAGAGAACACAGGGAGTAACCTCTTTGACATTGGCCGTAACAATTTCTTTGAAGATATGTCTCCTGCAGCAAGGGAAATAAAAGCAAAATTAAACTATTGGGGCTACATCAAAATAAAAAGTTTCTGCACAGCAAAGGAAATAGTCAACAAAACTAAAAAAACAACCTACGGAATGGAGGAAGATATTTACAAATGACATATCTGATAAAGGGCTAGTATCCAAAGTACATAAAGAACTTGCACAACTCAACACCCAAAAAACAAATAATCCAATTTAAAAATGGGCAGAAGATGTGAACAGACATTTCTCCAAAGAAGACATCCAGATTACCAACAAACACATGAAAAGATGCTCATCATCACTTATCATCAGGGAAATGTAAATCAAAACTACAATGAGACATCACCTCACATATGTCAGAATGACTAAAATCAAAAACACAAGAAACAACAGGTGTTGGCAAGGATGTGGAGAAAAAAGAACACTCATGCCCTGTTGATGGGAATGCAAACTGGTGCAGCCACTGTGCAAAACAGTATGGAAGTTCTTCTAAAAGTTGAGAATAGAACTACCTTATGATCCAGCAGTCACATTACTGGGTATTTACCCAAAAAACACAAGAACACTAATTCAAAGAGATACACATACCCTTATGTTTATAGCAGCATTATTTACTAGCCAGATTCAAATTCATCAAGATGCATGTTCTATAAAATGAGAAAGGGAAAAAGCTATACCTGGAGATGCCAAAGGTGCGTGACTTTGCCACCAGGACTCCTGCCCCCTACCACTCCCCTTCCCACTCCCACTCCTTGTAATCAGTCATTTATCTCCAGGCTCTGAACCCAGGCTGTGCATCAGAGGCTACAGATTCAAAGCATTAGCACCATGGCTTGGCAAGCATCCTGTTTCCTGAATGCTGCTCTAACTCCCCCACTTTTCTCACAGGCTTTATCAGGCAGACTTCCCTCAAGCCTTTCAACCCACAGAAGTTGACAGTGACTTAGATCAGCAGCTGATATTCACTTGCCTCCTTGGGATGCTTCCTGTTCTCCAAAATCTATAAACACTTGGCCCAAATATTCTACAGGTTGGAATGGGACTTGCGCAGAGGTGACCAACTGTCCTGATATGTCTGGACCTGAGATATTTCTAAGGATGCAGGACTTTTCAGTACTAAAAATAAAAAACTCCCAAGAAAACTGAGACAATTGGTCACCCTACCTGTTGGGCAAATTAACCATACACTTTGACTATTATTATCTCATTTGATCCTCAGCACAACACTGTGGCTGAACCTATTTTACACATGAGGAAACTAAATCACAGAGATATCCAGTAATTACTAACGTGTGCAGGGTTGTAAACTGCACAGCTGAGCCTGCGACATGTGCCTCAACTCCAAACTTGGGCCAAGAAGTGGTTTAATGACCTGGGCTCTGGAGTCAGACTGTCCAAATCCCAACTTCTGTATCTTTAAAAATAGGAATGATATTGAAATGTACCACCCCATTCTGTAAAGATTAAGTGAGATAATGCATTTAAGTCACAATGCTTGGTGCTTAATAAGTGCTAACTAATGGAAACTCTCATGACTCCATTCTGTTCCGAAAAGAATGACATACAGAAAGAGTTCTGCCTTCTTTGTATTAATCTCAAAGGTTGGGAATATACTCAAAATGTCTTTCTTTCCCCTCATACCCAGTTATCCATTTAACATTAAAGTATTTTCCTAAATATTATTAAAAGCTACATTTTCAGCTTTTACTATGTCTTCCATGTCCCACATTCTGATCACAAGTTATGTCGACCAGGGCTTCCTTTTATTCAACCTACATTTAGCCGTATATTTCACAAGCTCAAAGGGAGTAAAGGTCAGTCAAGGTCCGCTTGAAAAACAAATCCTCCCTGATCCCACCCCAATTGACTTGGTGAGCACAGGGACCATATCTGCTTTATTTACCTCTGAGTTACCTCTTGTGCCCCAATGAGTTCAGGTTCCCAATACGTGTTTATTGAATTAATTATTTGGTCAATATCATTCCCCATTATCACCCATTCTTGCTACTCTGTATCTGGAATAAACCACTCCATTCTGAGTATTGCTTTACAACAATTCATTATCCCCATCTTACAGTTGCTAATGTTCCAAAATTTACAGTCAGAAAAACCCAGTCACAAGAATAAAATTGCTCAGACTACATAAGAATCAAGGAATAAAGGTAGGGTAGAAGGAATACCAAACCAGAAGTCAAAAGAACTGGAATTCAGGTTTGCCATTAATCAGCTCTGTCTTTGGGAAGAAAAGGCAACAAGAGAACATTTGTATAGTCCTTGCTGTGAGCCAACTCTGTGCTAAAAAACCTCTCTACAGATTTTTTTCAGTTTAATTCCCCTTAGAAGGTACTTCTATCCCAGTTTTAAGAGTAAAGTAACTGAAACTCAGGAAGTTTTTTTTTTTTTTTAATCCAAATTATACCTAATACAAAGTCAAGATTTGAACCCAGGTCTATTGACTAGAAAGCACAGATTCTTTTCAATTTTTTCATCACCACCAAGTTGCCTCCCATAAGAAATTGTAACAGAAAATTGTTCCATTCAATCAGTTTCTAGTTTATGGGCCCAACAAGATTCCCTTGAATCAGATCATGTCATCTATTTAAGCCTTAGTTTTCCTCCAGGTAAAATGAGAAAGTTAACTAAATGATGCCTTTCACATTTTAAATCCTATGACTTGGTGCCAATGTGCTGAGGTTGACTCTGAAAAAAGAAACTGCTAGTTGGAGCACTCAGAAGAAGGCAGCCTGTGTGCTCAACCATCCATCCTTCCAGAATTATCAATCTGCCACATTGATATGCTAATTGCAAGGGAAGAAATGTGGAACTAATTCCATGTTTCATTCAAGTAAAGGCATCCAGGTAGTACCAAGATACTAGAGAATCAAAATCAGCATGATTGCATTGACTTGGAGTGTGTTGTGGCAGGAGAACAGGAATCGGGTTCTTCCATCACACCTCCTTAACATGTTCATTCCAAACAGTCCAACAGAAAAAAGGTCTTCTCTCCATTTTCTTCTAGTGTTGGAAGTGCCCAATATATAAGTCACACTGGCAGCCTCCTCCAGCCTTCCAGGAGCCCATCAAAAAGTAATAACCCTGATGCCTTGGGGCTGGGTAAATCTGTTGCTCTCAGAGTCCCCACCCAGCTTTGAAGCGTTGGCTGACTTGAATAGATGGGCTAGAAGAATGTTCCAGTTGGCTCTTTCAGAATCTTGACTAATCGAACCATCTGGTGGAGGGCAAAAACCATGTCATTTGGGGCATGATGATTTTAAATAAGCTGCCAGCATGTGCAGGATAAAAAGGATTGGTGGCATGTAGGTGATCCTTACAGAGGAACTTAGCACATCTGTCAAAATGGACCCCGACAGAACTTCCTAGATGCAAAACTACCCTTTTTTCTTCTTTGACCCGTGCTCGGATCCATAAAACCAAATATATTATTAGATTTTTTTCACATCCATTACCCAAATAAGAGCATTCTTAGCTTGTTTTTTTCCTTCCTTTACTAAGAACAAACCTAACACATTAAAACGTAAGTCACCTACATGGCTCAATTTTCAGCGCCCAGTAAAGTACCCCTGTCTTCTCTCCTACACTACCTATCCACAAAAGAAAAAATAAAGTGTATTGAACACTAGTTTTATCTAGTGGCTGATATTCCCTTTGTATACTTCCTCCATATTAAATGCTTATGTATCTCTCTAAGATATGGAAACTTAGTGTGTTAGGTGGAGCTCCTCAGAAACCGACTCTGGGAGGATGATTCAGGGGCAAGTGATTTGTTAAAGAAATGTTCCCAGGAGAAATCAGTAAGGGAGAAGCAGAACTGGGGAGAGAGACAAGCTAAGCCAAGGCTTGATTTCTGGCAAATCTCAGGAAGAATAAGTTCCCACAGGGAACTCTGGAGTGTGAATCACATACCTCAGAGTTTGTCTCAATTTGAGGCAAAGAAGGTGGGTTTTTGTACTCCTACACAAATTGGTTGTTGGCTAAGAGCAGCCCTGGGCAAGGGCAAATAAATGCCAGGTATTTCTACCCCTCTGAGAACTGGGGTGAAGCCATTCCAATTGCCCTAGAGTGTCCTTCAAAAACACTCACAAGGGCAGGTCAAAGAAGAAAAAGCACCCAGGGGAAGATACGTGAAAGAGATCCAAGAGGATCTGGGTGGAGCCTGACAGTGTCTGCTACACACATAAAGATTTTCTCAGCCATCAAAGGTTTAGTGCAAAATGGGCAGGCTAGCCTTAGAAAAGAAAAGGATCCAGGAGGAAGGATGCAGATGTCAGAAAAGTTAAGGGACAAGAAGTGAGGAGGTGCTCCTGAGTAAAAGGAGGTGGGGCTCTGTGAAGGGGTGTGCAGTCAAAAACACTTGAGAGCTGAAGGAGAGGAGAGGATGTGGAAAGACATGGAGATGTCTCCAAATACAACACAAACATCCATGGAAACAGCTACTGAGGAGTGGAAGAGAGGGAGAAAATAAAAAAACAGACAAAGTGTACCAGATCAAGATGGGGGTTCTACTCATAGGCCCCATGAACTCACTGTGACTTTGGATAAGCTATTTTCCCTCCTTCATCTCAGCTTCCTCCTTGGTAAAATGAGGGTTAACCAGATTAGGACTTTCCGATGCCTATTACAAGGAGCAGTGGAATTTCATGAGCTATTAATAGGTGTTCATGGAAAAGAGTTCTGGAAATATAGTTTAGGAAACACTATTAGAAATCCACATTAGCATAGTAAAAGTACTACCTTGAAGAAGTTGGCTTAACTGTTGAGCTCTTTATTTACTTGACCACAGGATTCTTTGGGGTCCAGATATCTAGAATCTTCTCTCAAGGCACTAATTTTTGGGAAACTGAGGGTCCTTCTTGCTCTAGTATTGAGTTCATTTCACAACTGAACAATTCTTGCACTCAAAACTTAGATGAAATAAAAATATGTGAGGAAGACTCATGGCTCTCAAAAGGCAGCCAAGAAATTCAGTGATAATATTTACAACTATCAGTTATCGAGAAGTTAACCAATGCCAATCATTGCAGTAAGCACTTTATATAAATATTGTTTGATTTGATTTTGATAGGAACCTTGATGAATACTTTTATCTCCATTTCCCAGATGATGTAACTGAAGTTCAGGTAGGTTAATAATATGCCTTGGTCTCACAGTAAGTTTTAAAACCAGACTTAGCAGCCTAATACCATGACTTGTTCATCATTACCCCAATTCTGTGCTTCTCATCCTTTCAAGCCACTCTTCATTTGTTAGACCCTTTGTCTTTTTGTCAGTTCATTCCTGATAGATGATCCATAAAATGGAGATAAGAGTACTGGTCAACGTGTATAATTGGAAGCCCTCACAAAAATCATTTTGAAGTGCTTTTCAAATAAAAAATACTCTAATGTTATCTCCCTGCTAGAGTAGTGATTTGAAGCTGATGTTAAAGACAAAAAATAAAATTCCATATTTAGCTGTATAACTTTTGAGAAAATTATTTTAATGAATCAATCAGAGAAATTATGTCAGCATTATAGGGGAGAGACATGATGAGTAAGCAATGATACCATTTGGGGGTAAGGTAAGAGCTAATTTTGCCAAGGTTCTGTTATGCTTTCTCTCACCCTTTTCTTTCTCTCACCTTCTACTAGACTACCTCATACCAAGGTCTAGGAGATCTTTCCCTGCCACTGTTTGTATTATTCTAGAAATGCCCCCTTGTTACTCCTCCACCTATCCAGGTTTTAAGACCCTATTTAGGTCCTGACTCCTCTGTGATGTTCACACTATAGGTCTCACTCTCTCCTGTGCAACCTTATGGTTCAGTATTACTCAATATTGCCATTGACTATTCCCACTTGTATTGATCTGGCTTGTCAAACAAACTGTAAGTGCCTGTCTTTGTTCAGGCTGCTATAACAAAAATACCATAGACTGGGTAACTGAAACAGCAAATCTATGTTTCACACAGTTCTGGAGGCTGAGATGTCCAAGGTCAAGGTGCCAGCAGATCTGGTGTCTAATGAGACCCCACTTCCTGATCCATAGCTATCTTTTCTCAGTATTCTCACTTGACAAAGGGGTGAGAGACCTCTCTGGGGTCTCCTAATATGGGCACTGAACACATTCATGAGCTTCCAAGCCCATGACCTAATCATCTCCCACAACCCCATCTTCAAATACCATCACACTATGGATTAGATTTCAACATATGAATTTGGGACGACACCTACATTCAGGTTACAGCAGAGCCTCAAAGGGGAGAAGTATGCATTACATGTGTCTCAGATCCTCCACATGACCTGAGTCAAAGTTGGACACTTAACCAACTGAGCCACCCAGGTGCCCCAAAATATAAAACCAAAATTTAAGTGATTTTTCTTTTTGTCTCCTTGAGGGCAGGGATATGTATGCTTTGCCAGTTTACCCTCAGAATCTAACATAGTCTCTAGCATACAATTAATTCTTTAAGAAGAATTGTTGAATAAATAAATGATTAATTAAGTGGGAGATATTCAACTAATAATAATCATAGAAACAATGACAACATTCATCAAGTGTTTGCCATATGGCAAGGTTATATTTATATAATCTATATTATCATCTGTGTAATATTTACAGTCTCATCTGAGACTCACAACAAACTGATGCTGGTTCTGTAATTAAGCCCACTTTAGAGATGGGGAAACTGATGCACAGACAGGTTGAATGACTGGCCCAAGGTCACACAGCAATCAAGGATGCAAACCCTGTCAGTCTAACTCCATGACCCAAGCTCTTAATAATGAAGCTAATATTAATATTTGGACATTCTGACCACCTTTATAATGGCCCTGAAGATGAAAAGCATCCAGAAAGAATTTCAGGTTTTTCAAGTGATCAAAGGCACAAAATACAGGATTAAACTCTCATAAGCTGGCCCTCAATGCAGTTGACTGGTCAATATGCTGCCTTATGAGACATTGATAGACAAGAGACAATGAAGGAAATTAAGAAAGTCACCATACAAACAGAGAAGCAGACAGGAAGAATGTGATGCCAATGCTGTTTGGAGCTTCTGCCGGAATTCACTCAATAAAATTTTATGAATATTCATGTGGGAAATACCTGAGTATCAGAAATACCCCAATGAGTAAGAGAGTCAAGGTGCCTACACTCATGAAGCTTCCATTCTACTAGGAGAAATGAAGCATAATCCAGTAAACCAACCAATAATGTAAGACAGTGACAAATGCTAGGATAGTAATAAAATGGGGTAATAAAATAAAGGAAAGCCTTTGCTAGGGAGTATCATTGATGCAGAGACTTGAATGAAGTAGAGAACATATACCCATGAAAAAATCTGAGGGAAGTTATATGATCGCTTTTGTTTAAAAAAAAAAATCAGTGGAGGAAGAACTGTTATTGGACAAGAACAGAAATAGACAAGTTAAAAGGCTTTTCTCAAAGACTAAGGGAGATGGTTATGGCTTATTCTTGGGTGGCAGAAGTGGAGACGATGAGAGAGAAGAAATGGATGTCACTTACTGTGCAGCCCTGGGAGGTGCCTTTGGGGGAGAGAGAGTTATGGGATCCCAAAACTACCTTTTTAATCTCTGTCTTCTTTCCCTTAACCTGCCTGTCTGTCCATTTCAGGAAATAATGAAGATCATCAACATCAAGAGTCAATATCCAAATGCATCAATAGCATAAAAGAGCTTAAACTCTTCTAGTCTCAATGCTATCCTTTCCAGACTCCAAGTCCAAATTCCTCTAGTACAGGGGTCAGCCAATTTTTCCTATAACAGCCAGAAAGTAAGTATTTTCAGCTTTGCAACCTCATGGTCTCTGTCAGAACCACTCAATTTGTGCAGTGCAAAAGCAGTCACAGATCATAACTAAACAAATGGGTGTGCCTATGTCCCAATAAAAATTTTAACAAACAATGAAATTTTAATTTTGTATTATTTTCCCATGCCACAAAATATTCTTCTTTCGATTTGTTTTCAACCATCTAAAAATGTAAAAACCATTCTCAGCTCATAAGATATACGAAAACATGCAGTATTTGGCCCAAGGGCCAGAGTTTGCAATTCCCTGCTCTAAGAGGATGCTGGCTAGAACAGGATCTCTAACAGCCCCTCCCCATTTAGTTTCTTATGTGGCATCACTCCTATGGGCTCAATATATGTCATACTCATATCTTACATATAAACATAAGCCAGATTTTTTTTATTCCCCTCCATGGACTTCCCCTGGGGACTCAAGGGTCTAATAGCCAGAGTGAGCACATTTTGCCAACAATCCTCACTTTCCATAATGGAATTTAATTATTTGGCCTGAAAAGCATTTAAGCTTCACTATACAGAAAGAGTCAAATAAATAAATAATAAAGGGGCACATTTTGATAGCACCTGCCTCAAAGATCTTAAAGGCACTGTCATGCCTGCTTTAATATTTTATGGTGTAGAAATGTGACTGTTACCAGGTCATAAAAATATACTGCTTTTTATACCAGGTCAAAATCTAGGGCCAGTAGTCCTGTTTTGTGGTAGGATGCAGAGAGCCAGCCAGAAAAGAGGATAGTGTTACCTTTTTTGAAACCTGAAGAGAGCTATTTAAAGATGATGGACCAGATAAATGCATATTGGGTATTTTTTTCCCCTCTCCTGCATCTCAAAACAGAAGGTTTCAGAGTCTGCCAGCAGCTGGTGCAACATTCATTATTTACCACTGAAAAGCCAAGAATCTCAGCCTCTGACCCTCCATTGTTGTTTAGGCATATTCTGGAAAGAGCCGAGGGGCAGGCAGGTGTTTCCTGGAGCCAGTAACACAGGGTATCTATGCAAACACTCCAAATCTTCAAGTTGGAAGTGACACTAGCAATGATCTACCCTGCATCCTACATCTTGGAAGAAAGACTCACAGCATCGCTGACTGAGGATGATACCGTCATGGGGCAGGAAATTTATCCACTCCCTGGGCAGGCTTAGTCATCACTGGAGACAGAAAAATTGTTATTTAATTTTCACAACAATCTGAGAAAATAAGAACCATTTTAATGTCTGTTTTAAAGCAAAGGACACTGAAGTAACCTAACCTGCTCAAAAATGACACAGTGAGTAAGCGCCAGAGCTGGAGTTTGAACCCCAGTTTCTCTGGCTCCTCAAAGAGACTGCAACCAGCCCTCTCATCATCCTCACCTCCCACCTCTCAAAACCCTTCCGTGTAACAAAATATACAAGCTGCCCAGAATTCCTACCTAAGGAAAAAGACAATTTCCAAGATGGAGATGAAAAAGAAAATGAGAGAGACAGACAGAGAGAGAGAGAGAGAGAGAGAGGAGTTCCCCAGCCAGTTAGGTACTATGACAAAGCTAATAACTGATGTACAAGCAAACAAATGCAGAGAAAGGTTTCTGGCACTATAAAACAGAGATTAATTAATACTAGATTACAATAGAATTCCTATAGAATTACATTTGATCCAGACCCCAGAATAACAAAGGAATTCAACATGATTAATGCTTTGAATAGCAAGAGATCATCAGAATGATTTACCTCTTATTACTAAAAAGAGCTGCCAGATTGCTTTAAAAAGCTTGGCTAGCACAGGATATTGCTATCTCCACTGCAATCAGCAGTCTGAGTTTACTCATTTGACAGGAGCACGGATTCTTTGCCAAGTCTGCTTCTGCTTCAGTTTTCCATATCTGTTTTTCTTCCTTCCTCCCCCTGGCCCCACCCTCTCTCCCAGTTTGGAGGAATTCTGAAATCCCCAACAAGCTCAGCTTGGGTCATCAGCTGGGTGTTCAGATGAACCAGTTGCAGGCAATGGGCAGCAAAAGCAAAGCCAGCCTGGACACGGGTACCAGCTGTTCTGCCAGCTCTGAAGGGGCTCTTTTATTTTATCTTCTCACTTTTCCTGTTCAGAAAAAAAATCTTTGCTGGTGAGTCATTTGTGGCCATAGGTGTTTAAAGCATTTATACGAGGAGAAAGACAGATTGATGCCTTTAGCACAGTCTGCCCTCTCTGGTCTAAGGAGAGGTCAGGAGGATGACAAGAATACTAAAGCTTAAGACGACAGAGTTGGCGCCAACATGCATTTAAGCAGAGACTAAGAGTCCAGAATTCCTGGACATCATAAAGAATCTATTATCATTGTGGTCACTTTCAGCAAGACTGATTTCATTACCATCTGTCTTCATCCACCACTGCTTAGTGAATAAATATTAAATATGGAACTTTTCTTGGACTCAAGTCACTGAGGCCGAGAGAAAAGCAGTTATGTAACCATGTGATCTCTGCACACCTCATAGATAGAAGGAGAGCAGATGAAGCAAGGGGGTCGAGTGGGGGTGCATCAGGGGAGGGAAGCACTGTGGAGTAAGATAAGATCAGTAGCTCTACTGAGTCGAAAATAAGGGTTCAGTTCTCGGTTGAGTAATAATTCTCTTTTCAAGGTGGGCAATATTTAAGCAATCATCTCTTGAAAATTGGTCATTACCACCAGCTAATAACTGATTTGTTAGTTAATAGCCCAAGGTGAAGCCAAGGGCAGCAAATGCTCTGGCATACCATTCTTTGATGACAGGATTAACAGATTTCAAGGGCATTATTGCTATTATGAACCATGTTCATTGATTTATAACAACACTAATATGTTTTATAAAAAGTGGGTGCAATGTCCTGGAAAAATTCATCATTGTCTGGTACTCTGAAGTTGAATAGCCACCACGCCATGTCCAAGAGAGACACCCTCTGGTCCAGTTCTGGGCATCATCAAGGTCTAGGCTCACCCTGGGTGTTTTGCACAATGTGGGATTAGGGAATCCAGAGCAACATCACTCAGAAGGGCCCAGACTATAGCTTTAATTACAAAAATGCCACTTTTTCCCCTAAATTTGTCCTGATCGTGTATTTTCATTAAACCTGCCACCATAGAGTCTAGAAGGAAAAAGAGTAAGGTTTTATGACTGGCTCATCTGACGAGTGGGATTGGCATGGGAAAAGAGCAAGACTCATTAATTTTTTATTTTAGAATTTGTTTCCTTTTTGAATGTTTAATAAAGTTAGCTCAAAAAAAATCTTGAAGTCAAAGCTTTCATAAAGAGCCTGGAATCTTGTCTCTTTTACTTATTATGAAAATCCTTTTTCCCCTTCTTCCTTGGGGGGCACAATTGTATGCTTCAAAGAAGGCAGGACCCCTCCCAATTCCCAAGAGTAAATCTTAATTTATCTAAGCTAACCACAGTAATTCTCATTCTCTCCCAGTGATTGGTTTAAGAGTAGGCCTGTGATCCAGTTCAAACCAGTAAGATTAAGGAAAGATTGGGAGAGGGATTTCTGAGAAAGGTTTTCTTATGCCTAAAATCAAATGTGCAAAAAGATAGAAACCCATTTTTCCACTCTCAGTTTAGGGGGTGAGGAGGTGATGCCTGGAGCTGCTGCAGCTTTATTGCCATCAAGAAAATATGTTAGTTCAAGGACTAAACCAAATAGGGTAAGGATGGCCGAGAGAGAAAGATGGAAATAAACTAGGAATTTCACTTGGTTGATCCTCCAAATGAACCAACCATGCAACTGCCCTATCTTCAAACTTATTATTTGACATGATAAAAATATCCCGATTATTTACACCATTTTTTCATTGGGTTCTTTCTATTTACAGATGACAACACACAATCTGATACACTCCTGTAGCCTGCCCCCAAGAAATATAAGACCCACAGAGAAGAAAGTGAAGTCAGCATGATGACACATGCTGAGGATGCAGGGTTTAGAAATCCAGAGAACTTTTTAGGAGAGTCCCATACAACTGAATGACTCCTTGCATCCTAAAAATTAGGTGGGGTCTTTTCCGTGACAAACACAAAATGAATATGTACATGAGCTAGAAAAAATAACAGTTATCTGCACCAAAGCTCTCAAAAAAAAAAAAAAAAAAAATCAGAGTGCAGCTGCTGGAAATCAATTGGCATACCCAGTGAAAATCCATCCACAGCTGACAAAGTTAGAGGGCTTTACCTCTAAGCCAGGGGTACTGGGAAGAAGGAACATGGTGTTGAGCCAGGTCCTGGAGTCAGGCCTAGAAGTGGCATACAACACTCCAACCCACCTGCTGGTGGCCAGAACTGTCGTATGCCCACCTAACTGCAGAGGAGGCTAGGAAATGTAATTTAGCTACGTGCATGGTGACAAAGTAAAAGAATATAGTGAGCAGTATCTTCCACATCCGAAACCCAGAAGGCTGAACACTGTACACTCACTCATATAGGCCCATGACTGACCCCTGGCTACTGCAGACTATATCTGACCAGACTCAAGACTTTTCTAAGAGCTTCCTTTGTGGGTTTCAGTCTGTCACACTTGACAAAGTTCCTTTGCTTGACAAGACTTTAGTCAGTCTCCTGAACATTCTCCTAGGCCCAGCTGTGCACTTTCTTGTAAAATCTAGTTTTAGCAGAAACCCTGCCAAATCAGTTTAACCAGAATTCTCCACCCTGGGTATCTGATCAGGTTCCTCAGCCTTCACCATCACCCAGGTGATGTCTGATCACCTTGGCCTATCTTCAGCAACAATCCTGTTAGGTTGGGTTAGCCAGGACCCCTCATTACACCTGATGTTTTCTCTAGTAATTTTCCATTCACTGATCTCCACCCTGCTCCTTGGCATTAAATTCCCACTGGTCCATGCTATATTCAGGGCTGAACCCAGTCTCTCTCCTCCACTGTAAAATCCCATTGCAGTCATTCCTATACCTATTGCAGTGGTCCTGAATAAAGTCTGCCTGAATATTTTTCTTTAACAGACTAAAAGCATGACCCTTGGGGAGATAAAGACTGAAGAGTTGGATACTCTCAAACATGACGGATTCTTCTGGAAAATTATCTTCAGTTTAAGAAAAATTATACATCTTCCAGGATCTTTCGCCTTTCCAGAAAAAGCGATTTTTCCCTTTTAGGAATTTTCTGTTCCATTTTCCAAAAAATACACCCATGAATATATAAGAGATAAACTCCATACTGAGTTAAAATAGCTTTCTTTAATGTGGACCCACAGCATTTCCTTCTGGTTGTCCACTCCACAGAAAACTACAGTCAGAGAAGTCCTAATCCAAGGATCGTAAAGACTCTTTGATCTAGGGATCACTTCATCAAGGCATTCACCCTTTCATAGTCCAAGTTCATCCACGTCATCCTCAGAAAACCTTCCCAAAGTACCTGGCAGGAAATTCACTGCTTTCAATTAGACACCAATGAGGTGATGTCTGGTTTGTATTCAATAGGATAATTATTAATTCAGTATCAAATTATTAATTTATGCCAGAAACTAAAGAATGGATGCTGTCACATTACAGCATGAATAATAGAGGAGAACAGCCCTTGGACCACACTTTGAGAATCTCTAATATAATTGATTGCCATTCCAAACTGATCCCATCTGGGCAGAACCGCATGACCAGTTTGCTCTCTCAATCTGAGCAACGCTGATTGAAAAGGGAAATTTTATTTGGTGAATGATCAACCTCACTTGAAGCTGACATTTTTAACAGTGAAGGTAAAAGCAAATGTTGACTAGTGAAAATGTTACAGGCAAAAACTTATGTGTGTGTGTGTGTCTGTGTGTGTGCTTTAACAGGAGTCTTTTTATCCCATAAATTCTTTACCCTTGTAATCTCTAGATTTATTGAGTACTTACTATTTGCCACAAACTGTTCTAGAAGGCTTTGCATGTTTTATTCCATTTACTCCTCAGAATAATCCGATGAGGTGCATACAATCCCTGTCTTTATTTAACAGGTGAGGAAAATGATGCATTTATCTAACATCACATTAATACCTCATACTTGTATCAGATACTGCAGGTTATAAAAATACTCTTACTTGACTTATCTCATGTGATGCTTATAACAACACAGGAGGTGGGCAGAGTATGTCATATATTTCCCCTTTAGAGACAAGAAAATTGATGCTAAGAGAAGTTAGTTTACTTGAGTAACATCTCTCAGGAAATGTTGGGGCCAGGACGCAAATCTGGATCATCTGACTCCCAATCTCATTGCTCTACATCACAAAACTCAATTTTAAAAGCACCCACAGACTGCCATTTCATGTTAAGAGAACCAAAAAATTAACTTTGGAGTATATCTTCATACTCTTTAGTAGAGCCAACCCAAAAGTAATATGAAAAGAAAAGATAGATGCAAAATACTGCCTGAACAGTGGTGTTGAAACACCTTTCCTTTAGTAGAGAGAAGACGATGTTTGTAGGAGAATCAGCTCCATCATGTCCACCTACGAGGACATATCAACTGGACTGAAGATCCATAAGCATTGAGTCAAGAGTAAACGCAGGAATACATTTCAAGGCCCAGAGGTATGAAATACTGAACAAAGCCCCCCTCCTCTGGGAAGTCCCTCCCAACCTCCTCAACTCACAATGATTCTTCCTTCTTGTGAATGTGTCTTTCCCTCACAGTCTATATCACAATGTAGTGCCTGATGATATCTGGGATTTACTATCTTCTATGTATTACAAATACATGTCTAGCCATTTGACTTCTAGAAAGTAGACACCACATCTCCCTTTGAATTTTGCATCCACCAAAAGATTAGCACCATTCTGGGTCCAGATGAATGATAACTAAAACTTGCAAAATATTTTTAATGATAATAGCCTTTCCACTAAAACACTAATATTGTTTGATAAAACTATTCATGAGTATATCATATTGTATTGAGATTTCATTCTGTGATGCTATATTTCAGTGTACATCATTTGAACCATGTTAAATATTATGTATCGAGAGCTACTCAGTAAGAGGCATGTTTAAGACAGTTTCCCCACAGTTGCACAGATAGAGATGGCTGGTTAAATATTTGGTATTTATATACAGTGTATGTAAACCAATCATTGTAAAGATACATTGTAGCATTCCCACTCAGCAATTTTAATGAAAACAAGCCTTTAAATCTCTATTACTGTTTAGAGAAAAATTGAGGTATTTTCACAACTCAGATACCTAATGAACTGTACGTATCTTTTCCTTTGTCTTAAAGGATGAGCAGAAATGGGTAAGAGAGGCTATGCTTGGCAATGATATTACTGATTATTGGAAGATCTTTTACTACTGCCTTTACTATACAGACCTCCAGTGATTTACACACCAAATTTGTGAGCATCAATATATAGGAACGTATAAAGTAGTTGACAGCATAAAAAGGTTGATGGTCAGGAACAGCCAGCAGAAAACCTTGTTCATTGTCATTTATCATGCTAGGAATGGAGGATAAGAATAAATAATAACTCACTGTTTTTTATCTCTACAGAAACATTTCCACATTATCTCCCTCAGTCTGAGAACCAAGGCTATGTTCCTGGACACAAAACCCCACTTACTTAGGCAAAACATCCTGGGCAATAAGAAGTCAGCCTGCTAAGCTTTTGTGTAGATATATGCCTGCTACATGCGTATTTGTCAAGACCATAAGAATGCCTATAACCACCTAATAGATGTGGCCACACATTAAAACTACTGTTTCCAATTATGCTCAGTAGCACAAAGAATTATCCATAAGCTGGTCCATGAGTGCAGTTCTTGACCTAACTAGTCTCTCTGATTCATTGGTATCCATGAGCTTGGGTGCATTTATGACTATGATCTAGAAAAGCAAGTGGGTGGAAACATAGACTTCTTCACAAAGCCAGAACAAATCCTAAGTCTAAAGACAATGAAGGCTGCCTGCCAGTCAGCCCTAGGGAATAGTACACAGTATCCAAGACCTGTATTTGCAAAATTGACCTGAAAAACAACTCTGGAATCTGCTACCTGCTAAAGCAAATACTTAGACAAAGATAAGTGTTGGAGAAGATTGGCAGCATGTTTGGACAATTATAGGACAAAATGCATTTCCAACATAGCCTTGAAATGCTTGATCCATGGAAAGAAGGAAGAAAAAAAAATCCCCGCGTATAGACTCTCGTTCTCGTAATGCTGCACAGACAGTTAGCAGCATTAAATAAGATGACTGAAACTTTCTGGACATGTGTTGTCTCACCATTCAAATGGTGATGAGACTATAGAATCATCTACAGCAGTAATTTACTAAATTAAAAAAATTGAACAATTACACTTATCGGCTATCTTGGTTTGGGCTGCTATAGCAAAAATACCATAGATTGGGTGTCCTATAAACAGCAGAGATTTATTTCTCATAGTTCTGGAAGCTGAGAAGTCCAAGATCAAAGCGCCAGCAGATCCGGAATATGTGAGAGGCTGCTTCTCAGCTCAATGGCTATCTTTTCATTATGTCTTCTCAATGTAGAGAGCTAAGAAAGGAAGAAGCAAGCTCTTTCATGCCTCTTCTTATAGGGGCACCAATTACATTCATGAAGATTCCACTTTCGTGACCTGGTCACCTTCCAAAGGCCCCACCTTCTAAGGCAATCACATTGAGGGTTAGGATTTCAACATATAAATTTTGAGGTAATATAAACATTCAGTCCATCACATAACCAAAGGTTTCACAATTTTACCCATAGATTCCTTCAAATTTTTGAGGTGGATGCTATTGAGTCCTGCAAGTTTTTATAGCTACATTAAGCCTTTAATCTAGGTGTTCTGAGACAGCATTTCCCAAAGCATGTGCTATAGACTGCAAGTTCCAAAAACAATCCATAAAGAAAAAATTCTATGATAAAATAAATTTGGAAAACACAGAATACCATAACCCCAGGGATATTCAGTATCTATATTAGTATGTTAAAGTCACTTAGAAGTCTTTTTTTTTTTTTTTTTTTTTTTGGCACTTAGAAGTCTTAAAGGAACTTTTGCTTTGTTTAGCTCCTATCCCTTGATTCTTACTGACTTCCACTGTCCCTATTTGCACCTCTTTGTCTAAGGTCTCTCTCTCCCTCCCCTCCTCTCTCTCTCTCTCTCTCTCTCTCTCTCTCTCTCTCTCTCTCTCCACTCCCAATTCCCACCCCAAGCCTCAAAAGACTGTTCTGCCTGCTTGCAGAGCTGGCCTGAAGTACCAGGAACTCATACCCCAAGAGCAGCCCCTCAACCAATAACTGCCTATAATTATCCCAGCCCTCTGCTGTTTGGTTGGGATAACTCTGAAGTATGTGCTTTATACTACCTCCCTTAGCTTCCCCCATAGGATTAACTTCTTGTTGCCCACAGTGGTTGCTGGCTTGTTGAGGTGCCAGTTATTAGATGCCTTCTCTTCTTCACTATCTTACTTCCCCACTTCCCACTTCCCAAATAAACTACTTGCACACAAATTTAACTGTAGGGTCTACTTCTGAGATAACTCAAACTAATATTCCCATGGTTTCCCACACATGTTTGATGACAGATCAATCTTCACAGAACACTTTTTCAATTAGACAAACCTCTTGGTGGCAAGTGAGAGAAGCCCAGTACAAACTGGCTAAAACAGAAAAATTTATTTAAATCCAAGAATAGGCTGGCTTTAGGCCTAGAGGACTCAGGCTCTTGGACAATGTCATGTTGACTTGCTCTGTTTCCATTTCTGGGCTCTACAGTCCTTTGTGTTGGCTTCATTCCAACACGCTCTCTCCACAAGGTGGAAAGGTGACCATTAGCACTGAGCTTACATTCTCTTTTCAGCAACCTCAGTGAAAAAGGGGCTTCTCCTTCCCAGTAGTCCTAAAAAGGGCCCAGGATGAATCTCACTAGATTGTCTTTAGTCACATGGTCATACCTGCACCAATTCCCAAGACAGCTGTGATAGACTATGCTGACTGAACAGTCCTGGGCCATCAATCCACCTCTGGACTCAGCCACACCCAAACCACTTGTACCAACAGCAGGGAGAAGTAGTTCCTCGAAGGCAAGTCAGGGTATTACTACCAGCAGAAAGAAATGTGAACAGATAACCACTCCACTCTTTAACACTCTACAGAACTCACTTTGGGAGATGCTGTTCTATAGCACTCAGAACTACTTCTCCAAAATTCCTGAGAAAGTCTTTCTCAGAAACAGCTGAAAACACACTTTAAAAAGAGTTGAGTCTCTCTGACAATTTCATGTCAGCCCAATACACCATTTATATGTGACCATTTATACATGACCACTTTACTGGCGTTACCAGTTTTCTACTTGGCTTTATGGCTTGGATACATTCAAAGAAGTATTTATTGATAATCATCTTTGGCATTTCTTGTCAAAAGAAATTCATTTCCTTTCCATCAATCTAGATCCTTATGATAAATTTCTTTACCACTCCTATCAAAAAAAGGTGGCCAAATAGCCTTAAGCAAATAGGAGAACACACTCACAGCAATGAAAAGACTAATAAATGAATAATGGAGGTTAGAAATGTACTCTATAAATCACCTATCCACTAATGGAGTTTTTTTTTTTCCTTTCTTGTCTTTCCCATAGGAAAAAAGATTCAAACCCCAAAACAAAAAACAAGTAGAAAAAAAAGAAACACAGAAGTATTTAACTGCACACTTGTGGTTATACTGGTTTTCCTAGAATTTACTACAATGCCAGAAATTAATTTATAAATAATGGCAAGCATGGGATCTCAAACAACATCACGTGAAGAAAAAGAAAACACCTCAAGAATGTTCTAATTGGCAAGGAAACACTCATCTGTGGCTGGAATAGCCAAAAGAGAAGGGCAAGTTTCACATACCAGCCTTGAAAAGCATTATTGGTTTTCAAATTCTAAAAGAATATAATATTGTCTTTCCAATTTTTTTTTCCTATTTCTTGTCTCTGCCCCTAAACTCACTCCCCTAGAGGAATCTCACTGAAATGGGGAGACTCATCTACATTTTAAGAAGAGCCATCATGCTGCTTTCTTTGATCTTGTTTTGATCATTCTCCACTTTTTAAAAGAAGAGTCCTGTGTCATTCTTATTTTATGAAGCTTCCTTCACAAATATAACTACTGATGTTTATCATAAGAAAATGCACTACATTAAAATCATATGATTTCAAAGTTCCTTGGTCTACCAATGATAAGCAGATTTTCAAATATAGAATTTGTGAAGCTTCCTTCACAAATATAACTACTGATGTTTATCATAAAAAAATGCACTACATTAAAATCATATGATTTCAAAGTTCCTTGGTCTACCAATGATAAGCAGATTTTCAAATATAGAACAGTCCCTCTCTGACATTTCGTCTGTGGTATCTACTATACTCATGCACGCATGAGCTTGGAGACAGGCATGGATTAATTCAGTGCTGCTATTCATGCCCCAAGTGGCTACGCCCCTCTCACCAAGTGCACTCATATGGGCACACTCCCGTTTCATGAGACTACTCTCCCCCAGGTATCCCTGGACATCCTCAACACTAGGCCTATGTAACCCAAGCAAGAGGGAACTTAGCTATGAAAACATGAAAAGACTCAACATTAGGAAGCCAGGAAATGAATAGTGAAGCATCAATTTCATTCAGCTATTAAAAAAAACATTCTTCCAAAGGATATTAATGATGTGGGAAAATGCCAACAATAAAACTTTTTCTAAAGAATGAGAAGAAATATACTCAAACATTAATCAATAACATTCTGTCTCTAGATAAGATTAGTAGTTTTTTTCCTTAATATTTTTCTGTTTTTCTCATGTTTTCTACAATGAATATCTGTTACTTTTTAATCGTGGGGCAGGGAGTAGGGCAGGGGGGATAAAGGATAAATAGTGAAAAGTACATAAAAGCCTCTGAGAAAAATCTATAAAATGTTGGAGTAGAGGTGGTGGGATCAAGTAGATCATTATTACAAAAGTCAGCACCCTAGATTCCCCTCTATTAAATGCTTGTCATTACCACCTCATTATATATACTTATACTCCACAACATTGGAAATTCCTAGACTGTCAGTGCCACATCTCAACTTCTTCACCTGCCCAAAAATACACAAGATAGGTGCTCAAGAAATGTAGTGTATACTGATTTATAAGAGCACCACAATTACAAGATGGATGTGATCAGGCAAGGACCATCAGGGGAAAGGAAGAACTAAGGGTCTGGGTGCTCCGGAGCCTTAAGACTTAAGGTAAATATCTGAAAACAGAGAAACTGACAGAAGAGTCAAAGGTCCAAGAAGTCAGGCAGAGTTTGAGGGATTAGGGTGTTTTAAAAAAGTATCTAGGAAGTCAGTTGAGTCAATGGCACTGACAGTCAAGACAGCAAAGCACCATTGAGTCTGCTTTCAAATTTCTTTTAAGCAGGGTGGTCTTAAGAGCAAGGGTGCCATGTGTTTGACTTAAAACAATTTGGCCACAGAAATTTAGTCAACTGAGAAATTTAGGCCAACAATAGAAGATTCATTGGAACTACCTAGTCCCACAATAGAATGTCTTTTAAAATATCATTTATTGGTTTTCAAAATTTCAAAAACAATGCATTCTCATTAAACTAACAAGGATATCAAACTTAAAATGTCCAAACCTGAGCTCCAGGTCTTGCCTCCCAAATTTCATCTTCCTGCAGACCTCCCCATATCATTAATGCAGTTATATTCTAGTTGCCCAGGCCAAAAAATTGGATTCATTCATGACTATTCTCTTTATCTTTTATTCGAGTTTACTGTTCCTTCTACTATCATGTGTTTGCCCCAGATAGATATCTGGTTCACACCCTCATCTCCTTGAGATCTTTACTCAAAAGCTACTTTGACAAGTGAAACTTCCCTTGATGACCTTATTTACAATTGGAAACCTCCCCAACACTCCACCCCCTTCCTGGCTTCATTCTTTTTCCATAGTACTTTTCACTATCAACCCTATGATATATTTGACTTGATTCTTCTGTCTACTCTTTCTCTCTTACTCTTTTGTACCTTCTTGAAAGCAAAACTTTCTTATTTTTCTTCTTTATCACTTTAGCCCCAACATAGAGAGTTTAGAAGACATTTAGAAGAGTTTAATAAAAATTGTATTGAATGGATTAACAGAATACAAATAAGCCGAATAATTCCACCCAGGCAAACATTACTCAGACTTTGATGTATAGTTGTTCGAATACTTATCTATACATTATTGTTATCTTATGAATATAAGATCATATCACATATAATGTTGAACCTGTATGTTTATTTTATCAGACTAAGAATTATTGGATATTTTGGGTGTTTCAACTAAATCCTATTATCCCAAATTTCCACTTCAACAAATACCAAAGAATAGGAATAATGGGCTGGAAATGAATTTGAAATATAATAATAAACATATAGGGAAATACTGAAAGTTAAATTTTAGAATGGACAGAAATCTTTAAAGATAAATAAAGGATGCAAAGCAGTCACAATCATGGACCAAAATTATCAAGGAATAGTGTCTGGAGAACATTCATTTTATGTTTTTCTTTGCCAAGTAGTTACATTGATCAGCTTATTTTTGACTAAATTGTTTTCAGTAGAATAACCTGGAGCTGGTGTTGGCAAAAGTCGACAGAGACATAAAGAGAGCCAAAAGTTCTCAGTGGCATCCCGATTCTGCCAGAAGTGGGATCAGAGGGCCTAGAATCATGAGAAGATCATCATTAATGTTTTCTTTGAAAGACCTCAGGGTCTCAGACCATGGAAATTACCCTACACTTCAATTTCACCATCTATCACATCAACACAGAAATGCCCTTCATCTCTCCACCACTCCTCAAGGATGGACAAATAAAGATAAGCCAGACATCTCTGAAATTTCAAAGAAAAGTCTTGGCACAGCTCCGTGGGCTTTTCCAGAGCCAAAAGCCAATGGGATTGGTTTCTGGAGTCCAGTACCCTCATTCTTTTTTTTACCACATGGAGATTCTTACGGGGCACTGAGAGGATCATTGTATTTGCTCCACATCCATCATCCTTGCTGACCACCTTGGTTCCTAACTGCTACGAATCCCTTTGAAAACCATCCGGTTAATGGAAATTTTGAGAGCTTAGGCTGACTTCCTGATTGTCTGAATAAAGTGGATGACATGACTTTTTTGGTTTTTTTCTTTTCTGAGAAAATGGGAATCAGACCCTCTGTTTTGTATTATCAGCTCAGCTGCTGAATCGAGATGTCACCAGCAGCAGTACTGGGCTTTAACCACATATAAAAGGGGACTGCTGAGAGGGAACACTGGGTTGGCATCTACAAAGGACTCAGTCTTCATGTAAAGGGAGGAGAGAGACCAGTCATCCTTCAGCAGCTCAATTCAGGGCCCATCTTGAAGAGAAATGAAAAGATGAAGAAAATAATATTCTGAACCTACTATGTGACATGCCCTGTGCCAGTGCTTTCACATATGCTATCTTAGTTAATCCTCAAAACCATCACATTAATAATAACTACTTGCGGGGGGAGGAGCCAAGATGGCGGAACAGCATGGAAGCTTTTCATGTGTCTCGCATCCAGGAAATATAGCCAGACCAACACTAAACCATCCTACACATCTAGAAAACCGATTGGAAGATTAACACAACAATCTGCACAACCTGAACCACAGAATTCAGCAGGTACACGACACAAAGAGCTGAACGTGGGGAGCAAGAAGCCCTGAAAGTTAGGGAACCCCTTTTGCAGGTGGAGACTGGGGAGGGGGAGAACATACGGGAAAAGCACCCTTCCCCAAAAGCAGCTGGAGAGAAAGTGGAAAATTGGAAACAGCCGCAGGGACTAAACTAAAAAGGGAGAAAGGAGAAAGGAGAGGGTTTAAACTCCATTAAGACTGTAAACAAGTGGAGCACAAAGGCTGCAACTCCGCAGCTCGATACCTGGCGGTGCTCTGGTGGGAAAGGTGAATCCCCAGGAACAGAATGGGGTCCAGGAGGTTCTCAGGCCACACAGGGAAAAGCGGTTCCACTGCTGGAAGGACATTTGATAGAGACTTTTGAAGCCACCTGGTCCCAGCAGACCCCGGAAGGCAGCCACATTCGCTGGTGCTGGGACAAGGTTGTTGAGGGTGAAGCCTGGTGCCAGATGTATGTTGCAATTTTCCATGGTCCCTGAAATGCTGAGGCTACACTGTCTCGCGATTTTTGGGGGGAGCGGGCTGGCACCTGACCACGGTCTCAGGGCACCAGCAACAGCAGAGTCCAGCAAGCGCTCCTGGGTGCAGCTGACATTTGGCCATTGCTCACTCAGCCATTGCTCAGTGAGACCCTCCCACAGAGGGGCGGAGCAGGTCAAAGCCGCAGTCCTTCAGAAGTAAGGGGCCGGAGAAAACAGCCGCATCTGAGACAAAACTTGGGAGAGAGGTACTGCCTGGGGCCTGGTCACGGAGAGTGGAAAAGCAGGGAGTGGACGAGAGCTGAAGACGGAGGACCGGTGTGCGATTGCTGATCCGGGAGAACAGACTGGGTGGCTGGGTCGCACCATTTTTCACCGCTCCTGCGCATGCGCACCAATGAGCACCGCAACAATCCACCCCAGTAGGCTAGCAGCGCCATCTAGGGGAGGGCGGAGCTGTTACACCAAGCCCTGCCCAACTGGGCCAACTTCTCTCTTCAAGAACACAAACCTCACCACCAGTTTAATTTATGGACTATAAAGAGCTACATGGACTGACTTCTAGGGGAAAACAAAGCAATTACAGTCCTACTTCTTCTGTTAGGTTCACCTATTCAATTTTTTTTTCTTTTTCCTTTTTCCCTTTTACAATTCTTTTTCTTGAATACAGAAAGAGAGAAAACTCATTTTTATTTTCAATTTTTATTAAAAATATGTCTTTAATTTTTATTACTATATTTTTTACTTCTGTGTAAATTTTTTCAAATTCTACTTTACTTCCATCATTTTATTTTAGTCTACTTCAGTGTACTCAACTTTTCAAATTTTCAAACAAATTTTCTTTTTTTCTTTCTTTCTCTTTTTTCTCTTTTTCATTTCTTTTTCTTGAATGCAGAAAGAGAAAATCTTCATTTTTACTTTCAATTTCTTTTCAAAATATTTTTATTTAATTTTTATTATTTTGCTTTTATGTAAATTTTTTCAAATTCTATCTTACTCCCATCATTTTATTTCAGTCTACTACAGTGTATTCACTTTTTCAAATTTTCAAGCGATTTCTTTTTTTTGTCTTTTCTTTTTTCTTTTTTTATCTTTTTTCTCTTTTTTGTTTCTTTTCTTTTTCTTAAATACAGAAAATGAAAAAATTCATATTTCTTTTTAATTTTTATTAAAATATTTTTCTATAATATTTTCTACTATATTCCCTACTTTTGTGTATTTTAGTCTACTTTAGTGTATTCATTTTTTCAAATTCTCAAATGATTTCCTTTTTTTTCTCTTCCCCCCCCCCTTTTTTTTTTGTTTGTTTGTTTGTTTCTCTAATCTGTCAAACCACTTTCTACACCCGGACCAAAACACACCTAGGATCTAGCATCATTTATTTGATTTCTGTGTGTGTGTGTGTGTGTGTAATTTTTAATTTTAATATTTTGTTAATTTCAAATTTTCTACCTCATTAATTCCTTTTCTCCCTTCAAAATGACAAAATGAAGGAATTCACCCAAAAGAAAGAGCACGAAAAAACAACAGCCAGGGATTTAACCAACACAGACACAAGCAAGATGTCTGAACCAGAATTTAGAATCACAATAATAAGAACACTAGCTGGAGTCGAAAACAGATTAGAATCCTTTTCTGCAGAGATAAAGGAAGTAAAAAATAGCCAGAATGAAATTGAAAATGCTATAACTGAGCTGCAATCACGGATGGATGCAGCGGCGGCAAGGATGGACAAGGCAGAACAGAGAATCAGTGATCTAGAGGACAAACTTATAGAGAATAACGAAGCAGAGAAAAAGAGGGAGATTAAGGCAAAAGAGCACAATTTAAGAATTAGAGAAATCAATGACTCATTAAAAAGGAATAACATCAGAATCATAGGGGTCCCAGAGGAGGAAGAGAGAGAAATAGGGGTAGAAGGGTTATGTGAGCAAATCATAGCAGAAAACTTTCCTAACCTGGGGAAAGACACAGACATCAAAATCCAGGAAGCACAGAGGACTCCCATTAGATTCAACAAAAACCGACCATCAACAAGGCACAGCATAGTCAAATTCACAAAATACTCAGGCAAGGAGAGAATCATGAAAGCAGCAAGGGAAAAAAAAGTCCCTAACCTACAAGGGAAGACAGATCAGGTTTGCAGCAAACCTATCCACAGAAACTTGGCAGGCCAGAAAGGAGTGGCAGTATATATTCAGTGTGCTGAATCAGAAAAATATGCAGCCAAGAATTCTTTATCCAGCAAGGCTGTCATTCAAAATAGAAGGAGAGATAAAAAGTTTCCCAGACAAACAAAAATTAAAGGAGTTTGTGACCACCAAACCAGCCCTGCAAGAAATTTTAAGGGGGACTCTCTAGGGGAGAAAAGATGAAAATATATACATATAAATAAATAAATAAATAAATAAATAAATAAATAAATACCAAAAGCAACAAAAGATTAGAAAGGACCAGAGAACACCACCAGAAACTCCAACTCTACAAGCATCATAATGGCAATAAAATCATATCTTTCAGTTCTTACTCTAAATGTCAATGGACTCAATGTTCCAATCAAAAGACATAGGGTAACAGAATGGATAATAAAACAAGACCCATCTATATGCTGTTTACAAGAGACCCACTTTAGACCTAAAGACACCTACAGATTGAAAATAAGGGGATGGAGAACCATCTATCTTGCTAACGGTCAACAAAAGAAAACCAGAGTAGCCATACTTATATCGGGCAATATAGACTTTAAAATGAAGACTGTATCAAGAGATGCAGAAGGGAATTACATCATAATCAAAGGGTCTATAGACCAAGAACACCTAACAATTGTAAACATTTATGTGCCAAATGTGCAAGCACCCAAATATATAAATCAATTAATCACAAACATAAAGAAACTCATCGATAGTAATACCATAATAGTAGGAGACTTCAACACCCCACTTACAGCAATGGAAAGATCATCTAATCAAAAAGTCAACAAGGAAACAATGGCTTTGAATGACACATTGGACCAGATGGACTTAACAGATATATTCAGAACTTTTCATCCTAAAGCAGCAGAATATACATTCTTCTCCAGTGCACATGGAATGTTCTCCAGAATAGATCATATACTGGGACACAAATCAGCCCTAAGTAAGTACAAAAAGATCGAGATCATACCGTGCATATTCTCAGACCACAATGCTATGAAACTCGGAATCAATCACAAGAAAAAATTTGGAAAGGTAACAAATACTTGGAGACTGAAGAACATCCTACTAAAGAATGAATGGGCTAACCAAGCAGTTAAAGAGGAAATTAAAAAGTATATGGAAGTCAATGAAAATGATAGCACCACAACCCCAAACCTCTGGGACGCAGCAAAGGCGGTCATAAGAGGAAAGTATATAGCAATCCAGGCCTTCCAAAAGAAGGAAGAAAGATCTCAGATACACAACCTAACCTTATGCCTTAAGGAGCTGGAAAAAGAACAGCAAATAAAACCCAAAACCAGCAGAAGACAGGAAATAATAAAGATTAGAGTAGAAATTAATGCTATCGAAACCAAAAAAACAGTAGAACAGATCAATGAAACCAGAAGCTGGTTCTTTGAAAGAATTAACAAAATTGATAAACCACTAGCCAGTTTGATCAAGAAGAAAAAGGAAAGGACCCAAATAAGTAAAATCAAGAATGAAAGAGGACAAATCACAACCAACACAACAGGAATAAAAATAATAATAAGAGAATATTATGAGCAATTATATGCCAATAAAATGGGCAATCTGGAAGAAATGGACAAATTTCTAGAAACATATACACTACCAAAACTGAAACAGGAAGAAATAGAAAATTTGAACAGACCCATAACCAGTAAGGAAATCCAATGAGTAATCAAAAATCTGCCAAAAAACAAGAGTCCAGGACCAGATGGCTTTCCAGGGGAATTCTACCAAACATTTAAGAAAGAGTTAACACCTGTTCTCTTGAAACTGTTCCAAAAAATAGAAATGGAAGGAAAACTTCCAAACTCTTTCTATGAAGCCAGCGTTACCCTGATTCCAAAACCAGAGACCCCAATAAAAAGGAGAACTATAGACCAATTTCCCTGATGAACATGGATGCAAAAATCCTCAACAAGATATTAGCCAACCAGATCCAAAAATACATTAAAAAAATTATTCACCATGACCAAGTGGGATTTATACTTGGGATGCAGGGCTGGTTCAATATCCACAGAACAATTAACATGATTCATCACATCAATAAAAGAAAGGACAAGAACCATATGATCCTCTCAACAGATGCAGAGAAAGCACTTGACAAAATACAGCATCCTTTCTTGATAAAAACCCTCAAGAAAGTAGGGACAGAAGGAGCATACCTCAAGATCATAAAAGCCATACACGAGTGACCCAACGCTAATATCATCCTCAACGGGGAAAAAATGAGAGTTTTCCCCCTAAGGTCAGGAACAAGACAGGGGTGTCCACTCTTGCTGCTATTATTCAACATAGAATTGGAAGTCTTAGCCTCTGTAATCAGACAACACAAAGAAATAAAAGGCATCCAAATCGGCCAGGAGGAGGTCAAACTTTCACTCTTCGCAGATGACATCAATACTACCCAAAGCAATCTACATATTCAGCGTGGTCCCTATCAAAGTAACAGCAGCATTCTTCACAGAGCTAGAACAAATAATCCTAAAATTTGTACGGAACCAGAAAAGACCCCGAATAGCCAAAGCGATCTTGAAAAAGAAAACCAAAGCCGGAGGCATCACAATCCCAGACTTCAAGCTATACTACAAAGCTGTAATCATCAAGACAGTATGGTACTGGCACAAGAACAGACACTCAGATCAATGGAATAGAATAGAGAACCCAGAAATGGACCCACAAACGTATGGCCAACTAATCTTTGACAAAGCAGGAAAGAATATCCAATGGAATAAAGACAGTCTCTTCAGCAAGTGGTGCTGGGAAAACTGGACAGCGACATGCAGAAGAATGAACCTGGACCACTTTCTTACACCATACACAAAAATAAACTCAAAATGGATGAAAGACCGCAATGTAAGACAGGAAGCCATCAAAATCCTTGAGGAGAAAGCAGGCAAAAACCTCTTTGATCTTGCCCGCAGCAACTTCTTACTCAACACATCTCTGGAGGCAAGGGAAACAAAAGCAAAAATGAACTACTGGGACCTCATCAAAATAAAAAGCTTCTGCACAGTGAAGGAAACAATCAGCAAAACTAAAAGGCAACAGACAGAATGGGAGAAGATATTTGCAAATGACATATCAGATAAAGGCTTAGTATCCAAAATCTACAAAGAATTTATCAAACTCAACACCCAAAACAAATAATCCAGTGAAGAAATGGGCAAAAGACATGAAGAGACACTTCTCTAAAGAAGACATCCAGATGGCCAACCGACACATGAAAAAATGCTCAACATCACTCATCATCAGGGAAATACAAATCAAAACCACAATGAGATACCACCTTACACCTGTCAGAACGGCTAACATTAACAACTCAGGCAACAACAGATGTTGGCGAGGATGCGGAGAAAGAGGATTTCTTTTGCATTGTTGGTGGGAATGCAAGCTGGTGCAGCCACTCTGGAAAACAGTATGGAGGTTCCTCAAAAAACTAAAAAGAGAACTACCCTACGACCCAGCAATTGCACTACTAGGCATTTATCCAAGGGATATAGGTGTGCTATTTCGAAGGGACATATGCACCCCCATGTTTATAGCAGCACTATCAACGATAGCCAAAGTACGTCAAGAGCCCAAATGTCCATTGATGGATGAATGGATAGAGAAAACGTGGTATATATATGTAATGGAGCATTACTCAGCAATCAAAAAGAATGAAATCTTGTCATTTGCAACTACGTGGATGGAACTGGAGGTATTATGCTAAGTGAAATTAGTCAGAGAAAGACAAAAATCATATGACTTCACTCATATGAGGACTTTAAGATACAAAACAGATGAACATAAGGGAAGGGAAGCAAAAATAATATAAAAACAGTGGGGGGGACAAAACAAAAGAGACTCATAAATATGGAGAACAAACTGAGGGTTGCTGGAAGGGTTGTGGGAGGGGGGATGGGCTAAATGGGTAAGGGGCATTTAAGGAATCTACTGAAATCATTGCTTCACTATATACTAACTAATTTGGATGTAAATTTTAAAAAATAAAAAATCAAGTTAAAAAAGTAAAAAATAAAATATGAATAAATGAAGCCTAAAGAATATGGGCTTGCAAAATAAAAAAATAATACTAACAATAATAATAACTACTTGTGATATGGCTTTCATTATACCAATTATACAGATTAAGAATATGTGGCTCAAAGAAATTACATAATTTCTAAGAAGCAATGCCAAATTTTGGAATGTTCTGAAAACTTCTAATTCCTAGTTCATTGCCGTAGTCTAGCCCCTCCACCACCCTGTATTTTTGGTCTTCAAATTTAAATGAAATAGTGATATCTAGAGTTAAGGGAGATGGGAGGAATGAGTGGTGACTGCAAGGAACAGTAAACTTCTTTTGGGGGTGATGAAAATGTTCTAAAATTAGTGTGGTAATATTTGCCCAACTCTGTGAATATACTTAAATCCATTGAAATATACACCTTAAATAGGTAAGTTGTAGTGTATGTGAATTATATAAAAAATAAAGTTGTTAACAAAAAATAATATTTAATGGAAGGCTTTCCCTGCTTTACCAATGAAGTCACAAATTTTTAATAATCAATATATCCTGAGGTTCAAAGGCTGTGCTTTATATCTCTTCATAAATTTATATGGCAGGCAATAAATCAGTGGTTCTTGATAGAGATGATAAAACAGATCTGAACTTCTCCACTCCAATTGGTGGGGGAAATGCCCAGTTAAATGCAGCTGAATGGAAGTCAAAACCGTAATCCCAAGTAGAAATAAGACAGTAAAATTTTCTCTAGCATAGTCCCTCTCCCATTTCAACAATCTGTCCCTACTTTCCTCACATTTCCTCCTCTTCTGTCATCACCATCATAATCTTGTGGTTACATAGTTTCATTCAGGGTCAAAATTAGAAATTAACTAAAGAAGCGATGGTATTCTCCTGATTCTAAGATGTTATCCTTTTAAGATGAATCATCAAGTTAGTAAAAACTTTCCAAGAAATAAAAATGGAATATCACATGAAGTACATACACCGTACACTAACTGAGCATTTCAGAAGTGTTCAAATGTGGGAGAAAATGCACCTTAGAATCAAAGAAATGAAGTAATTCCCACAAAAGTGGTAATCTAGTTAAGGTATGATTTCTCAATATCTGAAGAAAAACAAGATGCTTTTTTAGAATCAGAGTGGTGATGCATTTTTAATGATAGAAATATAAACCTGAGGGGGAACCTGGGTGGTTTAGTTCGTTGAACATCCAACTCTTGATTTCAGCTCAGGTCACGATCCCAGGGACATGGAATTGAGCCCCAAGTTGGGCTCTGCACTGAGCATGGAACCTACTTAAGATTCTCTCTCTCTCCCTCTGCCCCACTTCCCTGCTCGTGCTCTCTCTTTATATACATAAAAGCGAAAAAGAAAAGAAAAGAAATATAGAACTGAGACTACAGAAAAAACAGTGGTATTTATTTATTGCTGGATTGAAAGGACAGCTTTCCAGAACCTATCAAATGCTCAAAGGCCATGCCCTACTCATTCATTTTGTCTGGGATTAGCCTTCATCCTCATTTTGCAAGGGTAATAGAGGAAGTGGAAAGGGGGGTGGCTTTGGGCATGCACACTGAAATCCACATGTTCTCAGAGGCCTGGAGAGGTATGCATACTTGCTGCGATTTCGTGGCCAGTGCCAGTGCACTGCAGAGCTTTCAACAAAGAATTAGTAATTGGACCACCCAAGCTCTGAAGAACTGTAGGGCCTGGTTTCTCATTGTCCACAAAAATAAATAAATAAAAATTTAACATATTAAAATTTTTCAAAATTAAAAAAGACTACTTAAGAGAGAGCAGAAGGAACCAAATCCTGCCCATAAATGAATGCTTTGGCTCTGTAGTATTGGTCAGCCCCTTGCAAGGACGACTTGAGTTGGATCTCTGCCACTGGCTTAATCATGGGAAAGATTTTCCCAGCCTAGCACCCCTTGATTCCTTTCTGCCTGAAGAAATAAGACTTGGGACCTCCCCTACCACCTTAGTGAAAGGGATTAGGCAGGGCAGAGTATAAATCTCTGTTGTGCTGCTCTTGCCAACAACTTGGATTTCTTGAATTCTGGACTACCTATACTCCCTGCCTATTCCATCCCCTACTGAATTTGAGCCTGCTAAAACCTCAGGCATTTGCTTGGTGGGAAACCCAGGAAAACTCCCAAACCATCCATATATCCATATGATGAAGTTTCTTCATGACTTCAAAGGCAATGCAAAATTCCATCTACCTAGTGATAATATAAGGCAAGATTTTCAATAGTGAGTTCCATAACGGCAGAAATTACCAGACCTGCTGGAATAGAGGTTGCATATATACTTTGCATAGAGATTTTATAAGGGAAAAAAAATTAATCACATTATTACATATGAACTAAAAGTAACTCTAAATTGTAATTGCAAAAGATAAAATTATTTTGTTTATAAATACAGCATATTATATACTGGAACTCAGTAGGAAGTTATATATTCTGGATTTCCAGTAATATGCTATTTGCTTTGAGAAAATCATAATTCAAATGGCTAGAAAATTGGTATCAGTAAATATAGGCACACAGCAGGGCTATGGTAAAGAAGTTCTCATATTCATATGATTAAGACTGGTAGTTGGCCAAACAATTTTTTTAGGTCAATTGGTAATAAATAATTACATATAATAGCACTTACTATTTGTTTTTTAAAGTTTTTATAGTTTGTTTTATAGCTTTAAAAAACTTTTTTTTTAATGTCTATTTATTTTGAGAGAGACAGAGCACGAGCAGGGGAGGGGCAGAAAGAGAGGGAAACACAGAATCTGAAGCAGGCTCCAGGCTCTAAGCGTCAGCACAGAGCCTGATGCGGGGCGGCAACCCACTAGCAAGATCATGACCTGAGCTGAAGTCAGACGCTGAACCGACTGAACCACCCAGGCACCCCGATTTTGTTTTAACTTTGGATATATAAATGTGCATTGTTCCCTGATTCACACATTCTTGCTCATTGAGAATAGGTATGGTGATTGAAATTGGTCATTTTATTTTTTGCATACACTAAACTCATAATGCAATGTCTACCATTTCCAGCTTAGGTTTCCTTAAAGAGTGATGAAATCTTAAAGACACTTATGAAGAAATCAAATGGGGGGTACCTGGGTGGCTCAGCCAGTTAAGCTCAGATCATTATCTCGCAGTTTGTGAGTTCAAGCCCCATGTCGGGCTGTGCTGACAGCGCAGAGCCTGGAGCCTGCTTCAGATTCTGCGTCTACTTCTCTCTCTGCCCCTCCCTCACTCATGCTCTGTCTTTCTCTCTCTCTCTCCCTCTCTCAAAAATAAGGAAACATTAAAAAAAAATTTTTTTTTAAGAAATCAAATGGAGGGGCGCCTGGGTGGCGCAGTCGGTTAAGCGTCAGACTTCAGCCAGGTCACGATCTCGCAGTCCGGGAGTTCGAGCCCCGCGTCAGGCTCTGGGCTGATGGCTCAGAGCCTGGAGCCTGTTTCCAATTCTGTGTCTCCCTCTCTCTCTGCCCCTCCCCCATTCATGCTCTGTCTCTCTCTGTCCCAAAAATAAATAAACGTTGAAAAAAAAAAATTTAAAGAAATCAAATGGATACAGAATCATCCATGGTTTTTGCAACATTGTTATACCAATCTTTTGCAATTATTTTTCACACTCCTAATTCCACAGTTATATACATATTTTTAATGACCAAATTAATAAGCCTTTAAGTATTCAACCTTACCCTTACATGTACACTAACTTTATTTTTATACACATATCTTACTGGATTTCTCACTAGTACACATGGATAATTTGTCTGCATTCCAGGAAACAGCACATTATAGTAGGAAAAGAAAGGGCACTTATGTGTCAATTATATCTCAATAAAAATGGAAAAGACAAACAGACAGGCAGGCAAGCATACCAACAGTACTTTGTAGTCCTTCCTTATAATAGGAAGGAAATATAATTAAACTGATACGTGTGGTTTCCAAAGAAACTAACAGGAAACATGTATAGACTTATGTGTTAAAATAGACATGACAGCATGAAGTAAAAGAAAATATAATAAATTTAGCAGGTAGAACAAAACAAAAGAGCAGAATGCCCAGAAACAGAAGACCTAGTTCAAGAGTCTACTCAACCTCTTTCTAACAGTATGACCTTGAACAGCTCACTGCAGCTTTCTGGAACTTGGGTTCTTCCTCAATAAAATGAAAGGGTGGTCCAAAATCTAGAATTTTCAAACTATAAATCTAACAGTTTTGTGTACCCATTCCCAGACTGATAGGTACTCTGTCCTAACAGAGGAAGGTGAGGCAAAATGCACCCACATTCACACACAGTCTTTCATACCCGTACCCACATGTACACACCCTCCATACATAGTGGCTCAAGGCTATCTGCTTTAAATATCAGGCTTCTGGGTAATATCTTACTTGTTTCTGGCCTAAAAATAATTAGAAACCACTGGGATAGATGACATCAGAGTGCACGCCAGCTCTAACTTTCTCTGATCCTTCTTTCCATACTGCCATTTGTGCAAAAGGCACTCAAACAGATGTGCGTTACTGATGGTGTCTGTTGTATTGTAAAACTGAACACTTGACTCTCAAGAGGTGCTGGAATTAAGCTTCTCTCTACACACAAGATCCCTCACAACTCTGCACATGTTTAAGATTTAAAACGTGCAGCCTAATTAGCAGAGAAAGAAAAAAAGTTTAAAACCTAGCTGCTTAACTTTGGCATGGGCTTCAAATTATATTCCCATTTGCAAATTACCATTGGATTTTTTCACATATATTTGACATTTTATTTCCCTGTTAAGGCTAAATTCAAGGGGCGATAAAGGGAGGAGGAAGAAAAGAAAAAGAAAGAACCAAACAAGCAGCCATGTAGGAGGCTAGAAGAGAACAGCTTGATAAAGATCACCGGAAGATTGCTGCCTCTAGAAAGTTCAAGAGCCCTGTAGTAAAATAACCCTGTATAATTCTAAAGAGGTCTGAAATGTTTAACTAGTTTTTAAATGTGAACAAATACACATACACCCAGCAGTCTAATATGCTTTAGCTTCATGTCCTGAACACTATAAAATTGTCCTATTATTGGCATTCACAACACTTTAACAGCTTGGATAGATTATGTTTCTTAGGAAAGAAGGTAGCTACAAGGTAAGGTTCAAATTCCTAAAGTTCAGATAGTTTTAGGACATTAAAAAAAATAACTTCTCATAGGAAGAATTAATTTCTCTCAAGCAAAAAACAAGGAATGGGAATTTTTTCAATTAATGTCATGTTTTAGACAGAGCCAGTGGAAATTATCAGTCTCATAGGTGACTTTTGCAGAAAGGCTTAAACCAGCATTTTCCCAAGAGGCTATATCCAGGTCTGTTAGAAGTATATAAGCATGAAAATATGGAGGAGATTTGCATATTCATTGCACAAAGTTTACATGAACTGACAAAAGTTCAAACAATATATTCTCAGGCACTTTTCAAGTTCACATTTTATTGCTGCTATGTCTAAGTCAGTTGGAAAGTTCACTCATCTGTATTCCTTCTCACTCAGCTAATATTACTGTCTTGGGTCTCATGAGGGGAGGTACATTACTTATTTCATAAAATTGGAGGTAGGATTATGAGATTTGAGCATTGAAAGGGTTTTGTTCCCCACCTCTCTGACATACAGAATTAGGGAAATAAGGTAAGGTCATCTGAAATTTTCCTGTGGCCTTCAAAGTTGAACTTTTGGAAAATTTGATGAAACAGTTTGGAAAGCATTGAGCAAAAGGGGGAAAACACAGAAATCCACCTAAGAGTGAGCACGTAATATGGCCTTTGGAGTCAAATAATAGTGGGTCTTTGTCCCAGCTCTACTTTTCACTAACTGCTATTTGGCAAGTTATTAAACCTTTCAGAGGCTTTATTTTCTCATCTATAAAATGGGAATTAGACTGTTTCATAGAGTTTTGCAAATTTACAAAGATGCCTGTAAAGTATTTGCCATAATGCCTAGACTTAGTTCATTATTGTCTTTAGAACCATTAACTCTGTCCTTTGTTGCATAACTTTGATGTTTAAAAGCATCAAAAGGTCCCTACAGATAGAGAATTTCTCTTGAGTAAACTTCTGTAACTAAACCTTTTATATTCTACATTAGCACAAGAACTAAGATTATTCATGGAATAGGATTCATATATCCTAAAAAAAATTTTTTTAGTAAACTAAGATTATAGGTCATTAATCCAGTTGCCACATAACAAGCTCCACCCCTCATAATTCTTTAACAGTGAACTAAGGTCACCTTGCCCCTGTGTACCACTTCAAAGACCCCTAATACTTTTCATGGTCATTACCCTTGTTTGTATCCACTTTTTAAAAACAGCCATGTCTGAACCATTTCAGGAACAAGGGTACAATTAGGCATTGATTGTTTTCCCCCTTTCAGTTCTTCCATGTTAAAAAGAGGGGATAAAGAAACAAAACTCAGCAACTCCTAGAAAAGAGGATGTTAGACCCAGCCCTTGGCTGAATTTAATTTGAGGCATTTCAGTATGGTTATTTCTCAGAGTCATTGAGGGCTAATGGTGCAATCCGATTTTGCCCAGATGAATTTCCCATGACAAACGATATTGGCTCATCATTTGTGGTCGTGACTGAGTGCCAGTATTTTTCTTCCCCCAAAGCTCGGGTAGGACAGCATGGAGCTCTTATGTTCCTTGGGACATTTGTTTCCAATTTTGCAAACACTATGAATGTGGTTATTTTTGTAGCTCTGTTAGGAAAGTGCATGGCATTTGGTTTTTCTTGTTGGAGTTAATTATAAATCATTAGGGCTCCAGTGCCCACAACAAAGTCCTTGGACCTTGAAGCTCAATCACTGGTGATTGCAATAGTCCTGCCCACAGCCCCCCTACCTCTTGCTAAATCCTCCATTTCTCATTATAGAAAAGAAGGGAGGAGGGGGCGTTATTTTAAGATGTTTTTATTGGCTTCTAAATGTGAAGCTTTGGTTCCAAAGTCTTCTTTTTTCCCAGAGCAAGATAAACTTTTTCGGGTTGTAAATCATGGGACTTTTGTATCACTTGACAGGGTCCATGTTTAAAAGCCCTTCCAATTGCCTCTCTGATGACTTACGAAGCAGAAAGAGTTGCCCATGCATCATGAAAAGGACCCTTTCAGTAGCACTGGGCCTACACCCAAATCTGTTGCTTTAGGATGATAAATCATTCTATTTTCACCCACTCCCCATCTCAATCTCCTATTTACAAAAAACACCATTGTGACCTGACCAGTAATTTTAGTACAAACTACTGGCTAAATTGAGAGGCCCCGAGATGGAAAAGCTCAAGATAAGGGCCAGTCCTCCACCTCTGAACTGACTGCTTTTCCTGCCCACAGCCAGGCACCCACATCACTGAGCTCTCCCAAGCCCCCTATAATTACCCACCTCATCTCACTCTCCAGGAGAGCACCCATAGTCCCAAGTTTTTCCCATTAAAATATCCCTACCCCACATGTCATTTTCCCATAGGGCTTTGTTTCGTGCTAGAGAGTAAATGGTTAATCTAATTAAAAAAAAAAAAAAACTGCATTCATGTATAGGTGCCAAATAGATGATGAAAAAAACGATGATTTTTTTTTAACCTCCAAACTCTCTTCATTCAAGGCCTTCTTTGGTTGAATCAGAGCAGGCAGTTGACACTCCCTTGTTTACCTCTGCTTCCAAGGCCTGAAAGAGTACCTGGCACTGGGTAAACTTCAAGAACCACTTGATGAATGAATGAGGCCCCATCCAATCTTTCCTCCCTTCCCCCACCCCTGGCGTACCCTGGGCTTGGAGCAGAGCTTACACACCATGGAGTTAAAATATATTCAAAGGGCACCCTAGGTGACCCTGAAGACCACTAAGTCCTGCCTTGCCACTTCATAGATGAGGAAACCCATGCCCAAAGAGGGGAAGTTTCCCTCCCAAGGTCACACAGTGAGTGACTGTAACAGAATCTGATTCAGATCCCTTGATTCCCAGGTCAGGGCTCATCTCCCAACATGGTTTGCTTCCACTTTCTTTATTTTTTTAATATAAGCCTTCTGGAGAAGAATAACATGAGACAGATGTTTTCAACAGTTTCCTAAAGAGGATTTACTTTTAATCACACACACACACACACACACACACACACACACACAAGCCTTCTGATTATGAAAGGAGCAGAAGCTTCTGGTCCAGAATGTCCTCTCCTTCCTTTCCACCCACAGGAGTCCCCACAAACCATAAATACAATCATGACATCAACTTGAAAGCAAAAATGAAGAGCTTGGAGATCATTGTAGTGTGGCTTCCCCTCAAAAGCAGACCCCAAGATAGAAATCCTAGGAAGCATTGTGAGGAAATGAGGGAGGAGGTAGGCAGAGAAGGAAGGAAAGCCCATTAAGGACTCTTTTTTTAAAGAATGTTTAAATATTTATTTAGTTTTGAGAGAGAGCGAGAGACAGCATGAGTGGGAGACGGGGAGAGAGACAGGGAGACACAGAATCTGAAGCAGGCTCCAAGCTCCAAGCTGTCAGCACAGAGCCTAACTCAGGGCTCAAACCAACAAGCTGTGAGATCCCGACCTGGGCTGAAGTCAGCCACTTAACTGACTGAGCCACCCAGGTGCCCCTATTAAGGACTTCTTGAGGCACAGATCACACACAGTCAATGAAGGCTACTGGGGCTTCGGTCCTATCGAGAATCCTCTTAAAGGCTGTGTAAACACACCTCAGAGTAGTCCACTAAAGGGTGAGGAAACTCTAACTCCCTGTCCCATATTAGTAGAAAACCAGTGAGAAGCATTAAATCTCTGGTGCTGCTGGCTTCCCCCACAAGACCCCCATAGTGTCTGCAGCCAGACAGCCCATGTAGGTGGGGACAGGACCTCAGCCTGCAAGGCAGCTGTCTGCAGATGTCCCCTGTGCAGGCACCAACAGCATCTGCTGCAGAGAACAAACAGGTGATCAAAAACTACCACTATTCCTCCAAAAAAGTGACCTACTCTTGAGAATGCACTGTGCAGGATTACAGGTGGAGTTTTAGCAGCACAAAGAAATTATATGAAACCCAGTAGGAGGCTGACCTCTTCTGCAAATAATATCCTTATTTCTATAAGGCTTTTCCTCTTGCTCATTCTTCAGGTGTCAGCTTCAAAATAATAAAGAAATAAAGTTTATTGGGGAGGCTTTCCCTGCTTTGCTCTCATGTCCTTCCCCTTGGTATTTATACTCTTGCTTATAAATATGTATTCAGTATCCATCTTTCCCATAGATTCTATGTTCTGAGTGCAGGAACAAGTCTTTCTCACTTACTTCTATGCTGCCAGGACCTAACACAAAGCCTGAACACAGAAGGGGTTGAATAAACATGTTATGTTTGTCATTTGCAGGTTCTATTTAATGCAGCTTTGTCATGGGTCATATTTGCTTAGCATGGATGGATTGAATTAAGCCTCCTGGCTTGTTTTTGCCTCTTTGTACTTGGTCAACTGAGCTTCTTTGGTGGATGGTAGGTGAAGCTATTTCCTCAAAGACGCTTAGGTCAATAAAAACTCAGGTGAGAGGATCTCATTAAGTTTCATTAAAGGAAACTTGCTAAAACTTCCTCCCTCTAACCTCTTTATTGTCAGGACCCATTTATAAAGCACGGGGTTACAAATATAATGGATTTAATCAGATTTCCTCTCTTCTTGAAAGGATGAAAATTTAGCTTCCTTATAGAGTAAACTGTATGATGTTATCACTACCTGTTCTGAGAAAGACAAGCCTACACCAATTAATGACTAGCATTTTCTCCGGATTTTATATTCTTGGAGACTTTCACAACAGTGGACAACTGTGAATTGGCAAAATAGCTGCCCCCAGAGAATGGAGGGGAAAATGCATAAATTACTCTTGATGGATCATCCTTCAATTTTCTGCTAATGTGTTTTTGGTCAAGACAAATAACAGTAACTCACTTATAGTAACTCAAGTAAAGGGTGGAGTTAGTTATTGTAAGACTCAGGAAAGACAAGAAACAAGGCATCTTTGGGGGTTGGCCTCTTAGCTCTTTCCTTTCTTTCTCTTCCCCCCACCCTTTCATTCTCCATCTTCCTCTGACAACCAACTTTCATGATTTCTGCTTGAAAGTAGCTATCATGTTCCACTTTTCATACATTAATATTTTAATTCTAGCTCCTACTACTAACCAGCAACCGGCTCTTTGTTTCTCAATTCCATATCCCCAAATGAGGAACATGACCTGCCCTGCTATTTTGAATTGGAACAAACTCCAATAGTAAGTCATGGGTTATTGACAAGCCCATAGCACTGCTAACTTTGAGATTAGTTTGGACCCTGGTCCAATCAGTACGGTAGGAAGGAGAGTGGGAAGAGAGAGTTCCAAAGCAAAGAATGAAGACATGCCCACTCAAGGTGAAGGTAGAATTTCCTAAGAAAGGAGCATAGATGGTACCAACGATCCAAAATATTAACTACTCTAATCTTCTTTCAACATGGGCGGGTATCTGATGGCTAAGGATGCAGAAACTTAAAACGTTTTAAGACAGTTGTATCAGCGCCTCTCCTCCACTGTTCCTCTGTAAGCTAACCACTTCCAACTATAAGCATCTTTGACTCTCTGCGTGGGTCTTTTCTTAGCCATAGGTGCACACTCAAAGAGAACTAGAGGTGCCTGAGTTGATGGCACCAGAAGCAGCATTTACTCAATGACAAACGGAACTTCATAAATACCCCAGACACTTTGGCCCTTGGGTGGGACAACTCTGAGGCATATTCTCCACTTTTTACCAGAGGTCCAGACTATAAGTGAGCCCACAACCATAAGTTGCTCAATAACATGGAATTTTCCAGATTAAGAGTTGAACCAACACTTTCTCTAGATCGGTCTTCCAGATCTTCTTCTCCTCCCTCTGTGTCATGATCTCCTTGCTCCTATTCTATGAAGCAATCACCAAAAAACACTTAGGGACAACAAGGCAATGATAAAATCCACAAATGTATCATTCCCTACAGTAAGGTATGTTTGCTCTGTGTGTTTGTTCATTATAACACAGATCTTCTCAATTTGTGGTACAGGTTGTGTCTCAGCAACTAAAAACAGTAATTTACACGAGCTTAAGAAATGAACCGAGTGGTCCAGGCTCAGAAAGATTTTCACAGTTGGAAAAATTCAGTCAATAAGCAAAAAGTAATTTAAAAACAACACAAGTTCTTCAAATGGAAAGGTATATTATGTCCATGCTTAAGAACTCAACATCAACTTGATAAAGATGTCAATCCTGCCAAGTTAATATATAAATTTAATGCAATGCAAATAAAAATTATCAGCAGTATTTTTGAACTATTTTCACATGGAAAAATAAACAAGTAAAACTAGCCAGAAAAATCCTATTAAAAAAAGTAATGAGGTCAAACTAGCCCTGCCAGATATTAAAATATGATATAAAGCTGTATTAATTAAAGCAACATAATAGTGACCCATAAATAGACATATCAGTAGAATATTCCAGTAACAGACCCCAAAACATAGGAAACTAACATATGATAAAAATGTATTATTAAAGAAATGGTATTCACACAATGGGTAGCCATTTAGAAAACAGAAAGTCGAATCCATTCCCCTAACCTCAAACAAAATAAATTACAGATGGAGCAAACATTTAAATGTAAAAACTGAAAACCACAAAATTATTAGAAAAAAAGGGCAGAAAGCTTTCTAAGCATGACATGTAAATCAGAAGTCTTGGAAGAGAAGACTGATAAATTTGACTACACAAAAATTTTAAAAATTTGTATAGCAAAAACCTCCATATATACAGTCAAATGAATATCTTTTAAAAATGAGATAAATCTGTGCAATTCCTATCATAAAGAGCTCAGTTCCCTAGCATATAAAAAGCTCCTAAAACTTATTATGCAAAATCAACAACTCAATATTTGCCAACTGATGTGCCAAGATTGCCAGCAGACAGTCCATAAAATAGGAAGTACAAATACTCTAAAAACATGATTAGTTTCAGCTGCAATCAGTATAAAAGAAAAATACATTCCTCTATGTCTCTCCTTTACTCTCATACTACTTTACTTCTAAAACCAAAGGTGTGGATCTTCCACACATCAAGCAATTCTGCAACCCCAGCTGGGTGCCCTATGATTTAACTCAATTCTGCCACTATCTGAAGATCGCATCAGATCCCACAGGTTAAGGGTTCAGTCCTAAAAGACTGTCACCTCAGAGGTGAATCACAAGTCCAGATCGTTATCTGTGCTTCTGATTCACTGCCTATAAATGAGAGGTTCCCAAGATCCCCTCCTTCAGATCATTTAATTTGCTAGAGAAGCTTACAGAACTCAGAAAAGTGTCACTTGCTAGATAACCAGTTTATTATAAAAGGATATAATTCAGGAACAACCTGATGGAAGAGATGCATAGGGCAAGGTATGGGGAAAGGGGCACAAAGCTTGTGTGGCACTCTCTTGGCACCTCCACATGTCCCCCACCCAAGAAGCTCTCCAAACCATATTCTTTTGGGGGTTTGTTGAGGCTTCATTACCTCATTATGTAGGCATGATTGATTGATTGATCCAACCTTCACCTCCTCTCCCCTCCATCTTGGGGACTGTAAATTCCAATCTAATAATCCTGGTTGGTTCCCCTAATAACTAGCCCCATCCACTGGGGCTTTCCAAAAGCCACCTCATTAATATAAACTCAGGTGTGGCTGAAAGGGGTTTGTTGTTAATATCAAAAAATATTTCTATCATTTAGCGAATTCCTATCATTTAGCAAATTCCATGGATTTTAGGAGATTTGTATCAGGAATCAGGGACAAAACCAAATATATTTCTTATTATAACTAATACCTAAAACTAAATCTTACTACTAATAACATAAGTGCAATTAAATGATAGTGAAATACTATTTCTCACATATCAAATTGGCCACAGGGAAGTTTGATGTCACTCGGTGCTGGTGAGGATACTGGGGAACAGGCAATCTCATATATTGCTAGTGCAAGTATAAAAGGCAAAGGGCAAGTATAAAGGGAAAAATCTACTGAAATTTATTTTTTTATGTTTTATTTTATATTTGAGAGAGAGACACAGAGACAGAGACAGAAAGTGAGCAGAGGAGGGGCAGAGAGACAAAGACAGAATCTGAAGCAGACTCCAGGCTCCGAGCTGTTAGCACAGAGCCCTCTATGCAGGGCTCGAACTCACGAACGGTGATATCATGACCTGATCTGATGTTGTTGGAGGCTTAACAAACTGAGCCACCCAGGCACCCCTACCGAAATTTAAACACACATATGCGTTAATTCAGCAGTTTAATTTCTGTGGGCAATTCAGGACCCTCTCTAAAACAATCTGGAAAACAATCTGTTGTAGGCAACAGGTTTGAGCAATGGAAACTTGAGCCAGGCAAAGGGCCCACAGTGACCACTGAGCTGACACAAACAGGCTCATTAAGCAACACACCTCAAAACAGCCAGAGGCCCTAACTGACCAATTTCAATCAGGCGCCATTTCTACCATAAAAGGGAAAATTCCATATGTCCCCACACTCTTTACTGCACCCTTTAACTGTGGCCCGTCACTACCACTTCATGGCAGACAGTTTCTCCTTTGCTGCCCTCCCTGCTGCTTCCTTGCAGTGTATTCAATAAACTTTTTTTTATGGTTTTTTTTTTTTTTTTTTTTTGAGAGAGAGCACATGCGTGAGTGTGTGCATGAGCAGGGGAGGAGCAGAGAGAGAGAGAGAGAGAGAGAAAGAAAGAAGCTGAGAGAGAGAATCCCAAGCAGGCTCTATGCTGTCAGTCAGAGCCCCGATGCAGGGCTCAATTCCACAAACTGTGAGATCATGACCTGAGCCGAAATCAAGTATTGGACGCTTAACCAACTGAGCCACCCAGGTGCCCTTCCACAAACTTTTGTCTGATTTTTCTGCCTTCAGTGAATTCTTCCACGACCTGCCTTGCCAGCCCCCACACAATCAGGACGCCCCACACAGAGTCAGCAAACTTTTTCTATAATGGGCCAAATAATAAATATATTAGGCTTTGGACCATGTAGTCCCTGTCTCAACTATTCAACTCTGTTGTTGTAGTATGAAATCAGCCATAGACAATAAATGAATGAATGAGCATGGCTGTGTTCCAATAAAACTTTATTTACAAAATAGCTGTGGGTGTGATTTGGCCTGTGGGCCACAGTTTGCCAACTCTTGCTCAGAACACAGTAGAATACAGTAGAACACAGTAGAATATGAAGGGCTAGGCACAGTCTCACTGTGGCAGAGACCATTGCTGTCCCCAAGCTCCATTTCTCCCCCATAGTAAAAGATCTGCAGCTAGGACCTGGATGGCCAATCAGGGATTTCATTTCTTAGCCCCCTTTGCTGCTTGGTGACTGTGTAACTAAGCTCTCAGTGATGTGTAAGCAGAAGTTCTATTTCCAACCTCTGGTTCATTTGATTAAGACAAAATCTCTGTTCTGACAGTGACCAAAAGGACATTAAAGCCATATACTAACAATGGCAGAGCTGTCATCATCCAGGGTTCCTTAATGACTGGATGGGACAGAGGGGTCCATAGTCCCACATAAGAAAAATTGTTCCAAACCTGGTCTGAGGACAGAAGCTTTTTGCTTCACAATCTCTTTCTGAGAAGTTAGCATTCCTGATAAAATGCTTAAACAATTTCCTGTGAACTTGAATGGGATTAAGGTTTGCTCTGGGAAACCAATTACCCACATGCCCAATTACCCACACACTCAGTTGCCAACTGTCAATCAAAGATCTAGTGACCTTTAACCAGACTTACTTTTCTTTCTGTGTCTACTCTAACAGTGATTATCTAACTAAACCCTTTTCCTACCACGGTTCTCTGCCAAAAGTGAATTTGGGAAGCAGCCTTCTAGGGTGATTTCTCTTATGTGCATGACCATAATAAAACTGATACATGCTTATAACTAAATTGTCTAACAAGTTTTCTTTAACACTTGGAATAGTCACCTGACTCTGTAACAAGAGAAATAATTTTTTTTCTTTGAGCCATGAAATTTTGTTCTCTATTGCAGCCACCCAATCTACCTTAATACATTCACACTTTATAAATTAGTTTCATTTACTAAATGCTTACTATATGCCAGAGACTATACTAAGCAGTTGACATGCATTATATGTTACCAAATTCCATTTCTTCCCCCATTGCAAATATCTGCAGCTAGGATTGGATGTCCACTAGGCTGTGCCCTGGGATGTAGCTGTGCCCATGAACACAGGGAAAGGCTCAGATTTGCAGTCTTGAGCCAGAGCTCTGTGCACCCATTCACCCCGGCCCTGAAGGAGTGGAAGGTTCTTCTTGGAGAGCTCCTATGGCTCTTTCAGGTGAACCAGACTCTTGGGACTGTGAAGAATTCAGCTTCACCAGCAGCACAGTCTGGCACAAAGAAAGAAAAAAGGACTAGCTGTCCCACTCATCGTTGGAGACTAAGAAAAAAATCCTGCAGTTCATAGAAATGTTCAGGTCATGGAAGTCTCAGGAGAGATATTTGGAGTTCTTGTGTATGAGGAAGAGTTTAAACAATCTATTGAAAAATCAACCATCTATGTATCCATCCTTGCACTATACAAATGATGATTGAACACTTACTATGGTGCCAGGACACAAAACACTGGGCAGGGGTGGGAGAGAGTGTTAAACAGGGAGGTGTTTGTCAAGAGTACAAAGTTTGTTATGCAAGATTAATAAGTCCCAGAGATCTGCTGCACACCACGGTGCCTATAGTTAACAATACTGTATACTTAAAATTTTGCAAAATGAGTAGATCTAAAGTTCAGTGTTCTTATCACTAAATAAGTAGGATGGGAAGAAACTCTTAGAGGTGGCAGATACATTTATGGCATTGATTTATGGTGATAGTTTCATGGGTGTATACCCATTTCCAAACTCACAAAGTTGTATACTAAATATGTGCAGCTTTTTGTATTTTGATGATTACTCAATAAAAAGGTTTTCAGGAGCACCCAGGTGGCTCAGTTGGTTAAGCGTCCAACTCTTGATTTCGGCTCAGGTCATGATCTCAAAGTTGATTAAGTTTGAGCCCCACACTAGGCTCTGCACTGAGCTGACAGCACAGAGCATGTTTGGGATTCTCTCTCTCTGTCTCCCTCTGCCCCTCCCTTGCTTGCTCACACTCTCTCTTTCTCTCTCTCTCTCTCTCTCTCTCAAAACAAAATAAACAGAAAAAGGAGATTTAAAAAAAAAAAAAACTAGCAATACAACAGTGAACAGGACAGTCAAAGAGACATCATTACATTTGTACCCTGTAGTGTGGGGCAGTTCATACAAGCCATCAAATACAGAATTATTTTGTAATTTCAAATGTGTTCTTTTCAGTTGACACTTGCATTCCCCCACCCATCTCACGCAGTACATCTAGCCCTCACCCAGGGGTAGGGGCATCCATGTATAGTGATGGTTATATACAGCCAAATGCTTGCCTCATTGGCCTGCCCCTAAGACTGTAATTCTCCTCAAGGAGTCATTTCTCTGGGTTCAGACTGTGCAAATGTAAAAGTCCCCATTTAAATGCAAATAGTCCTGCAGCCATGATACATTACATCATTGTCATTCATTAACACCTTTCAAGTATAACAGCAACCAGGTCTAAGAAATCCTGGAGAGGGAGAGAATCTAAGAGAGTGCTTCCAGGAAGAACAAGGCTAGCTGGCCAGCCTCAGCAGGGGGATAAGAAGGGAGTTACCAAGAGACTGAAAAAAAAGCTAAGTAAGGACAAAAAAATCCACTTGGAATGGTTGAAGGACTCTTTTCAAGGAGCAACCAGGGGCAACGGGATAAATAGCAACAAAGTGAATGATGTCTGGTATTGGACTATGTAATTGATTACTCAGTATTTACATACATCTGAATCTCTTAATGGTTCACAGTCATTTTTGGAAGTAGGCAGGATATACCTTAATAACATTATGGAGAAAAATCTTCTTTACTGAGCAGGAGAACCCATCCACCCAAATAATTTTAGTTGGATGAATAACTAAATTGAAAGCTTTGATGAAGGAGGAAGCCTTCAGGAGGCAATAGAAGACCACTCTGAAGCTAATTCCAGGGTTTTGTTTTGCTGAAGGGGGGTCTGTAAATTGAGGACATACACTGAGTAACTTGCATAATAAAGGAGTCTTCAAATACTATGTGGAGTAAGAGATGGGGAATGACAAGTTTGCTAGCAGAGGACAGAACAGGGATGAGATCTTCATTAGCTATCTATTACATGGTCTATGGTAGAAATCATCTTCCCTGTTTCTTCCTGAAATCCTCAGTAAAAAATGCATTTTTGTTTATGTGTCCTAGAACTGGGGGTTCACCAAAGACCCTAGAGAATAGAGAATAGCAGGAACACCAGCTTTCCTCAGGAAGTCTGCCACATCCGGATTCCAATTAAATTATCTAAAAAAATTTTTTTAAGTTTATTTATTTTTGAGAGACAGAGACAGAGCACAAGCAGGGGAGGGAGAGAGAGAGAGAGAGAGAGAGAGAGAGAGAGAGAATCCAAAGCAAATTCCAAGTTCTGAGCTGTCAGCACTGAGCCCAACGCGGGGTCAATCCTGATGGCAAGTCCTGACCTGAGCTGAAATTGGACGCCAAACTGACTGAGCCACCCAGGTGTTCCTTCAGTTACAATTAAACACCTCGAGTTGCACAGGATCCAATGCATGAAGTCTTCTGCTTAAACAGGGTTATAGATTTGAGGATAGGATTTTTAAATAGCGGTGAAAAGGTCTGGGTATTCAAAATACAGTGCTTTTACTGGTACTACACCAGACATTGTTTTGTATTCAAAACCAGTTCCCTACTTTTTAAAAATGAAGATCCTAATTCTCAAAGCCAGGAGAACATAGAAAATTTCCCATTTTCAGGAGAGATGTGACTTTCACTGGACAAGACTAGAGAATTCCACCAAGGTCACTTTTCCCAACAATGACAAGAATCAAAGAACCTGGCTCTCCTCTGAGAGACAGACATAATCCATGGAGCCTGGGAGCCACATTTGAGCATAGAGCTTCATGAAGCTTATCTCCTCAAAGTAAATTCTATTTTCTTCTCTATCAGAAGGCTGCTTAGACACCATTGGATGGCACCATTGCTTACATTTTAAAATTCCAGACAGTCAAGGCAAGTCACGTTTCAAACCCAGCAACAGAAAGAATAGCAGAACATTCTCCAAAGAGCCTAGAACACATCATCCCACCAAGGTGTATTACCAAGACAGTTCAACTACAGAAGGTTCAAGGTAAGTAAAATATACTGTCTTAGAAAATAACCCAACTCATATAAAAGACACGATCTACAGATTCAATGAGCATTAGCAATCTCATTACAATTTCCATGTAATTTGACATCCTAAAGAGCTCTACTCTTGGTTCGAGATGGATTACCAGCAATTGCCACTCACTTCTGTTTAGGGGCTAATGGGGGAAGGCATACTGTTTTGTGGCTTTTGCTTTCCGCAAACATGCTTAAGCCTTGGTTAGTCAATTACCCCCATGACTCCTATATCCATTTACAGTAATTTCTATTAAGAAAAGTTCCACCTCTTGCACTAATGGGAGCTTTGATGATCAACTCAAGGTCCCTAGCTACTATGTTTAGCTACTATTCCTGCTTGAACTTGCAAGACCTCTCTCTGAATTATAGAAAAATGGATCTTTGAGAAGTATAATGATTCTGATTACTCCTCCTCTAACACCCATCTCACTAGCAGACAGAAATCAGCATGGGTGACAGTCAGGAAAACAACACTAAAAACAATTGTTATAGTTGTCATTGTCTGGCATAACATACACAGGCATACATGTGCCACACACAATGGAATTTTATCCAACAGAGCAATCCTGTATTAATTATATGTTAATACTCTTTCACTAATTTAAGTAACTCTTTCCACATTGCTTTCCCAGAGTAAAACCAGACATGTCCACTGCTAATTGTATTACAATGAAAGATTCCATCATCACAATGAATTACATGTGCCACCTTTTTTCAGTGGCACATTCCCAGCTCATGACAGCCAGCGGAGCCACAGGAGAGAAGGAAAAACCAAAAACATAAGTCATATATAAAATAGGAGGAAAAAGACAATAGAGAATTAAACCAAAGTTTGATGCAATGACTATGACTAGTGGTGGGGACCTGCCCCATTCAAGCCTGGCTTCTATAAAACTGAAAAGAAAAAGCTCCAAAGCAGTGATTTTAAGCAGAGTCATCTCCTTAGTGCTCAAAGTGTGGTCCACAGGATAGCAGCAATGGCATCACCTGAGGGCTTGAAATGCAGAATCTCAGGCCCTACTTACACCTTCTGAATCAGAGTCTGCATTTTCATAAACATGCAGGTGATATGCATGTTTGAGAAGTACTGCCATTGTCAACAGTCACCAACATAGGATCAAATGTCCCCACTCCAACTCCATGACACCACATGAGCCCATCAGTACTTAGATATCTTCTAGAGATAAGGAAGGAGGGTAGAAAATACTGACTTGACTGACTGTAGCTAGAATAAACTAGTATTATGTTTCCAAACATCAAGCAGAATGAAGTCTCAAAAATGAGACCAATTTAAGCTATCAAAAACTAAACTGACTTTTTTTGCACAGCTAATTGTTAAATCCACACCTTTACTATTACCAGCCTTCAAGCATCAGTTCACTTTTTTTTTAAATAGGTCGGTTATTTAGTTAAGTTCTTTGTAAAACAGTTCACATTTTGGTATCTTCCATGAAGGCCTTCCCGATAGGCCCACCAGGCTGCGTTATTCATTCAGTACACATCATCTTGCATTGTCAAGGTTTTTTTTTTTTTTATTTATACAGCTTATGTCCCCAATTAGACTGTTACCTCCTTGAATTCATTAATACTTGATTCCACTAATGCAACCCTGTTTTTAGACCACTGTATAGGCTTAGAATTGCTTTCACCACAAGTAGCAATGCATACCTAATAGTTGCTTGCAAATTTCACAATTCAAGTCTCTTTCTGGAAGTCTCAGGACTGATACAGAGGCTTCACAATGTCACCTAGCACCCAGACACTCTCTACCTTTCTGCTCTTCAATCTTTACTTTTTACATTTGGGCTTCTTGCTTTAGCAATATGACTGCCTCAACTCCAAACATCATAGCTTCACACAACCACATTTAAGACAAGAAAAAAGCTAATCTCCTCGCCTATCTCATTTTACTCAGAAGCAAAATCCCTCCCAGAAGACTTCTTCTTACATCTCACTGGCCACAAGTTGGTCACATGGCCACCCCTAAATCTCTGGAGCAAATGGGGAATGCAATTACTAAACTAGGTTTAGACCCTGTACTCAGGCGAATGGTCCACATTCCCAGATCATATTGTAGCCTGAAAATTGGGGGGTGTACAAACTTAGGAAGAAATGAGGAACAGCTGCTATGTAAGCAGCCAATAGTGTCTGATGCAACCACTACATTCAAGGCATCCTTCTAGTCACTGTTTAGAATACAAAAATGAGGATGCCTGGCTAGCTCAGTTGGTAGAGCATGTGACCCTTGATCTCAGGGTCATGAGTTCAAGCACCACATTGAGAATGGATCCTACTTAAAAAAATAAATAAAATAATAGAATACAAAAATGAATCGGGCAACTATAGGCCTAACTCAAAACATTGGTTGTTTATACTTCATAGACACTGAGTGCACTTAACAAGCACTGGGACCCATGCAAGGTTTGATCTCTGCCCTCCCAAAGTCCCCCCTTTCTCCATCCCCAAGCATATGCCTCAGAGTTAACCACTCTTCACAGTTTGATGTATACCTGTGTACAAATATTTTTATTAAATAATGCTTTTTATTTAATAAAATAAAAATAAAATTTTATTTAGTAAAATTTAATGATATTTTCATTAAAATGTTATCATAGTCTTACCAAACACTTAATATATGCCAAGGTCTATTCTAGATGCTTGAAATAAAACAGTGAATGAGACACATTCTTCACAAGAGCATGCTTCTGTTCACATTAAAATCTGCTTTTCTCTCATGATCGTCTTAAAGGTCTACTTCTTTCTTTGTAATGGTTTTCTGTATCACATTCTATGCTTCTACCAAAACATATATAACTATTCCCTTTTTAACAGACATTATGGTTCTAATTTCCTACCATTGATGACATACAAGATCTTGATGAACTTTCTTTAAATGTCTGAACACAGACAGGAGTTTTTCTCTTGGATAGCTTCCTGAAGTAGCTTGCTATAACATACTTTTTTCCTTTGTATCCTCAACACTAGGCACAGTATTTTACACACAATGGGTATTTCAACAACATTTACTGAATGACCAGTCTCCGCATCATCCCCACCCAATCAAGAACCCCTTGAACTTTCGACATGACTTTTTTTTTTAACATTTCAATAAGAAACTGAATTCTTGCATTTATAGTACAGAAATAAAAAATTTAAACCCTAATTCTGTTTTGTAGATTTAAGCTATAATTCACTCTAGTTTATTAAAAGACCGCTTTTGGACTTTCCCAGCAACAACTTGGCATTTTTAATATGTTCTCATTATTAATAAAATTCTGTGTTTTAAGGAACACGTTTTCAAACTGGCTTTTGAAAGGGTCCCTAGAGAACTGCTGTGGATAGCTACTGACGTGAAGAAAACCCAACATTCACCATGTGAAATTATCATCTGCATATCCACAGGGCCCCTTCCCGGAGGCTGTCTGGGGACTAGAGCTCCACATTGCACTCGCACTGTGTGACAAACAGCAGGGAAGATGTCTTCTTCCACATCTCACCCATCTGATGTGGGTGCCAATAAGTGACAAATGAGCACAATTATTGCTTGTGTTGAATGGGATCGATGTGGGCTATCATCTATTAAAGTGTTTATTAAATGTGCACATTTCTTGTCATTTAATAACCAAGCAAACTATGTACTTGCGGATTGTGAACAGAACTTCAAAGGCATGCAGCACCAAATTTGGCACTCACCAACCAAATCTTAAAAGGGCATGTAAGGTAAGTCAGGGATGACTGTGAGGGAGCAAAAAATGTACTTCAGGGAATTTGTGATTTGTGAATTTGGAGGATGAGAGGAACATCTCCATATTTAAGAATGCAGAAACTAACAAGGACCATTTAGGCACAAAGAAGTTCATACATAAGGGGGAAAAAATGAACCTGCGAGTAGCTTAGCGCAACACTTTTCAAAAACTTTTGACTGAGACCCACAATAAGAAATATATTTGGGGCGGCTGTGTGGCTCAGTCGGTTGAGCGTCCGACTTCGGCTCAGGTCATGGTCTTGCAGTTCGTGAGTTTGAGCTCCGCATCGGGCTCTGTGCTAACAAACAGCTCAGAGCCTAGAGCCTGCTTCAGATTCTGTATCTCTCTCTCTCTCTCTCTCTCCCCCCCTCCCCTCCTCATGCTCTGCCTCTCTCTGTCTCTCAAAAATAAATGTTAAAAAATATTCTTTAAAAAAAAAAGAAATATATTTTACATCATGGCAGGGCAGACACACCCATACATGCCACACACATGTAACTGAAATGAGAGTTTCACAAAGTAATACTCTTACTACCTAACATTTTCCATCCTATTCCATTCTATTTCAGTTTCTGATGAGGTTTGTGACCCACTAAATTGATTTCAGAACTCACTGATTAGTGGTTTTTATCACTGATGGTCAGCAGGTATCCACTGCAATTTTTTTAAAATCATCTTTATGAAAGACAGGAAACTCAGGCACATAATCATCACATACTGACAGTTTTAGAGTCACCAAGACCTGGGTTTTAATCCCACCTCTATCACTAGTATATAACTTAGAAAAAGTGCTTAAATTTTATAAACTTTAGTGTCTCCATCTGTAAAATGGAGAAATAACAGTATTAATCATATAATGTACTCTTAAATGATAGCTACTATCACCAATATCAGGAGGGGGATGACCATGGGGATTTACTTGCCCAAAAGATGAAAAAATTCATCAACAGATGAATAGACAAACATAATAGAATATTATTCATCCATAAAAAAGGAATAAAGTACTGATACATGCTATAACATGGATGAACCTCCAAACCATCCTAACCAAAAAAGCCAGACACAAAAGTCACATACAAATTTTCCTTGCTATGAAATAGCCAAAATAAAGAAAACCATAGAAACAGAACACAGAATGGTGGTTGCTTGGGATTAAGAGGTGGGGAGAGAGAGAGAATATGTTTAATGGGTAAAAGGTTTTATTTTGGGGTGATGAAAATGTTTTGGAAATCAAATGGTGGTTGAACAACATTTTGAATATACTTAATACCACTGAACTGCTCATTTTATCTTTTTTAATTTTTAATTTTTTAATTTATATCCAAGTCAGTTAGCATATAGTGCATTAATGATTTCAGAGGTAGATTCCAGTGATTCATCCCCTATGTATAATACCCAGTGCTCATCCCAATAAGTGTCTTCCTTAATGCCCCTTCCCCATTTAGCCCATCCCCCCACCCACCTCCCCTCCAGCAACCCTTAGTTTTGAACTGTTCATTTTAAAATGGTTAATTTTCTGATATGTGACTTTCACCTCAATAAAATATTTTTCTTAAACGAGCAGGCATAGTACATAAAAAGAAACCCAGTAATTATTAGTAAGTTTTATTATCTTACCAATAAGTTATTTTTAGCCCCTCAACAAAATATAAAATCACTATGACATCATTAATAGATGTTTATTGATATGATAATTAATGTTTGCTAGACTTTCATCTAAATTTTCCTTGTTACAACCCACATACATACTGTATAAGACTCTGAAAACTGAAGAGTTTGGGGAAGGAGCTTGGTCAGCTGCTTTCTGTCTTTCTAAATTGACATTTTCTATGGTGACCCCACTGACCAGCTTCACTCTTCCACCCTCAGGAAACTTTCTAGGGAGGTCAGGTTCTAAAGCCACAGACAAATGCATGCAGGTGGGAAGGGACTGTCTTGGCCTTGGTACTTAATACCTACAGGCCTCAACCACCTCATATATAAAATGGAGAAAATAACAGGCCCCCCTCCCCCCCCCCCACAAACACTCCTGAGGTTGTAATGCACAATGAGGTAATGCGGGTGAGAACTGCACTAAGAACACATGCTGGCCCCTTGCACGTGTTCAATAATGGCAGCTACGTTCACTGTTATTTTTTTCTTTTTCAAGTGCAAGCTATATTGTGTGAAAAGAGATCTAGTGAATCCTGTGGTGGATTCTGTAAGGGATTTTAAGTGAATTCTTACATAAAATAATACGTCAGCAATTAGAGCAGTCCACAAGTGGTCCAAAGAGCTTTGCAAAACAGAGTTCCCATTTCATAGGCATGTGTTAAGTAAAAGCTGTGTTCATCTGTCAGGGATGCCACGGGATATTTGCTATCATCTGAACATAGGCAGTTAACACCTACCTCACAGGATTATTTTAAAGAATAAGAAAATCACAAAGGAAAAAGTCATGGCCCAGTGTGACATAGCGAGGTGTTCGGCAGGGGGAGGGGGGGGGTAAGGGTTATTACTATTGTAATTACCTCTGACACCAAGTCATTATTAGAGAAGATTCTAGCGTAGAGTAGATCAACCAGAAGACTCCCTTCCAACTCTTGGTGGCACACTTTATAGGAAGACTCATTGTTGAGTGTATTTTCCTGTTTACTCAATAAGAATATCTGCCTCGTTAATATTTCAGAAAGAAATACAGTCCAGGGGTCCTAAGGGCTGAGATTTTTGAGGACTCATAAAAATGTTTACCCTGAGATATTCCTGGAAGCATTGTTTATAAAATGTTAAGACTGAGAAATAACTAAAACACACAAAGTTAGAGAACTGGATACAAACAATGGTGCATGATTAAGAGCACAGGCTCTGGAGTCAGCCAGGCAAGTTTAAAGCTCCACTCAGCCTTTGGCAAGTTAACCTCCTCCCCCCCCCCCCCGCCCCCGCCCCATGCTTTCCTCTGATTCATACAGTAGTTGTGAGAATTAAAGTAAGTAAAGCATTTAGCACAGTGCCTGACGCAAGCCTCCAGTGATGATGATGATGACAATGGTGGTGATGATGGTGGTGATGATGCCATCACCATGACAAATAATGTTGTAGATCTATCTTTTCCTGCTTCATAAATAAATTAATATATATGGCTAAGTTTTCACACTAGGTCATGCAGTAGAGAAATCATAATACCTTAATCCAGTGATGGGTTATTGTGTCCTTTATATCTTTCTTTAGTGTCTGCAGTTTTCTTTTACAGTGACTTTAGAATCTAATAAAAACAAAATCTTTTCTATTTTAGCAAAATAAAAAAGGAAGAAAGGAAAGAGAAGGTGGAGGAGGGAAGGAGGAAGGAAGGAAGAGAAGGAGGTGAAGATTTGCTCTATAGGGCTAATTCCAGTTTCCCCTACAGCTGAACTCAGTGCCTTCCCTGGACCATTATAACTGGTATTATTTGAAGACTTGAGGATTTTTCCCCCTGAAAAATGAAAAAATTATTTTGTAGTGCAAATGGTCTTTCTCTGGTATATTTGTCCTACAATTTGGAGATTGGAAGTTTCTTAAAAGCAGGGCAAACATGAGTGCCCATCCAGATAATGGTAAACTTTCTTCTTTTCTGAACCTAAATTTTGATCATTTTCAAGCATTCAAAAGTTGAAAGAATAGTATCAACACCTCTGTAGCCACCACTTAATTTCAGTACATTTTGCCGTGTTTGCTTTCTTTTCTTTCTCTAACACACACAGATATACTTTTCTTTTTCTTTTATTTATTTACTTATTTGTGTGTGTATTTATTTATTGCTGAACCACTTAAGTGCTGACATCATCCCACTCTGCCCCTAAACACTTCACTTGAGTATAACTTGCTGATGAATAGGGCATTCCCCTAGATAACCACAATAGTTTTGGCTAATGGCAATTAGGTTCTCATGCCAGTAAAGATTGCCATGTAGCTATTTATTCATTCCACAAATATTTATTGAGAACTTACTATCACCCAGTGAGCTAGAGTGATGAGCAAATAAATACGATCCTGCTCATAGAGAGACTGACATTTTAAAAAATCACACTGATCACTGTACAGTATATAATAACAAATGTGGTGAGGGTCATAAAGTGCCCCAGTGTATTTACTTCAAACTCACCCTTGATTACCTACTACTGTTTTGATGATAACAATGGCCAGTACTGATTGCATTAATTAGGAGATTTCCAGTTGCAAGTGACAAAAACCCTACTGAAACTAGCTTAAGGGTAAAAAGGAAATTTATTGGCTCACTGTAAGCACACCCAGAAGCAGGAGATGAAATGATAACTCCCTTTGAATTTCCAGACCCCCACCTTCTTCCTCAGTGTTGATTTAATCCTCAGGCAGCCTCTCTTCCATGTGGCCAAAGGAATGGCTACTGGCAATCCGGATATACAGGACCTATAAAATTCTAGATCCAGGAGTGTGAGCCTTCTCTCCCAGGGTCCCTGTACCAACTCCTAGAGAAGACCTGATTTGCCCAGTTTTGGCCATGTGCTCTTTCCGGACCAATCCCTGAGGCCAAAGGAATGGTGTGCTCCCATTGGTCAGGCCATGTCCTGCACCCACTCCTTGTACTTGGGCTACATGCAGAATTGATGCCATCCATACTCTAAAGAAAGGTTCTTGTACCAAAATAAGAGGTATTGGATGGTCAAAGTCACCCAGCCACCCCATGGCAGTGTCTGACATTGTGCCTCTCCGCAGGTCCTGGAGGTCTTCAAAATACTGTGCAGTGCACACTCCAAGCCCAATACCAGCAGGTGGGGATAGGAAGCAAAGGCTTCCAGTTTCTAGCCTGATCTGTGTCTTAACAGGCCGAGTCCACCAGAGGTCAGGGCAGAGCGCAAAGCAGGAATCGTCCTGAGGCTGGCTCTTCAACGCTGCTCAAATCAGCAACTCACGCCAGAGATCCCGGGGCACGAGCAGACTGCAGCAGCCAGAAAGAAAACTCAGGCTGGAGCAAAGCGGCCACGTTTCCTTAAGAACTGCCTTCCTAAGATACAGGTCTAGACTTCAAAGCAGGGCAGACAGAATCAGGGAAGTGACTTTTAAAACACTGTATTTTGGAACTGCGCATGTTCTGCTGAAGAAACAGAAATGCCAGGGCCTCAGAATCATGCAGAGTGAGATACCAAATGTACCAACGTAGAATTGGCCACAAAAACTGGATTCTCTTCTCTGCCCCTACCTGCCTCTCTAGACTCACCTTCAATCACCCTTCTGCCTGCCTGTTCACAGTCAGCCACACTGATGGCCTTTCTGCAACTTAATCATGCCAAGCTGATTCCCACCACAGAGCCTTTGGAAAATCCTTTTCCTAGATCTTCCCTATTGAACTCCTTCTTGGTCCAGTAGTCTCTTAGGAAATGTTAGTACCACATCTAAAATAGTGCCCCACCTAATAGCACTAACACATCACCCTGTTTATTCCTTTCATATCATTATCATCTCTCAACTTATCTGTTAATTTGTTCTTTTGTTTCTCCCACCCCACAAAAAAAGCACAACAGACTCAGGGACTTTATTTTGCAGTTTACCACAGCACCTAGAATAGTGCCTCCTCAGACCACGTGGGCTCGGAAACATAATGAACAAACAAATGAATGAGTCCCAGTTTCCCACACATAAAATGAGATGGATAGATTATATAATACTAACAATGGTAAAATACATTGAACATGTACTGCGTGTTGGGCACAATGCTAAGGGCTGTGGGTAGCACTGTAGATAACTGCCTTTGTATTTTTTCAGCCCTGACAAGATATCAAATATTCTCAGGACCTCAAATATCTAAGATGTTTTTGATGCCCAAATTCTTCACCTAGCCATTTATTCCTTTAGTTTTGTTCAGAACCTTTCAAAATACTTTTTTGTTACAGAAACATTTGTTGAAGTGAAATTTTACCTAGAAGTCCTATAGAAACACCTGGGAGGGGGTGGGGGGAAAGTCTGTGTATTACACCATTAAAAACACCTCCAACAAATTTCAAGAACAGGAATCAAAGACTGTCATCTCGGACCACAGGTAATTGGGTTAGAAATTTAGAATAGATGAGGAAATATTTCTCTTCGTAGAAGTATTCCAGCTAATAATTGAACAGATAATAGAGTATTTTGCTACCTGTCATGATATAATGGATCTAGGCAATAAGAATGGAAGCCAGTTAACATGACAAAGAGACCATCAGACGCCATGTACCTCCTGATAAAAGAACACAGCACCCATGAAGGAGTCTCACCAAAAAGATCACGTAAAATCTGATTAAACCTCAAGACTGAGCTATCAATATACAGGAAATACAGAGGAACATGTTAATCTACACCACAGGAATACAATCAGCAAATCCAAACAGAAGGACACTAGAAAACTGAATTCCTCCAAAATAAATTATGAGGGAAAGAAGGAGATGTAGCAAAAACTGATTAAAAGACGCTTGAGAGACATACCAACCAATCACAATATGTGGACCTGTTTTGGATCCCGATTCAAGTGTACAATCTGAAAAACAAAAGATTTCAAAATATATGAGAAAAATTTTAACACTGAATAGATGATATTGAAGAATCATCATTCTTATAATGGTATTTTAGTTATATTTTGTAAACTGAAATATGAATAGAATGAAGAAAGTTAACAAAAAGAGAAATTAAAAATCCCCACCCATTTGGGCATTTAAAAATACTCTTAGCCTAAAAAAGTTATTACAGTTTTTCAAACTAGAAATGAAAAAGCCACTGAAGCATCATACCGTTTTCCAATTCTAATAATATCAATAAATATAATGTACATGAACAAAAAGCTATTGGGAGTTCTCAGCAATTCTTTTTCAAGACAAATAGATTTTTGAGACCAAAAAAATGAGAAAAAACACTGTGGATGATCACCAGCCAAGATTGGTCCGTTTCTTGCTGTGACCTCACAGCAACCATTATTATAGAATTCCAAGCACCTATATAAGCCCCTGGTTGGGCTGAGATTTGCTGTGCTTCTAGTTCAGGAAGCTGGTTTTCAATGACCTGAAGGACATTTGACTAAAGTTAGCTTGTTTTCTCCTTGGCATTGTGGGTTTTTGTATATTTTGTTTGTTACTTTTTTTCCCTCACTTTCCCATTTTATTTATCTTTTCTCACTTTCTATTTTTCTGACTTTTCTTTTTTACTTTTACTTTTTTTCTTCTTTTTTCTTTCATTTTTAAAAGTTATTCTTTTTTCTCACATCTTTTTTTTCGCATTTTTTTAGTATTTGTTTTTAGTTCATTTTTAGTCTGCCATTGTGTTTTGATTCCATCATAAAGATCAGTTCATCAGGTGGTCTTTGGAAGTGATTTTTTTTTTAGGTGACCTGGCCAAGCTTCTCACCAGCTTATCCCGAGCTTAAATTCCCAAGCTTGCTTTCAAGCCCAGCTGTTAATCCAACATGTTACAGGGCTTCTCAGCCATCTCTGCTTAGGAGAACCATGTTGGCAACAACCAACTCTTCAAGACCATCAGCAAGTGTACCTTTGTCGTGGTGAACTTGGCCTGACACATCCTGACTAGGAAAAGGTAGCCATAAAGATCACTGATAAGATCATCAGAATTTCTCCACCCTCCAGAGACTATCCCGAAAAGTAAAAATCATGAAGGCTTTCAATCATCCCAACATAGTGAGATTATGTGAAGTGATGGAGACTAGGGACAAGCAGCCTTGTCATAGAGTATACTAGTGGAGATGAGTACCTAGTGGCTCATGAAAGTATGCAAGAAAAAGAGATCAAAGTCAAATTCTGCCAAACAGTGTTTGCTATACAGAACTAGCACCACAAGTTTATTGTCCATAGAGACTTAAAGAAAGAAAACTAGCTCTTGGATGCTGACATGAACATCACGATTGTAGACTTTGGTTTCAGCAACTAATTTACCTTGTCAACAAGTTAGATAACTTTTGGAACAGTCCCCCTTTATGCTTCCCTGGAACTCTCCCAGGGTCCAAAGTATGAGGGACTTGCCATGGCTATGTGGAGCCTGGCAATCATTCTCTATACATTGGTCAGTGGATCCCTGCCTTTGATGGACAGAACTTTAAGGAACTGCAGGAAGAAGTGAGCAGAATATACCATCTTCCTTTTGACTTGTGCATGGAATGTGAAAACCTGCTCAAGAAATTTCTCATTCTCAATGTCCTAGCAAGAGAAGCACTTTAAAGTAAATGACGAAGGATCCATGGATGAATATGGGTCATAAAGATGAGGAACTAAAACCTTATGTAGAGTCAGTCTCTTGAGTACAAAGACCTCACAGACTGAGCTGATTGTGTCCGTGGATTACTCCGTGAGAATATCCAGGACTCATTGACAGGCCAGAGGTACAAAGAAGTGATAACCAGCTATCTGCTTCTGGGATACCAGAGATCCAAGCTGCAGGTCTACACCCTCACCCTGAAGTCCCAGCCTTCAGCAGATCTGACCAACAGCAGCACTCCCTCCCCATCCTATGAGGTACAGCACTGGGTCTCTGCCAATCCCAAGCACTGAGTTTCAGTGAACCTGTCATTCCTATCTTTAATTGCTGTATTAGTCAACTAGGATGACCATAACAAAATGCCACAGACCGGGTGCCTTAAACAACAGAAATTTATTTTCTCACAGTTCTGAAGGCTCCAAGTTCAAGATCAAGGTGCTGTGAGGGTTGGTTTCTAAGTGAGAGGTATCTTCCTGGCCTCCTCTCTATGTCCACACATGGCCTTTCCTCTGCATCTGTGTAACTCTAGGGTCTCCTCTTCATATGAGGACACCAGTCATATTAAATTAGGGCCCAAGCCTTATGACCTAATGTAACTTTTATCACCTCTTTAAAGGCCTTATGTCTAAATAACATTGGGGGTTGTGCCTTGTGGGGGAAGGGAGGCCACATAATTCAAATCACAACAATTGCTCCTCTAGGAATACTCCGAGGAGCAAGGCAGATTTTGAGAGGATCAGAAGACAAGGCAGAACACAAGCAGCAAAACTATCATGCCTACCAGCCCCCTATCCTGCCTAGAGAGGAAGGAGACCACCCCTCACCCCTCAGCAAACAGCAATCTGTCTACCAGCACAAACAAGAGCAGGAATTCCCCACTTGGGGAAAGAGCCAGCCTTGGCCAGACCTCCATGCAGAAAGGTAAAGATAACCTAATGATGCCAAGGCCCCACCACCTCTGGGGCTTCTGTTTCCCCTGCAGTCTCCCTGGCCTTTTCTTGCCAATGCCAAGCATCCAAGACAGCCTGGGTGTAACTCAACCAGGCCTCTGGGCCTCACCCCATGTTGGGTTACTGTAAAGCGCTACAGCCCAGCACAGCCCTCCAGTGTGTCCCTGTGGCCTCCCCTTCATCCCACTGTATCAACAGCAGTGCTAGAACCTCAGATAATACCAATTTCCCCCAGGTTGAATCCAAACTAAACTCCATACACACTGGGTGGCTCCAGCAGGCATGGAACTAGCAGATTTTGCCCCAGTGTGCCCCCAGCCTCTCCCTCTTGTAACAGCCACAGCCAGCAGTGGGCCACTGGAGGCTGCTTCAGCAGGTGCTCCTTCAAGGGTACATGGAGGCCTCTTTGTTTCTGATTTGCTGGAATGAACCTGAATGAACCTAAAAGCAAAAATCAAGTGGAGATGCTCAAACCTGGAGAGGTCAAGCCACACTCACTGCACTTTATGGGGAATATGACTATCACAAGCTCCATAGAGCCCAACAAGATGATGCGAGAATTCAGCAAGGTGCCTGACACAAATAGCTGCCCGTACAAACTGAACAAGAAATGGTGCTGTGCATGTGCGGCACCCCAGGGCCAAGAAGACTTCCTGCGGTGGTAGGTGGAGGTGTGCAGACTCCCACGGTGGTCTCCCAACAGGGTTCATTTAAATGCATACCCAGCATCTCCATGCCCCACAAAAGCAAAATAACCAAAGCGGTTAAGCTTGCAGGCTGCCAGATTTTTAGGGCAGTTTAAACTACTCTATATGATACTATAATGATGGATACATGTCACTACACATTTGTCCAGACTCACAGAATGTCCAACACCAAGAGAGAATCCTAATGTAAACTAAGGACCTTAGGTGAAATGATATGTCAGTGTAGGTTTACCAGTTGTAACAAATGTACCACTCTGGTAGAAGATGTTAATAAGTGGAGGAGGCTGTGCAAGAGTAGGAGTAATATATGGGAAATCTCTGTACCTTCCTCTCAATTTTCCTGTGAACGTAAAATTGCTCTTATAAAAATCGCCTTAAAAAAAAAAAAAAAAAAAAAAGCTGCCAGGAACCACCTGGGAGAGAAGAGGCAGGGCCAGCCAGCTCCATCTGCTAGCCTGCCACTCAGCCCCACCTCAAAGCCAAGACTGGACTGGTTTGCTTCCCTTGGGGGCACTTCTCCCCTCCCCTATCCTTCTGTGTCTTTTCTTCAGGGTTTGTGAGAAAGCAGAAATGGTTGTGTAAAATGAAGACAAAAAAAAAAAAAACCTCTTCCTCCTTTATCCTTCCTCCTCCTTTCTTTCCCTGCTACTCCCTCACCTCTTGTGTTTTCAACCTACACAGCAAGAGTTTGGTTACATATAGGATAATGGAAAACAGGGTTCTCACTGAAATAAGAAAGTTACAAATATGGAAAAGGGGAGGGGCACCTGGGCAGCTCAGTCAGTTAAGCGACCGACCTCTGCTCAGGTAATGATCCCACAGTTCATGGGTTCAAGCCCCACATCAGGCTCTGTGCTGACAGCTCAGAGCCTGGAGCCTGCTTCGGATTCTGTCTCCCTCTCTCTCTCTCTTCCCCTCCCCTACTCACACTCTGTCTCTCCTCTCTCAAAAATAGGTAAATAAACATTTTTAAAACTTAAAAAAATTTTTTTTAATTTTTTTAAAAAAGGGGAAAGCAGAAATAAGCCTTATGGTATTGGATTGGAATTGGAGGTATTAGTGTGAATTCAATGGTTTTAATATAGATACATATATGTATGTTTATGTCCATTCTGTTCACTAAGACTAGAAGCATAATATACCAATAATAGTACCCCTAGATCTTGGTTTCTGTAGATCACCCTCCATGTGAGTAAATCAAGTCTCTTAGGAGAAATGGCTGATTGCAGGGCTGGGTAGGAAAAATACAAGATAAACCTCCAACATCTTTTTGCTCCAGAAAGTAAGGAAGAACTCAAAGAATGATGCGGACATACCAAAAAGACACAGAAGTATCTATAAAATAGAGCAATCGTTCTAAATGGGAAAATGCTAGAATCTTTCTTTTTAAAGAATGGAATGGATCCCGCTAATACCACTTCTACTCACGTTGTAAAGGTCTAAGCCAGTATGATAAGATAAAAACAAATGAGTTCTAAGAATTAGAAGAAAATATAAATCCATAGTTAATTGCATATTATATGATTATTTAAAAATAAAACTCAAAGGGCACCTGGGTGGCTCAGTCGGTTAAGTGACCGACTTCTGCTCAGGTCATGATCTGTTGATTCGTGAACTGGAGCCCTGTGTCGGGCTCTGTGCTGACAGCTCAGAACCTGGACCATGCTTTGCATTCTGTGTCTCCTTCTCTCTCTGCCCCTCCCCTGCTCTCACTCTGTATTTCTCCCTCTCTCCAAAATACATAAACATTAAAAAAAATTAATAAAAATAAATAAAACTCAAAATAATACTTTTAGATAAATTACTAGAAAAAAAAATTTTTTAACGTTTATTTATTTTTGAGACAGAGAGAGACAGAGCATGAACGGGGGAGGGTCAGAGAGAGAGGGAGACACAGAATCTGAAACAGGCTCCAGGCTCCAAGCAGTCAGCACAGAGCCCGACGCGGGGCTTGAACTCGTGGACTGCGAGATCATGACCTGAGCCGAAGTCGGCCGCTTAACCAACTGAGCCACCCAGGCTCAGATAAATTATTAGAAATAAGGTTTTACATGGATGGAACTGGAGGGTATTATGCTAAGTGAAATTAGTCAGAGAAAGACAAAAATCATATGACTTCACTCATATGAGGACCTTAAGAGACAAAACAGATGAACATAAAGGAAGGGAAACAAAAATAATATAAAAACAGGGAGGGGGACAAAACAGAGGAGACTCATAAATATGGAGAACAAACTGAGGGTTACAGGAGGGCTTGTGGGAGGGGGGATGGGCTAAATGGGTAAGGGGCAGTAAGGAATCTACTCCTGAAATCATTGTTGCACTATATGCTAACTAATTTGGGTGTAAATTTAAAAAAATACAACAAGTTAAAATAAAATAGATAAACAAATAAAAATAAATAAGTAAATAAATAAAATAATTTTTAAAAAAAAAGAAAGAAGGTTTAGGGGTGCCTGGTGGTTCAGTCAGTTAAGTGTCCAACTTTGGTTCAGGTCATGATCTCATGGTTTGTGAGTTCAAGCTCTACATCAGGCTCTGTGCTGACTGTGCAGAGCCTGCTAGGGATTCTCTCTCTCCCAGTCTTTATACCCCTCTCCCACTTGCACACGAGTCTCTCTCTCTCTCTCTCTTTCTCAAAATAAACTTTTCATATATAACATTAAAAAAAATAAAGTTTAGCAAGTAAGTTGGCTACAGAATTTTTTTATGGTGAAAAAATTTAGATTTTAGTAGCTGGACTGTTTAGATCTTAATTTTGTTGGCAATATACAAAGCATCATAGTCAGGAGCCAGTCAAATTATGCCTCTAACTAAGCCTGATGAGGGTGTTGACCTTAGTCATGTCAGTTTCACAGAGCTTCTTCATAGCCATGCTGATTTGGTGTCATTGGCCTTGACATCCACAAGGAACACAAATGTGTTGCTATATTCTATCTTCTTCATGACTGGCGTGGTGGCCAGGGAGAACTTCATGACATAGTAGAACTTCATGACCTTGTTTCTCCTGATGGCACTCTAACGATATTAGAGGGGCCTTCTGAGCTGCTCCTGGAAGGTGGGTGATGTGTACATCTCTTTTCTGTGGCTGTGGACATCTTTCAGCACGGCTTCTTGGCCTTAAAAACCTTTGCTTAGCAATAAACAGTTAGAAAATGTAGTTTTAAAAAAAATCCATTTACAAGGGTATCTGGCTGTCTCAGGCAGTAAAGCATGAGACTCTTGATCTCAGGGTTGTAAGTTCAAGTCCCACGTTGAATATGGAGATTACTTAAAAATGAAATCTTTAAAAATAAATAACCATGTACATAATACAGAGAACATCAAGATAGGAAAACTAAGAATCACAGAGGAAATTATAAGACTTTGTTAAAATATTAAGACCCAAATAAAAGAAATATCTAAGATGCCCATGATTAGAAAGACAATATGGTGGAGATATCCATTCTCTCCAAATTTATCTACAGATTTCAACATAAAATCTCAACAGGATTTTACATGGAACTTGATAAACCAATTCTAAAATGTACATGGAAGAGGAAAGGACCAAGAATGGATAGGATCATCCATACAAGAGCAGAGCAGTTTGTAGGTCTTGCCCTACAAACTATCAGGAATATTATGAAACTACAATAATTAAGACAGTTATATTAGTGCAAGGTCAGGTAAATGGACAAGTAGAGTGGAATGGAATGGAATGGAATGGAATGGAATGGAATGGAATGGGCTGTTAGGACAGGATAGAATAGAATAGGATAGAATAGGAGTCAGACAGTACAATAGAGAGCTCAGAAATAAATGCACACATTTATGTAATGTTTTGATAAATGACAGAAGTGGCATATCACTTCAGTAGGGAAAGAAGTAACTGTTCAATAAATAAAACTGTCATAAAAAATGCAACCTATATAGAAAAAAAATGGATCCCTGTCTCACACTATATCCAAAAATCAACTCCAGATATGTAAAAACATAAGTATAAAAAAACAAAACTTGTATTTTTAAATAGAAAGCACTAACTGGGTATTTTTTTTTACCTTGAGCAAGGGAATGATTTCTTTTTTTTTTTTTTTTTTTTTTTTTTTTTAATTTTTTTTTTTTCAACGTTTATTTAGACAGAGAGAGACAGAGCATGAACGGGGGAGGGGCAGAGAGAGAAGGAGACACAGAATCGGAAACAGGCTCCAGGCTCTGAGCCATCAGCCCAGAGCCCGACGCGGGGCTCGAACTCCCGGACCGTGAGATCGTGACCTGGCTGAAGTCGGACGCTTAACCGACTGCGCCACCCAGGCGCCCCAAGGGAATGATTTCTAAACAATATAAAAAGCATCGACTGTGAAAAACAAAATTGAGAACTTGTTTATCATCAAAAGACACCTTAAAGAAAGTGAAATAAGACATTAGCTAGATGTCCTACAATTTAACTCAATTCTGATGCAGTGTTAGCCTGATCCTACAGTATAAGGGCTATTAATTATAAAGGATATTAAAGATGCAAATGAACATCCAGATAATCACTACAGGTGATAAAACCAGAGATAAAGTTGAGGTTTGGAAGGAGCTGAGCACAGTACTTTCTGTTCCCATGGAGTTTGGGGTAAACCACCCTCCCAGAACTTTCTTGTTCACCAACCTGGAAGCTTTCTGAACCCTCCTGTCCTTTAGGGGTTTTACAGAGACTTCATTACATAGGCATGATTGAGTAAATCATTGGTCTTTGGTAATGGAACTCAATCTCCAGGGGTATGGTTGAATGTTGGAACCCTCTAATCAAAAGGTTGGTTCCCATGGCAACTAACATCCTTAAGGGTGGTCCAAAAGTCACTTCATTAACATAAACTCGGGTGTGGTTGAAAGAGGCTTGTTATGATAAAAAAAAAGACACTTTTATTGTTCACCTTACTTGGGAAATTCCAAGGATCTTAAGAGCTCTGTTGAGAATAGAGGAACACCAAATATATATTTATGATAAATCATAACATCACAAGACCCTAGAGAGCTCCTTTACCCATTCCACCATGTGAGGACAGAGCAAAAAGATAGCCATCTATTAACCAGGCTCTCACCAGACATTGAACCTGTCAGCTTCTTAATCTTAGACTTCCCAGCCTTTAGGACTGTGAGAAGTACCTATTGTTTATGAGCTACCCAGTCACTGGTGTTTTGTTACAGCAACCCAAACAAAGATAGGGTGGCTTCATTCACATGCTGGGTGGTTGGCAGAATAGGTGGTATAGGGGCCTCCCCTGGGACCCTTGTCTTTACTCCCTCTGTTTTCTCATCTTCTAGCAGGCTGTTCTGAGCTTCCTCGTGTAGTGACAAAAGGGATCCAGCAGCAAGAGAGGGCAAGCCCAATGTTTTTGTTTTTTAAGCCTCTGGCTGCATTACATTTCTTAATGTTCCTTTGACTAAAGCAGGTCACATAGCCAAACCCAGATTTAAGAGGTAGAGAAAAAGACTCTATCTCTTGATGGAAGGACAAGAAAATCACATGGCAAAGAGGAGTGCAATCTGAGATGGGAAGAATTTGCAGCCATTTTACAACCTACCAAACTGTAAACATTTAAACAAGGATGTGAATTCATATTCTGAGTAGTCAGTGACTTAAATTACTAACCTCTCATCCTAGCCCTCTGTGGTTTGATTCCTCAAGGAAAGCTTTTCCACCAAGTCTATAGAATAGTCCATGTTTTTGCTTTTCACAGAGCTCTCCTGTGCAGATCTCTTGTCCAAATGGGTCGGCTGAGACATTTCTATGAAAATACTATATATGTCAATGATTCCCAAAGAGACAAGCATTCCCCCCACCCCTACCAAAACTCCACCCAGAGAGACTTACCAGACATGGTGGCGGGGAGGGGCATATAATTTGAAAACACTCAAATAAATGACATAATTTTATAGTTAGAAAATGAAATATATACAGCTATTTTTATAATACAAATTATAGAATGCATCACATTTCTAAAATGGAGGCATGGGTTTTAAAACTTGAGAAGTGCCAACCAGATACTAAAGAGATCCCAGTTTCCAGGTATTCCCTGAGCTCAGTAGAAGCCATTTCTCTTCAAAAGAGACCCTGTGGTCATAGGGTTCAGTTAAAAAGAGAGCATCCCTGGAAAAGTCACAGGAATATTATTCTCCCAGCTGAATCCGCCCTGTGGCTAGTTGGCACTTGGCAACCTGACAAGTGTTTTACATTCAAAAGGTCAGACTCTGAGTGAATCTGCCCAGAGACTCTGGTACTACTCACGCCTGGATGCCCAGGCCCAGCGTCTGTCCCCTGCCCCTGCCATTCTGACAGCTCTGGAGGAAGGGACCCAGGTCCCTGGTTTGGGCTGTCAGCACAATGACGGCAGCCCTTTTACTGAAGGTCAAGCTCTAATTCTCACTCCAGGGAGCCTTCCCTCTCTTTCTCTCTTTCAGCTTGTTTATCTTCATAATTGTTGGTATTTTTCTGCTACTTTACATTCTTCAAAACATTTTCCCTTTCACATTCTCATTTGATTCTCTCTGCTAGGAAGGAGTATCAGAGTAAGTAGTTTCCCTTTTATAAAAACAAACTGAGGCCTAGAGAGGCCAGGCAATTGAGGATTGGAAGAAAGTAGAAAGTGGTGATGAAGAACAAAGGCTGTGGAGTTAGAATCCTGCCAGTTACTAACCAAGTAACCTTGGGCAAACTACATAAGCTCTCTCTGACTCAGTTTTTTTTCCCATTTCATAAGGTTTTTCAAGAACAAAGCATCATAAGTAAAATGCCTGGCATATAACAATAGCACCATAGCCATCAGTATATTCCTATTATTTATAGTGCTTCTGTTGTCATATAGATAGTGAATGGCAAAGTGAGGACTAGAACACACATCCATGGGCCTGAAAGCCATACTACCTGTCTCCATCTTTCAATAAGTAGAGTGGTGGTTCTGTTCTGCTTTCCCAAATAAGAAGTAAGCTATCTCATGAAGGAGTAGTCTAGAGGTCTCCTTTAAACCCATCTTTTTATTTATTTCTTTTAATAATTTTTTTAATGTTTATTTTTGAGAGAGAGAGAGAGAGACAGATCATGAGCAGAGGAGGAACAGAGAGTGAGAGAGAGGGAGACACAGAATCTGAAGCAGGCTCCAGGTTCTGAGCTGTCAGCACAGAGCCCAACACGGGGTTCAGACCCACAAACCACAAGATTATGACCCATCTTTAGAAAGTGTTTTGGGGGTACCTGGGTGGCTCAGTCGGTTAGGTGTTGGACTTCGGTTCAGGTCATGATCTCGTGGTTCGTGAGTTCGAGCCTCATGTTGGGCTCTGTGCTGACAGCTCAGAGCCTAGAGCCTGCTTCAGATTCTGTGTCTCCCTCTCTCTCTGCCCCTCTCCTGCTCACAATCTGTTTCTCTCTCTCTCAAAAATAAATAAACATTAAAAAAAATAAAAAGAACATATTTTCTTATAGTTTACTAAGACTTCAGAAAAGAATCCCAGCTCTACTGATAATCAAAGTTCTTGCTTCTAGCCAGAAGTTTCAAATTCTTCCCAGTGAACCTTTTGTCACATTCGCTTAAAAATCACTAAATTTTAATTGCTTGAGTTTTTTTTCCTCCTTCACCCCTGGGTGATTATTAATAAATATGTTGGTGAGCAGGAAAAGGTTATAAAATTGGCAAGAGAAAGAAGAAGGTAAAAAATAAATAAATAAATAAATAAATAAATAAATAAATAAGAGTCACATTACCTGATAATCAGGTTGCCATTCCCTGAATAACCCACAATTTGACTTTGCCCACCATAAAGAAAATTAGAAATGTGTAGTTACAGGATGCAAAAACAAGCAAATGAAAGCTTAGAAGCAGAAAAGAATTAAATTTCAAATGTAATAGTGATGATATTAAAAAAAAAATCAAATGGGAAAAAAAATGATGTGAGTATGAATCCCCAGGAAATATATTAAACCATGGCTGTGAAAGACAAAGAGAATGGAAAGAGAGAGAAAAACAGCATAGAAATCTACCTTCATTACACTGTGTCCGACCAAAGAACAGTATAATGAATCTCCCACTACCATTAAATTAAACACAAATTGCTTTTGTTTCTAATTAACATCTGCCTTGCCAAATGTGATGTGTGAAAGTCTCCTTTTTAATGTCTTTCCCATGCCACAGAAATATTATAACCAGAATGAAAGCTTATGGATGTTTTTCAATAGCTTCCTCTAAAGTATAGGCCAAACCTTGTGGAAGGTATATGTGAGAGTCATTTGAATTCCAAATGCACTTATAAGGACCGGCTCTATTACAGTGCATAGCAAATGAATACATAATGAGGAGATATTCCAGACCAATTGTTCCAAATTATGCTTTAGATTATCTTCATTTCTCTTTTGAAAATATGTCTTGTTATTTTTAGCATAACATAAGAAACCCTTGACTTTTCCGGCATCAAATTTCACCCCCAGTTTCTATAATTGTTCTTTCTTATGCATTTACACACCAGTCTGACCTCATTGGACTTAGATTCTTGTCATTTCTCATAAACTCCTGCCATCCTTCAAAGTCCAGCTCAAACCTCCTGCCCTCCTACCCTGTGTGAAACCTCCGCCAACACCCTCAGATAGAGTGAGGAATCCCTCCTCAGTGCTCCCAACACCTTATGTCCACACCTCTATTATTCTCCAGGTGGCCTTCAGCAAGAATCTTCTCTTGCAATATCTGAACTCACCAGGTAAGGGGTGTAGCCACAGTGCCCATACAAATGGATTGTATTAATAATTGAGCAACAGAGGGGCACCTGCCTGGTTCAGTCAGGAGAGGATGTGACTCCTAATCTCAGGGTTGTGAATTCAAGCCCCACATTGGGTGTAGAGATTACTTAAAAATAAAATCTTCTGGGGCGCCTGGGTGGCGCAGTCGGTTAAGCGTCCGACTTCAGCCAGGTCACGATCTCGCGGTCCGTGAGTTCGAGCCCCGCGTCGGGCTCTGGGCTGATGGCTCAGAGCCTGGAGCCTGCTTCGGATTCTGTGTCTCCCTCTCTCTCTGCCCCTCCCCCGTTCATGCTCTGTCTCTCTCTGTCGCAAAAAAAATAAATAAACGTTGAAAAAAAAAATGTAAAAGTGGGGGGAGGTGGGGCACAAGTGATAAGTATACATGGAAAGCACACAAAATCCAAGCCAAGATTCAGAAAGACAGATATAAGAAATGGAAAGCCATCTCTCATCCAAAAGTCACACTCTTCCCTATTCCATCACCGATTCACCCTTACATCTGCTTTGCACTACAGACTGACTTTTTCTGTTATCAGATTACACAGCGAAAGAGGAGGATGGTAGTGGAGGGACTCGGTTCTACCACAATTTTTGCACCTACAGGGCAGAAGTGCAGCCATGCCAAAAGAATTCCTGTTGTCTCCTCTTTGGTCTCAATTTCAAATTCCAGGGAAGGAGTCAGAATGCCCAGTTTGAGTCGGGTATCCACGGCAGTTCAATTTACTAACTTCAGTTGGTCACAGCTATATGATTTAAACACAATTACTAGGGACAATGAAAAGGGGCAAAAGAGAAGAAAGAATCATTGTGAGCTAAGCAGACCGCCCAAAAGGTGACTCCTACACAGGTGTTTTGTTGAATAGAAGGGAGGGAAAGAAGGAGGAAGGGAGGAAGGGAGAGGAGGCAGGAGGGACAAATCCAAATACATTTGGAGGGCTTCCCTATATTGGTAAGAGTCAAACCAGAAGGTTAGGAATTTAGTGTCTTAATGTAGATACTTATGAAATCCAGTGACAGTGATATCATCGATGTCCATATGCATGTGATGAGTATCCAGAAGTAAGTAGCCACTGATAGGGACTCTTAGCTTTAACACCATGTATGCCAATCAGAAGCAGGGATCTACAGCTTAGGAAAATAAAAAATTGGCCAAGAGTCCACTAAAGAGCCCAAAACCAAAAATCCATACATCTGTCAGTGGCATCTGCTCCAAGCAATGCAGGGTCTGTGGTCTTCACATTTAATACACATCAAATCTGAGTGGGAGGCAAAGGAGAAACCCGTATCTATTCACACTGATGCATAAATGTGTGTTTGCAGCAGATAATTAGCTGCCCTTTGGACATCAGATTGTCAATAAGATTAAAGCCTTGGTATGACCAAGATTTCCCAAAGTATGGTCTACATCAGAATCTCAAACAAGCAAACTGCAAATTTAGCTCTCAAGAAGCTTCTTGTGCACAGCATCACTACGCAGTAGTGGAGTAAGCAGCCTCTAAAATGACCCTCAGTAATACCCAAGCTACACCATTTTGTAGCCACCCCACCCCCAACATTGTACCAGGTTTTGTCTATATGACCAATAGCATATAGCAGAAGTGACAGTATATCACTTCCAAGATTAGGTTATAAAAAAATTGCAATTCCAGACTTGATCTCTTTCTCTCTTCCTCTCTCTCTCTCTCTCTCTCTCTCTCTCTCTCTTTCTCTCTCTTATTCTTCCCTTTATTTCTCCATCTTCTTTTCCCTTTCCCTTTCCCTCTCCCTCTCATTATCTTTCCTTAGACCACTCTTACTGGGGGAAATGAGCAGCCCTATGGAGAGAATCATGTGGTGAGAAACTGAAGCCTCCTGCCAACAGCCGCATGAATGAGCTTAGAAGTGGATAGTCCAGCTCCTCCAGAAACTGCAGCACCAGCTGACAGCTTGACTGCAACATCATAAGGGACTCTGAAATCAGAATCACTTAGCTCAGTCATTCCCAAATCCCTGAGCCTCAGAAACGATGTGAGATAATAATGTTCATTGTTTCGAGCTGCTATGTTTTGGGGTAACTTGTTATGCAGCAATAGATTATCAATACAGATAGTTAGTCTCTTTCCTGTGTGCCCTTCCTGTTCCTGATTACTGCTCCTCACATCAAGAGATGAAGTTTAGGGGCACCTGGGTAGCTCAGTTGGTTAAGTGCCTGACGTTGGCTCAGGTCATGATCTCACAGTCCATGAGTTCAGTCCCTGCATCGGGCTCTGTGCTGACAGTTCACAGCCTGGAGTCTGCTTCAGATTCTGTCTCTCTCTAGTTCTGTCTCTCCCCTGCTGGTGTTCTGTCTCTCCCTCAAGAATAAATTAAACATTAAAAAAAAAGAGAGAGAGAGAGAGATGAAGTTTATTTTTCCTCCACTTAAATCTGAGCTGGCCCTCGGACTGATTTGAGCAATAGAAGGCTGCAGGAGTGACATTCTGGAATTTCCTAGCAGCTTCCACCTCCCACCACTTGGAACTCAGACACATGCAGTGAGCAACCAAAGCCACATGGAACAGACATGTGGAGGTGAGCTGAGGTGCTCTGTTTGGCATTCCCAGTTGAGCTTCTAGCCAACAGCCAGCACTGACTGTGTACCACGTCTTGGACATCCCACCCAATTGAGCCCTCCAGATGACTACAGCACCCCCCCCACAAATGCCATGTGAAACAAAACTGTCCAGTCAACTGAAAGAATTGTGAAAAATAATAAATTGTTTTTGTTTTTTTTTTAAGTTACTAATTTTAGGGGTAGTTTTTATGCAGCAATCGATAACCAGAACATACTGTCTTAGGCTATTAAATTTATTCTTTAATGACTATTCTGAGCATCAGTCCATAAGTGAAGTATAGATGTCTGTCCAGAGAACCTTTCTAGGCAAAGAATTCATGCCAGGTAACATAGTCCTGCACCTTGTATCTCCTTCACATATCTCATGATGTGGGTATCCACCAGAAGCCCACTTAGGCTTTTTACATTGGCTCTCTGGATTTCATTCCAGCTTCGAGTAACTACTTGAATAGCTACCAGTTTCTGAGCTCTGCTAGGCCCTAGCACTCTCCTAACTACTTTTCTTAATTTATTAAATTATTATAGCAATTCTAAGAGCTAGGTCTATTGTTAGCTCCATTCTCCAGATAGGGAAACTGGGACTCCAAGAGGTAAAGAGCTTGCCCACAAGCTCACACAGAGATAATACACAGTGGAACCAACAGTGAGATCTGGACAGTCCACCTCCATATCCACACTCCTAACCACTATCCCGTACCCCCATCCGTTCTATGAGGTAAGGTAGATGCTTTTATTACCTCTATTTTAGGTACAAGGACCTGAGGCTTAAAGACAGTGAGTCCCTGCCACAAAGTTCACACAGTTAATAAAGGGAAAAGCTAGAAGGAAAACTTCCTCTAACACCTATGTTCTTACACATAACTGTGTTCTGCACTCCTACGTTTGGAGAATGTGCAGATTGTAGCAAGGTCTGGCCCAGTCACATAATCTCAACTCTTAGAGACTCTACCTTATCAGGTATTTTAAGAATAAGGTCAGTGAATCACGTATCTGCAGAGTAAACTTGGTAGCTCCTTAATCCTCCCTACCTTCCTTTTGGAGGAGATCCTCAGAACTTAGCAACATTCCCTTGAGTTCTTTAAATACTCTGAAAACAGCTGGCTCATTTTCAAGGACTCAGAAGAAACTCACCATATTTAGAAGTTCTGAGAGAAGAAAAAAAAAAAAGAGCAAACTCACAGATCTGCAAGAGAGAAGTATTCCCTCTGTTACTACTCTCATCCTGAAAACCCTTTTGCGCTCTTTTCATTTTAAATATGAACATCCTGAAACCCCTTTTGCTCTGCCTTTGTTTCAACTATGAACATCTCTATCCAGGAAATTTTCCACATCTATACCCTACAAACAGTGAGAAAATTAAAAGAAAACAAAATTTCCCCTACACTATTTCATCTGACGTTCATAAGCTTCTTTTAATAGCTAAAGGTATTTTAACATACGTAGCCTGATGATTTCTTGAGAATTTACTGCAGAATAATAATCTACTGAGATATTTCTGTGTCCATTTCTTCTTTGTCTATCAGGAAGGAATGAGTGGTATTTACCCCTCCCCAAAGGGCCTTTGTTCCAGGACCAAAAAGGAAAGCTGCTTGAGATGGGTGAAAGGGGGAAGGCCCTGATTACAACCCCAAATCAGACTTGTAAGTCCTGGAGGCCTTGTTCAGGGTCAGGAGAGACAGGCTCTTTCTAACAGAGCTGTAAATACTCAGCCGGCTTCCCAGAGGAGATTTGGGAAAAACAGTCTTGAAGCAAGTAGTTTGCAACTAACTAGGTTGATCCAGAGTGGAGAGGAATAGTAGGTTACTTGGTCCTTTGATGCTTTGAGGGTAATCTGAGGTAAGACTCCTCAGGCCTGTGGGTGGAGGATAAGGAAGAGTTGACCCTCTCCATACCTAGGGCCTGTGAGGTACAGGACTGGCATGGCCTCAGGGACCTCAGCAGCAATCTGTTCATCTTTGGGTGATACTTTAATAGAGGTCAATGCAAAGGATCTTGGGGAGCTCCACTAGATTTTAAAAGGTCCCGTATACATGGTTTATAACTGCCATCTATATAAAGTTGAGGCTTCATGTTGCAAATAAAAACTATTCAAGCTGTATTTGGTCAAAAATAAGATTTTTTTATAGAATAACAGGATGTTGGTTTCTTCTCTATCAGTCAGACTTCAATCAGATAACAGAACAACTATCAATATTATAGAATGGGAAATGTATTAGTATAGAAATGATATTTGCACAATTGTGGGAGTTGCTGGGGAAGAAAAGGTCTGAGAAGACCAACTAGAGGATCAGGAAAGTCACTACCTTCCCTGAAGCCTAGCCTGGGGGGACAAGCTGGAACAGTGGGAGGCAATGAGGGTACCATAAAGCATATGCCTACTAATGTCTACGTTGACATTGCCTATTATATCTCTTCTCCTCTTGTAAGGGTCCCACTTGTACCCATCGAAAGAATAGAAATGTACTCCAAAATTCTACCCTTTGGAGGAGTCATGATGCTATGGCTTGCATTGGAGTGAAAAGGGTCCTCATTCAAACTCCTCATTTTCATGCCTGTATGTACAAAGTGACTACACTATTTTATTTCTCTGCAGGAGTCCTTGTCTCACTCAGAATAGGTGTTCAAGTCTCAGCTTAATTGATTTTGACTTTATTGATTTCACAAAACTTCCAGAACAGTGAATGGGTGAGTGATGGTTTTGAAACATGTTTGCAGGTTCTCCCACAAAATGTGGAATCGAATTCAACCTCCCCTTGATTATGCACTGACCCCCGATAAGTGACCTCTTCAAAGGGACAGAGTGCAGCAGAAGTGATGCCATGAGACTTGGGAGGTTAAAAAATAAAAAGCAATATAACTGCTACTTGGCTTTTTCTCTCTCCTTGGAACACGTACCCCTGGGGCCCTGCGCCATTGTGTATGAATTCCAATTACCCTGAAGCCACCATGCTAGAGAGATTACACAGACCTTGCAGAGCTAGAAAGAGATGTCAGAGGAACCCTGGTTTATCCAGCCCCCAGCTGTTCAAGATTCCTAGCCTAGGCAAGGAGTAGCTTTCAGATGCTTCCCCTCTCCCGCTGCCAAGTTGCTCCGGCCCACACCAAGGAGAGCAGAAATGAGCTTTCTCTGCCATGCCCTGTTCAAAATACAGATGTGTGAGCAAAATAAATGTTGTTGAGAGGTAAGTCATAAGTTTTGAGGTGGTTTGTTATGTAGCCATTTTCACTGAAAGAGGACGCAAAGCAATTTTCCAAATAAGCTACAGAGTTCTAACTTAGAATAGCATCAAGTAAGTAGAGCTGCCAAAGATAAAACTGCATATATCCCAATACATCACTATGGAAGTGCATTCATCTGAGTCACTAATCTCTCCATCCAACGAATGTGTATGAACTGTCTGTGTGCTAAGGACTCAGCAGCAAAGACAGAAGTGGTCTCTGCCTTGATGGAGCTTTCAGACTAATGTGGATTAAAGAGACATTGAAGGAGTAATTTATGAGTGTCACAAAAGGGGAAGCCCAGGAAGCTCTGTCAGATAAGTCACATGTCTTTTCTGGAAACTTCTTGAAGATATTTTCCCATTAATTAAGAAGAATCCTTTAGATACTGGCAATGTTCCAGACATAGAGAGCAAAAGAAATCAATTTACAAGTTCAACAAATGCAGGCTACCTGTGTTACAAAGGTTTATGATGGCTGCTTTTGACTATGGCAATCAGCTGTCCTTTCTCTAAATCAAACATACATAAGCAAGATGTTGATTGTATGCTCTTTTCTGAGCCTACTTCGAAATTATTTATAATGATGAAACTCTAAGATCATCTTGTCTAAGAAACACTGCTATGCAGAGTGGCCATAGTTTGGTTGCAAATCGAAATCATGCACAAGATCTATATTAGAAGCTAAAAGCTTTCTCATCAGGCTTCTGATAATGAAGTTTGCTAACCATTCTAGTGCATGAAGTAGAATTATGAAAACTGATTCAGTCTAATTATCAAAGGGTCGGAGTTTTTCCGCTATTCTCAAAATGTAGCCATTGAAGCGGCTTGGAAACTCGTTGTCCGGAATTTAAATTGCCTATTGCCAAGGCTCACTGACTGTTCCAGGAATGAACAAAAGTACTTAAAATCTCCGGACTGTTTGATTACAGGTACCTATCCGCCGTTTGCTCGGTCATGTACAACCGTGCAATTAAAACAAATGGTGGCACATAAAAGGCTGACTGAGGTAGATTTAGCCTGTGGGCAGAGTGCCAGTCTGTTAGAAAGAAGTGCCAAGCATGGTGGGGAAAACAATGAACAGAAGATACAGGGGCCCCCATGCAACATACCCTCTTGGGGCTTACAGTCTAGTAGGGGAGAAAGACAAGTAAATGGCATCAATAGGACAGTGTATAACAGCAGTGTATAACTGCTTGCAAAGGAGCAGTTGAGTGTGGTGAGGGATGAGAGAAAGCTAACTAAGGAAGCAACCTCTAAGCTGAAGGTTGTATAGAAGTCAGCAAGGCCAAGGTGTGGAGGAAAGGAGAAGAAGGCATGGTTCAGGCTGAGTCAGGTACAAGCTATGACACTGGAAAGAATCAGAATGTCAGAGAAACTAAAAAAAAATCAGAATGGTTGGAAGATTAGGAGACAAAATGGGGAGAGATAAGGCTGCACAAGTAGGGAAAAGGGCCGGCTGGGTCATGAAGGGCCTCGTAAGCCATTTTAAAGAGGTTCAACTAACTGTGCCTTAGATTTCATTCCTAACACGAAAAAGACAAGGTTAGCTAGCATCTCAGAATTGTTCTTTAAAGAGAGATTCACTTTTATGAGGATCTCTAAAGATCAAGTAAATGGAAGAATCTGTTCTTCTTTGGTCTTAGGTCAAGACTTCAGAGAACATGGAGTTTCCGTTCTCATGCTCACATTTTTGTCTTCCCAAGACTGGAAGCTATTTACTCCTTTACCTAGTCAGCCCTGACCTCCCTCTGCCCAGCAGATTAGAGAGGGAGGCTACAGAATGAAGTCTGAAAGATTAGAAAATATAATTTTCCGTTCTTAAGAAGGAATCATGCAGCAAAAAGGATAAGGATTACTGTTTCAGACAAGCACAAGACTAAGTAAATACTGAGAGTTTAGAATTGTCAAATATTTTACTTTTCGTGTGAGGAAGACTCCTGCATAGAACATTTATGCCTTTTATCTGGGTCTCAGAAAAATCATGTATCTTATGGTTTAGTACACAGCACGTGTGAATACACTACTACCACTTGGTAATCAACCATTTTTACTGTAGGCAAAGTGATTACACACTTGTAAATTTACTCAGTTATGGAATGACCACCTCTCCTGAACGCTGCTTGGTTTGCAGAAAGGACCTGAGCCAAGTGTAGGATGCCTCCCTGTTTGAGTGCTAGACATTTAGTGTACCTAGCTAGCATGGTACTAACGGGAAGAAAATAAGAGATGAATTAAATACAAGCCACAGTCCATTGGAAGTCCAGGCACAGGCTTGATGACATGGGGCAGGCAGGTCTTCCAGAGCAAATCAAAGTCTGAGTTCTGCAAAAACTTTACACTTTCCTGTTTCCTGGACCAACCAGAGTAAACTAACAATAAAGAAACCCCTTAACACTGAACATAAAGACAAGTGTATTAGTTCTCTACTGCTGCCATAACAAATTACCACAATTTAGTGCCTTAAAACAACACAAATTACCTTATAGTTCTAAAGATCAGAAGTCCAAAATGAGTCTAATGGGCTGAACCCAAGGTGTCAAGAAAGCTGTGTTCCTTCTGGAGGCATTAGGAGAAGAGCCATTCCTCTCCTTTTCCTGTTTTTAGAGGCTGCCTACATTCCTTGGCTCATGGCCCCCTTCTCATCACTCTGTCCTGTTATCTCATCTCCTTTTCTGACTCTGCTGCCTCCCTCTTTCCCTTATAAAAATCTTTGGAATTACATTGGGCCCACCCAGATAATCCAGGATAATCTCCCCATTTCAAGATCCTTATCTTACATCCATGTTTTTCTTCTTATTTTTTTTTAACCTCAATATAAATATAAAAAGGTGGGGGAGGAAGATCTCTAACTTAATCACATCTCAAAATCCCTCCTGTCATGTAAAGCAATATAGTCACAAGCTCCGGGGATTAGGACATGGACATCTTTAGAGGGCTATTATTCTGCCTGCCACAACAAGAAGGGAACAATCTGTGAGATCTGAAAGAGTGAGATTCTGTCTGGTTTGTTTGACATCATCCCCAGCATAGTACCTGGGCTCATCATCAGTAATCAGGGTATACCTATTGAGTAACTGAATAAATGAATAAGGAAAAAGAAAACATGTGCTACTTCCTGCATTAACCCCTCATGTGAATAAGTATTAGAAGTTTCCAAAATCTGTAACTTGTGTCTCTTAAAAATTTGAAGGACTGAATGGGTACTTAGTGTCAGTTTGGGAAGATGAAAAAGTTCTGGAGATGGATGGTGGTGATGGTTGTACAACAAGATGAATGTATTTAATGGCACTTTAAAATGGCTAAAATGGTCAATGTTATGTTATGTATATTTTACCACAATAAAAGAATATGAAGAAGTCAAGAAAAAAAACATACAATGGGCCTTAACAAAAACAGTAACTGACTTGGATATCCCTCTTACAATAATTTCTGGAAAGAAAGTGTGGAATATCCTCAATCCTTGGGCCAAATTTTCTTCTCATCATCTTGTTTTCCTCCTAAAGCATTAGAATTTGTGACAGGTCATGTTCATTATGCCAAAATGTTTTCCATTTGCTTTTGGAGTTACACTAATGTAGGAGAGATCAGTCAAGCGAGCAGATTTTTATTTGGGCCTTTGGTTAGTTTACTTTTCTAAGTATCTTCATGTGTCTGCATCACAGTTTTAAACTCATACTCATCCACACACTTCCTCTAACACATAAACACAGTTACATACACACACATAAACCTGTGCAAGAAGTTAGTGTTGCTCAGACCCAACGAGTCTGTGAAGTGAATTTTTCACTGATTTGTCAGTTCATTTGAGCAAACTGCAGACACAGCCTCAGAAAGACCATTCTCAGAATAGATGATCAACTTTTATCCCAGAGCAACAACTAGGAACCAATTAGAGCCATTCTCTTCAATGGGGCTTATTATTAGTGTTAATCTGTGAATAGAAGAGTCCAATTGTGAGGAAGGTTAGCAACCCCAAATAACATGCCAGTAAGGTTTATTAGGCTTCTGCCAACACCTTTAGGCTGCCTTAATTGTTTCTTCAGGGCTGGTTTCACACAGAGAATGGAGTCATTTCCAGTGCTCCAGCCTAGTTTCTCAGCTTCAGGTGCAAAAGGCAGGGAAGAGCCCAGAAAACTTGGTTCTCTCTACTAAACCTATCAGAGAGGTATTTTAAGGAACATACACAATGTTGCACATCTAAAATCAGTAGAATAGAACCTGGAGCCCAAATCTGTCTTACTCGAAGTCTATTACATTTCTACTACATCACACACTGACCCACTGCTGAAGAGTCAGTCCTCAGAAAAAGACCAAGCCAATGTATGCCTTCAACAACTATTCTTCAGTCCTTCCCCTATATCCTGGCCCCCTTCCAGCAGCCCTCCCTCTCATTGTTTTACAGGAGCCTAGTCCCCTGCCATACACGCCCATTAAGGAATAAGGCAGTCAACCTCAAGCCAACCTTTCAAGCCAACCTCATCTAGAACTAACTGGGTGCTTTATTTTGGGCCTGAACCTGTGTTAAATGTCTCACATATGTTATGAAAAATATTTTGTAAAATCTTATTCTTGGATACGATTGGTGATGCTGAGGTCTGAGAAGTCATCAGCAAAACCAGAGCCTGAATTTATAACACCAGACCAAGTTCCAGGCCTTTCTATTCTACCACATTGCCCTTGGGGCCAAAACTTACAACTCCGTCTTCCTTACCACAGTGAATGTCAGTAAGTGGAGTATAATATTGACTTTGTCATATAAACAAAGCAGGCAAGGGAGAGAATGGAGATGGCAAAGAAACAAGGAGCCCTTAGCCAAGGGAAGAAAGGACTTTTCTATAAACAAAGCTCTCTTACATTTTGCTTTCAAAGAATTTCTTTATAGCCGCAAGGACTGTATGAAATACATTTGTGTTGGAAAGCACAAGAATGTATCAATATTTCTTCTGTGTTTTGTATGCCTTGGGTTGAAGGAGCTTGGCAAAAATTGTTCCTTCCAGCAGGAAGCTGACCCTGATCCCAGCAGATAAATAAGGTAAGATGGATCCAGAGCCAGTCTTGATAGTGTCCCAAAGCCCTCTCGCTCCTCTGACCAATATCTTAGAAAACGAGATCAGACGTTTCCCAAGAGATTTGCCCACAAGAGGCTCATTATTCTTTGAATCAGTCTGGAGTAAAAATCCCTCTGTGAAAACAGCCTTCCCTTGGAGAGCTTAATGTTATTTCCTGTCTCAAGATCGCCAGGGCTGAGAGTACTCACTCATGAGCACCCCTTTGCAAAGTTGGGAGCGGTGTGGTGTGCAGGGAAAGACTTTTTATAGAGATTCAGGTCAAGGAGCAAGAGAAGATTCAAGCTGAATCTTGATTTTTCTTTTCTTTTCTTTTTCTCAGCCAATAAAACTATCCAAGAAATTGTTTCCACAGACCAAAAAACTGAAGGTTTGAAAGGAGGGATTCTAAGCTCTTAAATCTTTTTCTCTGAAATTAAACACAAAAGCAAACTAACACTACCAAACCAGTGGTAAACAACTTTGATGAAAACTAATCGGGGCAAATCAGTGTGGCAGGGATATTTGGTCTCCTTTGAAATTGCCAGAAAATCATACAGTTATCAGACAGTAAGTCTCTAGCCTGCAACCCAGGACAATGGAGGAAACTTGCCGTGGATGAAATTGATACACAGAAATCCCTCCGTGGGCGGCATGTACTTACCAGGGAAGTTGGTGCCTGAGCTTGGGAAGAATCAGAGTCAAATGTAACAAACAGTTCCAGGGCAGAGCTAAGCTGACCAACAACATGTGGTTTGTTTGTTTGTTTGTTTGTTTGTTTGTTTGTTTGTTTTTGCCTATTTTACAAACTTGAGTTTGTAAAATTTAAAGAGTTGAAGAGAAGAGTTAAATCTTCCACTGACAAGTCTCCTGGAGAGCTTGTGTCTATTCTCTTGCCGGTTATGGCATTTGAAAACCCCAAGCCAAGTGGTCCTCATGGAATGTGCAAGGAAAATTCCACTTCATCTGACTGACACCACACTAGAGTCAAATTGTAAAGCTGGCCGAAGCCTCATGATATACGTGGAAAATAAAATGCCTTGGGTTCCCATACTGGCCCTGCCACCATGTCCATGGGAGATCAATGCGAGACCTTATTTTTCTCCTCTGCAAAATGAGGCTTTGGATTAGATCATCTCTAGCATTCCTTTAAGCCTTCACAATCTAGATTTCTAAATTTGTCTCTGGCCCTTTTTATTTCCCTCTATTCCAAGTCCTTCTCCCCAAGTTTTGTCACTTGCCTACTACATTCCAAGGCAGAGGACAAACCCAGACATTTCTGTAAATGGTAATGTCTGTAAATATTATGATTTAAAATACACACACACACACACACACACACACACACACACACAAAAGGATAAAGGTTTTGTGATCTTTGTTTTGCGGATGCAGAAGCTGAGAGAGATTAAAGCACTCGCCCAAGGTCAAAGGTCAAGAAGAGGGTTGTGTCTGAATTTGAATTCAGGACCATCAAACTCTGAAGTTCACATTCTCTTCGCTATACCCTGCAGTCTCCCTCTGTGGCCCTGGACTTTTTCTAAGAGTCCCAGGGCAAATGGCTTTTTTTTTTTCTCAACTTGAAATTCCTAAGGAACAAACCTCTGTTCCCCATCAAAGCTTATATGTCCTATCTCTCACTTCCTCAAATGCTTATCAGTTTTGCACACATTTTCTTTGTAACTGAGATAGAATAACCTATTCTGATAACTTATTCCAACCCATTTATAAAAAAGAGGAAGAAACTGAAGCCCAGACAGGAAGCATTTTGCTCCTACTCACAGAGTACACATAAGACCCAAATATAGCCCATCAAACAAGCCCAGCTGTCACATTTTAAACTTTTTAAAGCTTTAATTTGTCACACAGCCATGACTACTAAAATGTCACTGAATTACCTCAATTAACATATTAACTCTCATAGGTAATATTTTTTTATAAATAAGATATGTTCTCTTTCATAATAAAAATAATACATGTTTATTTTTGACAATCTGGAAATTAAAGCAAAACAGGACAAGAAAGAAATCCATGTACAAATCACCCAAAAAAGAGGAAAGTTAATTTTACCAAATTTACTTCCAGTACTTTCTCTTTCTTTTCTTTGACATCATTTCAGTTTTATTTTTTATAAAACTTTTTTTTCTGATTTTGAAAATATGTGGCCCACAAAGAGACACCACTGCATCCCCAATCAGAAGGACTAAAACTTAAAAAAAAATTTTTTTTAAAAAGACTGACACCATCAAATATTGGCAAGGATATGGAGCAACCAGAACTTGCTTATATTGTTGGCAAGAGTATAAAATGATACAACCACTCTGAGAATGGGCCTGGCAGTTTCTTACAAAACTAAATATATACCTACTCTGTGACCCAGAACTTCACCCAGGTACCTACCCAAGAGAAAAACATATGTCCATAAATGACTGTATAAGAATGTTCATAACAGCTTTATTTATAATAGCCCCAAACCGAAAACGGACTAGGTGTCCGTCAATAGGAAAATGGAAATACCAAAAGTGATACATTCATACCACCCTCACGACAGAGAACAACAAACTGCTGGTACATGCAGTAGCATGGTTGAATCTCAAAAACATTACGTTGAATAAAAGAAGCTTTACACAAAAGACTATATACTATACGAATCTATTTACATGAACTTCTGTAACAGGCAAAACTAATCTATGCTGGAAAAAACGAGAACAGAAGTTGCTTTGGGGAAAGGGATTGACTGGAGGTGAAGGAATTTTCCAAGGTGATGTCAATGTTCTGTATCTCGCTGCGGATTTGTCAGGTGGATGTATTTTCAGAACCCACTGAATGGTACATAGAATCTGTTCATTTCATCACAAGTAAATACTACCTCCTAAGGAAAAAAAAAAAAGTACCCAAACAAATTCTTAATTTTAAAAAATGCATAATGAAGTATTTAGGCAAAGGTATAGAGAGGCCAACGATGTATCTTGAAACGCATCAGAAAATAAAATGGATAAACAGAGAAATGGATAGATCAGTGATAAAACAAATATAGTAAAATGTTAATTGTAGAATCTAGGTTGTGGGTATATGGGTATTCACTGTAATTCTTCCATATTTTCTGTATGTGTGAGAACTATCATAATAAAATGTCTGGGGGAGGGGCGCCTGGGTGACTCAGTTGGTTAAGTGTCCGACTTCAGCTTAGGTCATGATTTCGTGGTTCATGAGTTCGAGCCCCATGTTGGGTTCTGTGCTGATAGCTCAGAGCCTGGAGCCTGCTTCAAATTCTGGGTCTCCCTCTCTCTCTGCCCCTCCCCAGCTTTCACTCTGTCTCTCTCTCTCCCTCTCTCTCTCAAAAAATAAATAAACATTAAAAAAAATTTTTTTAATGTCTGGGGGAAAACTTCAAAAAAAAAAAAGTAGAATATATGGGAAACTCAAAAAGTTCAAAGAAAATAAGCCTCTCCCAAAACACTAATGCCCAACAACAATACTGAAAACAACGGTGAATTGCCTTCCATCCTTTTCTCCTGGATTTATGGGTTAGGTGGGTGTTTTTACAAAATTAGTATCAAGCAGATATAAATCTTCCTAGTATGAAGTAGCAATTTATGAATGACACTTTCCCAGATCATTAAATACTCTTCAAAAATATTGTATTATAATTTATTTAAATTTATTTTGAATATTTTAGGTTAATTTTCCACTACTATAAATAACACTTTCATGAACATAGACAAGTAAATATGCATTTTGTCTAGGGCCTTACAGCCACCCCACGCTATTACCAAAAGGAAATACTTTTCAAAACAATATAGCATTGTTGTTTAACAGGTGGAAATATGTCTACCTCCACCGCCTACTAAACGGAAATGTGCTAAGTCTCCCTAGGTCTATTTCTTCTTCTGGGTTCCAAGGTAGTTATTACTGGAAGTGCCTAGCACTGTGCCTGGCACATAACTAACTCCCAATAAATGGCAGCTATTATATTTCACCCAGTCATGTTACTTGTGCACTGTGACAGCTAGTTGAGAATATTTCTGACAAAGGAAATATTTGGGGAAACACTGCAAGAACCATAGACATAACAAAAGCCTGTCTGATTTGACTTAGTATCACCACATCTCGCACAGTTTCAATCCTATAAGAGGTACTCAATAAATATAAGCTAAATAAATTAGTAATGAATGAATGCATAAATAAAGGGCAGCTACCTGACTTTAATTCACCTAGGTGTGATGGCAGCCTCAACTTCCCCTGTAAGTTTTTTTCTGCCTCTGTCCCTCTGGAAGCAGCTGAACACATCTATCCTTTGTTAGCTGAAATTGTATGACATGCCTCAACCGGGAGACCAGAGTTCAAAGTCTGGTTCTATCTCGAACTAGCCACGTGTCTTTGGACTGCTAAAAACATACCCATTATTCTATTTGACTATTACAATAGTCTGTAATGAGGTAGGGGTAGAGAGCATGTCATTACTCCCCTTGTTCAGATGTGGAAACTGAGGCCCAGAGAAGTGAAATGATTTGTCCAAATTCCCTCCTCTCCTCCAGACCAGGAGGCAGTCAGGTAAACAATTTCCACAGGCCTTTCTGGCTGTAAGGGGCTTAGGCTGCATTGTTTCCTTTTGACCACTGTCTGGTTGCAAATAGACCCCCCATCTACTATTCTTCATGCTACATCCTCCTGTGTTCCCTCTCCCTGCTCCCTTTCCAACAGCCAGCTGTGTCAGGTTGCGCTAGGGATTTTTGACAACAGAGGGGGCTGCTGAGCCAAACTGGGCTTTCTCCAAATAAGGAAGAAGAGCTTGCCTGCCGGCTTAGATGTAGCCTGAGTTCCTCATTCCATCCTGAGTTCTGTGAAGCCTCTTAGGTCACAGTAGCACAAAATATTCTAGGGATTTGTGGTACAAAATATAATCCATGAAGAACATGTGCTCTGGTCCTAGCTCTGCTAGTAACAACTTGTCACCGCAGGAAAGTCCCTTCACAGAAATGTAAAAAAAGTCCTAGCGCAGGGGTTCTTAAACCTGGCTGCACATCAGAATCTCGCAGGCTGCTTACTGAAACACACAACCCTGGCAGATGCCTGCACTACCCAGCTATGATCATCCCCTCTGTGTTCTTAGACATCATCATGCATGGTGAACCCTTGGGCCATTACTCCTTCGAGCTGTTTGCAAACAAAGCTCTAAAGACAGCAGAAACCATTTATGCTCTGAGCATCTGGAAGAAAGAATTTGGAGAAGGAATTACAGAGTTATTCTGGGATTTCTGTGCCAGGATGGTGACTTCACATGCCTTATTGGCACTGGTGGCCCGTCCTTCTATGGGGAAAAATCTAATGGTGAGAATTTCATCCTGAAGCATATGGTCCTCAAATCTTGTCCATGGCAAATGCTGCATCCAACACAGAGTTCCCAGTTTTTCATCTGCACTGTGAAGATTTAATGGATGAATGGCAAGCATGTGGTCTTTGGCAAGGTAAAAAAGGGCATGACTTTTGTGAAAGCTAATGGAGCACTTTGGGTCCAGGAATGGCAAGACCAGCAAGACGATCACCATTGCTGACCATGAACAAGTCTAATAAATTTGACTTGTGTTTTATCTTAACCATCAGACCATTCCTTCTGTAGTTCACAAAAGTACCCCTTCACCCTCATCTGCTCAAAATAACCTATAATCTTTGTGATCTCACTGCAAAGAATACGGGTTCCATATTTTTCTATCCCCCTCCAAGTCTAGCTGGATTGCAGAGTTAAGTTTATTATTATGAAATAAAAACTAAACAAAAGCAAAGGAAGAAAATACACAGTCCAGGGCCCCATCTCAGACCTATTAACCAGAATCGCCAAGAGTGGAACCTGGAAATCTCTAATTTTATAATTTCAGATCCCAGGACTTTCTGATACAGAGACATATTTGGGAACCACTAAATTAGATAAACTCAAGCTCTTTTTTTTTTCATTCTAGATGTAAACTCGAAATGTCAACCTCTCTTCTGCTCCCCAAAAAATACAACTCCTTTAATTTCTGGTTTATTGGTCATTGAATGCCTAAAGAACTGTCTTAATGATTTGAAGGCAGCGTTATACAGTAGAAATAGAACATGAGCCACAAATGTGAGCCACATTTATAATTTTACATTTTCTAGCAGCCATCAAAAAACAATGTTAAAAGAAATAGGTAAAAGTAAGTTTAATAGCATATTTTAATTAATATATGCAAAATATTATTTCAACTTGCAACAGATATAAAATTATTGAGATATTTTACATTTTTTTCTTTTGTGGTGTCTCCATGATCATTATGTATTTTACTTGTACAACATTCATCCATTTGGACTAGGCACATTTCAAATGCTCCGTAGCCACATGTACCCAGTGGTTCCCCATTGCAGGGCTGGTAAGCTGCATCAATAGCGGATAGGGCAATAATCAACTAGCAGTATCCATGATGAGCAGGATATTGGGGGCGAGGCACATGTGCCCTATAGTTGTCATCACTGGGTAGTAAACACCAAATGACCTAATTTCCAGTTCTCTAGAGATCAGGCAAAAGGACAAAGGTCAAAGAAGACTCCGCCTACGACTCATTCATGGTGAGGAGACAGGAAATCCACACTAGTGGTTAGTGGTTAGAAGCACTGCAATGGAGTGTAACAAATATTAAAATAAGTAAGACAAAGACTTAGCCAGGAGTGGGTAGAATAGCCCAAGCACTAGCACTTGAGAATATATGATCTTCCTAACTCAGGGTCAGTATAATGGGCCTATTGAAGGGCTATTGATTGATTTATAAGGAACATTCACAGTGTGGTTGAATATCCACTATGAGAGATAGCCAGCTGACACATTGCAGAAAAAGGAGGGGAGGAAGGTACCTAGGCCACGAAAATAATAACATAATCAGTAATAACAATAGATCACATTGAAAAATTATAATTTTAAAAAGCACTTTATTATCCATTTTCATTTGTTCTTTATGACATTGGCAGGCAGATGAGATGTGTGTGCCCATTTTAGACTGGGGAACTGAGGTTCAGAGAGGTATGTGTTTGCCTAAGTCTCCCCAGGGAGTAAATAGCATAGTTTCTCCACATGAAGCTCTCTGGTCCATATAGGAATTCAATCCTGGTCTCATTATCAGTGAACTCTGGCCAACTACTTACCTGATGCAGCTATAAATATCATTAATTCACTTTTAAAAGGCCTTTCCTCTTCTAATAGATTAAGTCCTGTTAGCTTCCTATCCACTCCCTCCTCTGTGTCTGCGTCTGCCACCTCCTCTGCCCCTCTGCTGTCTCTAATCATTCATCTCCCTGGAAGGTGTAAATGCCTTTGCCTGGGGCAAGGATGCCTTTTCTACAGCACCACGTGGAGCTGACAGCCCACTGGTAATACAGAAAGCAGCACTTTCCTCTGCTGGCTGAGCCCAGATAACAACTTGCAAAGTCACTCGTGGAGGCATGGGAAGGTTTTGAGCATGTGATGAAATGAGCCGATGTGTAAGGCAGACGAACAGTTGAAGTGGAAAGAGGAAGAACCAGAAATAAAAAGAGGAAGAAGGAAGGAATAGTAATAGTCAATATTGGCTCTTTTTCCCATTCAGCTCTTAGCTTCTATTAGTTCCTCAGAGAGGCCTTACCTGTATAGGCTACCCATCATGTCACTCTCTATCAGATGATCATCCTTTGGTTCTGCACAGCATCTGTCACTCTCAGATATCTTTGTTATTACCTGTCCCCACCCCAGATTGACTATAAAGTCCATGAATACACAAATCATATCTGTTTTATTCACTGTTCTATCTGCAGATATTAAAACCACACCTAGACCATAGTAAACGCTCATTAAATATTATTTTAATGAGTGAATGAGAGGTTGGGCTAAGTACCTAACACCATTTACAAGTCATATCATTAAGCCCTCACCTTAATCCAAGGAATCAAGTATTAACCATCTGCATTTTACATGTTCCAATAATCTAAGCATGAGGTGATAAGAGTTTATAACCTATATACTGTAAAGTCACTAGTAATTTCCTAATCCCTCAAATCCAAGCCCTTTTCTCAAAGAAACCTTTTCTCATTCATCCCAGCCTTGTTTTAACATTGGGAGACTGTTGACCTTGGGTTCCTCCTAGAAAATCTCTTTTGGATTCCACACATTCAGTCATTTAACAAAAGTTTACTAAGCACTGACTATGTGCCAATCGCTGTTACAAGGGTTGAGGGTGCAAAGTTTTGGCCAAGTAGAAATTAAGAAGGGACCTAATACAATAATGCTAGTTTTCTCTTCATCATTTCTTCTCAACTTCCTCCACTTTCAGGTCCCCATTTTTCCTCAATCTCTCACATGTGAGTATCCCCAAGGTCCAGCTGTAGGCCTCTTTTTATGCACATTCCCACCTGAAAGAAAATGGTGATTTCAATCTACCATTGCCTCTTAAGCAGTCACCTATATGCAAATGCCTTCTAAATCAATAATCTCCAATGCAAACCTTTCTCCTAAACTCCAAATCTACATCTCTTTTCTACCAGGACAACCCATCATCACCTCTTCTCAACTCTACAACCTGCAAATGGAATCCATCAAGTACCCTGCCCTCCCAAACTGGCCTGAATTCCTGGCATCTATTACTACAGAGAGGTCACAAGGGAGAAACCAAAGAGACCCAACAATTTTTAGCTTCAATTAAGTTTATTATCAGCAATAGAAGCATCTGCTCCCTACCAGGTCTCTAACCCTGCCCTCCACCTCTCCAAATGTCATGGCAACCAAAAAAAAAAAAAAAAAAGGTAAGTTTTCCATGGCTCAGCATGAGGAAGAGTATCCATAATGCACTGAGTCAGTCCAGTGGTCTGAAATAACTGAAATAGCAAACTAGTAGTAGGAGAGCTGGCCTCATAAGGTGACATACAGATTGGGAGAGTGGTCAAGTGCACTAGAAGTCAGGGCTGTAAGTACAATGGACGCATTTTCAGCTCCACTGTAGAGTCACCAGAGGGCCCAAGGCCTTAGGCTTCAAAGTAGGAGGTGGGAACAGGGGCTCCTACAAGAATGTTAAAATCCTTGAAATTAAGTCATTATGTACTATTTAAAGGCTCTATTACACTGAGTCCACTTTGACCCCCATGCAGGGATGTGTTAGAGTCAAAAATGCACATAGAATTTGAGTTGCAAAACAAGTGGAAAATCCTTGGCTTAGCAGATTCTGGTGTAAGGAATGAAAAGTTGACAGACTTTAGCATTAGAAAAACTTTTGCAAGTTAACTCAACCCCTTGGAGGAATTCCCTCTACTGCAGAAAAGGTAAACTGAGTTTGAGGACCACCAGTAATAAGTAGTATTAAATAAACAGAACCACTGCTAATAAATAAATAAATTATAAATAAATAAATAGTATCTATGTATACATTCTTTGAGAAAGAATGGCATGATTGATGATTTCTGCCATAACAAGGAATGAGAGGCAAGGTAATAACAGGATTATCCCACCTATTTGCCATCCCAAATGGTCAGGCATTTTTTTTTTTTTTTCAACGTTTATTTATTTTTGGGACAGAGAGAGAGCATGAACGGGGGAGGGGCAGAGAGAGAGGGAGACACAGAATTGGAAACAGGCTCCAGGCTCTGAGCCATCGCCCAGAGCCCGACGCGGGGCTCGAACTCACGGACCGCGAGATTGTGACCTGGCTGAAGTCAGACGCTTAACCGACTGCGCCACCCAGGCGCCCCTGGTCAGGCATTTTTAGATGTATTCTGCTAATCATAGTCAATAAACAACAACATTTTATTTTATTATTATTTTTTTATTTTATTTTATTTTTTCAACGTTTATTTATTTTGGGGACAGAGAGAGACAGAGCATGAACGGGGGAGGGGCAGCGAGAGAGGGAGACACAGAATCGGAAACAGGCTCCAGGCTCTGAGCCATCAGCCCAGAGCCTGACGCGGGGCTCGAACTCACGGACCGCGAGATCGTGACCTGGCTGAAGTCGGACGCTTAACCGACTGCGCCACCCAGGCGCCCCTTATTTTTTTACTACACAAAAATGTGGATTTAACTTAACCAAATACATTTTATTTGAATCAAGTTAAGGAACAGTTGCTAACATTCCATATTGCTCAGGACAAGGCCATAGGTTCAGTCTCTGAGGGCTAGTTAACTTTGCTCTGTTAAGCAATACCTGATTTCATCCCTTGAAAAGTCATAGATTTACTTATAAATATGTACTATTCCATATGTGAAAAACAGATCAAAATGAAATGCACTGTCAATATTAAGATGTCAACTCTTCCCAAATTCATCTACAGTTTCAGTGCAATCTCAATCCAAAATCCAAGCAAAAGAAATTTATTATTTAAATGTCTATTCAATTCTAGGAATTTACAAACTGATTTTAAAATTTGTGTCAAAATGCAGATAGGCCAAATAATTTTTTAAGGAACAAAGTAAGGGAGCTCACACTACCTGATTTCAGGAATTATTATAAAGTTATTACAAACAATAAAATATGATATTGATGAAAAGACATACTTATAGATCAGTGGAACAAAATAGAGGGCCCAGAAACAGATCCACACATACAAGTTCAACTCCTTTATAACAAAGATGTCAAGTCAGTCCAATGAGAGAAAGGATAATCTTTTCAACAAATGGTACACCAAAATTAACCACACCCTTACATTATACTACACACAAAAATAACTCAAAATGAATCAAAGAGCCAAATATAAGAATCCAAACAATAAAACTTCTAGAAGAAATCATATAGACTTTGGAGTAGTCTTAAATCAAAACATGAATTTAATAAGTTGGACATCATCAAAATGAAATTTTTTTGCTATATAAAAACCACTATTAAGAAAATGAAGGCAAGCAAGCCCCAGACTAGGAGAGAAGATCAGCAAAATAGATACCTTGAGAAGGATTGTAAACATATATAAAGAATTCTTACAACTCAGTGATTATTAATAAGAAAAACTAATTAGAGCCTAAATAAAATATTTGAACAATCATTTCACCAAAAAAATATATACATACATACACTCACACACACACACACTCACACACACACACACACACACACACACAGATGGCAAACAGGCACACAAAAATGTGCTGATCATTATTAGTAATTAGGAGAATGCAAATTAAACGACAATGAGATATCATTACAATTCTTAAAATGTTTAAATAAAAAAAATGAACTATACCAAGGGTTGATGAACACATAACTGAAACTTTCATACACTGCTAGTGAAAATGCATAGTGACAGAACCACTTTGAACAGTTTGGCAGTTTCTTAAAAGTCAAAAATACACAGGGCGCTTGGGTGGCTCAGACGGTTAAGCATCCGACTTTGGCTCAGCTCATGATCTCACGGTTTGTGAGTTCGAGCCCCGTGTCGGGCTCTGTGCTGACAGCTCAGAGCCTGGAGCCTGCTTCGGATTCTGTGTCTCCTTCTCTCTCTGCCCCTCCCCAACTTGTGCTCTGTCTCTCAAAAAAGAAATAAATGTAAAAAAAAAAAAAAGAAAGTCAAAAATACATCTGCCATACCATTCAGGCATCCCTCTCCTAGGTATATACCCAAAGAAAAAGAAAGCATATATACATACAAAGACTTGTATGTGAATGTTCATAATGGCTTTAACTGTAATAGCCCCAAATTGGAAAAACTCAAATATCCATCAATATGTCAATGGATAAAGAAATCAGAAATCAATACAATGGAATACAACTCAACAGTAGAAATGAACAGATTATTAATACACACAACAGGGATAAACTTCAAAATAATTACAATGAATGAAATAAATCAGGCAAAAAACACAATATACATGTTTGATTCCATTTATATGTAATTCTAGAAATGCAAAAATAATTTACAGTAGAAAAAAGCAGATAAATAGCTGTTGGAGAATATGGTTGGGGAGACAAGAAGGAATTTTTTTGAATTTTTTTAAAGTTTATTTATTTATTTTGAGAGAGGGAGAGAGAGAATCTCAAGCAGACTGCACGCTGTCAGCACAGAGTTTGAGGTGGGGCCTGAACTCAGGAACCATAACTGAGTTGAAATCAAGAGTTGGACGCTTAATCAACTGAGCCTCCCAGGTGCCCCAAGAAGAAGGAATTATAGTGAAACATAAAGAAACTTTTGAGAGGTATGTGTTCATTACACTGATTTTGGTGATGGTTCACAAGTGTAGACATACATCTACACTCATCAAATTGAACACTTTATATACATGCAGTTTATTTTATGGTTTTTATATTTCACAAAGCAGTTTTAAACATTTTTTTAACGTTTATTTGTTTTTGGGACAGAGAGAGACAGAGCATGAACGGGGGAGGGGCAGAGCGAGAGGGAGACACAGAATGGGAAGCAGGCTCCAGGCTCTGAGCCATCAGCCCAGAGCCTGACACGGGGCTCGAACTCACGGACGGTGAGATCGTGACCAGAGCTGAGGTCGGACGCTTAACCGACTGAGCCACCCAGGCGCCCCTCACAAAGCAGTTTTAAAAGCATGAGTAAAGACTAGAAATTTAAATAAACTAAAATGTTTAAAAAATTATATTTTATTATTGAAGTACAGATATCATGTATTTTATACATATTTCCTTTGCTCTATTTGCATTTTCCAAAATTGTAATACACTATTTTTTAAAAAAAATTTTTTTTTTAACATTTATTTATTTTTGAGACAGAGAGAGACAGAGCATGAAGGGGGGAGGGGCAGAGAGAGAAGGAGACACAGAATCGGAAGCAGGCCCCAGGCTCCGAGCCATCAGCCCAAAGCCTGACGCGGGGCTCGAACTCGCGGACCGCGAGATCATGACCGGAGCTGAAGTCGGACGCTTAACCGACTGCGCCACCCAGGAGCCCCAGTAATACACTATTTTTAAGAGTTTTTCTTTTTTCTCAAATGTACCTTTGTATTTGCTCTTAAAAAAAATTTCTCTCTCTGTCCCAAAAATAAAATAAAACGTTGAAAAAAAAAAATTTCTTTTAATGTTTATTTATTTTTGAGAGAGAATCAGAGCATGAGCAGGGAAAGGCAGAGAAAGAGGGAGACACAGAATCCGAAGCAGGCTCCAGGCTCTGAGCTGTCAGCACAGAACCCGATGTGGGGCTCAAACTCATGAGCTGTGAGATCATGACCTGAGCCAAAGTGGATGCTTAACCAACTGAGTCACCCAGTCACCTCTGTATTTGCTCTTTATAACAAGGGTAAACAACAAAGAAGTTTAAAAGGCAAAATCTACTTACCATACTCATCATCACTGTCAAATCCCAATTCCAAATTAACGACCATTAACAATTTCATGTGGGGCTTTCCAGGGTTTTATCCATGAATATAAACTGACAGAAATTGTGTGTGTGTGTGTGTGTGTGTGTGTGTGTGTGTGTGTGTTAGTTTGGAAGTAGGATTTGATGGTGGTAGTGAGTAATGGCCCCTCTTCACTTAAACCTTCCCAATCTCACAAAGCTCCTCTTTTGGTAAGCTTTAACATAGCATCATACAGGGAAGGGAACTCTGGGAAACAATTCCTAGCTGAACCAAGCCGACCCAGTATAATCTAACACATATAATACAGTATATCATGCTTTATTTCTTTATTCCTTTATTGATTATATGTATTTAAGTTGATTCTATGTGTTTGCTGTTTAAAATTGCTATTGGGGAGCCTTGCTGGCTCAGAAGACCATGCAGCTTTTGATCTGGGAGTTGTGAGTTCAAGCCCCACCTTGAGTGTAGCGATTACTAAGTTAATTAATTAATTAATTAACTTAAAAAAATAAAACAAAATTGCTACAATAAATGCCCTTGAGTATTTCTATTTTTGTACCAGCGTTCTTTTGTAAGATAAATTCCTAGAAGCGAAATTGCTAGGTCAAAGGATATGTGCAATTAAAGTATTTATAGATAAGTCCAAATTATCCTCCAAAATGGTTGTGGTAGTTTACTTCCTTTTCTATATTGCTTCTTTGTCAACACTGGATATTACTTACCAATATGATAGAGGGAAACAGTACCCTGTTTCATTTTGCATTGCTTAGCATATTAAAAATGATTTATGTTTCATATGTTTAACAGGTTTATCTTTCTCCTTTGGGTTTCCTGTTGATATTCTTTGCTCTTTTTTTATATATGGAATTGTCATTTTCTTGTTTTCTTGCTGTTCTATAGTGCTTGGCTTTTGTTTTATTTTGTTTTGGTTAGGGTCATATCAACTTATTTTATAATAAAAAATAATTGTAACGTGTGCTGAAGGGCTAAGTCATTTAAGTATGGTTCTATTAGTATAAGGATTATCCACTTCTAGAAAAACCAGAGATGTGCAGATTCTGTTGGTGGCAGGTCAGATGCTAAGCCATCTCAAATGAAGCAAAGAATTACAGTTGACCCTTGAACAACATGGGGGTTAGAGGTAACAACCCCCCATACAGTAAAAAATCCACATATAACTTTGGACTCCCCAGACACTTAACTGCTAATAGCCTACTGTTGACCTACAGCCTTACCAATAACATAAACAGTTGATTCACATATTTTATGTTATATGTCTTATACATATTATATACTGCACTCTTAAAGTAAGTTAGAGAAAAGAAAATGTTAAGAAAATAAGGAAGAGAAAATACATTTACAACACTGTACTATATTTATCCAAGAAAAAAATTGTATAAAAGTGAACCCACAGAGTTCAAATTCTATTCAAATCATGTTATTCCATAGGTCAACTGTAGAGCTATTCTGCACTGAGCAACCCAACTATCATTTTGGGGAAATCCACAGAATTCTAACTCCAAATATAGATACTCTCTCTGAATGTTTAACCAATATTCACATTGTCTGAGAACTCTGCTTGGAATTTTTCAGAGCCTATTCAACCAAGGAATACTAAAAATGAGGCACCCATACTATCATCACCACCATCCCCTTTTTGCACTCATGGTAGACCTTGCTAATTGATCACTCTTTCTTCCAGAGCTCAGATGTAGCCTAAAAAGCTTTCTCTATGGGTGCCTCGCTGGCTCCTAAAGCATGTGACTCTTGATCCTGGGGTTGCGAACTGGAGCCCCACATTGGGTGTAGAGATTACTTAAAAATAAAATCTTAAAAAATAAAAAGCTTTCTCTATGCAACATCCCAGGGAGCTGCTACCAATCAATCAGAATTGGTGTTTAAGATAAAACTTGTTTTGCCGCCCTGGTTCTAGTTCAAACTTCTGTTTTTTAGAGAAAGAAATGAAGACCCAGGGTGGGGTGTGACATACACAAAAACACGCAGCAAGTTACTTGCAAAGCCAGAACTCAAAACTAGCCTTCTGCTTCCCAGCTGAATGCTTCTTCCCTGGCACCATTGTGTCCTATCTCTTCTGCTCCACCAGGGAAAGCCTTTTCATGGAGCATTTGGTGAAGAAGACCCTTTTACAGAGTGACTAATACATGCAAATGGTTTGATCACACATTTGTGTCAATAATATCCTGATAGGCTTACAGCTGGATTAAGAAGGGGACTAGTAGGGCAATCAAGAATCTATTAAGGGGCACTGAAAAAGAGTGGCAAAAGTAAGAAAGTGGAGAACTCGTCTCAGCAAGACATCCTATGGAATTGAATGAAATATCAAATACATTGTGGTGGAAGAGGGGAGCTAGGGTCCCCTCAAAGAGCAGTCTCAGTAGCAACAGATGGTCTCTAACCAGTAGTCTGATTAACTTTTATTTTGCAGAGTCGAGCAATAACAAATCCTTGGGGGCAATAAAGAAAAGAATAAAGACAGACAAAAGCTAGCCTTCTTCTCTCTACTTCCTCCATGCATGCTCCTCTACACTAATATTGAACAAATATCTGACTATCAATTTAAAGGAACACTATATTTGTGGTGTGCTCTGAGCATCAAATCATTGATCCTCAAGGTGCAGTCATATGTCTCCAACCACCTTTGTTCCCTTACCCCCACCCCAACTCCACCCATCCTTCCATCTTACCTGCTCTGCAAAGGCTTCCCTAACTCACACACTGCCCGTGGTTATGGGTTTCTCCTTGGGAGTATCATCTGCATTTTAATTAGGCCTTGGGAGCACACCACCTGTTATCAGCAAGTACCTCTGTATGGAAGGACAACCTGCTTCTTCTCTACCAGGCACAAACTGTGCCTTTTCTTATTTGTATGCCATATAGCACCTGGTTGATTTTGCCACTGCTCAAAAAGTATTTGGTGACTAAATGCCAGAAGGAAAAACTCCCGTTAACTTCTGGGTTTCACTTTCAAAGGGTCCATGGAGATCTTGGCAGCACACAGAATTTCCTTTCCTCAAAGGCCTATCTGATTGGGTCCTGTGCCAGTCATGCAAGGATTCTGCTTGGAGAGGCATGATTTTGGCTTGCCAAAATTCTTTTGTCCTTTCCTTCTTTCTTTCTTTCTTTCTTTCTTTCTTTCTTTCTTTCTTTCTTTTGTTATTTTTTTTTGTGACTGTCTCTCATTTTATCATAGTATTATAAAAATTTGTTTCTACTTTCTCTCATGCCTAGGCTAACAACATTTTATGGTGAGGCCTACAATGTAATTTATTTTACCCTTTATCTTGAAGGCCAGATATAGAGAGAAAGAGGAAAAAGAAAGAAAAGGGGAGCAGGAATGAGAGAAGTATGAGAATAATGTGAGTTCAATGATAAATGCAAATCTTTATCTAGAATAGTGGTTCTTAAGTAGGGGGAGAGTCTGTCCCCCAGATAGGTGCCAGATTAAATATAGTACACCCAGTTAAACTTATACATTCTAAAATTTATTCATTGTTTCTCTGAAATTCAAATTTAACTAGGCATCCCGTATTTTTATTTGCTAAATTCAGCAATCCTATCCCAGGGGACACGTGGCAATGTCTAGAGGAATTTTTGATTGTCATGACTTGGGGGCTGTTAAAAGATAAACTGAGACATATTAAAATTTTTAAGAGTTTGTTCGAGCAAAAATTGATTCAAATCTGTAGCACCCAACTATAAGTGGCTAGAAGCATTCCTCCAACAAGCTCTGGTGGCAAGACTTTTATGGAGAATACATGCAAGAAATGCAAGGATTGATTGGCTGTAGCTTGAGCTGTTACCTTATTTGGGAAAACCTAGTTGGCTATTTATGGTTGGTTGTCCTCAGGTTTTGATTTCTTAACCTTGAGGCATTTATAGGCTTAGGTTTTGGTTTGCTTATGTAGGCTGCTAAGGTTTTAGAAACACCTCAGTCTAATGGCCTCCTTATTTAATCAATTTAACAGGGTGCTACTGGCAACTAGTAGGTAGAGGCCAGGGATATTGCTGAACACTCTATAATACCCAGGACAATCCCCCCACAACAAAGAATGATGTGGTCCAAAATGCCAATAGCACCACTGTTGAGAAGCCTTGGGTAACTTTAATGTCTGAAAAGCACGCAGTCTGGCTAAAATGGCGTCGTAGGAAAACAGTACTCATGCCGGTATGGATAAGCATATATTTTTCCTCCAGAAAACTATTTGCAAAGTTTCTTTCTTTTAAATCTACGTACTATGATAATCTAGAGTTTCATAAACGTAATTTCTCCAATTTCTCCCTGGGGAAATGTGACAAAATTCAGATCACATTTGGGGGGAAAAATACTCAGAAATATTAAGTGATTTTCCAGGATCCCACAGAGCCCAAGGAAAATAGAATTAAAACTCAAAACTGCTAAACACATCGCTCATGGCAATAAAGCCACCCTATCTCACTTCTCCTCCATTCTCACCAGACTCCGAATAAGGCAATTGCAACAGAGTTTTAGTTTTCAAGAGGAGATCAAAAGTTTTCACAACTGATTAGCATCCATCCAGAAAGCAATAGCTTCCCTTAACCTTGAGATGCAAATAGCCAAAGATTGTCAAGGGATCTGAAGGGCTGGAGGATTTGATGGAAGATCAAATTCCCGACATTTCCAGGGCAATTAGTTTCACATGCAAAGTCACAGGAAGGTCCTGCCTACTCTCCAGGAGCAGTAAAGCTGTAATAAGACCCTGCCTGAGCTTTACAAACTTGGACTAATTGGCCTGCATCTACCCAGCAGAATACATTATCGTTATCCCCATTTCATAGAACACAGAAGGTGGGTAGAAATCTTTTTACGCCACCACCACTAGGCACAGGCTTCTTTAATATTCCCCACTATGGATCACTATACATAAACTCTGGGTACTGGGACTGCTTAGCTAATTATTCATAGTAGTGGAAAGGAAAGACCTGAAATTAAGTCAAATCTCTTTGCAGGTGCCTCTTAAAATTCCACTTGAAGGTGAATCCTGGCCTCAAAAGGGTTTAAAACAGTTTAACATTTTTATCTGATAGTTAAGGAAACCATGGAGGAAGTTGTCAGTTACAGCCAGGACTTTGGAGCATGAGCTAAATTGATTTTGAAAGATCTGATTACTGAACCACTTCCCTCACACTGGCGGCCAGGGCTGGAGCCACGGCTGACTTCTCCGGACGTGCTGTGGCAGTCAAGATCCAGCCAGGTGGCCGCATCCATTTGGTGACTCAAATGCAGCCTGTTGTCACGATGGATTTTCTGCTCACAAATGTACAGCTATGTCTGCACGTCTTTTTGTTACCGCCATGGTTCTCTCAAGGACAGCATGTTAGCTTCCTCCAGGGCCATTTAATGACTGGGGAATCTTCCACTGGGTGACCCTGCCTGACTGACAAGGGATATGACAACCCCAAATTCTCTAGGGCTTTCACCTTGATGCTTCTCTTCCTCTAGCACTGATGAGGCTTCACCTTATGCAAGCTGGCAGCCTGCTTTCTCAAATCAGCCAAAGGACACTGGTTGCAAAGACTTGCCCAGAGAGAATGTGCCCAGCCAAAGATGCTGGTGGAATTCTTGCTGGCAAGACTGACTCCTGACTGAACATCTTAACATTGAACTACGTTTCATGAGACTGGTAGGGCTGGTAACAGGAGGTCTAGGTCCTACAAAAGTTTCTGGCTTCTTTACCTCTCAAGGATGCTGAGTCAGGTGTTATGGTTAAGAACAGGGTGCAGTCTCTGACATTTTACTAGCTTTGTAACCTTACACAAGTTATTTTTTAACTACAGTTTCCTCATCTATAAACGTTGGATAATTGGGACACCTGGGTGGCTCAGTTAAGTGTCCAACTCTTGATTTTGGCTCAGGTCATGATCTCAAGCTCATGAGTTTGAGCCCTGCGTTTGGCTCCACTCTGGACTGTGAGTCAGCTTAAGATTCTCTCTTTCCATCTCCCTCTGCCTCTTCCCTTCCTTAAAAAAATGTGGGATAATGATACTGAGACTGCAAAGAGTTGTAGGGAGCAATAAATGAACCACTGACACATGGTAAGGGCTCAATAAATATGACCTTATATTTGTTGGTGGTGGTGGTAGTGATGGTGTTAGTTTGGGCTTCCACTATAAATCAAAGGTACAGGCAAACTCAAGCCTTCAGGCCCACTCTATAGCACCCACAAAAATGAAAGAAAAGAAAAGAGGAAAGAAAGAATGAGTCATAAAGGGGATTAAAAAAAAAAAACAAAAACCTCCAAGTTGCTGCATTTCCTTATTGCCTGTTGCATTCTAAAACCTCTCTCTACCCCCACCCAATCCCAGTGCCCTCCTCCTGCCTTGTTTTTACCAGAAATCTATACCACCCATTGACCTTTACTTAGCCCTCTGACATGTGCCCCGGCACACATTAAACTCCTGCTGTCCATAACATCAAAGCTCCCACTAGCTCATTGCTCGGGTCTCTGCCATCACAGTATGCTCACTAGAACAGCATTGCATACTGGCAAATAACAATGCTACCTTCAAAGGGTGACCTGAGGAGTGCCAGGAGGCCATGCTTGCCCAAGAACCTCCCTGTACTGGTATGCAGTAGACCTTCCTTTTGTCCTTACTGGCCTGAAATGTCCAGTGTGAAATTTCCAGTTTAGGCAACATCATCCCGTGGACTACTACAGAGAGGAATCATTTATTACATTAGAGAAAAGCCACTTCCCTTTCTAAGTACTCAGTAACACACTGGTTCACAAGAATTGAGCTGATTAGAGAGTCGAGTGAGACCTGGGCCACAGGATGAGGAAGTTTTGATGGTATCTTAGAGAGAAAACATTTTACTGCAAGAAAAGCAGGCAGCTCTGGAGACCATAATTACTGGGGGAAGAATAAGGGCTTGATATCCAGGAACTTAGAAGGTAAGATGCCCAAGATTGTAGGGCAGATATATAGGAAAGGTCACCTTCTCCCACTTTTCGTAGATGCGTCTTGTCTCCCTGAACAAGAAGGTAATGCTGTTACCTTGTCTGGCTGCGTATGCATATTCATGGCCCCACATTGCTGCAGATAGAAAGGCATGAATATCTTAAATCTATGTTTTCTGTTTCTGTCATGAGTGTGGAAACTTTTGCAATCACATTGTGGAAGGCAGGAGGTTTGAGAGGAGAAATCAATTACCTTTTGAGCTTTAAGAGCAATAAACTTTTTCACCTGCAGGGTCTGTTGGGTAACTGATATCAAAAAAAAAGGGGGAGGAGGAGGAGAGGGGTGCTCCATGTGGGGCTTTTATCATGTCCCTGTAGTGGGTCACTTTATATGGGAAAAGGACCTAAGGTAGAAAGAGCAGTAATAAATGCAGACCAGAACAGTCCAGACTTCTAAAGTATCTCAATTTATAAAGTCATTACTTTGGGTTACCTGAAGCACCTGAATTATCAAATGTAATTTTTATTGACTTGCATAGATGCCATTAACGTTTGGCACCTAACTCTTCCATGCCTGCACGCTTAAAAAAAAACAATCAAAGAGGGGGAAAAAAGGCAGGCAGATGTATTAGGATAACACCTCTCCCCACCAAATCTCAGTGATTTGAGAGATAAAGGCTTATTTCTCATTCTCATCACAGTCCAATGTGAGATGCAGTCCCTCGGGTACCCAGATCCTTCCAGTGGATTCCCTCTTTGGAATGGGTCAAAAAGGAAGAAGGAGAGAGCAAAAAGAAGGCTTCTCTGTGCTTAACCAGCTCAGCCCAGAGGCAACTTACATCATTTCATCTTATATCACATTTGTGAGAACCAGTCAGATGCCCCAGATTTAATGCAAAGTGCTGGAGAAACAGAGTCTAGTATGTGCCCAGGCAAAAGAGAAAATGGATTGGTGACCACTTAGTCTCTACCATAGCAAGTGACATTAATTTTAGCACCAAGCCAGTTTAACATTTGGTTTTCCCTTCATTAACACAATATATAATGTAGATATGACTGGGCTGAGCAAGATTCAAATTCACAGTAGCTGAATCAGAGAAATAAATCATCTTTCCCTAGATTGGCATGTCTTTGGAAGACTTGCTGTCACGTCCTATTTCCTGACCATGGCAGACATAGCTAATTAATTATGAAGTTCTCCCCTATAACCCTGGTCACAGCCTCATAATCGCCTCAGTATAGAACGGCAGATGTTCACAACCAAGGGGTCAGAGTCAACATACAAAACAAAACCTATTTTTGTCCCTGATTCTTTCCACCCCTCATATTTTATAAAGGATGAAACTGAAACTTGGGAAAGTAGAATAACTTCATTTATTCATAGACAGAGTTCTATTTTGTCCCTACTATATACTAGACATTATGTTAATCTTAGACAATATTCCTTCAAACAAGATGCAGGCCTGCCTTCAGGAACTTAAAGGAAACTAGGAAGTCAGATGAGAAGACAGGTAATTACAATACAGTATGACTACTGCCATGAAGGGGGTAAGGGCAGAACACTATGGGAGAACACAGCAGCGACAGCTAACCTACTCTTGATGAGGTTAAGGGCAATCTTGCTAGCTGTCTAGCATTCATGAAAAATGAATAGACTTTAGCCAAGTAAAGGGTGATGCTGAAGGGCAAGAACCAGCCTGTGCAAAGACCAAAAGTAAAGATGAAGATGGCATATATAGAAAACTGGAAGAAATTTATCCTGACTGGAGCCATAGTGCAGAGAGACAGAATTAAGGGTGTATCAATTAGTCATCGCTGTGTAACAAACCATCCCAAAACTCAGTGGTTTAAAATAAAGAGCATTATTACTGCTCATGAGTCTGTTGGTCAGCTGAGTGGTTCTTCTAGCCTCAGCTGGGCTCATGCACATATGAGCAGTCAGCTGAGAATAAGGCAGATAGCTCTCTCTCGCATGTGTGGGCATTAGCTGGCTGTAGCCTGGTTTCTGATAGCCCTGGCTATCACAACTGGGCTCTCCTCCAAGTAGTCTCTCATTTCCCAGCAGGCTAGCTGGCTTTGTCCACACAACAGTGGCAGGATTCCATAAAAAAGAGCAGAAGCACTCTAAGCCTCTGCTGCCCAAGCTCAGAATTGACTCAGTGCCACTTCCAGTGCATTCAGTAAGCCAAAGCAATTCACAAGGACAGCCCAGAGTCAAGAGGTAAGGAACCAGACTCCACCTCTTGATAGGAGAAGCTGCAGTCTTTTTGCAAAGCATATGGATATAGGAAGGGAGAATTTAGGCCATTTCTTAAAATCAATCTACTACAGAAGGAAAACAGTGGCAAGAAGTAAACCTGCAAAGAACATAAAATGGGCTGTTTTCCAAACTCAGGTGCTTAGAGAGACAATAGAGAGCCATGGGAGAGTGAGATGTTCAGATACAAACTCTACAAAAGCATTGCTTTTTTATTTTTTATTTTTTATTTGAGAGAGAGAGAGCGTGCACACATACAAGTGGGGGGGGAGGGAGAGGGAGCGGGGGGGGGGGGGAGAGAAAGAGAGAGATTGTTCAGGCTCCACAATCAGCACAAGGTGAGGCTGGATCCCACAATCCTGGAATCATGACCTGAATCGAAATCACGAGTGGGATGCTCAACTGCCTGAGCCACCAAGGCACCTCAAATCCAAAAGACAGTTGATAAAGGACTAGATCATGGCAGGACAGATGCACTGCATAGTGGTTACATTCAAGAGAAATTATAGATACTACCTATTGTGGGGGTTAAAAGAAAGAGAAGCCTCTACAATTACATAGCTGGTGAAAGAGCTAAAATTAAAGCCAGATCTTCTACATCCCAAACTGATGTTATTGCCATTCTACCCTAGGTACAATATGTTAACTTCAGAAAAATTTCCACTACTCCCCTACCAGTTACAGTGTTTCCTTAACTTCTTTCTGAATTCATCACCAGAAAACAGGGACACCAAGGTCATTCTAAGAAGTAAAACTCATTGAGATATGAAGCTCTGCTTATCACACTAACGGTCAGTAACAGAAAGCTTTTAGAGATAGAGAAATAACAATAGACCCTAATAACTAGCATGTCTACTAGGTGTGGTTTAAAGAATCATTAACCATTGTTAGATAAATAAATGAAGGCGGTTACTTACCCAGAAGCATGCTTCTCAGAGTTGCTTATGTGAGAAGAATCTCAGTTGCAAATCAACACTTGCTATACATCCACCCTTTTGACCTTCAATTTAGGGTTTAGGGCTCCCATTGAAACCAGTTTACTTTCTCTGCCCACACCATCTCCATCCCTTGGCATGTCTCTCCCAGCCAGCAGCCTGCAGGCCTCAGTTTAGCGTCAACTGCACTAGAGAATGACTTCTCCCGAGCTCCTCACCGTGAATCACATGCATGCCAAATAAATATTGCCTATATTTTGTCTAATCATTGCACACCTACCCTCCAAATCTGATTAAGTCTATCTAATCGATTTTGTGGGTCATGGCGATAATAGAAACTACCTCTGTTTGTGTTTCATGGATACTTGCCCCTGTCCTCTCACTGTACACTGCACTTTTCTGCCAAGGGGATCAAAACATTTTGTGAATGTTGTTTCATTTGACATTAGATCTTTGGGGTTAGGTTCACATCACCTGTCATCACTCCTTTTCTTCCCCCAGGTCCAGTGTGACAGTTGATTGCAAAGATGGCCTCAGTAATTCTGCCCATCCCTTATACTGCACACCCATCAGCAGCAACTCCCACCAAAAGGTGGAGTCTCTGTCCCCACCTGTTGCATCTGGTTTGGCTTTATCATTTGCTTGAACCAATAGAAGTTGGCATATGTGACACTGGGCAACTCAACAGGCCCTGTAGCTTCTGGTGTGTCTCTCCTGGAGCTGAGGCCATGGTAATTAACGAGAGGCTGCCAGACAGCCTGCCAAGCTACCTTGCTAGAGGATTAAACAAGAGGATGTGTGCTGGGTCCCCAGCACATACTTGGTGTTACAGTCTGTGTGAGTTTCTTGCCTCATTTTCTATAGTAATCAGTTTCTATCCAGGTAAAGCTTGAATTAAATTAGTCATTTTTGCAACCTTTCTTTTTAAGAGTAGGAGAATAGTTTCCCCCTCTTCCTTGCTCGGAAATGTACTAAGGACCTGGTGTGATGATGGCCAGTTGGTATGTCAAATATGATTACAATCTGAAGGACAGAGGCAGAGCTCTTCAAAAACCTTCTGCCCCTTACTGAGAGAAAGGGTTCACTTTGTAATATGTTCTCAAGCAATGAGCACAAAGAGGACTTTGAGTTCTGAATACTAAGTATAGTTCAAACATCCAACTCATTGGAAGCAGAAAGGAAAATCACAGGCTTTACAACAAAGTCACTCTTCAGGTTCTCAGAATCACTTGAAAAGACCAATTTTACTGTTTGCCTGCCAAACCTGAGTTTTTTGTCCTATGGCTGCTAACCATGTAGGTCTCTGTGGGTCACCAAGGCCTCAGAAGCAGAAAGACTGGGCTGTGTGCGGTAGCAAGAAAAACCAGTCAAACTGGTGGAGGGCAGAGCAGCAGGAGGCAACTTGCTCCTTCCTTGGAGTTCTTTGAGGTTTACAGGAGAAAGGGGTGTGGTGGGCAGATGGGGGCAGTGGAGAGGGTGGTCTGGCAGTGTCTTGCCAAGACTGTATGTGTGAGGGCAGCAGCAGCAGAGCTGATAACGGTCTAAAGCTGTTCACAGAAAAAGATACAGTGCCTGCTAAAATATCCAGACCACCAACAGGAAATACAATGAACCAGGATCAGCCGTCTCCAGAAGCACCCACCCAATGCTCCCATACATGTTCCTCCCAGCACATAGGTATTGTGGGCACTAGGGACAGAAAGTGGAGAAGGATAGAAGAGAGAAAATCAATAGCCCCCACAATGAGATGTTTTTGTTGGGGTGGTAGGGTGGAGAAGGCTACTCTTATGCCAGTTTTCTTTGGCATCTGAGTTGATGCTTGCCAATACTTGCAATGAATTGAAGCCTGTATGAAAGTTATTTTAATGAGTAGAAATTGTGACTCAATACTCCATTTTTGAGCAATGTCATATGTTTTTATTTTTCTAAACTACACGGAATCCACCTTCCTGCACCATGCAATCAGGTCAGTGAAAAGACTGGTATCTGTCATTTTTGTGGCTTCCTCTCTCTGCCTTGGTTCGTGTCAGAATATGGGGAAAAATGGAGATAAGAGCTCTAGTTCAGTCCCCATCGGTCACTGTCATCACACTAAGCCCTCTAATATGCACACATGGCTGACATGTTCCGTCCATTTGTTGGCACTTGCTTCTCTGCCTCTTCCTTCATCCTTCCTCTCCCTAGGTCCTCAGGCCACAGAGGCTGAGACACTCTTCCCAAGAGCACAGCATCCACACAACCACCTGCTGGCCAAGGGCCTGCCATTTTTGAAGGGCTTTGAGCAAGAGGCAGCCTAGAATTCAGACACCCTACACAGAAGTTTATAATCCCTATCCCTGCCAATCCCCAGGACAGAACTTCATCACAGCCCTCCTGGCTGGAAAATGAAGAAAGTTGTCAATGCACCTTTGGATCAGGGAACCTAAAATTCAAGTCTGTCTGCCCTTCCTCAAATGTGAATGGAAAATTTACCTATTCATTCTTTGTCTCTGAGTTTACCACAATGAATAAAACAGAGCATAAGCTAAATAATAATTTTTAATGCTTATTTATTTTTGAGAGAGCACAAGCAGGGGAGGGGTAGAGAGAGGGAGACAGAGGATCTGACAGTCTGACAGCAGCAAGCCCAATGTGGGGCTTGAACTCACGAACCATGAGATCATGACCTGAGCTGAAGATGGATGCTCAACTGACTAAGCCACCCAGGTGCCCCAAGTTAAATAATTATTAATGACAGCCTGCTTGATGTCAAACCAGGGTAACTTCTCTGCCCTCCCACTTTGGGTAAATAATAGAAAACCTTCATTGATAAGCATAGAAATGCAAAGTTGCTTACACAACTTGTTCATGCTTTCTTTGTTCAAGTTAGTACTGTCTCTAAGACAGTAAATTCCCTGGGAGTCATCATCAGATCTTTACTTTTCAGTATAATGACAATATGATGCACAACTAGGCAGCTATTTATGATAAACCCTTCTAATGATAGTTGTCATCATCATTATTGTCATATAGTTCCACTTACTGGGAGCATATTTTGCAATAAACAGTACAACAAGAGTTATACATGCATTACCCCATATTTCATCCTCAGAAAAAACCATACAAGTAGGCATTATTATCCCCATTTCATAGCTGTGAAAATTAAAGCTCAGAAGAATTACATTGCCCATGATCATTAGCTAATACATATAAGAACTGGGATCAAGGACACAAGGTCTGACTTAAAAGCCCAAGCATTGAACCTCTGTGATATGTAGTCTTCCTACCACATACAGGACATGTCCAAGTGTGGCTCACAAAGTTCCTGCCCACGTTTCCAGATTTATGGACAGCCACACATCATATTTCAGGTCTATTAGAGAACACTCAAACTCTGAACACACTCTGCTGTTTGACACATTGGAGCCTGGTTCATATGGGTCCCTCTGGTAGGATCACTTGCTTCCCACTCCTTTTGATCATTCATCTCACAAAAATCAGCTGAGACATAGGGTCCCTAGAAAACCTTCCCCAATCCTTTCCCCAGGCTGAGTTTGTGTCCTCACTCTGTTGTCACCTAGTACCAAAGGCATTCCTCTGTCACTGTCCTTACCACACAGTATTGTAGTATTATATTTCCTGTTTATTTGTCCTACTAGACTTTAAGTTCCTTAAAAAATAGGAGATGTGTGTATATATTAGATACACACACATATATATACACACACATATACATATCCTTTTATACATAAATGCATTTCTTATTATATATAATATATATCCTATTACCTATAAAATATATTTAGGTATATTTCATATATTCATATTATACACATAGTTTTAATCTCTAACACTTAATATATTCTCTATTATGTATCAGATACTCAATAAATATTTTCTGACTTGCATTGTCAACAATGTTCTGTGATTTTCCAATGCTTATCTAAAAGTATTACCCACAGCTTTGGAACAATAGGTAAAAAGTGATCACCTTTTAATTCAACCAATATTTATCACAAAATCATTTATGAAAAGAGCATGAAGGGACTTTGGAGAAAATTTATTTCCAAATGGTATACAGATGAAAGACTCTGAAATGGGAAACAAGGAACTGAGTTCAAGTCCCTCTGAGCTACTTTCCAGCCCAGGCAAACTTGTGACTGCTCTACATTTTGGGTTGCTTATCTATGGAATAGTTAGATTAAGTTAGATTAAGTAACTTGCCTAAGATTCTCCCTAGACTGTAAACTCACTGACAGCAGAAGGTTTTTGTTTTGGTTTTTTGTTTTTGGTTTTTTTTTTATCCCCAGCTTCTATCACAGTGCCTGGCCCATGGTAGGTGCTCTGTGAATGTTTATGGAAGGAAGAAAGGAAAAGAGGAAAGGAGGAATGTCATACAACTAGTAGTAACTGAAAGCCCCAGAGTGCTGATTCTCAAGTCATAGGTTTTTCCACTTGATCATGGCAAGAGGTGCTGTAGGTCAATGGTTCTCAGTGTGGTCCTGAGAATCAACAGAATCAGCATTACTTGAGACCTGAGAAATGCAAATTCTCAGGCTCCATCTCAGATTTGCTGAATCAGAAACTCTGGGGGTGGAGTAGAGCAATCTGGGTTTGAATAAGACTTCCAGGTGGTTCTGATGCGTGCCAAAGTTTGACAACCATTGCTGGAGGAGAAACTCTTCATTATCTGCCTATATTTGAGAATAAATGGACAGAAAAAAGGTGAATTTATTTATAGCTTTTAAATAATTTATCCTAGAAATCTAATGCACCTTATTTTCATTGTCATTTCCTACTAACTTGACACACTTATGATACAAGGGGGAAACATTTCTGGAAAGATTACATCAATAATGCAATACATTTGTGGTTAAAAATAACATTTAGTAAATTGTTTTCTAAGCATAGAAGACTACATAATCATGGCTAATAATATGGATAAAAATGAAAATTATAATGACACTTATATAGAGCTTACTGTGTACCAGGCACTATTCTGAATCTTATTACTCAAAACAATTCCATGAGACAGGTACAGTCTTTATCATCCCCATTTTATAGGGAGGAAATTGAGACATAATGTAGAAGTTATGTAACTTGCCAAAGGTCACATGGCCTCATAGATCCAGGATTTTTATCCATGCAGACCAGCTCCAGGGTCTAATAGATTAACCACTATGCTATACAATAAATCATCCATAATTGAGAGATCATCACTGACTATTATCAGTTACGGAAAATTTGGTATTTTCCTTCAGCTTGGTAGATGTGTGTGTGTATGTGTAAGTGTGTGTGTGTGTGTGTGTGTGTGTACACATCTGTGCATATACACATGTATATATGCTATATTGGTAAATTATTTATAATTGCTATATTTACATGTAAGTAATTTTAACATAGTTTTTTACATGTTTAACATTTTAAAAATATTTTTAACATATTTATTACAATTTAAAAAATAAAATCAGGTCATCTGCTACTGTAAGCTAATTCCTTTATTTAATAATATATTGTAGAGGTGCCTGATGGCTCAGTGGGTTAAGCATCCAACTCTTGATTTTGGCTCAGCTCATGATCTCATGGTTCATGGGTTTGACCCCACGTGGAGCTTGGGCTCCATGCTATTAGCAAAGGGATTCTCTCTCTCTCCCTCTCTCTCTGCCCCTCCCCTGCTCTCAAGTGCATGCACACACTGAGTTGTTTTCCAAGTGCTCACACAAGCACAGGCACACTTGCTCAAAAATAAATAAACTTAAAAAATGATATAATGTAAATAAATACATTCCAATATTATAATTCTAAAACAATTGTAATGCTGTACTTAATTCTCTTCTATGATTTAATCAATTCTCTAGCAGTAGATAATAAGATCATATCCAATGTTTTGTATGATAAATAACATGTTAATGAACATCTCTGAACTCAAAGTGTGATGATTATGCACTTCATTTTTGAATCTCTGAATAAGACTTCAATGTGGGCTCACACAAATAATGAAAGATAACTCTCTCCAAATAGTGCATATGGTCCTTAAGCTTTCTTACTTAAAAACTTTATGATAGCAAAATTGAATTATACCCCAGATCCTAGCAGCTAGACTATCTGATAATTATATTGGTCATTTAAAAATACTCTGAATGACAATTTCATTAGCTTTATGTTAAAGAAACCACAGATACTGTATCATCAGAAATTCAGAGATGCAGTGACGGAAGAACTGAATAGCAGTCAAAGGTCAAAATATTTGTGAAGGAAAATAAGAGCTCTCCTTGTATGTAGATTCATCACATGGTGAGACAGTATCTAGAACATAGCAAATGTTTTATAGCTGAATGAATATTAAGGCCTAGTAAATAGATGAAAACGTGAGGGAAACTACAGACCAGGAGAAGAACATAGGCCCTCTCTCCTGACTTCTCTGAAAAAGCTATTCATTACACTGTGGCAAATAACTTCAATATTATTCACATACCAACACTATAGAGAAATATAAATAGCAAAGCATTTCGTTTACATACAACCACATTCCTGGTACAGACTTCTAAGGCCTCAGCAAGTTTGGGTTTGGCCTGAGGTCTCCCAAAACCAATTTCCCAAGGAGTTTGAAGAAAACCAAAATACTTAAGCCAAACTGGAGGGACCCAGAATGTATGCTACAGGCCCCAAAATTAGGATTTCTGTGTCCACACTTATTACAGTAGGAAGGAGAGGCATGATTCTGCTAGACTTAACATGATTCTCCAGACTTAACTAGTGGGTCAGTGCTGGGGAAATACATGGGGAGGAGAAAGGCTGATAATGCCAAAATTTTCAGGAAAGCCCCTCTTTCTTTGCTGTGGGAGTGGGGGGGTAGCAATCTGGATAATGAAACACCCCAAAATTCCCAAAGTCAAAATGATGCTGTCGTACAGGACTAGGGCCTTATACTCAGAGTAGATATTATACATGAAATGGGAGAAGAAAAAAGTCATTGTTAAAATAAAGATATATACCGCCAGAAGAAAGCAGGTCATTTTGGTGTCAGAACCTAAAGAGACCTTTTTCCCCTTCATTATCTCATTCACTTTTGCAATCCAGAGAGATGGGTTCTTCCAGTATAACTGATCTTCTTGGATCATGTAACTTTTAAAGGCGTGCTCTTGATGTAAATGTTTGAGAATCCTTAAATACTGAAATTGGAAGGACTTTCGTATTCAACAAATCTCATTCTAATATTTCTCAAATGAGAAAATTAAGGCCTAAAGGGATGAAGCAGCTTTTCCAGAATCGCAGAGCAAGTCCATAGCAGAGCCAGGATGAGGTTCACAATCCTGATTGCCACTCCTACACCACATGGCCACTGCCCCATGTCTGTGGTCTTAGCCTAATTATATTACCTCCCTCAGACCATCAGCCAACAGATATTATTTTAGCCAAATGCTGCTTAATTCCTTTGCATTCCTTATTCAACACCTATTTACTGAGTACTTTCTACATGTCAGTGTCCTAAAGGCAGGTGAGAAATTAGCAAGATAGGTCAAGCATTCACAGAGTAGGGAAATAAACAGGCAAGAAGCAGGTAAACATATAAAGAAGATAATTTCAGGTCATAATAAATGTTATGAAGACGACATAATAGATTAACATGGCAACGGGTGTCAGGGATTGGAAGAGGCTACGTGAGACAGCGTGGTCAGGACAGGCTTCTCTGAGCAGGTGACATTTGTGGTAAAACCTGAAATATGAGTAGGAGTTGGTCAATTAAAGATCTAGTTGAACAGCATTTCAAGCAGAGAAGAAAATAAGTGCAGAATCCCTGAGGCAGGGGTTCCAGTTCCAGGTGCGATGCAGTAAGCACATTCCACTCTATCTCTCCCTCCCACTACACATGGCTAGACACCAGGGTAGCTGTCTTAATTTAAACAGCAGAAGGCAAATTGAAGAAGACTAGAATTTAAAGCACCACCAAGCTAGCTGTTAATTTCCTTTTCTTCTTTTCTGGTGTCCCAACCTGATTTCAAGGTATTTTGATATCTGGAGCTGGGCACTGGGCACAGAAAAAGATCCAGAAGAAGCCCTCCAGCTCTGGCCTCAGGAGACAAAGGGGAACTCCTAAGGCTAAAGGAGACTGTTAAAATTGTTTGGAATTGTTCTGTTCTCTGTCCTCTCATGCACCAGCCCCCAGGTCATCCCATGGTGGCAACGAAAAAACAGTTTGACAGTAACAGCAGCCAGGGACTACAGATGCCTAACCTTGTGAGGAGAAGTGCCTTCCTCTCTGATCAGAGAGGCAGTGGTCCCAGGGAGGTGGAGAGAACACCTGTTGCTTCTTTTGTCTCTCACTGTCCTCCCACCATGTGGCCCCGACATAGGGGAAGCTGCAGGAGTCCAGCACTGAGTGTTGTACCTAAAGGCCTGATGACTGAACAGGCAAGCACCAGGAACCTGGAAAGTACTGGAGATTATAGAAAGGGAGGAGCCAGAAAGAATCCTCCCTTCATAAAAAAAAAAAAAAAAAAAAAAAAAAAAAGAAATGCAAATGATTCAAACATACAAAAAAGATGTTCCATCTTGCTTATAGTGAGAGAAATGTGAATTAAAACAATGCTGAGGGGCACCTGGGTGGCTCAGTTGGTTGAGCGTCTGACTTGGGCTCAGGTCATGATCTCGTAGTTTGTGAGTTCGAGCCCCACGTCAGGCTCTGTGCTGACAGCTCAGAGCCTGGAGCCTGCTTTAGATTCTGTGTCTCCCTCTCTCTCTGCCCCTTCCCTGCTCGTGCTCTGTCTCTCTCTGTCTCTCAAAAATAAATGAACATTAAAAAAAATTTTTTTTAACTGCTGAGATACATTTCTCACATATCTTTTGCCACCTATTTGGCAAAAAATCTAAAAGATTAATGACATATTCTGTAAAGATACTTGGGGGAAACAGATTCTTCCATTCCTTGATAATGGGAAGGCAAAATGATACAACCTCTATAGAGGCGAATTAGCAATATATTGAAAGTTTTCATTTTCTCTTTAACCCAGAAATCCTACTTCCAAGTATCTATCCCAAAATAACACTTATGAAGTATGAAAAATTGTATGCATATTTTGCCAAGTGTAAACTGGCATTATTTGGAATAGCAAAAAAAATGGAAACAACCCAAAAGTTCACTAGTAGGGAGCTGGCTGCATAAATAATAGTACGTGCCTGCAGTGGAGTTCCCTAAGCTGTGAAAATGCTGTGAAGTGATCTCCAAAGTATAACAATGAGTAAGAAAGCAAAGCAGAGAAAACTTCTTTTAGTAAACTCCTGTTCAAATACATACATACTTACACAGACACTATGTCTATGTATAATGCTTATATACATTTAAAACACATTGTTACCTATTTAGGAGGGACAAAACAGGGTAGAGGTGATAGATGACAAACTAGACTTCCAAATATAATTTGTTTTGTAGATTTGACTTTCAACCATATAAATATCAAATGATTAACTAACAAAAATAAAAATAAAAGCACTCCCAAAGAAACAGAAACAAATAAAACAAAAGCTAACCGTATATTGAAAAATTATTTCACGTGACTTAAAACATAGTAATTTGACCATATATCCCTGGTAGAGAAAAAGAACTGCAAATACTTCCTTAAACTATTTTTAAAAATCATATTGTTAGCAATAATATTGCTATGATTATCCTGAAACTATTATACTCATGGTAGAATAAAGCAAACACATAACTGTTGATAGGAACCAAGATTTTCAGAATAAGAGAAAAGAAAATCAAATATATAAACCAAAGAAGTTAAGTAATATGCTGTAATAATAAACTTTGAATTATTATGAACTCATAATTTTCTTTCTTCTTTAAACAAAAAGTATTTCCAAGCTCTTTCCATTGAGAAGTCCTAGAAACAATAAATCCAATAGTAATGAGTACTTCCAATCTTCATATTGTGGCCTCTAAATATCATCTCCTTAAAAAAATGGCCAAATCCAGGTTGGGATGGGAAATATAAAAGATACCCTGCATAACTTGTCATAATAAAAAACAAGGAAGCAACAACAAAAAAAGTCTAGCATGAAGTCAAAATGACTCAGAAACCATAGTGAAAAAACTCCCCCTGGCCAAAGTTGGGATAATTTGAACATCAAAATGAATGGTAACAATAGTAACTGATTAAAATAAGTCAAATGTATTAAACTCCAGGAGTTCATTTTTAAAAATTAAAAAAAGAAAAGGTGGGGGGCGCCTGGGTGGCTCAGTATGTTGAGCATCCAACCCTGGCTCAGGTCATGATCTTGTGGTTGGAGGGTTCAAGCCCTGCATCAGGCTCTGTGCTGACAGCTTGGAGCCCGCTTCAGATTATGGGTCTCCCTTCTATGCTTCTCCCCCACTTGCACTCTGTCTCCGTCTCTCTCAAAAATAAATAAATATTAGTAAAAACAATTTTTTTTAATTTTTTTTCAACGTTTATTTATTCTTTTTGGGACAGAGAGAGACAGAGCATGAACGGGGGAGGGGCAGAGAGAGAGGGAGACACAGAATCGGAAACAGGCTCCAGGCTCTGAGCCATCAGCACAGAGCCCGACGCGGGGCTCGAACTCACGGACCGCGAGATCGTGACCTGGCTGAAGTCGGACGCTTAACCGACTGTGCCACCCAGGCGCCCCAGTAAAAACAATTTTTTTAAAGCTTCTTATTTTTGAAAGATGCTAGGGAATGAACTTATTATTCTCATCACTGGTGAATAGAGAGAGTATCAAGCATTTATCCTTGTTCTCAGAGTTTCCAAATAATTGATGAGAGAAAAATTTCTCTTTAGAAAAGAATTCCAGTTAAATGGAGAAAGAATGATAGAATAAGACCATGACCATCTTTGCCAACCCTAAATGAAATAATGGATCTAGGCAGTAATCATCAATGACAGCTAGTATTACCATGGAAGAAGACAACCTCTCACTATATGCCTCTCAATGGAAATTCCCAACACCACCTATATTAGTTTTCTAGGGCTGTCACAATAAAGTACCACAAACTGGCTGGCTTAAAAACAGAAACGTATTTTCTAACAGATCTATAGGCTAGAAGGGTGAAATCACAGTGTCAGCAGGTTTGGTTTCTTCTAAAGCCCCTCTCTCATCTTGGCCTGTAGATAGCCATCTTCTTATATCTTCACATGGCCTTCCCTCTGTAACTGTGTCCAAATTTCCTCCTTTTACAAGGACAGCAGTCATAGGTTAGGGCCCACCCTAATAGCTTTATTTTATTTTATTTTTCCTTATTATTTTTTTAATGTGTACATTTTTAATGAAATTTATTGTCAAATTGGTTTCCATACAATACCCAATGCTCATCCCAACAGGTGCCCTCCTCAATACCCATCACCACCCCCTCCCCTCCCTCCCACCCCCCATCAACCCTCAGTTTGTTTTCAGTTTTTAAGAGTCTCTTATGTTTTGGCTCTCTCCCTCTCTAACTTTTTTTTTTTTTCCCTTCCCCTCCCCCATGGTCTTCTGTTCAGTTTCTCAGGATCCACATAGGAATGAAAACATATGGTATCTGTTTTTTCCCTGTATGACTTATTTCACTTAGCATAACACTCTCCAGTTCCATCCACGTTGCTACAAAAGGCCATATTTCATTCTTTCTCATTGCCACGTAGTAGTCCATTGTGTATATAAACCACAATTTCTTTATCCATTCATCAGTTGATGGACATTTAGGCTCTTTCCATAATTTGGCTATTGTTGAAAGTGCTGCTATAAACATTGGGTACAAGTGCCCCTAGGGATCAGCACTCCTGTATCCCTTGGGTAAATTCATAGCAGTGTTATTGCTGGGTCATAGAGTAGATCTATTTTTAATTTTTTGAGGAACCTCCACACTGTTTTCCAGAGTGGCTGCACCAGTTTGCATTCCCACCAATGCAAGAGGGTTCCTGTTTCTCCACATCCTCACCAGCATCTATATTCTCCTGATTTGTTCATTTTGGCCACTCTGACTGGCGTGAGGTGGTATCTGAGTGTGGTTTTGATTTGTATTTCCCTGATGAAAAGTGACGTTGAGCATCTTTTCATGTGCCTGTTGGCCCTAATAGCCTCATTTTAAATAAATTACCTCTTTAGAGACCCTGTATCCAAATACAGTCGCATTCTGAGGTACTGGGGATTATGACTTCCACACAGGGATTTGGGGGAGACAGGTTAGCCCATAATATCACTCATTAAATATTCTTGCCAAAAACTAGAATCCAAATCACATCAAGTCTCCAGAACTAAATATCAGTTTACAGAGAACACAGGGAGAAGAGAAACATGTCATACAACACAATAAAAAATGCAATCAGCAAAAACCAGAATTTGGAAAACTCCAAACTTTCCAGACAATTGACGGATGTGTTTCTGCAAAAAATACACTGCAAAAACAAAAGAAATTGGGGAGCACCTGGGTGGCTCAGTCAGTTAAGCCACCGACTCTTGATTTCAGCTCAAGTCATGATCTCATGGTTTGTGGGATTGAGCTGCAGGTGGGCTCCATGTTAACAGTGCAGAGCCAGCTTGGGATTCTCTCTCTCTCTCTCTCTCTCTCTCTCTCTCTACCCTTCTTCTGCTCTCTCTCTCAAAATAAAGAAATAAACTTAAAAAAAAAAAGAGGGGCTTAGTCCAACAAGCGTCCAACTTCGGCTCAGGTCATGATCTCACAATTTGTGAGTTTGAGCCCAGCTTCAGACTCTGGGCTGACAGCTCAGAGCTTAGAGCCTGCTTCAGATTCCGTGTCTTCTTCCCTCTCTGTCCCTCCCCTGCTTGCAGTCTGTCTCTGTCTCTCTCTCTCTTTCTCTCTTAAAAATAAACATTAAAAAAAAGAAAGAAAGAGGGAAGGGGGTTACCTACAGGTTACCAGAGACTTAAGAAATTATGAACCAAAACTGTCTATGCACCTCATATGGATCCTAACAACTTTTTAATGACAAATTTTTAAAGATGAATTTATGAGATAATTGGGAAATTTGAACATTGACTGATTCTGAATATTTTTACAATATTAAGGAATTATTATTATTTTTAGGTGTGATAATAGTATTGTGGGTATGGTTTTTTAAAACAATCTTTGTCTTTTAAAGATACATATTGAAATACTTACAAATGGGTGATATGAAATCAGGGATTTATTTCAAAATAATACAGTGGAGAAGGAGGCTAAGAGAGTATAAATGAAACAAGAGTGGCAATGAACTAATGATTATATCTGAGTGGTAGGTACACTGGGCTTTATTATATCATGCTCTTTATTTTGGGGTATGTTTGAAGTTTTCCATAATGAAAAGAAATAAATGAATGAATAGATAAGTGGTCATACCAGGCATCCTACTGGGCAAGAGCAAACCAACTGGGATGAAAATAGGTAACACTAATGTACTGAAGGAAGTAATTGGAAGTAAAATGTGATTAATGAACAATTGCGGCTACCCTTTGTAAAATATCAGCTAGACTCCACAAAAGTCATTATCTGTCTGTATGTAAAATCACAAATCTCGACTGTTTTTCCTCTTTATAACATATCTGGAGCAGGGGGAAAATTGGGTTATTTCACAAATAGAGAACTTAAGACTCAAAGATGCCTGAAACCACAAGCTGGTGAGGACCTGAGACAAACCAGCATCCATGACTTTGGGCTACAACTGGTTGCACTTTTCCTTTACCACTTACCCTACTCTGCCTCTCCGGTCCAAACAAAATGAGAGAGGGACAGCCACTTGAGTCCATAGAATTTTCTTTCTTTGTTCTTAAGGAAAGCTGTTTTAACAGTTTACCTTGCTTTGTCCTCTATTAGTGCTATTTATTTTTTTTTAAAGGTATTTAAAATAGTCCTTATCTAACAGAAATGTTTGTAGTCACATTTCTTCACTTCTACAGTAATGAATATAAAATCTCTCCTTTATGCCCATGGTGACATAGTTTGAACTATGACAACAACAGGGAGGATATGAAGGAAACAGAGATCATGTGGAAAATACTCCTGCACTACTGATCTTCTGCTGTGAGTTTCAGGTATTCCTCCATGGCAAAATGATACTCCTCAGACATGACTCACATGCACAGTATCTCAAACAAAATGGCACCCACCTTTCTCATTTGGAGAGCTTTTATTTCCATTTTTTTAATTTTTATTACACTCTTCTTAATAATGTGGGGAGGTAGACTCCATTTCAGAAAGATTTCCATCAAGACAGATAAAAATGAAAGGTTCACCAGAAACAGACTCTTAACCATAGAGAACAAACTGATGGCTATCAGAGGGGAGGGGATGGGGGATGGGTTAAATCGGTCATGGGAATTAAGGAAGGTGCTTGCTGTGATGAGCACTGGCTGTTGTACAGAAGTGTTAAATTGTTGTATTGTACACCTGAAACTAATATTACACTGTATGTTAACTAACTGGAATTAAAATAAAAACTGAAAAAAAAAAAAAAAAAAAAAAGGTTTAGCCCATGAAGCTGAAGCCTGTCTTCCCTGGCTTGCCTGGCTACAACAGGCATTACTCAAGCTATGAATGTCACCTTCTCTCTCTCCCCAGATTTTTAACTCCCTCTGGATATCAGGAAAAGAGCTGAGGTGGGCATTAGTGATTTGTCCTTTTTGGAATCACCCTCTTGACACTGCTCTTTCAAGCTACTTGTTCTCTGGTCACTTCTCTCTCCACAAAGGTGGGGGGGGGCGGTGTGGAGAGAGGGGCCCTTACTTCCCTTTATGAATCCACCTAAAGCCCAAAGGACTGGGAATAGAGGGGTGCGAAAGGGCCTTTTGATTTGGTCTCCCATTCATGAAAGGACTAAAATTTGTCTTTAAAGTTATTTCCAAATGAGGTCATCTATAAAGATAGAAAGATAGGCTGGCAGGACTGGAAGATACTGATGCTCGCCTTGCAGATTTAGGCTTGTGTCCTAACCTCTGAGCTAGTGTCCAGAATGTGCAATACATGTACTGTGTAATTACCCTGTGAAGAGAACAGTTTTATTGCTCACATTTGTGTGTGTGTTGCAAAGCATTAATTTGTTGTATGTAAATGTTTAAAGCATACCACAATATTTTGCAAACACATTTTGTAATTTCCTTATTTTTTAATACACCAGTGGCCTCAAAAAATGAAAGTGGCCCTGGCCTCCCTTGATGTTTGAAGGTCCTTGAGAAGGGAAAGAGGAAGACAAGGTGTGGTAATAATAGTCACAACAGTTAACATATACTGAGCACTTTTATGTGCTAGGCACTGCCAGGAGTCCTAATTTAATTTACATTAACTAGCACATTAATTGACATGTACTAATTCTTTTAATCCTTACCTATGAGGTAGGTATTATCTTCATTGAACAATAAGAAAATTAAGGCACAGTTGATAATTAGCTGTGTATCAAACTTCACTGAAGAGTTAAAAGAAGCAAAAGGGAATTAAAGAGTATGAGGAAAATAGTGTAAAACTATATACACTAAGTATGACTTTTTGTGGTTAAAGGGGAAAGCACCTAAGAGGTTAAATCCTTCAAAAGAGAGCTTTCTTTCTGGAAGCTCCCAGATCCTCACCTTGTTTCTGGATCCCCGTATTCTCAGATGAGAGCACCGTCTTCCTCTCTACTCTGGAAAATTTCACTCATCCTCACAAGGGCTGTTCTTGCCCCCAGGGTCATCCCTCTTCCTCAACCAGGTGATGTGTTCACCATAGGTGAAATATCTCAAAGTCTGAATTACTAAGTCTAGAATAACACTCAGAAATTTGTCCAGAGGTGGGTAGTAGAGGGGGGAGTTGTTGGTACTCCAAGTGTCCTGTCCTCTTTGGTGTCTCTCTGACACAATAGGTGACAGTTAAAGATCTTTATTCTATCTTGGCCTGTCAATAACTGTTGTATCTACCTGTATCTTCCAAATATTGGCATTAATTGTCAGAAGCAGTTAAGTATAAACCAACCCATAGGGATATACGGCATCATCTCTAAACACTTCATAATTTACAAATACATCTTTCTCAGCAAGGGAGTCAGTGCTTTAGATTACTATGTTTTGTTTGTTTGGTTCACTGACCCCTCCAATCAAATTGGGTTCCCCTGGGCATAAATGCCTGGGAGAGATGGGCAGTGAGTGGGTGAGGGTACACAGGCTTAGGTCTTCCAGCTCCACCACAATACCAATAAGGTTGTCTTTTTTAACACATTTCCTCTACATTCTAAGTGACCAATAAAAGACTGTGGTTGATAGTCTTTGGTCACATTTTACCCTAGCACCAAAAGCATTCACTAAGAGTTCCCTGAGGGCCTGGCTGTTATTAAACATTGTATAACTACTTTCTTTAAGCCAAGTACCAGGGCCTGGCCCTCACCCAGCTAAGGGGTGAGAAATCTCATGTTAATGTTTCATTATGGTAAACATTACTTGGAGCTGACCCAAGCAAAGGGAGAAATGGGTACTATAAACAATTCAAAGTCATTTTTAGAATGAAAGCAAGCAATTCTCTGTGAGTTGTTCCCAATGCCCAGAATAACAAGTTAAGTTCTCCAAAGCACTTTTATACCTACTACATTGTTTCAATCTCACAATTATGCAGAAAGGTTGTTAGATTTGGCTTGACTACCTACATTCAATAGACCAGGAAATTGAGACTTGTGAGTTTAAGTGATTGGGCAAAGTCACCCAGCTAATTAATCATAAAGCAAAGCTTGTTTCCTGACAACCTAGTCCAACTCTTGCCAAAGCACTGACATTTGCCCTCTTTGTATCTGTAAAGTATTTCACAGTTATTCCTCCTGTACATTTCCATAGACATCTTTTCTTTTTAATTTTTTAATGTTTATTTATTTTTCAGAGACAGAGAAAGACAAATCATGAGCAGGAGAGGGGCAGAGAGAGAGGGAGACAGAGAATCCGAATCAGGCCCCTGGCTCTGAGCTGTCAGCACAGAGTCTGACGCGGGGCTCAAACCCACAAACTGTGAGATCATGACCTGAGCCAAAGTCAGACACTTAACCGACTGAACCACCCCAGAGATCCTCTATAGGCATCTTTTTAAACTCATTTAATCCCTGTGATAATTAATTTTATGTGTCAACCTGACTGGGCTAAAGGAGGCCCACCACAGCTGGTAAAACACTATTTCTGAGTGTTTCTGTGAGGATGTTTCCAAAAGAGATTAGCATTTGAATTGGTGAATGGGTAAGCAGATGGCCCTCCCCAATGTGGGTGGGCATCATCCTATCCACTGAGGGCTCAAATAGAATAAAAAGGTGGAAAAAGAGCAGATTTACTCTTCCTCCCTGTGAGCCATGATATCTGTTTTACTGGGCCCTTGGACATCAGCACTCCTTCCTGGATGTTGGGCCTTCAGACTTGAACTCTTAAACTGGGAATTACACCCTCACCCTCCCTCTGCCACCTCCTTTGGTAGGTTCAGTGTTGTTTTAATCAAGAATACAAGTTTGAGACACTGGAATGATCTCTGAAACAAAAGTGCTCGAATGGAAGGAGACAAAAGTTCTTCATGTAAACCAGGAGCCAGCAATAATTCTAGTCATTGTTATTAACTTAGATATAACATGAAAATCACATGTAACCAAAGAAAAAAATGATAAATTGGATTTCATCAAAACAAAAAATTTTTGTGCGTCAAAGGGCACTATCAAAAAAAGGAAAAGACAAATCACAGAATAGGAGAAAATAATTGCAAATCATTTACCTGATAAGGGACATAAATGGAATATATAAAGAACTGTTACAATTCAACAATAAAAAGACAATTCAATTAAAGTATGACTTGAATAGACAATTCCCAAAGAAGATACATGAATGGCATACAAGCACACAAAAAGATGTTCAACATCATTAGCCATCAGGAAAACACAAATTAAAGCCATACCTATTGGTATACCTATAGGTATACTACATACCTATTGGAATGGCTGTAATCAAATGCTAACAAGGATATGAAGAAATTTGAGCCCCTCATACATTTCTGCTGGGAACGTAAAATGGTGCAACCACTTTGGAAGACATTCTGGCAGTTCCTCTAAAAGTTAAACATAGAATTACCATATGACCCCATAATTCCACTCCTAGCTATATACTCAAGAGAATTGAAAACATATCCACACAGAAGTTTGTACACAAATGTTCATAGCAACATGACTCAAAGTAGACAAAATGTGGAAAGAATGTACATCAACTGATGCATAAATAAAATATGGTATATCCATATAATGGAATAATAGCCTTAAAGGAGGAATGAAATACTAATATATACTACAAATGGACGAACCTTGAAAACATCATGTGTAGCTTAAGAAGCAGACACAGAAAGCCACATATTGTATGATTCTATGTATATTAAATGTCCACAATAGGCAAATTTATAGAGAGGAAAGTACATTAGTGGTTGTTAGGAGCTAGAAGGAGATGGTGACAGAAGGTAAGTGAGTGCTAATGACTGTGGATTTGGGGTGGGAGGAGGGACTGATGATAATGTTCTGAAATTAGATAGTGGCTTGTTTGCATACCTTGTGAATTTATGAAAAATCACTGATTTCACACCTTAAAAGAGTGGATACATACCATGTGAGTTATATGTCAATTTTTTTAAAAAGCGTAACTTCTGGCTTCTTGTGGTACAACATTAAAGGAAACAAATAAATCACTTAATTCAGGGCACCTAAGCCCATCATCAGGGAGCCAAGTGAGAAAAGAACAATGTTCATAAAGTCACCAAGGAGATCAGACTGGGTGTTATGACTCTAAACATATTCTAGTAGCAGTCCATGTCAGTCCCTAGGGAATTTGCATTCATGCTTCATACCATGACTAGCCCCAAAGTAAAATTGTGGCCTTAAGATCAAGGTGATCTCATTTGTCATTTAACCTCCATCTTGCCATCTTTCAGATGTTTCTTCTTCAATATCAGAAAGAATGAAGATCAAGTTTATGACTCTTCCTCAGATAACTGAACTCAAGTCAATTTAACACATTTTATTGAGTACCTGGGAAGTGCCAGACTCTTGCTAGCCCCAGGGAATCAGCCGTGATCAGGATGGATGTTCCCCTCCCCTGATAAACTTTAAATTCTGATGTAAGAAACAGATAATAAAAAATATTCTGGTTCTTCTTCAATGGTCCAATCCATTCCCAGTCCATTCAGTGGCCTTTTCCAGCCTTCTTTGCTTTCTGGAGAGGTGGGGTTGACCTCTGAATTACCTTAACCAGGCTGCCATGTGCTGGTAGGAAATTAGGAAAGACGAAGAAAGAGATCAGGGTATTTCTTCTGTACTTCTCCCCCTGCCTCAGCCCCATGGTTCTGGCTGTATATTTCAATGACTGTATCTCCTGTAGGACAGATCTTCCTCCACAGTGCCAGATCTCATTAGAAATTCTATTTTTTCCCTTCATCTTTTTGTACTGAAGCATATGTAGTAGATTATCTGTAAAGACAGCTACTAGTGATTCATCTCAACTCTACATGCACATGCTCTCCTCCCCTTAAAAGGTAGTATCTATTTCACCTTCCCTTTAAGCTGCATTTGCCTCACAACTTGCTTTGACCAGTAGAATGTAGCAAATGGGATGTTTGGTCAAGTTCTTAAAAGGCCTGGTAGCTTCCATTTTGACTTTCTTGGGATCTAGCCACCTATTAACAGCTCAGGCTAATTATGAAATGAGAGACCCCATGGAAAGAGAGCCAAGCCTAGCTCACCCCATACCATTCCAGTCACTCTAGCACAGGTACCAGCTATGTAAGTGAACCCATCCTGGATCCTCACCCAGCACCACTTGAGTTGCCCCAGAGAACTCCACCAAGTGCAGAGTGAATAAGCCATTTCCACCAAGCCCTGTGCAAATTGAAGAACTATGAGAAAACAAATGGTGATTGTTTTTTTAAGACACTAAATTGTGTGGCAATTTGCTACACAGCAATAAATAATTGAAACTGATGGTAATGGCTCCTCACCACTGCAAGTTCCAAGTGCTTTGACATCCTTATTAATACACTTAACCCTGATCTTGACTCCATAAATGGTCTGTTTGCTTCATTCTTTTCAATTAAACCTTTTCAAGTTAAGTTCTGTTTTCTATTCTAAGTTCTGCGGCCCTGCCTAATACAAGTAAGTAAATAGACAATCACAGATTCTTGTTGATACCAAGTCGAAAATAAGCAGGCTGCTGTGACAGGGGATGACAGAATAGAGAATTCTTCCTATTAGGCTGAGTGTTTTGAGTTGGAAAAGAAACAAACAATGGGAATAGCACTCTTGGCCATGCCTGCCTTCTATCTTCCAATATACTTGAAAGTGCAGTTTTGAGGGATGTGAGCCATACTGACCTAGAAAAACAGAACTGAAAAATGGGGGAAATGTTAAAAGAGACTTTTATAGAAGGTATGAAAGTATAGGTTTATCTCAGTTAGAACTACTTTGAAATTAAGGCAACATGTTTTTATCAGTCTAATGGGCAAACATTCAAAGGAGCAGCAGAATCTCGTGCTATGAGGATGTGACAAAATAGGCTTTTCAATATGTTGCTCAGTGAGAGTGAGAACTGCTATAATCTCTTTGGTATACAATCTGCCAATGTCCAATTAAATAAAAAAAAACCACTTATCTTTCCCTACTCCCACTTTTTTTTTAAAGTTTATTTATTTTATTTTGAGAGAGAGATTGCACAGAGGAGAGGGGCAGAGAAAGAGGGAGAGAGAGAGGGTCCACACTGTCAGCTCAGAATGTGATTCAGGGCTCGAATTCATGGAACCTTGAGATCACAACCTGAGCTGAAATCAAGAGTCAGAGGCTCAACTGACTGAGCCACCCAGGTGCCCCCCTGTTCCCACTTTTGAGACTCTCTTCTAAACGCCATATGTAAAGATAGAAGTACAAAGATATATTTTATTGTAACATCGTTTACAATGGCAAAAACAAAACATAGAAACAACCTACCTACCCATCACCAGGAAAATGGTTCAATAAATTTTGGTGCATTCACATTAAGGAATTATACCAATATTTAAAAGAACGAGTTAGATCTGTATTTATTGAGCTGGAAGGATATCAATAATGTATTATTAAGCAGATATTTTAAAAAGCAAGCACTGTGTATAGCATGATCCTAAGGCAAAACATGCATATATTCACATGTAATTGTTTATATCGTAAGCAAGGGAAGAGTGTGAAAAAGTACATATCAGGCTTTTAACAGGATTCCCATAGTGGGGTGAAAATAAATGGTAAAGGATTAACTTTTCCTTATGTATTTTTGGATTGCTTCACTTGTTGAAATGAGGGTTTATAACTTTTGTCTTTAATTCTCCTGTTCCCACCCCCCTCCTTCCATCTCAAGCAACAATAGCTCTCATTTATTTCACTTTCGATTAATTTTGCCTGTTCTAGAATGTTATATAAATGGAGCCATAACTTTTTGTGCCTGCCTGTGCCTTTTTGCTGTTATGTCTGTGAGGTTCATCCAGGCTGTTGTATATATTCATAGATCATTCCCTTCTATCACTAAATCATATTCCATTCAAATGACACATCACAACTTGCTTGTCCATATCCTATTGATGGACACTTGGATTTTTCTAGATTTTGGCTATTGTGAATAAAGCTGCTATGAACACTCTTGCACAAGAATTTTGACATAATTTCCATTTCCCTTGGATAATTACCTAGGAATTGAATAGCTGGGTCAAGGAATAGATACATGAGGATGTATGAACATATTTTACTTTTCTAATTTAAACAACCTAATAAAAACATTTCAAAAAAATTGAAGAAAGAGAATGAATCTGTATTTTAAAAAGGTAATAATACTTGCTATCTTTTTTCCACTCCTTTCCCTCCCAATTGGTGTTTGGGTCTGTCAGGTTTTAGGCTTCCCAGGCCAGGTCAGTGACCCACCACTCTTTGGGGTGAATCATCAAAGATGGGGAAATTCTAATGTTATACCTTCCCAACAAGAACTGTGTTTAGAGGGGTACCTGGGTGGCTCAGGTGGCTCAGCTTCCGACTTCAGCTCAGGTCAGGATCTCAGGGCTTGTGAGTTCAAGCCCCTCATTGGGCTCTAGCTGACACTTCAGAGCCTCGACCCTGCTTCAGATTCTGTGTCTCCCTCTGTCTCTGCCCCTTCCCTGTTTGCACTCTGTCTCTCTCTCTCAAAAAAAAAAAAAAAAAAAAAAAAAAAAAATTAAAAAAAAAAAGAACTGTTTAGATACCACCCACTAGAAACCATAAAACTCACGTGGTAATTCAAGAAAACTGCTAACACACACACAGGAAAGGCAGCTTCCGCACTTGGAAACCACTTGCAAACAAAACAAAAGAAAACTCATGGCACTCCTTTTCTATAACAAGGCGTCACCAGAATAGATATTTCACATTAAAAAGAAGAAAAAGAAAACAGTATGTTCTGAAACTAACCAAATAAACATATCGACAATGAGAGTAGAAGTAACCTCAGCACAAGGAAAGGGTTTATAAACAAATCGTGAACCAAACCTTAGTCACTTCCAGATCTAAACTGAAAGTCCAAGATGCTACAATAATCCACTCACTACCACGAAGACCTACCCTTAGGAAGCACTGGCTGGAATATACCTATATTTTTAAATGTTTAAAAGAGAAAGTACTGCAACACTGCCAATGACAGACTTTAGGGATACCTGCAGGGCCCATGGCCACCACCACCTCCCTTTTCCCTCAGAACTGGCCTTGTGTCATAGCCCACACGAGGGTGACCGTATCCATCTTCCTCCAGGATAACAACTGTTTGGACCAGGGATCGACCCCTGATAGGTTAAGTTTGGATTCTAACTGTCATGAAAAGCCATTGAAGTATTTTGTGCAAGTGGTAACATGGTCCAATTTATGATTTGAAAAGATGATGGGGGGACAAATTAGGAAACATTTAGTTCATAAGAGATGATTATGGCTGGCATTGGCAATAGAAAAGGAGAAAGGTAAGTTCTAGAGAGCCCCGCAACATCCACAAGCTGGGGAGAGGAACAAAATGTTTCTAATGAACCCAAAATGTAGGAAAGACAAGAAGTCTGTGGGGTCGTGAAAGCTAAGAGAGCAGGAAGTTTTGAGAAGGAAGAATCGGTCAACCGTGGCTTGAGAAGTAACAAAGAAGAGCCTGTTTGTGAAGACGACAGCCTTCCTGTTAAGAAGAGATGAGAAGCAGGTCATAGCTGTAAGAGGATGATGTGACAAGAGAGTAACTATACCATGTTTGTAGCTTCCTATTGCACTTCAAATAAAAATCTGAAAGACCAGGTCCTATCTGGACATACAAGTCACCCCATGACACCCGCAGTGCCCACAGAGGGACTGGGCTCCTGCCAGAATCGTATCGCTGAAGCAGAAAGGAAAGGAAAGAAAATAATATCAGGACCTAGCTCTCCATCATTTTCTGCTCTGCCCTCACAACACTGGCAGAGCCCAACCAGAAGCCAGAAGCATGAGAATGTAGGTGATGGAGTCCAGAGAGGGAGGTTAGGAGGCACAGGGCAAGGCAGAGCAGGCTGGAGAGTGCACTGGGCAGGCAAATAAGCTCATCCTTGTTCACCTCCCCCTCTCATCTTTGATCATTCTCCCCATCTCCCTCCAGCCTCACTGGGCCTTCTTTCATGTCCCGGAACATACCAAGCTGCGTCCTACCTTGGGCCTTGGCACAGAGTGTTCTTTCTATCTGGAATACTCTTCCTCTCTCTACCTCATTAACTCAGAATCATCTTTCTACCTTCACCTTAAATGTCACTTTCCCAGAGAGGCCTCTCCCGAGAACGAAATATGAATAAAGTATCATTGCCACATTCTCCCATAGCACCCCATTCCTTTCTTCTTACAGCTTTCATCATTGTTTGAAATGATAGATTTGTGAAGTCTTATTTGCTCTACACCCATCTCCTCCCTCAGACTGCAAACTTCACGAGAACAGGAATGGTATCTGTTTTTCACAGTACAATTCTTGGCAATGGAATAAGTGTCCAAATATATACTTCTTGAAAGATTTAATGAACCTGTTCTAACACCCTATGCCATATCGCCCATGATCTGTGGACGATAACAGATGTTATTTAATGGGTCCTTGTTATATGTCAAGCAATTTAGTGTGTCATCTCATTCATTCTTCACAGCAATGCTATGAGTCAGGGACTCTTATCAATCCTGTTTTCCCAACAAGGGATCCAAGACCCAAGAGGTCCAGTAATTTAGCCAAAGTCCCAGAGCTACATGGTAAGAACCAAGGTCCTGCTGATACCACAGCCAGGGCTCTGACCTCTCCCCCATGTTACACTGCCTCCTTAAATATCTTGCTGTGGTTTTTCTTTGTTTATATGCCTATCTTCCATATTAGACTTTAAGTTCTGTGGGTAAGAACAGGGTTTAGTTATCTATTTAATCCCATTGCACATTGCAGGTGCCCAACAAATGTTGAATGCTGACTCTTTCTCACCAAGAAAACATGCCTTGTACTGACAGACCTCCCCCTCGCCCACCCCTCCAGTCTTTAGTCACATTCATTTTGCTTATTGAAAAGCAGTGGTCTCTCCATCAGACTCCTTTGATGTCCACTGCAGTGAGCTCTTCCCCTAGAGCACAATTCTTTTGATGAACTGATGAAGTCCAAGGACTAGCAGAGCCTCTGTGTGAACTCTGGACACCTGTGGACTTTCCCAAGACACTTGACCTTATCCAGAAAAACCCTGCCTCAGAAACCCGCCAGCACATCCTTTCTGACATCTGCACCATTCACCCCTGAATGTGACTTGACAATGCAGGATCAGTTCCCACAGTCACAAGCTGCCTCATTGCTTCAATGACTGTACCTTGGCTTCTTGTGAATAGAGTTTTCAGAGACCTAGACACTAGGAGCAGCACATCCACTCTGAATTTGCCTATGGTCCAGAGACAGGAGACAGAGCATCCCAGGAGGCAGGGAGATGATTCCAAAGCACTTGTACCTACATCTCACCTCCTGCCAGTGCCTGCATGTTCTTGCAGAAGGACTGCGAATGTACTAGCCCTTTGGAGCACCTACCAGGCTTTCTGAGTAGGCCCACCTGAGCCCTGCTGACAGCCCTGAAAGGAGACGGAATTTCAGCCAAAAAGAGCCCAACTGTGAGCAGAACAGAGTTAGCAAGAGGGTGCCCTGCCACCAGCTTACCTGCTGCACAATGCAGCGATCCTCTTAACTCCTTCCTTCTTCATTGCTTCTTTTTCCTATTATCGCCCATGGTATTCTTTTCTTTTGCTGTCCCCAACTCAATTTTGTGTAATTTAGACCCTAAAAAAAGAGAGGGGAGAAAAGGTGTCAGTTACAAAGGATGTCATCTAACTCAGGGCATCCCAAACCCTGGAAAAATCATTTAAGAGGTTTTTTTTTTTTTTTTTTTTTAAATACAGATTCATACACCCTACTTTAGATCTACAGTTGTAGACAACTCTTGCTCTCTCTGCCAAGGCATGGCTTTCTTCAGGGTGTCTTCAGAGCACTCTCTTTTTCCCCACTCCATGTGGTTCTCCTAGGGCCACCGATTCCATAATAAACACCTCTCTAGAGATGATTGGTCCCACAATAGGTACATAATCCAAACTGGGCTAGTCAGAGTCCTTCCCTGTGTTCTTAGACTCACTGGATAAAAGACAAAAGTGTCTCTTCCTCTTTGGTTGCCTAACTGAAAAAAATAGAACCCATTCTCCACAAAGTAGTAGCCCGAGTTCCTGCCAACTAAGAGAAACCTATCTGCAATAGAGGAAAATGAGAATCAGAGAGATTTCTGACAGTATATGCTAAGTTCCTGAGGCAAATTTTATCTCTGAATTCCCCAGTCTCCTGTGTCAAAAAACTCCCTTGTTCTGCTTAAGATAGCTTCGAGTTTCTGTCACAAGTGACAGAAAGTATAGAAAATAATATACTAGTGAATCAGGAACTCACGGGGCAGGATTAAAAAACCTGAAATTTTTAAAGATGTCCAGGAATTTCTGATGTATGGCTAGGTTTAGGATACTCTGATAGAACAGCCTATCAGTTTATAAGAAAAAAAGCTGAGATCCACATAAGATAAGTGGCTTGATAATAACAGTAAGGTAGAATCTAGTGAGCACTTTACTACATGTAGGACCCAGTGTGAAGTGAGTCACACATATGATTTCATTTGTTCTTCAGCAGTCTGCTTTAAGTTTACTATGTCTAGCACATCTATTTGCTGCATACTCTGTTGGTTTTATCTACAGTTATATATCCACCACCTAGCACAGTACCTCGAACATGGTAGGAACTTACTAAATACCTGTTGACTATTGAATACATTTTACAGATTAATACAATTACTACTAGTAGTAGTAGTAATAATAGTAGTAGCAGCAGCACTGCTAACATTTACTGAGTGTGTTACGTATGTTACAGATTCTTTTTAAACATTACCTTATTTGATTGTCTAAAAAAGCCTTTATAAGGTAGGTTTCTACTACTCCCCATTATGATGGGAAAACTGAGCCACAGAGGTGTGAAATAATTTCCCCAAGGTCACACAGCTAATAAGTAGCAAAATTAAGATTCAAACCCAGGCAATCCGGCTCCAGAGTCCAGTTCATAATCACTGTCTTATACTGGTTTAATTAATGTATCCAAAATGACCAAGACACTGAATAGCAAGCAGATGCAGTGTTTGAGCCTAGGTTTGTCTGAGTCCAGAATCTACTCTCTTTAACTGCTCTTTATATTTCTTCTCTGTGGTTAATTATCTGGCAGTTCATGGTGGTCCACGTAAATGGTGGCCCTTGTTTTGTGCAATATATAATATGCATGGCTCTCGTGGGAACTCTCACAATATGATTAGAAACCAACTGTCTCAACTTCTAGAGAGGAATAGTCAGGTGTGATCAAAAACAGGACTCAATGGGCCAAATACTGAAACCAAAGTACAACTGTTTGCCTGTTGTGTCAATTTGGTTACTACAGGAAGCAGAAGTCAAAATGGAATTAGAAGTGTAAGAGATTTACTGGGGGAAACATCTATGAAGAAGAAAGGGGAGAGGAAACAACAGTAGGTGGAGACAGCCTCAGACCACAAGGAAGTTCTGACACCTGTTAAGGGCGAAAGAGGAGGAAGGAAGATTGGGTAGGAAGACTGCCTGATTGCAACGAAACTGGAAACTTGGAGGTAATCTGGGCGAGGCTGATGGGAAGTCCAGGGCAATGCTTGCCCGGTAGAGAAGTCTTGCACTGGGGAGAAATGGCCTGGCTCCAACATACTCAATCCCCGCCTGAGAGTAGCCCAGTGAGAGCAGGGCTTTGGTGTCAGTGCTGTGGTTGATTCCTGAGGAGCGGCTGCTGCAAGCTGTCAGCCATCCACACTCCTTGCAACTGGTTCTCTTGGAGAGAGACTTAGGCTGTGCCTTCCCATAGCTGCCACACCTATGTACCATGAATTAAATCTTCAGAAGGAAACACCAGGGAGCCACCCACAGAAGATAAGCAGTCAGGGCCTACAACAGCACCTCACACATCTGAGTACATTTGCTTTCAAACCTTGTGTTGGTTTGGCCTTACTAAAAGTGTCAGCTCATTTAGTGAAAAATGTATGTTTTCCTGAAGAGGGGTGAGTGGGACGTTTTCTCATTTATTTTTCGACAATGGACACATTTAAATTGCCACAAAGAAGTTACTATGGAAACTGCTCATAAACTTGCAAGATAAAAGGTAAAAATGGAACACTTTGTTGACATGCAAATGATTAGTCTTTGGAGACCACTTTTGTTTGTTTTTTTTATTTTTTTATTTTTTTTTTTCAACGTTTATTTATTTTTGGGACAGAGAGAGACAGAGCATGAACGGGGGAGGGGCAGAGAGAGAGGGAGACACAGAATTGGAAACAGGCTCCAGGCTCCGAGCCATCAGGCCAGAGCCCGACGCGGGGCTCGAACTCCCGGACCGCGAGATCGTGACCTGGCTGAAGTCGGACGCTTAACCGACTGCGCCACCCAGGCGCCCCTGGAGACCACTTTTGAACACAGTCTTCTTGTCTGGTTCTTCTGAGTCCATTAGAATCAAAGGTAGACAGGCAAGTTTTTTGGTGTTACATTCTAGATGCCCCTGGTGTGATAACTCTGGAGTAAGTCTAGACACTTCCAAACTTGGTGTTGAAACAAGCAAAGTAGACAATGACATTGTACTCTCTAGGTAATTCTGGAAAGGCTGACTACGAATTGCTATGAATGTGCAAACAGGCCCAGGGCAGGGAAGGTGGTTGTTTTTATGCCAGGCCCATTCTTCTGATGTACCCTGGACCTGCTTGGTTGAAACTTAACTTGCTGAGCTCTTATTTATGCAAAGTAGTTTCTCTTTCTTATCTTCTCTGGCCACATTCCATCCTTTGAATCTTGGACCAGACAGCCTTTTCTTTTTTTTTTTTTAAATTTTTTTTTCAACGTTTATTTATTTTTGGGACAGAGAGAGACAGAGCATGAACGGGGGAGGGGCAGAGAGAGAGGGAGACACAGAATCGGAAACAGGCTCCAGGCTCTGAGCCATCAGCCCAGAGCCTGACGCGGGGCTCGAACTCACGGACCCCGAGATCGTGACCTGGATGAAGTCGGACGCTTAACCGACTGCGCCACCCAGGCGCCCCACCAGACAGCCTTTTCAACAGAAAACAAACTTCTCATCTGAAAGCACCATTTGTCTACCTATCTCTGCTCCTCTTTCCCTGACTCTTCCCACCCACCAATCCAATTCACTTTATGTCTGCCTAAGCATTCCTATCTTGACAAAGCTTTGAGATAGCTTTGTCCAGATTTCTGCTTTTCCTATCTGGCAATTCTTTCAACTTGCTTCTCTCAGACCTTAATCCCAAAAGCTGTATTGAAACCCTTTTCAAAGCTGCTTCCAATAATTAAGTGGATGCAATGTGAAGAGGTGACTTGACCTGAGGAACTAGGGGTCAGGGTTCTTGATTTAGGACCATTGTTAACAAGCTTCGCAACTAGCAGCAATCAATTTCACTTCTCCCTTGTGAATCAGTCTTCATCTGTTCCCTCCACCAGGTATTTTTTCTGGCAGATCTTTCTTTCTTTCTTTCTTTTTTTAATGTCCAGCTCCTTTTCATCATTCAAGTTTTAGCTTAATTATAGAGTCCTCAAAGAGGCCCTAAATACTCTGTATTGTTACTTTCCTCTAACACCATTCTCTTCAACATTATCTTCTGTTTTCTTCAACAGTTTTCTATCTGCAATTATCTTAAATGTTTCCTTGATTATTATATTTGCTCCAAAGACCTGTAAGATCCAAGAGAGCTGAGGCCTTGTTGGTCTTGTTCCCAGCTGTATTCCCTACTCCTGGCACACGGAAGATTTCTGCTCAATACATTCGTGTAGAATGAAAAGCACTGTAAAATTCAAGCAGTTGGGCCAAATGAATTTTAATGTTTCTTTTGCACTTCTAACATGACCATTGTTAAAAATGAATAAGCAAGAAAATGAAGTCACAGCAACCATTGCAATAAAACACTGAGTGCAGTGTGTATTTGTACTTATGCTTAAGAATATAAACCTGCCAAGTTTTTGCATGTGTTACAGTGTTGTCTTTCTAGTTTCCCATAGAGTGTGAACTAAGTTTCTGAGCTTGAAGATAAAGTATCTAAGGAGGATATTAGGTAGCTGTCTAAATATAAAACCACTGTATCACAGAATTAGAGTGCAATAGGTTTTATTTTTTTTTTTCTTTCTAATTTTTAATTTAAATTCTACTTAGTTACCATACACTGCAATACTGGTTTCAGGAGCAGAATACAGTGATTCATCACTCATACAACACCAAGTGCTTATCACAACAAGTGCCCTCCTTAATGCCCATCACCCATCCAGTCCATCCCTCACTCACCTCTCACCATCAACCCTCAGTTTGTTCTCTATCTTTAAGAGTCTCTCGTGGTTTGATTTGTATTTCCCTGATGATGAGTGATGTTGAGCATTTTTTCATGTGTCTGTTAGCCATCCGGATGTCTTCTTTGGAGAAGTGTCTTTTCATGTCTTTGGCCTTTTATTTCTTTGTGTTTTCTGATTGCTGAGGCTAGGACTTCCAATACCATGTTGAATAACAGTGGCGAGAGTGGACATCCCTGTGGCGTTCCTGACCTTGGGGGAAAAGCTCTCAGTTTTCCCCCTTTGAGGATATTAGCGGGGGGTCTTTCCTATCTCAAGTAATTTTTTTTAATCTTTTATTTTTGAGAGAGAGAGACAGAGAGAGAGAGAGAGCGAGCAGGGGAGGGGCAGAAAGACACAGACACAGAGATTCTTTAGACACAGAATCTAAAGCAGGGTCCAGGCTCTGAGCTGTCAGCACAGAGCCTGATGTGGGGCTCGAACCCACCAACAGTGAGGCCCTGACCTGAGCCAAAGTCAGATGCTCAACTGACTGAGCCACCCAGGTGCCCCTCAGGTACTATTTTAACAAGACTTATTTCACAAGAAAATCCTTTCAGTGAGGTATTCGAAGACTCAAAATCATAGCACGCTGTGGTATTTGTTACACATTCAGGACTGTTTCTAGGGAGAAACAATACTTACTATTTGGAAAATGTGTCTGAGGGCTGCTTGATCCTATACCAGTGCTTCTGACACTTGAGCACGGAGGACTCCGTAAAGCACAGATTCCTGGTCCCCACCCCAGAGTTTCTGGTTTTGAAGGTCAGAGGCATGGGGAAGGGTGCGTAGGACCGGAGAGTCTAACAGAAATACTACCAAATTTATCACACTAACTCTCTCAGCTTAACCTGTCCGCTAGGCCGGGGGAGAACTACAAGTCCCGGCGTGCCCCGCGCGCAGAGGGCGGAAAGTCGGGCACTTCCGCTCCACGCAGCGCCTCTGCCCCCGCGTCTCGACGTGTCACCGGCGGCGCCGCGGCTGTGGCAAGAGAAGGACCTAACTGGGGGAGTTCGAGGCGGCGGGCGGCGACCCCGGCCAGGATCTGCCCAGGCGCGGAAGTGTTCCGGGGTCTGTGGGGAGCAGGGGAGGGAGCCGGCGGCTCGGCCCGCGCGGGGCACGATGTTGAACATGTGGAAGGTGCGGGAGCTGGTGGACAAAGCGTGAGTATCGGGGGTCAGTTGTGGCCAAGGCCCACGCAGAGGAGGGGAGGAAGGGGGAAGGGGAGCTGGCCCTGCGCCCGGGGCTCCCCGCGTCACGCCCCCCCGGCTCGGCCAGTCCCATCATGGCGGCGACCGGCTCTCTCTCCGACCCGGAGCAGGTCCCGACCCGCGAGGGTGAGAAGGGACCCTTCCTCGTTTCAAAACATCCTGTTAGCCCCCTCCTCTCCTGTGCAGGCCTTCCTCACCTTGCTCCCACCCCCATCCCTCTAGGCACAGACCCTTTGGTCAGGGGAGGGGGCGGGGTTGTCCAGAGCGGGGTCACTGCCCTGGTTGGAGGACTGTCTTGGCCCCAGGCTGTGGGTTTTGCCGCCGGGGCAGCGGGGAAGGCTTGGAGGTGGGGGACGCAATGCACTGACCCTCTGTGTTCTCAGGGTGTGGTGCGGAGACTTAGGCCTGGTCGGGTTGCTTACTAGGTTTCTTTTAATTCCTAATGAACCTGAAGTGTTGGAGTGGGTGGTAGGTGTAACAAGTGGCCATTGTGGTCAGGCTGAAGTTACTCAAGAGGAGATTCATCCTTTGCTTTTCTAACACTAGTGAAAGTAGATCACATTACTTACTGTGATTCTTCTTTTCCTCTGTTTCCTTTTCCACTACATTTCATTTTTGGAGGGTCACTTGTTCTATTGGGCTTAGTTAACAAGTCATTAAGAAATTTACCCTGAAGAAGGAAACAACCCGGGTTTATATCCCGTTGATCTGCTTTTAACTTCCCTGACAGGTAAAATGACTAATGCATAGATGATTTCCTATAAGAGTTAGGTTATAACTTTAGTGTCTCACTACACCAGAAAAACCTTAACACTTAACAGACGTAACATCAAGGACTTCTAGGCCAGCAGGAAATAAAGTTTAAGAATTTAACCAGTCCTCTTCCTTTGGCTTCTAGTGATTGTGCAATACGTGTGGTGACAGAAACATTGGTGATACCGACCCAACCTAAAATCAGGAAGTGTTGATGGCAAACTTTTGAGTTTTTCTTGACACCAAAAAAAAAAAAAACCACCAAAAACCAAAAAACACAATTTATAGTGGCTTGGATAATCACCAGATGGAACTTAGAATTTGACCATATTTTCCAATTTGCTGTGCTACCAAGAAGGCAGTAGAGCACCAAAGGGACATGGGTTTTAGAGCCTTCAGAGCTGGGTTCAAGCTCTGTAACCTTGGCAAGTTAAGTAACTTTAGGTGCCCCAGCTTTCTTAGGTGCAGTATGAAAATAATGATAGATACCTACCTTACAACGTTGTAAAGCTTAAGGACTAAGGACTTTACATATAAAGCTCTTGCCACAGTATATTTAGATCAGTATACTTTGGATGACTGTAGCAGATGTTCTGCATTGAGAGGGAGATAAACATTAAAAGAGAAACTCCACGTTTAAGAAATGCTTTGCTTTAATAATTTTCCTTTATCATCTGTTCATTTGAGCATTAAGTCCTCAGACATTTATTTTGGGTTTGTTTTGCTATTTATATGCCCTTCGCTTCCTAAAGATAAAATCATGGTTCTTTTCCAGATACAGGTTCATTAGTTTTTTATATTTTTAATTTTTTTCCAGTGGACACTGTGCATGCCTTATTGGATCATTGGTTGTTTATCCAAGTGTAAAGACTTGGATACTAGCTTAAATAGTTTTGAAAGTCCAAAAGTCTCTACAAAACTCTTTATTTCTAAGCCAGAGAGCAGCAAAAGAGATCTAAGAGAAACCTTGTTATCTTAGAGAACTAAGTTTGTGGTACTCACAAATTTGCAGAAGCTATATACGTTTTTCAGGAGACAGAAATCAAGGCAACGTACCTGCTGATGTTGTACGTTTGCTATTGTTTGTCTTTATCACTCATGTTACCAATCTTCAAGTGTTCAGGTGAAATTTGGCACATAAGTAGTTATCAAGTCATCTAATGGAAGAACTGTTGTTGAAAAAGAACTTCTGTCTTCCTTTTTACTACCCATTTTAAAATGGAGACTTGAACCAAGTTCAGGAACGTGTAAGAATTCTGCCACCAAGGACTTTTTAAAGTTTTTGTGGGTGTCTGACACATGATATTAAGATTAGAATGTGAGGTTATTTTACTGAATACTTAGAATTTAATTTTCATCTTTCATTGGCAGGAGAGAAAAAAATTCTTCCCTCAAAATGTAAGCATCTTACAGAACCAGTAACTGTGGCACAGTGTCCAGTTAGATTCTTCACCTTAAAATGCCATAATGGAGGAGAAACCAATCTGTAGAATGGCTGCTTTGATTATTAGAGGAATAAGGTATTGAGGGAACTTGGAAATGAAGAAACGAAGTGATTAAGGACTGCTCGGAGAGTTTGGATTAATAGAATGAGGTCTTATGTATTAGGAAGGGCACAAGTTAGGGGTTTTAGAGACCTGGGTTCAGATTCTGATACTTCCTTTTAAGCTAGCCATATGTATAATTTTGCAGAGAATCACATAAATATCCAAATGATAGATTCCTTATCAGTAAAATGAGAGGATGAGGGTAGACAAAGTCTGTTTTCAACTTTACTGGCTATTTGGAGACATGAATTTCCGTTGCGTGGGCAGGGGGGAGATATGGAACTGGTATTTCATAATGGCACATAGATTTTGGAAAGTCATTCTCCAGCGACAGTTTTGGCTGAAAAAGGATTTTTTTTTAAAGTGGTAATCAATAATTGTTATATTTAAATGCTTTATGCAGTAAATAAATGCAACCAATGACTCAGGAAAACTAGGACTTTTATTTAGCATATATCCCTACCCAGCAAGGTTTACTTGAGAAAGAAAAATGTTTTCTTTCAAAATGTGTTCCCTAGAGCTGCAGTTAGATCAAGTATGGTGGCAGTTCTGAAGTATAACGATGTATTTCAGATACTGGCTTTTGAGAGTTTGAAGACATGGAGGGTGAGGAGATACTTTCCACAATTGTTGACCTCCTGGTAGTATTAAATGGCTTGGTGTGCAGAATACTGTGGAACTGAGGAAAAGCAGATAAAGTCATAGGCCAGCCAGAGCTTAGAGTACCAGTTTCCTCCCACTTGTACTCAAGTTGCATGAAAGGCAGCTGTGGCAGGAAGGGATAAGTGGCACCACTCCCACCAACTAGGACTAGCTTGACCATTATCATCGTGTGACCTGCCTTCTTGTAATAAAGTTGGATTCTTTGATATTTTGTTATCCTACACATGGTATAAATTAAAAGTTGCTACAGTTCTGTTCTGTTTTTTCTCCAAACTTTGGGAATGTAGTCAATGTGACAGATAGTGGTAGATCAAAATGGCTACTTATTATTCAAGCCCAGTTAATCCTTCTCTTCCATTGCACAGAGTAGTACTAGTGGTAAATCTATTTCATCGGTGGCCCTTACTCTTTTTATGATAGTGATTCAAATAGTGCTGGCCAGCTACTATTGGTGGGCAACTGCTATTGGTAGTCCTTTCTCATTTTCTTAAGCATAGCTTGCGTTTTCCCTTATAAGTTGATTTTTGTTGGTGTTAACATGCGGTTTTATCCCCTAAATGTTTATAGAGCTATAGAAACTACTGTTGCCTAGTCTAGACTCCAGAAGGAGAACCTTTTACTTTTTAAGAAAATATTTCATTCAGTTATTTCAACAGATAATACATTTTTTTTTTTTTTTGTAGTACTGTATTTTCTGAACTTGAAAAGTACAATACAGGTACCCTGCCTTCAAGAAACTTGCCATTACAATTACACTATATTTTGAACTTACTGTCAGTTTTGCTTTTTAGTCACCAGATGGTTTCCCCCTTATTTTCCCTGTCTTCCCAGTAAATCTCTGTTCCGTTTGCTTCTTAGAATTTGAAAGCAGACATGATTGTCAGCTTTTTAGTCTTCCCCTATCAACTTTTTTGGGAACCAATAATAGATCATTGTTATTAGTGAAATAATTAATTATCCGCCCTCTCTTACGGTAAGTGGATATAAGAAGATATTAAGAATTTAATTCCAAAGACAGAAGAGTTTAATTTATCTTCTGCCAATATTTCTGTAGTTTAAATTAGCCAATTTAGTACTACTGTCAAAATGCTTTTAAAAATCACTTAGTTGTCTCTTATGTTTTTCTGTGCCCTGTAGTGTTAGTTTACAACTAGTTTTTCATTTGTTTACTGATATATCCACTGAAAGTACTTGTGTGTGTGTGTGTGTGTGTGTGTGTGTGTGTGTGTGTGTGTGTTTAATTTAATTTTAAGTACCACTTATTTAGTTAATACTTCTGGTTTTTACAGTGTGGCTCCACAGTTGAACCTTTTTGTGTGCTCTTAAATTATTTTCTTATTTCATTTTTTTTAAACAAATTAGTTTTTAATGTTTATTTATTTAGAGAGAGAGAAAGTGCCATCAGGGGAGGGGCTGAGAGAGAGGGAGAGAGAGAATCCCAAGGAGGCTCCGTGCTGTCAGCACAGACCCCGACATGGGGCTTGATCCCAGGAACCATGAGATCATGACCTGAGCTGAAATCAAGAGTTAGATGCTCAGCCAAGCCACCCAGGCGCCCCTCTTACTTATTTCTAGTGTTTCCTTAATAATTCTTTTAAGAAAAAATAAAGAGTAAAGGCAGCTTTTTTTTTCTTAATTTTTTTTTAACGTTTATTTATTTTTGAGAGAGAGAGAAAGAGCGTGCACAAACAGGGGAGGGTCAGAGAGAGACAAAGACATAGAATCTGAAGCAGGCTCCAGGCTCTAAGCTGTCAGCACAGAGCCTGACACGGGGCTCGAACCCACAAACTGTGAGATCATGACGTGAGCTGAAGTCAGATGTTTAACCGACTAAGCTACCCAAGTGACCCAAGAGTATAGGCAGTTTAAATAACATTTTAATCTTGAAGAAATTTTATTGTTTTATCTTTCATATTAAGTTATATCTAGCTGTGAAAAAGTACTTTTTTAGTATTTGTAATAGCTCTTATGTACAAAAAGTTAACTCCTTTTAACCTCAACTGACATTACTTAACATTCTTGGACAATGTTTTTAAACTATTTATTGTTTTATGCCTTTTTTTATTGTTTGTTTTTTGAGAGAGAGATAGAGAGCGTGTGCAAGCAGGGGAGGGGCAGAGAGAGGGGGAGACACAGAATCCAAAGTAAACTCCGGGCTCTGAGCTGTCAGCACAGAGCCTGATGTGGGGCTCAAACCCTCGAGTTGTGAGATCATGACCTGAACCGAAGTCAGATGCTTAACTGACTGAGCCACCCAGGTGCCCCTCTTTTATGCTTTTTTAAGGTGTCACTTCATGAGCTTTCCTTGTTTGGTCTAATTACATATGTTTATCTATATGTTTTTATAGTAATTTGCTAGCAAAACACATTCTTCTACTATACCTCCAGGTGATATTTAATGGATCTAGGAAGCAGTTTGGTTCAGAGATCAGAACTGAATCGAAACCTGAGGTCTACTATGAAGAAACAGTGGTCTTGGGCATTGGAACAATATCTCTTAAATTTTTCTGTCTGGAAAATGGAGATGATACTTATTTTACAGGGTTCTTGTGAGGATTAAGTTCATGTGAAACGCTTAGCATATTACCTGACATAAACTCTTGAAATACCTATTGTTATTATGTAATGCAGAAAATCATTTATAACATAGAAAAAAACAAAGGAATATAGTGTTTAAAAGAATAAAGAAAATATTGTTGTTAGATTAGATTATTTACAAGTATGTAAGGACTGTGTCTTAATCCATGCATCATTATTTTCAGTGAGCACTCTTTCATAAAACTCTTCACCTGAATGGACATCTTAACCTACATATAGGAAAACTCATATAAATATCTCTGATGTGTATGCCATGTGTTGTTTTCACCAAGTCATAAATGCTTTTACTTTAATATTGAAAACATGTTACAGAAGTAGAAGTAATTCTTTAAAAAGATATGTTGAGGAATAAAGTCTTTGGGGAGACATATTGCAATTTCTATCTGCTAATCTTTGTTCAGTTTGTTTTGTAGTTTCTAAAGATATTAAAGATAGTACTAATGTAAAACATTCTCCTAAAATGTAAAAAGATTTATTTTTTGAACTTGACAGTTAATTCTTTCTTTAAGTTTATTTTTTTGAGAGAGAGCATGCATGCAGGGGTCAGGGGTAGGGATTGAGGGGGAAGAGACCGAGAGAGAGGGAGAGAATCCCCCAAGCAGGCTTCATGCTGTTAGCATGGAGCCCGATGTGGGGCTTGATCTCCTGAACCACGAGATCATAACCTGAGCCGAGACCAAGAGTTGGACACTTAACTGACTGAACCACCCAGACATCCCCTAATTCTTAAAGAAACTGAACAGTATCAAGAAAAAGAACCCTCTAAGTAATCAAATTTGCCATCTCTGACAATAGATGAGCAATATATACAGGGAACGCACATTGCAGAAAGGGCTTTCCCGGGGCGCCTGGGTGGCACAGTCGGTTAAGCATCCGACTTCAGCCAGGTCACGATCTCGCGGTCCGTGAGTTCGAGCCCCGCGTCGGGCTCTGGCCTGATGGCTCGGAGCCTGGAGCCCGTTTCCGATTCTGTGTCTCCCTCTCTCTCTGCCCCTCCCCCGTTCATGCTCTGTCTCTCTCTGTCCCAAAAATAAATAAACGTTGAAAAAAAAAAATTAAAAAACAAACAAACAAACAAAAAAAAAACATTTAAAAAGAAAGGGCTTTCCGATTATTCAGCGCATTCTCCCAAGTTGGCAAGAAATTCTTTTGGCTTACCAGAGTTCTTTAGCCTGAAAATTAAACACAGGTAAAAGAACATAATGTATTCCCGTGTTGGAACTAATTTATAGCTAATTATGATTTGTGGATAAATTTAGCTAATGAATTATTAGTTGGAGTAATATTGTTAATGCGTAACAATAGGCATGTTTTGTATTTAAGTGAGTTTGCCAATTGTTTTAGAATGTCTTTTGACGTGCAAATTTGTTTAGTTTCGAAATTCTTAGGAAAGTATTTAAGTTCTACATAATTCAAATATCAATAATATTTTTCAATTTCCACATAAATTCACCATTCACCATTATGTGGTAAATGTGTATGCATGCTTTTGAAATGTTTCACTCAAAAATTCTCATTCAGATAGCCTTAAATTTTTAAAATAGCAAAAATATATGCATTGAAAATTCAATTTCCTGGGTTTTTTTGACTTTTGTTTTCATGTATTTTTAGAAGATCGTTAAAGAACAATGCAGATAAATATACTGAGGATTTTTCTCTATTGATTTTTCTCATATTCTTCAGCTTAGGGTTGTTGATTAAAACTGTTTTTATTTGCAGCTAAACCACAATGGTTAAGTAACATGCTTAGTTTGATGTGTTTGCCTTATATTTAGAAGTTTGGTACTGAATGGGCTTTTGAAGTGTGGCTCATTTCTCATGAAGCCAAATAAAAATTTTAACCCTGCAATCTGCTCTCCACACAGCAATGATTGATTCTTGAAAAATACTAAATCAGATCTGTCTCAGCTTTTCAAGTCACTTCTCATCTCCCTGCCTCTCAGCCTGTACTCGATCTGGCTCTCTGCTGCCCCCTCTGACCCCATCTTCCATTACTCTCTGATTCTCTGTTCACTTTCTGTTTAAAATAGCATGCATCCACCTAAGTCACTCATTTCTACCTCTGCTTCTTTTATTTACATGTATTCTGCTGCTGCCTCTAGGATGTGAACTCCTTGAAGGCAGGGACTTCGTCTTGTTTACTGCTGTATTACTAACTCTTAGAACAGTGTATGTTATATAGTAGGTGCTCAATAAATATCTTTGACTATGTTAAGTTTGATAAGCTGATTTATATTACTGAAGAAATCTTCTAAGTCCATGTATTTCTAATAAAAGCTAATAGTTATTTAGTATCTCCCATGTGCCAATAAGAATTATGACAACATTGTTATCTTCAATTTATTGATGAGCAAATAGGCCACAGAGAAGTCCAGGAACTTGCTGAAAGTAACACATCTAGAAAATAGAGTCTAGATTTAAATATAGATGTTTACTTTCAGAACATATATAACAGTTTTTGCTAACTTTTACAAGACATAATTATCAAAAAGATATTTTACTATAATAAAGGTGAGTTGCCAGTGTATACTTTATACTAATTAAAAATTACTTGGAGAAATATTCATAATATTTAAAATTTCTGCACCAAATTCATTGAGTGTTTATTCTTTTTCCCCCCCATATGTACCTGTCATAAAAGAAAAATTTTCTGGACTCTTGATGTACTTTGAATAATGTCTATATGTTAGATGCCCCTCAACAGAAGGAAAGCAAACAGATGTTTGTGTAGGTGCAAAAGAAAATCTTTAGCTATTGTAATGAAGGTATTCACTACTTAATCCTAAAATTTGTGACATTTATGGGGCGCCTGGGTGGCTCAGTTGGTTGAACATCCAACTTTGACATAGGTCATGACCTCGCAGTTCATGAGTTTCATCCCTGCATCGGGCTCACTGACTGAGCCTGCTTTGGATCCTCTTTCCCCCACTCTCTCTGCTCCTCCCCTGCTTGTGCTTTCTCTGTCTCAAACAAAAAAAAAAAAATTATATATATATTATATATAAATTATATTTATATATATTTATATTATATTTATATATATTTATATTTATATATAAATTTTATATATTTATATATAAATTATAATATATATTATATATATATAATTTTTTTTTAATGTGACATTTATAAACATTATGTGCTTCAGAATTAGTAGTCCTCTGTAACCAGCCTCCACAACTTATTAAAGTTTCAGATAGTTTTTTGATTGTGGTCTTTGCTGTGCCCTTAGTGTTGTGTCATATTAATCTGTAATTTATGCCCAACTTTTCTCAGTTTTTCTTCAGACTGAGCATTTAGAAATAATTTTTCTTAGTCCATTATATACTTATCCAAGTACTGTATTTTTGGCATAGATTGTTAAGTATTAAAATGTTATGCAGTAACTGAAAATATATTACTGATATTCTTACTAATCTTGGCCATACCTCATAAAGGTCCTTCAATGAGTGCTCATTAAACATCTACCATGAGCCCTGTAGGGTACTATGAGAGACAGACCTTATGGTTCCAGTGGCATTTATGATTCTGTCAAGCAGATGCACTTGAAAAACACATGAAAAGCACATGAACAAGAAATAGAGAGTAATACAAGATGGTATGATATCTGAATTTAGGGTACAGGATGTAAATATTTTTGAAATTCAGAGAATAAAAAGAACAGGACTGAGCAAAAATTCATGAAAGAGATACATCCTGAGACACTTTTTTTTAAGTGTTTATTTTTGAGAGAGAGAGAAAGAGAGTGTGAGCAGGAGAGGAGCAAAGAGAGGGAGACACAGAATCTGAAGCAGGCTCCAGGCTCTGAGTTGTCGGCACAGAACCCAAGGCAGGGCTCCAACCTACTAGCAGGATCATGACCTGAGACGAAGTCAGACGCTTAACCAACTGAGCCACCCAGGCGCCCCCTGCCCCCGTTTTTTTTTTTTTTTAAAGCATATTTACCTGAAAGGAAGATGAGGCTGAATAAGGTATCAAACATGAAGTGCAAAATCTGAAACAGGTGAAATAATGATGTAGATTCACTGATAAGAACCTGCACCCAAATGGTTGTGAACATAGGGTGACATCAGTGAATACTCTGAGAAGATGTCCCATTGCAAAAGGAAGTCCCCTTTCTATTCCAATCAAATAGTCCAAATTAAATAATTTGAAGTATAGATACTTGGGTTTTTTTAGAGCTTGAGGGGGAATAAATTATAAAGGTCTCAAAATTTTGATAGGTTCTAGAAGTAATTTCCTTTATATCAGAAAAGTTGAATTTCGTTTTCAGGATTTGGAAGTACATTTGGATAAATCCATGTTTAATCAATCAAGGATGAAAATGAAAAACTATTAATTTAAATGAAATATCAAAGTATTTGACATCATATGGAGGTAGTTTTATAAACTTACCATTGTTGAGGGAGGTGCAGGATTTCTCGTTTTAGCATTGTTGATAGGATTTTTTAGTTACATACTTTTGGTTAGTGTTTGATATTTGGCAGTGTTTCTGAACTTAATCAGATAGAAAAAAAAAAATCTGTTAGTCCTGTAATCACACTGTAAATATCAAGCATTTGTGTCTACAAAGATGTAATTTTCACATGTTGTCCCAGTGCAGAATATCTCATCAATTTATCATTCTCTCAGAAGAGTTTTATGCTTTTTCTTTTTTTAAGGTTAACTAATTTCAGTACTTCCTTTTAGATTTTTTTCCTGAAGGAGTTAGGCAATATGTTTAATAAAATTATCTTAATAGGGTATTTTAAGCAGAAGTAGGGTGCCACATATTTGAAAAAATAAATGGTCTTGAGTGTGCCCAAGTTGAGCAGATTGCTTTGGATTTCAATTTTATTTATTTATTTAAAAAATTCTTTTAATGTTTATTTATTTTTGAGAGAGAATGAGCAGGGGAGGAGCAGAGAGAGAGAGGGAGACCTAGAATCCGAAGCAGGCTCCAGGCTCCGAATTGTCAGCACAGAGCCCGACTCAGGGCCCAAACCCACGAACCATGAGATCATGATACGAAGTGAAGTTGGACACTTAACCGACTGAGTCACGCAGGTGCCCCTCAATTTTATTTTTAAATGAGTGGTGGAAGGGGTATTGAAGGGGAGACCTGATAAATTAAGAGATTTTGTCCACTTCTACTGTATAAAACAGGATAAGGTCAACTTTCCAGGACTGTTAAGAGAATTAAATGAGTTAATGTATTGTGGAAATGTTACCAGTGAGTTCTCAATACATTCTTGCTTATTGCTTTCATTTTGTTTATTTAGTTTTGTCATTGTGAGACAGCTTTAAAAAGTGATAACCCAAAATTAAAAGATAGAGATGAACAAAGACTGTTCTATTAGAATTAAGTAGAGTAACAATTCCTTAGATTAGTTCCAGTTAATAGAAATTTAGAAGTTGGCAGAAATTTTTTAATAAACTTTTAAACCCCTTTAACAGTAAAATTTTACTATTAAAAGTATTTTATTTTTTATTTATTTTTTTTTTTTTTTACGTTTTTCAACGTTTATTCATTTTTGGGACAGAGAGAGACAGAGCATGAACGGGGGAGGGGCAGAGAGAGAGGGAGACACAGAATCGGAAACAGGCTCCAGGCTCTGAGCCATCAGCCCAGAGCCCGACGCGGGGCTCGAACTCACGGACCGCGAGATCGTGACCTGGCTGAAGTCGGTCGCTTAACCGATTGCGCCACCCAGGCGCCCCACTATTAAAAGTATTTTAGTGGCTATCCATACCTGTAAAAAGCTAGAACACAAATAAAATTCTTAACACTATACCTATTTTTAAATACTTTAGATATTTGATCTGTTTGTGAAACCATATGATAGCTCCTGACAAGAAAAAGATCACATTGTCTTTTCTTTATAAAAAAATTTTTTTATTTACTAACTAACTTGTGTAAGAGGCCTTAAACAACTGTCATCAATAGGGAAAGATTTGTTTCACCATTAACACACAAAACAATGCAAGTCTAAAGCTTCTTTAAATAGAGTAGGAGTGGTTTTGGTTGTTGAATAGGAATAATATTCCATACTTTAAAAAAAAAAAAAAAAAGAGGACCTTGAGAGATTAGGCTTTTAGATTTTATTACCTTGGAAGCTTAGATTTTTAAAATTCATTAGAAATTGCACTTGAGGAACTTGTACCTGAATTGATAATGTGTACCACAGGATATACAATTGAATTTGTAATCACTGGTATTTCCACAACTTTCCAATAAACATTTTATGCTAAATATTTGACTAAAAGTTTTTCTAGCAAGTGGGAATGGGCATCCTAGTTATTTAGAGTCATGAATATTCTATCAGTATTGTATCTAAATATAACATTTTGCTAGCTTTTATTAACTTGCCATTAAATATGGTAATAGGTTACTGTGATACGTGGAAACTTTGGAATTAGAACAGTCCTGAGAGTTTCATTGAGGGTGTTTTTGTCCTATTTATTAGTTGAGTAAAATGTTTCACTGTGAGGATTTTTTACTCATATCAATACTTAAGACTGCTTGACATGCTAACATGGTTTGACACAGGAGATGTGGTGTTTGGTTTACCTAAAGGATAAAATTTGTGTAAGTTATATTACTAATTGTTCCTTCACTATAACTTAAATATAAAATGACATTAATTATAAAGATCTGGTAAGCCTCAATTTCATTATGTGTTTTAATTCTGATAAACTTTAACACTTAAACTTAATGCATTTTGTATCTAAAAGCATAATGGACACTCTGTATCTAAACTCTTTGATGCTTTAATGGAAGAGTGATTGGGCTTGAGAAAGCTAGTTCTTGCCTAGTTCAAGACTGAAATATATGATCTCCAAATTGTAGAATCAAGAAAATGATAGCTCAAAATGAAAAGGAAATAAGCCCAACCAATGATTTTCATGAAGTTTGACTTCGTTCCAAGTTATGTATGTTACCTAGAGAGATAAATTAAAAAAAAAAAAAAAAATGATTGAGGTAAGAGTCACACAACATTAACCATTTTAAAATGCTGAATTCAGTGGCATTTAGTATATTCACAATACTGTGCAGTCAGGCAGATTTTTAAATAAACTTTTATTCTGAAATTTAAATTTTAACAATAGTAAGGAAAACACCTGTATATCCTTTACCCACATTCACCAATTTTTAAGATTTTGCCATATTTGCTCGACATTCGCTCTTCCTCTTCCACTCTGCATGCGCATGCACACACACTCACTCACTCACACACACACTTTCCTGATCCATTTAAAAGTAGGTTACATGCCCCCTTTGCCTCCAGAGTTCAGTGTGCATTTCCTAAGAACAAAGATGATTCTCTCACATGGCCATAGTATGGATATTAGATTCAGAAAACTTAACATTGAAATAGTAATTTTATCTCTTTGTAGTCCATATTCTAATTGTATCAGTTGTCTCATTCCAGTGCACAGTTCTGTCCAGAATCATGTATTTAATTGTCATGACTCTTTAAGTCTCCTTTAATGAAGAGTTCTTTAATCTTTCTTTGCCTTTCATGATGTTGGTATTTTTGAACATAATAGGCCAGTTATTTTATAGAATATTCCTCAATTCAAGGTTAGCTGGTGTTTCCTCAGGTATGTATTCTGAGCTGGGATATTACATTAAGTAATAACATGTCCTTTTCAGGAGGAAAACAAGGTGTGTATGCTCTTTTAATTTTGAGCACTCAGTTAAAGGCGTTGTCTGGTTTCTCCATTATGTAGTTGTTTTTCTCGTTGCAACTAATAAATAGTCTGTGGGGAGATACTTTAAGATCTCTCCTCATCAAACTCCATCCTCCCTCCCCCCCCCATGACTCCTCCCTCTTCAACCACCTTCCCCCAGGATCCATCCTTCAATATATAATTACCAGTTTACTGTAAGGAAGAGCTCTCATTTTCCCCCCTCTGTATATCCCTCCTTTGTGGATTTTCATTTTATTCAGTGCCTTGTAATCCCTACTGTCCTTATTTATTTCAGTACTCAAATTGTCACAGATTTGGTCAACAGGAGCCTTGTAAAGTTGGCTTATGTCCTTTTGGCACTTTTTTAAAGCATTTTCTCACTTTCTGGCACAAGATGTGTGAACCTTTTTCTGTACTTTTACTCCCTCATCCATGGAATGAGCCATTTCTCCAAGGACCCTTGGTTTTGATTACTTTTAGTGGTGAGGCAGATTTTTAGAATGAAGATTATATCGTAGATTATATATAGAGATTTTTGTTGTAATTAAGATGTTGCTAGAATTTCTTAGTATGTAGAAACACCTATAGTACAAAGAGTTGGCACATGGGACAAAGAGGTTTTTTGAAGTGTGGTGGTGATTTTCTTTTGGATAATTAAGGTTTTATTTTCAAATTGTGAAACTTTAACGGAATTGCTGTTCTCTCCATGCTTTTCCCACTTACAGCAATGTAATTTGCTTTCCATAAATCAATGAAGTATGAAAAGACAAAAATCGCAGCATGTGCTTTACAAGTGTATATATTGTAGATAATCTGATTATGTCAATAAAATGCTCCCGTAGAATGTATTCTTCCAGTGGTATTCCCTGTTACAGCCATCTACCTGTAATTCATATACTTCTCTCCTGTGATAACTTGTTTGGATTTTGAATTGTTTATGCTAGCTGCTGATTACTGAGTAATTTAAGTCTCAATTATGGCAGCAGTATTCTAATTAGAATGCTGGATGTTGGCACTTAATTTAGCAAACAAGTGTAAAATGTCTGTGTGACATTTGTAGAAATAAGTATTGAGGATTAATTTTCTGTAGATAATCTTAAGATGTATATCTTAAGTATAGACTTATGCTTACTTTATCTGCAAACCAAATACATAACTCATTTGGAATATGAAATCCTTTTGACTTAAATTGGAAAAAAATGGCTATAGTTGAGAGTGGCATTTTTCCAACAATTACAAAAAACATTGTGTGTGTGAAGAAGCAGCAGAATTACACAATTTTAAATAATTAAAACAAATACAAGTAATTGGCACATTGAGAGTAGAAGAGTTTGAGAAAATTAATGGAGATGCAACATTGGTGTTTGATTTCAACATAGGTAGTATCCCTTTGGCCATGTTGGAATTTATGAGGAGTAATTTGAAAATAACATACCCACATTCCTTTTAGACTGATAACATTTTTTCAGATAGAGGTGTTTTTTGTTTTTTTTTTTTTTATAATATATGATGGTAATCCTCTTTTAGTGAATGAATTAAAATGTATTCTTAATGTTTATATAATCTCTGATAAAAAGACTGAAATTATAGGCATGCTTCTCATGTGAGATGGCCAAATGACAGAGGATGAGGTGTTGTACTAAGGATTGCAGGAAGCCACAGGATGACCTAGTTTATTTTTTTTCACGAGTATTTATTGATTATTTGGAACTCTTTAAGATACTCGAAGTGTAGTTATAAACAAGTTTTGGTGGGGAGAGACAAATAAATAAATAAAATAATTACATTTTTTAAGTGTTATGAAGGAAAGGGACTGAAGTAGAATGATGAATGGGAGGGACTGTTTTAAGTAGGATTGGAGAAGGAGACCTTTCTGAGGACATGGCATTTATGGTAAGACTTAAAAGATTTTAAAGTATAGCACAGAGAGTAAAGGAAAGTATCCCAGAGAGAAGATGCTGTGGAGCAAGCAAAGTGGAGAAAGAGCTGGTGAGAAAGAGAACAGCGTGGCAAGAACATGGAAGAAGGTAGTCTCAGGGAATGTTTGGCCATTGCATGGAATTTGGATCTATTTTAAGTATAATAAAAAGCTGGTGCGGAATTTTGATAAGCAAGAACGTGAAATGATTCCACTTATGTAGCTACTCTTGGTGCCGAGTTGGATAATGGATCAGAGGGGGACAAGTAGAAAGAGGCAGTGGTTAAAATTGTGATTTTATCATAAGAGGTTAGGATCAGAATCTCTGAACTTCATTTGTGGATTCAGACTACCTAGGTTGAAATCCTAAGCATACCACATTTATCTCAGGATTCATACTACCTGTGTTGAAATCCTAAGCATACCGCTTAATAGTTGTATTAAGCAAGATACTTAACCTCTTTGTGCCTCGGTTTCCTTATCTGTGAATGGGAATGGTGATGTTAACTGCCTCATAAAGTTGATAGATCAGATGAATTGTATGTAAAGGGCTTAGGACCTTGCCTGGGCCATAGAGTTAGGTAAGGCCTAACCCTTTTGCACAGCTCTTTTTTAGTAACAGATTGTGCAAAGCGAAGACATGGTTCCAGTATGTACCAGTTTCAGTTAACAGGGCGCCATGCAAAATGAGGGCTGTTTATATGAGAACTACAGCATCTGTAGTCACCCTTGATGACTCCTAAATCGATAGTTGACACTGAGCATAAGTAAGAGATTTAAAGTTTTTGAAGTATTTTTTTAGCCTTTGATTTCAATGTTTTAGCTCTACACATGTTTCTGTGGACATAGAATTCTGCCAACATGTCTTAACATTTTAAGTCTTTGCTAGGGGTTACTAAGTTAACTTTCGGGGATATAGCAAATTAACAAGTCTTTCTGGCCATGCCTTCAGAAGACCTGAGATTGAAACTTTATTCCAGGATAGCCTCATTTCTTTTCTTTTCTTTTTTTTTTAAGTAAGCTCCACACTTAACATGTGGCTTGAACTCACGACTCTTGAGATCCAGTCGCAAGCTCTACTGACTGAGACAGCCAGGTGCCCCACCATGATGGCCTTTTTAAAAATTTTTTGAGAAAGCGATATTTCTCACGTCATTCTCTTTGTATATTTGTTGGTCAGGGATTGTTTATTTTAGCCCCCTCTATTCGTATCTTAATCTCCGTTTGTTTGTTTGTTTTTGTCTTTGTCTTCCATCACCCTCTCTCTTACCAAGAGATTATAGATTTCATTTGTGTATTCACTGGTCAGTTATTAAATACCCATTTTATATGAGACATTCATGGTTAGGTACTAAGTACCTAAGAGGGGAATAAAAATGCATAGTATATGCTATAGTCAGTTCTTGTTATTTGAGGTGCATAGGTTCTACAGAGTCACCACAAAAACTGAATTAGCAAATGCCGAACCATTGTTCCCAGGTTAGATTCCTCTGGGCCTCTGGTCACATTTCATCATCCAGTCAGTGCATAACCATGTTTTGTGTCTGTTTCTGTATGAAGATGTCTCAATATACGTACTGTTTCCAGTGACACTGAGCTCAGGGCCCAACAACACGTTACAAAGCTTATCTGACAGGTATTTTTTCTGTAAGGCACATTACAGCATACTTACACATAGAAACTCTAGACAGCACTTCAGCACCGGGCTTAGAGATCATTAAACAGCGAAATCACCAACAAAAAGCACAAAGATGTGAAAAATAATGGCACTGCATAAACCAGGGAACAGACATTTGTTTATGGCATGAGAACTAAAGGCAGAACATCGCCTTTTGGCCTCACCTGAGAATGTGCCCAACAGATGAGTCAAATCTTTCACTGCTCTGCACATATTCACAAATGACCATGAAAGTGCTGTGAATATTGATTTTAGTCTTACAAAATTTTAGTAATGCTAAAATTTTAGTAGTGCTCATTTTAGTGAGCACATTCACAAATACAGAATCCTCAAATAAGGAAGATCAACTATACTTCTTTTTTAAAAACTTACAATGTTTTAAAGGGGAATTAAGATATGTTCATACATAGCTATTACATAGGGTACAATATAATTCATAAAAGTTATAAATGTAATGTTTATTTTACCATAGGAAGGGGAGGTTATAGGTTGGCAGGAATCAGGAGGACTCTACTTTTGCATCTTTGTTAAAAACTAGGTTTGAGTTTTACTGAAAGGATATAATTCTGGGAGTGAACAGTTGCTGAGGTAAGAAAGGGCATGTTTAAATTTCAGTTGTTATCCCATAAAGGAAATAAAACAGAAGCAGTGGGAAGAAAGGCTAGGCAGGTAGATAGAGGCCAGATCAGGTAGGTCCTGAACACCAGAACTTTTTGAGTCAAAGGGAAGAAGCTATTTAACCTATTTGCTCAATTACTTAATAAATATTATGGAACATCTGCTATCACCAAGTCTGTTACAGGCACTGGGGATCTTTAAAGTGAGAGACAGGGGTGCCTGGCTGGCTCAGTCAGTTAAGTGTCTGACTCTTGATTTCGGCTCAGATTATGATCTCACAGTTTGTGAGATCGAGCTCCGCGTCAGGCTCTGTGTTGACAACACAAGACTGCTTGGGATACTGTCTGTCTGTTTGTTTGTTTGTTTGTTTCTTTCTTTCTTTCTTTCTCTCTCTCTCTCTCTCTCTCTCTCTCTCTCTCCCCTTCTCTCTCTCTGCCCCTCTGCTGCTCATGCTGTCTCTCTCTCAAAATAAATAAACTAAAAATTAAAAATAAAGATAGAGACAACTTGTGTCCTCTGGATGTTTTCAGTCCAGAGGGGGAGACAAGAAAACAAATGTGCCTGTTATAGTACACTAGTTTTAGTTTTAGTTCAAGATAAAGAGCAGGGTGCTATGAAGAGCATATAGGCAGATCCCCATAGTTAAAGGAAGGTTTCTTGGAGGAAGTGGCATTTAAACTAAACCCTGATGATAAGGTGAAGTGAGGCTGGTGACAGGGCTGGGTGGGTAGAGGACTTACAGACAGGAAACAATTCATGCAAAGGCCTTGAGGTGAGAATGATGGTGATGGGACTGAAAGAATAAATTGATATCCCACATGAAAGACTTTTTGTCACGTTAAGGAATTTGGACTTCATCTTGAAGGCTTCCGACGGAAGCCTTTGTTGGATTTAAAAAATGGGGGCTCAGTTACATAGGATTTGTATTTCAGCAAGAGTTCACTTTGGCTCTGGTCTGGTGGGAGATAGAGGAAAAGCAGAGACACTAGTTATAAGATTGTTGGCAATAAACTGGGTGGGAAATGGTCGTGACCCTGCGCTGAGGTAGTGGCAACGTGGGTAGGGAGAAGTAGATGGACATATTAGAGACACTTAGGAGCCACCGTAGGTAGAAAAGTCCAGGAAAATGGACTTTTAATGCTGAATAGGAGGGGAGGGAAGTAATGAATTATGATGTTGAAGCCGTAACTCTGGATGGTACTGTCCACTGATAACACAAAGAGGAAAATACTTGGGGAAGGTGGTGATGAATTTGTGGTGGACCACATGGCCAACGATAAATATATTAGGAAGCTGAATCTAGTCACGGTTTGAAGGATAAGTGGAGAACACACCCCAAATGGAGACATTGTTAAGTGTTGGAGCCTAGACTAAAGATGTAGTCTCTGAGGGAAAAGGCTCCCAAAGATGATTCCAAACACCCAGCACCTGCATGCAGCCTGCCTGGCCTTACCATGTACCCTGCAGATCACGTTTCACCCTGAGAAATCGTGAAGCTGCCTGAATGTTGCTCCTTCTCAAATACATGAAAACTAATAATTTTATTGTTAAAAAGCATCTCTAATCTGGAAGAAGAAGAATTTTATCACCCCTTGGGACTTAATAAAGCTAATCTCATTTTGAGTATCTCGTATACGTGTTTCATTGATCCTTGTGAAAAATGTTACCCCTGCATCGGGGGGGGCCAGAAAAACAGCAGTAAGTGTGAGAGTTAGGGACTGTGAGAAGAGCCAATTCCTCTCTTTTCTTGAGCTCTTTGTGCTGTTTCTGTTCATTCAGTGATGTGTTATAAAATGTAAAATAAATAAAACATGCAAGAAAAAAGGAAAGACGTTATTAAATGAGGATTGAGAACTTAAAGCTAAAAATAAAGAACTTTGAAGAGGTTGGAATAAAGTTTAAAGGTTTTTAAAAACTCAGTGGAAAAAAAGGGCCCAAAAGTAATACTGATGAGACTTAAAATAAACAAGATAGGAAACTGAAATCAACAGTAAAGATCAATCAAGGTTTTTTTTTTTTTTTTTTTTTTTTTTTTAAATTTTTTTTTTTCAACGTTTATTTATTTTTGGGACAGAGAGAGACAGAGCATGAACGGGGGAGGGGCAGAGAGAGAGGGAGACACAGAATCGGAAACAGGCTCCAGGCTCTGAGCCATCAGCCCAGAGCCTGACGCGGGGCTCGAACTCACGGAGCGCGAGATCGTGACCTGGCTGAAGTCGGACGCTTAACCGACTGCGCCACCCAGGCGCCCCAAGGTTTTTTTTTTTTTTTAATAGGTTAAAAATAAGTGAGATGTAAAGCAAGATAAAAGGCCTAAAACCAGCCATCAGATAAGAATTTAAAAACATAAAAGGTTAAAAGTAAAAGCTATCCATTAAAAAAGAATAAGAAATAACAGATACTAAAAACAAGAATGGTAAGATGAAAGGTATAGACATTTTTGTGAGTCTAATATGAAGGGAAGTTTTAAAAAATAGTGTAAAAACCCCAAAGTGGGTTTTTTGGAACACTTAGAAAATGCTCCAGGGAGAAGGAATGTTATCACCAAAATTTTAGCCATGTTTAATATGATCCCCTCTTTGAGATTCTCAAAGCATGTTAGAATATAGTCTCTGAGAAGTGCTGTAGTAATAAAATTGCCTTAGTTTTACATAACATCTCCAAAATCTTACCATGTTTCACAAAATACTAGAGTACTGTTTTAGAAGAAAGTAAAAATGGAAATCTTAAAAATTACAGAGATAGAGGATAAAGAAAAAATCAGCTGGAAGTAGAAAATAGAATTGGGTTGGGGCTAGCATTCCTACGGAATAGTCTCCAATACTGTTTTGCAGCTAGCCAAGAGAAGAAGGCAACTTGACACCCTTACCTCTGGTCCTTTATCCAAAGCGGGTCTTCAGAAAGCTTTTATCTGTGCAGATAGGGCACTGATATAACATAAAGAGGCTGCTGAGCCAAGAGAGTGGAAACTGATCCTCAGCAGAATTAAATCAGCTCAGCCACGGGACACTGCCCTAACAAGTGAAAAGAAGTTTTATACACAAGTGCTGTTTTTCTTTTCTTTAAAAGTGATCGATTTTTTTTCACCGTATAAATAAAATTGTAAACTAATGTGTCCCCGTCCACATACAGTTTTTCACGTTTTTTTTTTTCCTTCTAGATTTTGTCCACATGTACATGTGTTTTTATATAGTTGATAGTAGTTACTGTTCATCAGATTTGTGTTGTGGGAGCTGTTTTTCTATGGCAGTGAAAGGAAAAGAATTTTCTAGTGTGTAGCCTCTGCCTGTTTCATTGCTATATTGTCCCATGTACCATTGCTGCCACGTTTTAGAAACAACTTCTCTTACTTTCCTGAACCACATAACAAATACCTTCTTTTGCCAGCCATAGAACATCCCTTCCCCAAATCTTAATTGGCACCAGAAAATTTCTCTGGAAAAAAAATAACTCTTTAGCAACATGGGACTAGCCAGTGGTTGGGACAGCTTTTTTAAAGCTTGTCATCTGCTACCCACCTCATGGTAGCAGCAGCACCTATGCTAGAGGGAAAGTAGAAGGGTTTCTACATAAACCATCAAGATCCATGAACATCCAGACATTTCTTCGTTTAATGATTTGTGCTCTTGCAAAGGAAGCAGGATATAGAAACCAGGTATTGTGGCTCTTCTAAAATGCTTTCTTCAGACAGCCACCTCATGGAATGAATTATATGACCTTATTTTGGGCATTTTGAAAGCTTAGAATTCTGCAGTTTCTGATAATGCTAGATAATTTCCCTTCTTATAATAGCTTAAAAGTCTTTTTTTTTTTGCCTTAATTTTGCTTTGGGATGTGCAACTCCATCAGTAGATGTGAATGAGTTTAGTGAATCCAAAAAAAGGGACTTTTTATTTATTTGATCAGATGATGTCAGGTTACCACTAAAAAAGAAATGCTACTTTATGTAAAATAAAACTGTAGCTCAAGATTAGTAAGAGTAAACTTCAAAATAAAAACTCTGTTAAGCATAAAATAGTTGTTTTCTGCCAGGGCTTGCATTAATAGTATTACTACTGTAATATTATATTATTAGTATTATTAGTGTTACTAATTTCTTAGTAATACTCATTTCCAGGTCTTTGGCCACTTCTTAATAATAATTGTTTTTGCCTTGCCTATATACTTAACATTTTCAAGATCTTCATTTCAGTATCTATGCTTTGGGTCAGATAGGCTGCTAGTTACCATGACTGTAAAGTTCTGCAACAATGAATGAGATGTAAATAATAAGAATTAGTTTACTCTAAGGGACCATATAAAGAATATCTTCAAACTAAAAATAAATACTGGCAGAAAAATGACCATGTGTGCTAAATGGTACCCTTAACCATTTCATTTAATCTCTGTTATACATAGGAACTGTCTTTCAGATGAGGAAACTTGAGACACAGAGTGGTTGATTTGTCCAGGAGTCTGCGACAAAATTCAGGCCATATTAATCTCTAATTATTGGTCAATTAATGTACATATTACTTTGCTTTCCTACAAAATAGCCATAAAAGATGAAGCAGATTATGAAAATACATAAATTTGCAGTATTTTCCTTTAGGGTGGGCTTGTGTTTGGAACAGTTCCTAGAGCCCAGGCCCATTTTAAATGTTTGGAAATGGGTTGCTATCAAACAGGTTATTTTATTTCGTATTGCTAACCACTGAAGTTGTAAGGAAGGGGAAATAATTTTATAGTTTCTTCCTCCCACAGGTCATAATTTAGTTGTGGACATCAGGATGTTTTTCTTGGCTTATCTCATTCATGTAATTTTTTTTGCACATCTGTTACATAAATTACTAAAACTCTTTCCTTGAAAAATTGCCAGTTTAAGTCACACTTAATAGTGATCAAGAGGTCAGTAACTTTTGGAAAAAAGAATTCAATGACAGACTTCGAGGGGCAGAAATCCAACTACCATCCTGGTTTAAGTATTTTTTGTTTTGGATCAATTCCTTAATTTTTTGAGTCATTGGCATAATTATGTGTGGCTTCTAATCTTTCCCTGAAGACTTTATGTTGGACTATAAACATTTAACATATAAACTTTTATATAGAAAAGTATTTTAGTCATTGCTTCCATAAGTTTGTATCTTTTAGTGATCAATTTATGTATACATTCTAATCTGGCACATAGTTTGCCATGAGAAACTAAACTTGGAGTATTGACTTCTTTAAGGCTTACCGATTTTATGTAACCTTTCCTAACCCTGAATTCTACAAAAACTGCAAAATAATGATTTTCTGTGGGTTTTTTTTTTGTTTGTTTTTTGGAAAAAAGTTCATAAGACATTACTTCTGCTAGTTGCATTTTAGAACAGCTTTATTATACTTAAGTGATAAACATATCAGTTGTTAGAAATCTCAGATATTTTAGATGGAAGTTGTTAGTTTGGGCTCATGTAAACTGATATTGAATCAGTACTGGAAATTTTCCTGGAATGTTAGGTAAACTCTTCCTTCAGCAAGGGACCAACTATTTATTTAACGCACAATTTGAAATTATATGGATTTGGGATGCTAGGTTTTAAGCTTGAAATCTTTAGATAATGATATCATTTGGAGTACTAAAAATCTATAATGGGTATATTTAGAGATTAGAAAATATGTGATAAATCGGTTAATGTCAGTTACTGATAAAAGTTCTGAAATATTTTTTTGTATTACATTTCCTACTGTGGGTTACTGTGTAACCCAAAAATGTAGTAGATTTTTGGGGCGCCTGGGTGGCTCAGTCGGTTAAGCGTCCGACTTCGGCTCAGGTCACGATCTCACAGTTCATGAGTTCGAGCCCCACGTCGGGCTCTGTGCTGACAGCTCAGAGCCTGGAGCCTGTTTCAGATTCTGTGTCTCCCTCTCTCTGACCCTCCCCCCGTTCATGCTCTGTCTCTCTCTGTCTCAAAAATAAATAAACGTTAAAAAAAAAAATAAAATGTAGTAGATTTTTGTTCAGTTTTGACTTTGTAAAACAGATCTAGATTTGTTAACAGGAAATAATGTGCAATTTTATTATGATCCAAATCTGATTTGCAGCTGTGGGGACAAGTCACCTAGCCAAGCCTTTCATTGGCATCCACTTGGCAGCTCGGCTTTGTTATGTTACAGCTCTGGGGCTGTTGTAACTTAATTTCTTTGTGAACAACAAATCAAGAAAGCCAACCTCCAGTACTGGTAGTGAATGTGGCAGAGCCTGAGAAAATTATTATTAACAGAAAATAGTAGCTTTACAAAGGGTATTTAGAGAAGAACACATTGGGTTTGGTAGTACCTTGGATTAATGACACAATCAAATCATACAGAATCACTAAAAAAAAAAAAAAATATGAAAAGTGTTCTGCCATGCATAAGTTTCCTGCCTAAGAAAGAAAACTTGATGAATCTAACTATTTTTACCATGTGTTGGGGAAGTATAATAAGTACAGGATACTTTAAAGTCTTGATCGAATCTGGGAGATTGTCAGGAGTCTGTACAACCGTTTTTGTCTTCGTAATTTTTAAGATAAAGGTTTTCTGTTAAACGTTCATGAATGTTAGAGGTTTATTCTTAGTCATTTTTACGTGCAGAATATGTTCAGTGTTTAATTTGTTCCCCATTGTCCTCTGCAAAAAAACTGAAAATATACTTTTTATATCTTTTTATCTTTCTACTATATCTGTAAATAGTACAAACACAGCCTAAAGTTTTGAGTTAAGATTACAAGAATATCGAGCCATATTAATCAACAGTGTTCAGTAATAGGAAAACATCAGGGGTGGTTAAATTTTGGACTCCCAATTCTCCATCCCCATGGACTAAACTATTACTGGAATTGAAGGCCAACATCTATCAGAATGGATCAAAGAATTTGTTAGTAGTATGGTGGAAGAATAGCTTTTGCCTTAGAAAAGAGTAGATACACCTTAATTTTCTTACATCTTAAAACAATTAGAATTTCAGTTAGAGTTACATCAGCTAGAGGTGCTTTTCTCTTGTCGTATGTGGGGAATGAACAACTGAAGTGGTGTTTTTGAACGTTAATACATTTTCTGTGGTTTTCATGTCGTAAGCAGGCGCTTGTGTTTGGACTTCAGTTTTTCTGTCTGTACTGTTTTTAAAATGTTTTAGGTATCCGGTTATAGTATCTAACTTGATCTTTGAGTATCCAGAATATTCTAAAAGTAGAAGCTTTAAAAAGAACTATGGGAGTCCCCTCCTCCCTCAGTAAAACCTGGCAGTAAACTGTTCTTTAATATTTATTTGGTGTTAATTTTTTTTTACTGTGATAGCTAAAGCATGAAGTATAGTATTTCAGTGCAAATTCTTGATGATTATTTTAAAAAGCAGAAAGTCTCATGTTTCAGCATTTAGTATTTTAATGTTCCCTCTTGAAAAGTAAAGAGGAAAACAGAAGGTACATAATCCAGCATAGTCCTCTGTGTAAATAGGTGAAGTCATAAATAATAGGCACATGAGCATCCCACATATTTATGATATAAATAGATTGAAATAGGGTATATGTTTTTTAAATAACCAGGTTATTCTTCTGAAGTCTTGTTACTGTAAAAGAATGGATAAGAGAGCCTGAGATTTTAGAGGTCTTCAATTTCAGTTTTTCCCTATTCAAAATGTTTTTTTTACCTTGCTTTTAAGAGTATTTGTGTTTAAGAGGGGGAGGAATACATTGGTTTCCTCCTTTCCACTTGGATAGTTCATTATTTAATATTTAGTAAAACCAAAGAAAATATAATTTCCATAACTGGGAATATATTTCTTTAAAGATTAATTCAGCATTTCTTTTAGTAGCACAGTTTGTGATATCATCTTAATTTATTAACTAAGAAGCTTTTTCTTTTAGGTCGGATGATATTACTAATTCTCTGATTTTAGGGCATTGTGGTATAATATCGGCTTTAGAATTAGAAAACCCAGCAGTTTAAACATCAGCTGCTTACTAGTCTTGTGATGATACAAGTGAGCTTATTTAATTTCTCTACCAAGGAGTTGCTATTAAATATTATTATATTTCTATTAAATATTGCTATAATATGCTATTATATTGCTATTAAATATATTAAATATACTTTTCCTCTCTACTCACTCATTTTCTTTCTGTTTGGTAGAAGGGGCCGCTGCTGCAAATGACAGCATGGCAACACTAGAGAGAAAGTGGCCAGCAGTAGGTTTGTTGTGTTTGTTTTTTTCTCTACTTTCCAATATTTATTATATTAGTTTTCTTCTGGTGTGGAGGGAACACTGTAATTTATTCCTTATATTAGCACTGTAGCTATTTTATAACTAAGATACTTTATAATCAAATATAATAATATTTGGTTTAGCAATATTAATTCTACTGAACCAGTCCTTTTGTGAAGACATTTTTCGGGACACCTGGGTGGCTCAGTCATTTAAGCGTCTGACTTCGGCTCAGGTCATGATCTCACAGTTCATCAATTCGAGCCCCATATTGGGCTCTGTGCTAACAGCTCAGAGCCTGGAGCCTACAGCCTGCTTCTGAGTCTGTGTCGCCCTCCCTGTCTCTCTGCCCTTCTCCTGCTCACGCTATGTCTCTCTCCCTCTCTCAAAAATAAATAAATCTTAAAAAAATTTTTAAAAAGACATTTTTCATTGCTTTGTATTTTACTTTCAGGTCAAGAAAATACTTTTTTTTTTTTTTTCCGAAGGTAGCAAATATCCAGCCAAGTAGATGAAACAGTTTTTCCACCTCCCCACACTATTTCTGTACAGCCTCAGATTTTCTGCTGACAATGAAAGTTATGTATTTGTTGAATTTAGAAGTGGTAGACTTCTTGGTTGTTGATCATAAATATGATTCTGTTCACAGGATTGTAATTACCATGTACTTGGTTTTAAAATGAGTATTGAACCTATAAAATGTTTAGTTTGCAAATAAGGGTAATGTGGTAAAGGCGGTCCCCTGATGAAAACTGAATATCAAATGGTCTATATCACACTTTTAGAGCAAGTATTCTTAAAACTATTTTCCTAATGTTTTGGCCAGAAGCTTAAAAAAAAAAAAAAAAGGAACAAGCATTAAAAGAAGGAATTTGTTACCTGAGAAAACTTTCTTTTTCAGTGTTTATTTTATGGGTGTTTTATTATTTTTAAAAAGTTATTTAAAGATTGATACTTTATAATGGGAGCATAATAGTTTTACCTGTGTCATAAAAGTATCTTCTGAAATCTTTGTGGCATTGAGATTAAGAGGTGAGTTTTTAGTGTAAGTTTTAATGTTCAAGAATTATTCTTTCCTAAAAGAGTTTCTTAAAAACATGTTAATTTTAATATTAAGTACTTAAATTGATCCCTGTAGTTTTACACATATAGCACTTGGTATACATATTTTAGTATGTATACATATACATTAGTTACTAGTTTGCTGCACTTATTAGCCTGATAAAAACAAGATGTTGGAAGTACAAATAATATATATGTGGGCTACCATGATGCTTATTTGCTGATGAAAGTTAAAAGGTTGCTAATGATGATACTGTACTTGATTTCTATTTTTAATGGCATTTAAAAGTTTTTCCTTGGTTAAAGTTCATGGGAGGAAATTTGGAAAATACAGGAAAGTATAAAGAAAGAAATACTGTTATTTAAAACCATTACTTTGAATGTTGTGTCTCTGTCTCTTGCTGCCTGTTTTCCTGTTAGTGAGACTCTAAGTGTGGATGTTTGTGTGCATGCATAGAATAAAATACAAATTTAAAGGTCTAAGAGAAAATACTGCTAAATATTTTCCTGATCTCAGAGTGAATGAAGGCTTTATATAGTAAGTTTAAAACAAAAAGAAGAAGACATGAAAAATATGACTTTTTTTTTTTTTTTTTTAAGGAGGTAAAATTAAAAGGACAAGCTGGGAAAAAATACTTTCTACTGCATCAGTCTGTTTCAGTTTCCTTATTCCTTTGCTGGTAGTTAGAACTGAATTGTACCTAAGCTTTACCTTTTCTCTTGGTATATAGTTTTGTTTTAACAAAGCATATTCCTGAACTTTTGACAGGAAAATATATCAATAAGAACTATTCAAATGTTTTCTTGTCAGTTATTTTACTGATTATTCTTAATGCAGATTAGAAGAAGCATTGGCCATCTATAAGTAAAAGTCCCACGTTAGCTCACTTTCAACCAATCTTGCCTCTAAAACCTGTTCCCAAACTGTTACTAAGTAAAATAATTTGGTATTCTATCAGTAGTGAGCAGTGCAATAAACAGAAAATGAGGAATAAAGAACAGAGCCAAATGAACACTAATAATTTACAAATTGAATAGTCAGCCCTTGAATAATTGAACATTGGCCATGTGAATACAGTCACAGAAGTATGTGTACAGAAGTTGAGGGCAGTAACTTTTAGTCTTTGGCATTAAAGATCCAATGAGTGAGTGGTGCTGGGATGTCGAGGGTTAAGTACTCTCACTGGATCTCCCTTAGTCCTGTCCTGCCTGTTAGGGTGTTGTGAGGGGCAAATGTGAAAGCATGAAAAGGACTGTAGATGCAGTGAAGTCTTACTGATAACAAACAATAATGAGTGTGGTTCAATACTGCTTTAAGGTAAAATCTTCAGAACATGAGCAGATTCTTAATATTCTTCACTTTTTGGTTATTTCATGGTAATTTCCTAGAATTTTACTTGCAGAACACATCCTAGACCTTTGTCTGAATTTGGTGCTTTAAAAAACTGTTGAGAGAGCCCCCTCTAGTGTCTGAATTATCCATTCTTAAAACATTTTTGTCAATCATAGGAAGTTTTAAGAATTAAACTAGCTATTTTTTCCTTTCACATCTGGATGTAATTTCTTTTTAACTTTTTTTTTTTTGGTGGGGGTTGGGAAGAGGTTATTTTCCTTTTTAAAAAAGGTCACTGGAATTATGGGTAGGGTGTGGATTGAGGGCAACTGAAAACATGGGAAAGGAAGGATCAAAATGCCATTTCTACCTTTTTAGAAATAGTTATTTTTAAATGACCTGGAGTAAGGCCAAACTATACAGTAGTGTGTTGTTTTGTTTTAGTTTACATTTGTTTCTGAATTAGGTGCAGCTTAAAAATACTTTATTTTGGAATTCTTTATAGCCAGCGGATCTCATCTTCGGAGTTCTTTGCAGTTTCTGAAAGCAACAGTTTCACTGGAAAAATGGCTTTAAAATAGAGCCATTCTCTTCATGGAAGTGTTCTAACTTTATTATTTTTTGTTATTGTTGCCATATTTTGTGGATGTACTTTGTGTACTTTGTAACTATATTGTAAGTGTGTTTTAATGGTAAGTTGTCATTTTATATAGTTCCCATTGTTTTTCAACCAAGGAAATAAGGAGATTCTTAAATTATTGGCTGTCTGCCACCTCTTCCTGTAAACACACAGCACTCAAACACACAGGCCTTCAGCTAAGAATCTTGTGAAGGGTTAGAGAAACAGGACCTTTCTCATTTGACCCATGGGCTTTTGTAGCTTGAACAAGGAAAGTAGTGTTCTGAAAGCTACAGCATTTATGAAGGCTCTAGTAAAAATATTTCATGTGCATGGACTAGAGATTAACTCCTTTCATCTTGTTCTCTTGAAATTAAACAATGCAAACAGATTTTAAGTGCATTCTTGCTAATGAAATGCTTGGGTGAATTATAATCCTAATTGCTATTGTTCATTCCCACAGCTGCATGTTGACACTTATAACTGCCTAAGCCACGCATTCTTCAGCCAGTAGGATAAACAAAAGCATTTTGAAATCCATCATTTTGTGGCATCTTAAATTGCAAATCTGTCATTGACTGCCTTGATTTTATTTTGTTTCCATTGTTGAAAAAAATTGGAAAAAATGTTACTCCTTTGTATCTATACATAAAATTATTGTCAAGAGGATCATTACTGGGTTTTTAGGAAAATTCATTCATTAATCGTCTCAGTTGGTAAAGGAGGCATTGGAAACTATATCCCAGGGAAACAATTTATACTTATGTTATCAAACTAGTTGATACTTTAGGAGGCAGCTTTCGCCAAGATTTGAAAGAAAGTGATAGGATTTCACTGTCCTTCCTTAGTAGAACAGTATTCTGAATGTAAATCTAGAAGCCAAATTTATTCTGTGATTTGGCAAGTTATATATGTGTAATGGTCCCTTTCAAATTTTACCCCAAACCATTTATTAGTCTTTTTTTTTTAAGTAAAGAAAGAGAAAGGTTTGCAATGAATTTGAAATTTGTATTTCTTTATATTTGAGAAACAGAGTTGAATACAAATTATATCCATACCTTCCTTCCTTTAAAAAATAGAACTTGCTGATAACTGAAAAACCATACAGCAAGAGTGAGATGTATGGAAGTCATAGTTACCAAATTCTGATTTTTCTGTATTTCTAAGGCTTGATTTTAAGTGAAAGATCTGAATGATAGTATTCATAGGCATCTGTTACAATAATTGCTCAGTAATAATTGGAGTTTTAGATGTCAAATGGATACTACTATGGTTTGTCACTTTTTCACAGTATTTCTTTCTCAGAATGTCATTGAATTCTTAAATCCATGAGTATGTAAATTCTATTTTAATAACCAAACATTTTGCCATCTTTTATCTTAAGGGACTCTTTTCAAAGTCCTTTCTTATAAAAATATTAAGTAATATTTTTATTACTCCTAATAGGTGTTTATTATCTTTCTTAATAATAATGACAGCTGGCCTGTATTGAGCAATTTCTGTGTGTCAGGCACTATGCTACTAATAGATTTCATTTGAGATGCCACCCTTTTAGGTAGTATTCTTTCTTACTCCCATTTTGCATTTGAGGAAACTAAAATTAAGATAATTAGAATAATTTTGCTAAAAGTCACAAAGTAACTGAAGTCAGATCTTTCTGATTCCTAGAACCCATGTTCTTCATCACTGTTGAAGTCTTAAGTGAAAGTTAAATGTTATACAGACTCCTGATGGAATATTATGTAGCCATCAAGAGTGAGGGTTATGGTGACTAGTGACACGGAAAACCTATATGATGTAATAAGTGAAAAGAGACCAAGGGATTACAGTTTAAATGTTCATAGTGATTCTAACCATTTTTAATGTTACCTTTGGCTTGTCATTCTTCTTGAAAATGCAATATAAATAATGTGTAGCTCTTCTGTAATTTTGCTGATTAATTTACAGAAATTCTGTAAGGAAACAAGAGTGCATGTAAACTAGATCTGGTTAGGAAACAGACAACTTAGTTTTATAGTAGACTCTAGTGTGTTCAATTTCCTTTTTAATTTGACCCAAAGCCATTTTTTTGCTGGACTTAGGCCAGCTCTAATGTAATCAGTCTCTCATCTGTTTTTTGGAAGGCTAATGGAATAGTAAAATTTTCTTAAATATAACTTAAATGTGCTATATAGTACTCTTGAAGTAGCTCATGCACAAAAGATGTTTTCTTTCCCACCCTGTAGAGGTATCTCATTAGGACACCCAGTAGTGTCATTATTAAGTTTTCATGTGTTTCTCAGTTTTGATGCTAATCTTTGTGTGTGTGCGTGCGTTTTTTTTCCTCTGCAGCACCAATGTGGTTATGAATTATTCAGAGATCGAGTCTAAGGTTCGAGAAGCAACGAATGACGATCCTTGGGGACCTTCTGGGCAACTCATGGGAGAGATTGCCAAGTAAGTGATAATTTGACTCAGCAGTGCAGAAAGAATCCAACTATCTTTACATGGAAATATGAAATTTGCTTTCAGTTTTAAACAGTTTAGCTGCCAGACAGAAATTCTGCATAATCATTCAGATATTAGTGGAGGAAGTTCTACACACAGTCCATTTTCCCTTAAAAATTAGCTCAAAAAAGTAAAACTATTTTTCAGTGAAGTTTAGAGACTTAGGTAGCTTATCATAGAATTTTGACAAATGTGTATAAAATAACTTGAAATAAAGTTAGGAAAATTTTTTTTGATGAGCATCTCGACCAGTATGCTGGTAAATAAAGGGCTTGTAAAAGATGATATTAATTAATGGGGCTTACACACGTGCTAGATATTACACAGACCATGAGAAAAATATTTTTATGGAAGCATATCTAAATGCTTTGAATTAAGCTTATATTTTTTAAGCTTTTTGGCAAAGCACAGTAACTTAGAACAAGCATGCCATCTACTGTCAAAATTAATGTATTGCAGAGTCTTGAGGAAAATTATTCTTTTTTCAGGGCTACATTTATGTATGAACAGTTTCCCGAACTTATGAACATGCTTTGGTCACGAATGTTAAAAGACAACAAAAAAAATTGGAGAAGAGTTTATAAGGTATGGGCATCAGTTTTTATTATTTGACATGTTGGAAACAAATGCTTGAAATTTTAACGTATACATACATAAGTGGTTATGAAGAACATTAAATCCCAGAATAGAATATTCTTACACAGACGGAAGAAGTAGATTTGCTACTTGCGTTCTGTTTTCTCGTCACCATAAACAGCTATTCTGAATCTAAAATGTTTAAAATTAATATAAATAATACTTCTAAATATTTTAATATTATTAAAATTTTTCTTGCTTAAAATATATTTGTGCATATCAAAGTAATGAATCTGCAGTTGGATGCATATTTAGTGTATGAGCGATTAAAACGAAAACCACCGTCTAATATGTTTTCTCATCTCTACATAAAAATTTGCTTAATTTATAATAGTATTAACACCGCCGCACCAAAAACGTTACTTTAAAACATAAAGATTCTAAAACATACTAAAATTCTAACATCGTAAATTCCCAAATATGTACCAGATTCTTTTTATTTAGTTCTGATTTCATCATATAACGTAGAATTCTAAAACAAGGTAGTCCTGTTTTCCAAACCCACCGTATTTTCTTGCTATCGGAGTAAGTTTTTCTATGCTTTCAAAATGGCATATAATATTTATATTTGGAACTTTGAAAGCATCATTTTAGCTTTCAGGATTGAAGAGCAGTCCTGTATTTATTTCTGTGGTTTTGATGTTGTTTCTGAAAACATTCACTGTCCCTCAGCTTGTATAATATTTGTGATGAAATAGTCAGTATTTCTTTATGTGAGGTTTGTTCCAAGCAAAGGTAAGTTCATAATGCATTAATTCAGTGGTTTTTAGTATATTCACAAAGATGTACGTCAGTCACCACTACTTAATACCAGAATGTTTTCATCACCTCAAAAAGAAATCCCTTAAATGTTTTTTTTTCTCCTCTCTTATTTGTTGGCTGCAAGGTTTTGAAACAAAAGTCACATCCTTGCAAATTTAATTTCATATGCAGAAAACACTATGGGATCATATAATTACCAAATAATTGCTCTGTTTAAACCGATGTTTCTAACAATTTACAGTTCCATACTGCCCAAATGAAAAGTGAAAACCGAGCCAGCTTTCTAAAAGCTTAGCGTTCTTTTGTGTCATACATTCAGGTATTTTTTAACATCAGAACTATTTTTTTTAATCTTTTGACACATGGTGTCCAATGGACAGTTTATAATTACTTACTATGCTTGGTTATAAGAGGAATTTCAAATTGATAATATAAGTTATACTATGTATTTAAAGTCCAGTATAAGGTAAAGAGACTCTCTCTGCCTCTCCCCTACCCCCACAAAGATTATTTATTTGCTAATGTTGGAATCATTTTTTTTTAACCACTTACCAAAGCTCTACCAGAATTTATTTTGTTAAATCATTTGGTGCCTTGTATTTTTACAGTCATTGCTGCTTCTAGCTTACCTCATAAGGAATGGATCAGAGCGTGTGGTTACGAGTGCCAGAGAACACATTTATGATTTGCGATCCCTGGAAAATTACCACTTTGTAGGTGAGCAATAGAAAAACCTTATAAGCAAATTAAAACAGTAGTTGGAGTTGTCAGTCACCTGAACCAGCTTAGAAGCTTCTCCGCTCTAATTAGAATGTGACTATTGCTGGTTGTGTGACGAGTGCAGAATCCAAGACGTGGGGCCCTAGAGTATTAATTAGTGAAGACAAGAACTTGCAGAAAAGACTGGCTAATAACAACAGAACCAACACAACATGAGTGTTCGGGTTTATATTAAAATATGCACTGGAGACTGGTCCCCTGTGGTGTCCATAAAGGAATAGCTTTAATCATATGGGAAGAAAAGGTTAGAGCTCCAAAACACACACATCTGTTTGAAGCTGGGTTTTTTTTTTTTCCTCCCACCAAATAATATTTACTGTGCAAAGGCAGCAGGGCCAGAGTGTGTTTTGAATGTGAACGAGGATACAGAATAAACCACATTTCATTTTGTAGTGTACCCCAGTTGAAAGCACTTTAAAAATTCAGTTTTTCAGCTACACTAAATCCTGGTAATTAGTGTTTCCAAACTTGTATTGGGGATACCAAAGCATTTGGGTGCCTTGTAGTCATTAAAATGGTAAAGTGGATTTTTTTGTTGTTGTTGTTGTTAAAATACTATAGGAAAAGAAAACATTTATGGATATAAGTCTTTTTCGTATAGTCATCATTAGTAATGCTTTTTAGTAGATTTTTCATTGATCTTGCATGGCACCAATATCTGTGGTCCTTGTTAATTCATCTTTATTTGCTCTTACAAGCCAGAATTGAATCTCAAGACTTAGAAGTTGCTGATGAGAAAATGACAAAATTTAGTAGCATTATTTGTCTTTTTTTTTAATTTTAAATATTAAAGTTGGTTTTTTATATTGAAATTTTCATGTCTGTTTTTTGTGTTAAAGGGCTTGATTGACTGAATTCTTAAGGTTTTGTTTCTCCCTTACCATCCTCACAGATGAGCATGGCAAGGATCAAGGTATAAATATTCGCCAGAAGGTGAAAGAATTGGTTGAATTTGCCCAGGATGACGACAGGCTTCGTGAGGAGCGAAAGAAAGCAAAGAAGAACAAAGACAAATATGTTGGGGTTTCCTCAGACAGTGTTGGAGGATTCAGATACAGTGAGTATCAAAGACAGACTGACACCTAAGCATCAGTCTAGCTTCCTGGGTGTATTTTAAGAATCACTGAAATACGAAAGAACAAAGTACCATTTTTTTTTTCTAGAAATAGAATGCTAAAGTATATGAAGTACTCATTTTGGCTCCTATTATATGGGTATTAGGAATCATCTTTTCTGTTTATATGATTTGAACCATTAATTGTTAATTAAGTGACTACGAACTTTGAGTGCACAGAGAATAAAACGTATATGCCCTTCCGTCTTGGAATTAATATTTAAAAGAAAAAAAAAGATTTCTCTACCTCACCATTTAGAACATAAAAATATAAAGTTTGATAGAGAGCTTCATCTTCCCAATCCGAAACTAAATTAGCTCTATTTTGGGCCAAAAATAGGTAAGCTTCCTATAAGTTAGTCCTGCCTCAGTCTCTTCCCATAATTAATTTGACGTAGAAAAAAGGTGACCGGTAATACTGTCAGTTTTTCACCTAGGCCTATCACTTTTTTGTTTCTAACACATTTAAGAACATTGTTGCTCATGTGTATTTTTAATGTAATAATATAGTTTCCCTAAAACAGATCATTAGGTACTTGAAACAGGCACAGAAAATAACTCTCTGTTACAGACATGTCCCTTTGGACTCATTCTGTCTTCTCTAAGCTCTGACCGTCCCCTGGTCATTTTGTGTATACACAGACAGGCTAGTGTTATGTGTACTTAGCTACATATGGGGGCTCCCCAGTTCCCCCAACCCATATCTGAGGTTGTTTATATTTGGATTATACTGGGATCTCAGAACTCCTGCATTGGAACCGTGTAAAGATTTTCTATTTCTTACCTTGTGATTATTACAAAATAATATCTTCACCCTTTTGCTTCTTTGCTTCCTTGCTCTCAAAGAAAAAATACTGTATGTACTTAATTAACTATTAAAGGATGCTTTTAACAGGAAAATTTCTTTCTTTTATGTCTAAGCATCACATAAAAGTCAGTTCTTGAATTAAGCAAAAATGTTTCTCTTAAACAATGTTAAATATGTTTTGGAGTTTTTATTTGTTTAGGGGAGTAAGAAGTTTTTGGATTATTTGCCTATGTAGTTATTTTATTCTTTAGCTTTTTTAAAGTAGCTAGAGCAATTTAATGTGTTTTTGAAAAGAAATTGCTATTTTCAGCTCATTTTCTCATTCCGATTGCTTGTAACCCTCTTTTTACCAGCACAATATATAATTAGATAAATTTAGAAAATTGAATAAGTTCTCAGACTCAGTCACTGTGAACTAATTGCAGCATCTGCATTAGAGAGTTGAACATCCTGTGTATTTGCATCACATTCTTGTAAAATTAGTTTTAATGTTATATATATTATTCAAAGACTTAACTGACCAGCGTTACTATTTTATGTCTTTTCATTCTGACCTTAGATGGTGCCTTGCCAGTAAACCAGTATTTTTGGTATTCATTCAGCAGGATGTCCATCACACTAATCAGTTTAGTTTCGTCTACTGTACTTTTTACTATAAATTTGTCTTTTCAGAGTTTTATCATGCTTTTATTGAAATGTACATTCACATTATTGGAAAACCACTCATTTTTATAAAGCCATCTGGTTAAAATTTTTCATGTTCTCTTTAAGTTGGTGGTCACTTTCAAGTCTAGTAGACATATTTTGAAATCTTCTTACAGAAAATTTTGGCTTTGTAGTTTTCGCAGGCATTTCTGCAAAATGGTTTTGTTCAATCTCCAAAGGGCTTTTTGCCACCAGAATTTGTTCACCAAAGGTCAACACAAAGGCTCAGGCACCTTTTGATTATTTTGTTACTTTTCATTGCACTTTCTCCTTTCTCTCCAGCCTGTCTTAATTTTCATTGTTTTCTTCTTTTTGACCTCATGTGATTTCTCTGTACCTTCTACTCTTGTCTTTTTAGTTGTGTTTGGGCACAGAAATGGAGAGGTTCTATTTGGTGCTTACAGTTTTTCTCCATGTGTTAGGTCCCTATGGTCAAGGACTAAAACAAATCTTGACATTTTGGGGTCTTTGTTTACTGCCATGATCTATTCTTTTTATTCTCAAATTCACACAGAGTCTCCCCAGGTTTTGCCAGTCCCAGCATATGTTTGGACTTGGTGTTTGAATAGATCATCGCTGTTCTGAACTGCGTGAGCATATTTCATGATTCTTGTCTGTGTACTTTCAGATAGTTAGAATATCCTTTTCTCTTTACAGTAATTAAAAGATGCTTTCATATGCTATGAAATCCATTGAGTTATTTTTCTAGTATGACATTAAAGATTGACAGTTATTTTCAGCATATTTACAGCATATGGGACATGTAGCATTCAGAGTGGTGTCTCTTAGAGTTGGTATTTTTCAAGAGACTATTGCTGTTCAATACTTTTTCTGTTAATTGAAGAACCATTAAGAGACAGGAATGAAATATAATGTCTTATGTGACTTTTGTAAAAACAAAAAGATTTCCATTTCTCTTTGGCTTGTATAGCTTGTGTTGGTTTTTGTGTTTTCCTCTACTCTTTTAAGAACTTCCTGATGTGCTGTGCTGTGCATTAAGGTTGTGTAAGTTTTCATAAACAAAAGCTTTTGAATCTGCATTCCTGCCACTTAATGACTGGCACTACATGCTGTGCCTTGCTGTAATTGTGTTGATTCAGCACTGTGGGAGCTTTCTGTTTTCCTTTGAAAACTATTTTATTATGAGGAAAAGCTTCAGAAATAAGGACTATAGACACCTTTTGAATTTAATGCCCTTAGAGTTGCCTTTCCTTTTAATGCTTTATATAGGTGAAAGATATGATCCTGAACCCAAATCAAAATGGGATGAAGAGTGGGATAAAAACAAGAGTGCTTTTCCATTCAGTGATAAATTAGGTGAACTGAGTGATAAAATTGGAAGCACAATTGATGACACCATCAGCAAGTTCCGGAGGAAAGATAGAGAAGACTCTCCAGAAAGATGCAGGTAGTAACACTTTGTCTCCTGGGTCTCTTGGAAAGGGTGCTAAATTTATATAGCTGGGTTTTTGTTTATCTGAAGTTTAGTTGTTGTTTTTTTGTTTTTTTTTTCTCTTAAAAGATTTTAGTTTTTAGAGCAGTTTTAGGTTCACAGAAAAATTGCACATGAAGTAACAGGGTTGCCATGTTAACCTCCCATGTTGCACACGCACATGCACACACACAATTTCTCTTGTTATTAACATCTTGTATTAGTGTGGTACATTTATCATAACAGTTGAAAACCAATATTGATATACTGTTAATAACTAAAATCTATTGTTTGCATTAGGCTTCACTGTGGTGTGTAGTTCAGAAATGCATTATATCTGCCGTTATTGAACCATACAGGCCTAGTTTCACTGCCCTAAAAATGCCCTGTGTAGAAACACGGAATGATTCGTGAATTTGCATGCCATTCCTGCATCGGGACCATGATAATCTTCTCTGCATTGTTTCAGTTTTACATTTGCTGCTGATGTGAGCACTGTGCAACTATTTTTCAGATGCTAGGTCAAACATTGTTTGTAATTAGTATCAATACACTGTATTGTTGTCTGTGTCCATTTATTTCTAAAGTTGATCACATTTTCTGTATGTTTTTCTTCAGGCTATTTATTGAAATTTTTTTTTTCCCCAGTGAGAGCTTTCACAGCTTATTTTGCATTTGGGCATCAGATGACCCAGCCATCTAAGTTATTGCTGAGGGATAGTGAAGCATATTAAGTTTAAACAAAAGTTCAAATGTTTGAAATATAACTCTGTGACATTTTATTAGGACTCCATGCCAGTGTATACAGGAAAAAAGTCTAAATGATTTTTTAAGCTAAAATGTTTTCGAGTCAGATCTGTATTAGGGTATTTGTATTTAGTTTTATGTAGAACAATATTTGGAACTTTTCAACATTCACTTTTTGTTTTTTGTTTTTGAGGGAAATGAGGGCTCCATTTCACTATATAAAAGTGAAAAAGGTAGTATGTATAGCATTTCATTTGTAAAGCAATTTTTACTAGTTCTTTGTCATTTGTGCCTTACAGTATTTCTGTTAGATAGGCTAGATCAAGAACTTTACCTTTATTTTTTAGAAGTAAAACCTGAAGCCTAATCAGACTGTGGAACTTGCCTTAAGTAAGTTTGTGCTGGAACTGTTTGTTCAAGTGATTACCTGTAACTAAATACCATCTTTTTTTTCCCCTTAAAAAAAAAAAAAAAAATCTTACCAGTTCAGATTTAGGGGTCATTAAAAAGAAGTAAGTATAAAAGCATAATTTTGAAACAGTTTTGAAATACGTAGTGTCTTTGGTATGTTTATATATTAAATCTCTGAAATGCCTGTCTTTTTCAAGACTGTTTCTGGAATATGATCTTTGAAGAGCCAGAATTTACTTTTAGTACTTTAAGTATATCCATTTTACAACTACATTTCTGGCTCTGTTATACTGAAGAGTATGCATATAATAGTAAATACTAAACTTGGAAAGCTGTGTCTATTTAAGTATTCTGTGGATAGTCTACTTTTTTCTCTCATTAATGTTCTTGTGGCCTCTGTATTTACATTTTTAGCTTGGTTTAGAAAACATAGTGGCCATATATTCAGTTGCTATTTCCTAAAGAGATGTGGAGATCAGGTAGGTAGGCTGGTTAGAAATCTGACTGTGCATTCTTATGTTGTTACTTTCTCTCCTTTGCCCTTCTGTCCTCGGTTTTTCTTTCTTTGCTTTGTCTTTCTTCTTTTTTTTTTTCTTTCTTCTCCCTTGATTTTCTTTTTTCTTTCTTTTTTTTTTTTTTTTTTTTTATGTTGCCTCTAAGACAAGATCTTCTAGAGTCCCTAAATCTTTCATATAGAGTATTTGGGTTTAAAAGAGTAAAAATATAGTGTGTATTATTTATCATAGTAACTGAGGAGCACACCAGGGACTTTACATCTTTGAGTATTTGTGAGGGAAGAGTAGATTTTGAGATAAAGTTGCATGTGACCTCTCTGGCATGTTACCAGAATGTCAGACTTACTAGTTCATTATTAAATTCAGGAATTCATGAACATTGATCAGATATTAAGTTTCCATTTCATTGGGTGCTAGTCAGTTTTATATTTTTAACATATACCTTCCACTGAAATCAAATTGGACACCAGAAAGGTAAGAAATTTTAGTGGCAATCTGTAGGTCATTTGTTGCTGAGAGAAATTGGTAAGGGACAGGGGCTTTTGAACACTTAATCAGAACTTGTAGATTCCTGAAAATGCTTATAGATAAAAATACAGTTAACGTTTGTACTCTGTGGGAAGCTGTTCTTGATCCTTGATTTATACAGGTTCCAAATTGGTTTATATTTAAGTAGTAATTGCTTTAGATTTGTGTGGGTTAAATTAGTATAGTTTTAAGGAGAATTTTAAGTGTTTCATTTCAGAATATTCATAAATTAAACCATCTACTCCAAAATTAAGTAATGTAGATAATGGAACATATTTTAGGTAATTCCTCTGTCCTGCTTGCACTAGGAAAAAAAAACCCAATTGCTTTATTACTGAAGAACAGATTAATGCTGATGTTTGTAATTCATGGCATATGAAAATACCCAGTTTTTTTTCTTATTGTGTATGTTTTTCTTTTGCCCTATTAAGATAAAAAAAATCATTTTGAATATGCCTAAAAAGGAATTATTTCAAAGCATTTTAAATATACTCTTTTCCTCTAAAGCAGTTTTCATAGTTATGTAAAAGTTTGTTTTCTCATGCTATAGTAAAATAGAGCACTGTTGTACTGTGCAATACCTCCTTTTTTTTTTTTTTTTTTTACATTTACAGATGAGAATTTAATCATTTGAATATAGTTAGGATAGTGGTTGAAAAGGTATCCATTGGAATTGTAATAATTTATTATGTATTTGTATTAGTATATAAGAGTCAGTGACAGAATTGTTATTTAAGTGGGACTGTAGTTTGCACACCATCCATTTCAAGAAAGTGGTTGTCAAATGCAGATGTTTAAGCTTGCAGTCTCATCAGTTGATTCTGATATGGTAATAATCCTGCCATTTTATTTTTTAATTAAGCTTTAAATCTATAATGCATAAACATTTGAATAATTTCAGGCTTTTTTTATTTGTACACATTTATGTAAATATGTTTTTTTAGCAGTGTTTTAGACTTACCTAGGGAATTGAGTGGGTTCCCATTTCCCCTCCCCAACACATATATAACATTATTCAGATAGCTTAGATAATATTCTATTGATCTCTGTCAAATAGTCAAAGTATGGAATTTTGGAGTTACTGCATTTGAAATTCTTTAGCTCAAATCACTGAGGGCTCCATTTTAAAATAATCCCTCATCTTATTATTTTGCTTCATTTTTAATATCTTTTAGCGACAGTGATGAGGAAAAGAAAGCAAGAAGAGGCAGATCTCCCAAAGGTGAATTCAAAGATGAAGAGGAGACTGTGACGACAAAGCATATCCATATCACACAGGCCACAGAGACCACCACAACCAGACACAAGCGCACAGCAAATCCTTCTAAAACCATTGATCTTGGAGCAGCAGCACATTACACAGGGGACAAAGCAAGTCCAGATCAGAATACTTCAACTCATACACCTCAGTCTTCACTGAAGGTGGGAATGGCATGAGTTTACACATTGAACACAGCTTTATTCTTATGAATTACTTTTAGAATTACTGAGTTAGTAGGGTTGAGCATTTGTAGGCAGTCATATTAATTATAGATCATTTGGCCTGTATTACTCAGAGTCATTAATAAAAAGAAATCTCTTTGGGGAAAAAAACCTGTCCAATTGCTGAATGATTGTGCACTTTCTGTGAAAGTAGAAATGACACTTTTGGTTCATTTGGGAAGGGTGGTGAATCAGAATGTAGCGCATTTGTTCCTTTCTAAGAACATCACTGGTTGCCAAACACAGTAGGATTCACTAAAGAAAATGGGAGTATTATAGAAGATGTAAGAAATGACAAAAGAGGACCAAGTAGATATACAGAGGAGACAGTCCCATTTAATACAGAGTCATTGCCTATAAAGAGAGGCTTATTTGCCTGGTGGTCACTACTGATCAGTGGCAGCACTGCCTTCTTCTACCTTCTTCATTTATTTTTTATTCACCCACAGAAAATGAAATCTACTTAGTAGATACCTGGCCACAAGCTAGTGTTTTGTCTGTCTCCCCCTCACTAGTGTTTACCTGGCTTTGCAGCAGAAGCAGCTAAAAACTAGGGAAGACATTTTTCTAATGTATCCTGCAAATTGTAGTTAACTCAACTTTTGCCAAATATCTTCTTTGTATAATTTCACCCATCTTTTTAGTTTTGATGAAAATCTCAGAATTAGAACTCAACTTTAGTTGTAGTTAAAAAGAGGAAATGGCTCTTTTAGTGTTTGTGGTCCTTTCCCCTGCTGTGGAGACAGTTCGCTTACTCATGGCCATATTCAGGATGTGGTAGATCGTTATAATTAAAACCTGATACATAATGGCTGTTGGAAGGAAAATTCATGTAAGCCTACATGGGGAAAATCATCCAAACTGTATAACTTTTTTAATGATAAATTAAGACTTTTGTATCTTAAAGGATTTTAAATATCAGTTTGTAGGATAGACTAAATACATGTCACTCTGCCATAAATATTTTATATTTATAGTGTAAGCTTTATGATTTTTTTTTAATACAAAAAAAACATCAAGGAGGCCAGAGTTTTTGGAAAGTTATTCAATTGCTTGGATCTCTTTTAATCTAAAAACCTTTTTGAACCAGCATATAGTACTTCAGGGCTCAAATTAACATACCTAGAAACTTACAGTGTTTCCCTAGTGCCTGGCGTTTCTGTTCTAATTTGTCATATACATATCGAACACATAGGACATACACATCAAGGTACTTAGGAGTATAGGGAAGAGGAAAAATAGTATTATAAACTCCAGCCCCACATTTTAGTTTGGGAACTAAATGTGAAGCAATTAGATGTGAAGGTATATTAAACAACATAGAATGACTTGTGTGGTATACAAACAGTAATCAAAGAATCATCAAATCTAAAATCATAGAATTTTAAAGCTGGATAGGATCTTGGTCTCTAATCTAGTGGATCTCAAACCTTCTTATGCCTTAGAATTCTCAAGGGAGCTTTGTCAGACTTGTATAGGCCAAGATCCCACCCTTGGGCAGTTATGACTCAATATGTTCTGATGGGCTGGGGCATAAGTATTTTCTAATGCTTCTTAAATGATTCTGATATATAGCATTAAGATTTCAGTGGGATCTGGAAGGTATATTTTCCATAGTGAAATGCAGTTAAGAAAAGAAGTGAGTTTGGGAAAACAGTGTAGAGGTTAGGGATTTTACGTTGCTGTGGATAGAATTACTTAAAAATAACTATCTCTCCATAAGGATTCAAGGTCACATCTCTTTCTTCAGAAATCTAAATGTACCTTTATTAAGATATTACAGGTATTACAGAATTAGAGATGAATAGAGCAGATTTAGGATAAATAGTATAAATTATTTTCTGAACTTAGTAAGTTCTGTGTGTGTTTTTAGACTTCAGTGCCTAGCAGTAAGTCATCTGGTGACCTTGTTGATCTGTTTGATGGCACCAGCCAGTCAACAGGTAAGCTTCCACATTGGCTTCTTTCTTCTTAGTATTCTCGATTTCAGAATAATTTTTCAAAATGCCATATAAATGATAAATGAAAAATAAAATTCTTTGCATTGGATTTATTTTTAATGTGAGATTAGTGAGCCTTGAGCATTGTTTGGGGAAAATTGTTTATTGCCTACAATAGAGAAGTGTGCTTAAATATTTGACCAATAATTCAGTAATATCTGTCTCCTTAATTTCTTAGTGCTGAGTATTTGGGGTCCTTTGCTTTCTCTATAAGCAAAATGTACTGTGCTCTGCCCATTTTACTCTTTCCTTAAATCTTAATTCTGGCTCTCAACATCAGCTATGGTAGTTCATTTCAACTTTCGTTCAGTCATGCAATAAGTATTTATTGAACCAGACACTGGTCTCAGCGCTTGAGGTATAATGTTTAGTGAAACAAAGTTCTTGCCCTCGTGGGAAGGTCAGGTGGAGGAAGTAATCATTAATCAAAAAGTCACACATAGTTATCTAGTGATAAACATGCTGAGAGCTTTGGAGGAAAGGGGCATTCTATGAAAGTAGGTAACTACCTACCTGACATATTTTAAGGGGGCTGTAGCAAAAGAATACTTTCTTTACCAAGATTTTCTTATAGTTGGGATTAGTGATTTCTTCAATTAGATTTTCAGTAAATGCCAGATTTTGAGTTATTCCCTATATACTGTTTTCGAGAAAGTTGATATTTTAGGTTGCATTTAATGATTATGTAGCTCTAACAAAGTCCTATGCTGCAAGTCAAAACAGCTTAAGAAATATAACTTTTGTTCAAAGACCATCTTTCCCAATCTGTTTAAAGTTTATTTCACATTAAAACGTAAATGGCAAGATTGGTGTATAAGCAATGCAAAGTAAATCTATTGTTCCTTAATATGTGTAGTGATTTTTCAAAAATGAATTGTTTTGAAATTTACATTAGTGTTTGAGTGGAGGTCTGTGATGGAAATTACTTTTCATTGATAGTTAAAGACATGTAATTAATAGAAAATCTTCTGTTATTATCTTCTCTTTGTTCATTATTGTAAAATTCTTGGACTCAGAGTGAACTTCATGGGGCATCTGGTTCAACCAAGTTTCTGAGCTTCTTCAGTTCCTATTCCCTTTTTTCTAGAACTCTAACTCTTTCTAAAATTATACTGTAAACTCTATTGAACTGTCATGCCAAAGGTTACAAACAACTACATCAGTGGTTTAACAATTTATGTGCTATCTTTCTGTATGTTTAAAATTTTAACTGTAGTATTAACTGTTAGTTAGCATGTGGTCATATAATTCAGACATAGTGTCACAGAATATCAACTGTTTTGGACTCCCTGGCATGAAATATTAAGGACCCCTTTTCATGCATTTGTGGAAAGTTTTAATGGAGCAATCAGAGAAAAATTAACTAGGAAGGTCAGATAAGTGATGTAACTTTTTTCCTCCATGATACCAAGATTGCTTTGAACAGAGAGAATTATTAAATACCAACATGCTTCCTTTGCTTGGCAAGAAACTGTTGAGTGGTTTTTCTTCTCCAGTGCAAACAGTAGGTTGACTAATTAAATAGAAGTAGAGATTAATATTAATACAATAATTGAGACAAAACTTGAATGAAATCTGGAAGGCTTCTTGCCTTAAATGTTTGTTTTATCATAGTATTCTCTAAAAACAAGCTGAATGTGGGTTGACATCAGAATTATTTTTTTAAAGTTATTTGAAATAGTATGTTTAACCAGTTTGTGTAGACCCCCCCCCAATCAGCACATTAATTTTGTTACTCCAAATCTCTATTTAAATACTTTAGTAATATATTTTATTTTTGTTTTGTTTTTAAGTTTATTTATTTTGAGAGAGAGAGCTTGCATATGCGCGTGTGCAGGTGGGGGAGGGGCAGGGAGAGAGGGAGAAAGAGAATCCCAAGTAGGCTCTGCACCATCAGCACAGGGCCTGATGCAGGGCTCAATCTCATGAACCATGAGATCATGACCTGAGCCCTATATCAAAAATTGGACACTGAGCCACCTACTTAACCACCCAAGTGCCCCGTTAGTAATATATTTTAAATTGAATTCAGCAGTGGAAAAAATATTGGATATTAAATCTTTAGTACCTACACACGAAAAAGTCTAAGAATCAACCATATTAGCATTGCTATTCGGCATGCCATTTGGGTGTCGTTTACCAGATGTGCCTATACTTACGATATTACTATCATGCAAGTAATATGGGCATGAACTGTAAACCTAAGCAGATATGGCGGCATCTGCACCTCTCACCAGATAAATACCTCCTTTGAGAATATGCTCAGGTTTTCTTTTTTTTATGTGTTACTACATCCTTTTTGTTAACATCTTCAAAAGCATGTGTGGTAAAATGATTGTAAAATATCTACCAAGTTTTAAAATACACATGTGAAACCCATTCACCAAGATTTATTTGAGACTGTCTTGATACATATCCCACTATGGTGATGTTCTTATAAAATCTGCACTGAAAGGATATTTTGGTGGCTTTTACATATAGTACATTTCTAAGTAAACATTTTTAAAAATGAATAATTCAAAGTATTTAGAAAATAAACCAACTAGAATGCCAAAAACATCCCATTTCATTTTTTAGTATATCTCATCTCTTTAAAAGTCTGCATCGTCTCCTTTGTTCCTTTCTAATTAAGGAATTTAAGTCTTGATTAACGTACTATTCTGTAAGTTAATAAATAAGGTTGAAGAGAAAATACACCATACTCAGTGCAAATAGAAAGACATTACCTGACTTGCAGTATGTTTTGAATTCTTTTTTTTAGTTTAAAAGTTTTTTTAAAGATTGAAGTATGTCAAATTTAAAATTTTTATTACATTTGTATTTGAACCTGTTCCCTTGTACCTAGTAATCACAAAAATTAGTTGAGGATATTCACTTGAATATGAACCATGTTGTTATATATTCAGTACACCAATTTATGTATTAGAATTTCCATGGGAGTTATCTGTAGTTTAAGCCAAGCTTACTAAAAATAAAAAGGTTTAACATTCTCTTCACTAATTGAAAGTAATGCATGCTCATTTTAGAAATTTGATAGAAAACAAGTGATTCGCCATGACTTGGATACATAAACTGTTAATAATTTGGGTATATACTCTTTTTTTAAAATTTTTTTTTTTCAACGTTTATTTATTTTTGGGACAGAGAGAGACAGAGCATGAACAGGGGAGGGGCAGAGAGAGAGGGAGACACAGAATTGGAAACAGGCTCCAGGCTCTGAGCCATCAGCCCAGAGCCTGATGCGGGGCTCGAACTCACAGACAGCGAGATCATGACCTGGCTGAAGTCAGACGCTTAACCGACTGCGCCACCCAGGCGCCCCAATACTCTTTTTTTTAAATATACTTTCTATGTATTCAGTCAATATATTTGTTTAAACATTTATTATGTGGCAAAATGTTTTCAGGCTTTTGGATAAGGGTTTTTTTTGTTGTTGTTTTTCTTTTTCCCCTGTGAACTGCTTTTCACCTGAAATCTCATGACTGTTTCCCTATGATCGTTGGTATTCCTTTACAGATTTTTAACTGCCTTATATCTTAATCCTGTATGGATATACTGTAATTTATTTAACCAATCAGTTTCTTATTTGGGGAGTGTTAGGTTTTGGGGGGTTTTTGTCCAAATTTTTCTCTATTATAGTAGTGGAATCATATCTTTCAGAACCATCCAGTTTGGTAAGGAGAAAATAACATTTCATTTAATTTTGCATTTGTTTGGTGAGTTTGAAAACTTCCCATGTTTTTATAGACCAGTTGTAACCTGTGTATTCATATTCCTTTGTCCATTTCTTTGAGTGGGAGTATTTATCCTTATTGTTTTATATTTAAACTTCTTACGTATATGTATTAATCTTTGTCATAGATTTATAATTTTTTGCATTTTGTCATTTTAATTTTGTACTTAACTAGAATTCTTCTTGCAGAAGTTTGTTTTTTATATTGTAATCTGGATTAAGTTCTTTGTTGAAGAAAATTTCCATTTGTAGCTTAAGCACTGTCTAGTTCAGCTATATTTTTCCTGTTCACAGTATTGCTTTGGAAAATACGTGTTCCCAGCTGGTGATTGTAAATAACCTCCTTGCTGTCCTGAAAAGGCAGATGGAAATGGTTCATTTATAATGACAGCTCTCATGTGGGAATCTTGAAGAATAGCTCTTGTTGTGAAATTTAGCAGTCTTCCACATGCAGCAGTTTTTGGTGCACTCTTTTATTTAAATTCCCTTAGATAGAAATTATCTGGGAAAATGGCTCAGTATAGAAAATTTGTGTTGAATTTAAGATATTGATATGAATAACATCATACATCTAGGTAGGGACAGTCCTCCCTAGAGAGAGAAACTTTTCTTAAAAGAAATAAAGAGATTTTGAATTGTTGAGATAGTTTTCAGAGTTGAAGGTCACATTGTGTAAAACCTATGTAGAACCATAATTTGTGGCACTTCAAAAGATTAGAGAAAATTTTAAGTCCTTTTCAAGAAAAGGTGACTTCCTTTTGTAAAATATTTATGTGTGTTTCCATTCTTTACTTGCAGTGTTTGTAAATTGGTTATGTTGAAATCAGACTCCCTATAATATGAAGAGGTAGAATATTTGCTATAGATAAGTTATAAGTACAGTATAATTTCAGTTTAGATGTTAGAATGTAGGACAGTGGAATAACCAAAGTAGGTAATTATCTGAAATATCAAATTAGGATATGACAAAAATAAAACATCTTACCCAGTCTGAAGTTAGGATCCTGTAGTATTCAGATGCCTTTTTCTGCATCATGCATTTTCTTTGTAGCCCAGACTGGAAAAGATTTGAAAATCCCTAGCTGTTTTACCATAATAAATTACATATTGATGTTTATTCACTGTCAGATGAAGCAAATTAAAATAATCTCCAATTTTCAAATCCCTTAATGTTACCATAAATGATTAACTGTCATTCTGTTACCTAACAGTATACTTTGATCAATATTTTTAACATGAAGGAACAATACAGAAGACAAATTTATGAATATAAAGCAGCAGCCGTTTGCAACATTCATTTCCCTGCTAGCTTTTATTAATATATGTCCTTGTTTATATAGTTTAAAAATATAGCTCATGGATTTTTTTATGCCCCTACCCTCATTTTATCATGATGTATGTATCTTCAAAGAAGAGAAAAACAAATCACTGTATTATTATCCTTTGGATAAAGCAAAAGTAGCTAGATGAGCTGTCATGTTGGTAAGAGTGGAGAAACTTGGCCTTGGTAGGAGTTAGTTCATGGTGAGTAAGGATATATGTGAATATGTGCATCTGTAATGAGGTAAAAAAATGAGAAATGTTTATGCCTGCTGATAGTTGCCTACAGTAAATGTGCATTAAAAAGAAATACCAGGTACACATGTATAAGAAACTGATTTGTTCCTTGTATTACTGCTGGCCATTTATTAAGAAGGGGAGATGGTTCTAGTTTAATTAACCCAGTTGAGTGTAGCAGATGGGGCAGAATGTCTTGCAGCGATAAGACAATTCAGAAATGGCACCAGATGTTGGAAGCTGTCCCCGGTGGTATTTGAGTGCAGCCCAGATGTTCCAGTCCCACCTGGCTAGTTTTTAAGCACTGCAGGCTAAGCAGCTGTGATGTAACCTATATAATGTTCGCATAACACTAAAAGCACCATAATTGAACTGCCGCTCTAAACTTCTAAGGTTGTGACTCTTAAGAGGTGAAATCTTTAAGGACAAAGAAAAATAAGGACAGGTATTTAAGGTTTTAGATCCTTTGGCTATTGCTATTCCATTGATAACTAAATTGACAGAAATGGAATATTAAAATTGAGTGTAATATTACTGTTCAATTTGTAGGTGAAAGTAAATATTTGTAACCACATAGTGTTTACAAATGAAAAAAAATTTTTTTTTAATTTTTTTAACATTTATTCATTTTTGAGAGACAGAGAGAGACAGAGTGTGAGTTGGGGAGGGGCAGAGAGAGAGAGGGAGACACAGAATCCGAAGCATGCTCCGGGCTCTGAGCTGTCAGCACAGAGCCAGACGCGGGGCTCGAACTCAGGGACTGCGAGATCATGACCTGAGCCGAAGTCAGACGCTCAACTGACTTGAGCCACCCAGGCACCCCACAAATAAAAATTTTTATCAGAATGTGATGTTATGCACACAGAGATTGATTTGCAGCCTTTGGAGCTCATTTCAAACCTACAGAAAATTTGCCACATTTTCTTTATCTCTCTCTAGATCTTTTTTTTGTTTTTAATTTGCTGTATACCATTTGTTTATTGTGTACCATTTGAGAGAAAATTGGAAATACCAGGACATTCTGCCCCCGGGATACTTCAGCATATAACTTCTTACAACAAGGACATTCTTCTTTATAATAATTACAGTACAGTTATCATACTTGGGAAGTTTAACATTTAAACAGTATTGTCTAGTATACAGACTATATTCAAATTTTCCTGATGTCTCAATTATGTCACTTCAGGATAGCACTTTTTTAAAAATCCATAATCCAATCAGGGATCATGCATTTCATGTACTTGTCATGTTTCCTTAGACTCCTTTAAACTCTAGCAGTCCCAGCCTTTTTTGTCTTTTATGATGTTGACATTTTCTGAAGAATCTGGAGAGTTGTTTTGCAAAATGTCACTCACTTTGTAATTTGTCTGATTCATTCCTTATGATTAGATTCAGGTTAGGGGCGCCTGGGTGGCGCAGTCGGTTAAGCGTCCGACTTCAGCCAGGTCACGATCTCGCGGTCCGTGAGTTCGAGCCCCGCGTCGGGCTCTGGGCTGATGGCTCAGAGCCTGGAGCCTGTTTCCGATTCTGTGTCTCCCTCTCTCTCTGCCCCTCCCCCGTTCATGCTCTGTCTCTCTCTGTCCCAAAAATAAACAAACGTTGAAAAAAAAAAAATTTAGATTCAGGTTAAATATTTTTGGTGGGAATTCTTAACACAGGTGATGATCTCCTTTTGAGTTCCTTGCATTAGAGAGCCCATGAATACTATTTTATCTGATTACTAGTGACATTAAATTTAATCAGTTGTTTAGGATGATATCCATTCAGTTTGTCCATTGTAAAAGTAGTTTCATTCCTTTGTATTTACCGAGTAGTCTGTGGGATGATGTTTAGCGATTATGTATCTTATTCCCTAGCAACATTTTACCCAGGTTTTAGCATCCACTGAAGATTCTTACAAAGAGCATAATTGACTGGATAAACCACAGGTCCACACTATGTTCAGGCAATGTAAGTGAGGGATAACTTTAATCACAAATGTGGTGTCAATTACTTACAAGATAAAGAACTGAGGAATGTAAGAGTTTGTGGTAGTTTAAAAGGAACATGGTGACATGAAAACCTAGATCTACAAACTAGCTTTTCTAATGGCTCTGGAGCCTCTAATATTGGGTAGTTTTTAAGTGGGGTGCTAAAATGGCTTCCTGAAATTGCTGTCAGTGGTTCTGTGGTTTTATCAGTTTAACTTTTCTTCATGCTTAATTTCTAGGAGGATCAGCTGATTTATTTGGAGGATTTGCTGATTTTGGCTCAGCTGCTGCATCAGGCAGTTTCCCCTCCCAAGGTATGATACAGTTTGGTCAGAAATCTAGGGGTTATCAAAACCAAATAACTCCCTTCCCCACCAGATCAGCTTCATTTTGGTATTTTACTTCTTGTAGTATTTATCATTCCTAAATCCTAAAGGATTTATTCATAAAAGTATTTTACTGGGTCAATGTCTTTATGTGCCAAATGGATTAATGTGGTTGTAAACTACTCAGGCAGGCACACCTAAATAAAATTGCCCTTATTCATAAGTGACTCTTGTTTAGTTTTGGGGGGCGGGGCAGTTTGGGTGGGGAGTGTGAATAAGTGTAAATAATCTCAGTTTAGTGGGATGAATATTATGGTTTATGTTTAGCTTATATGTTATGATCCCAAGGATGGGATTAGGCAGACTATCTTAGTAAAATTTATTTCTTTGTGATTTAAATATATTAAGAGGATTTCTGTAAAAAAATAAACTTCATTTTGACACATCCTTAAATAGTGAGCAATTGAACCTCAGGCAAAACTTCTCTTCATGTCAGATTAGAAATTTTAAAAATGCCCTAGACTTATCATAGTGGTCATTTTGCAGTATATTCAGATATCAAATCTTTATGTTGTATACCTGTAACTAACAACGTAGGTTTAAAAAAAATTTTTTTTTTTTTTAATGTTTATTTATTTTGGGGACAGAGAGAGACAGAGCATGAATGGGGGAGGGGCAGAGAGAGAGGGAGACACAGAATCGGAAGCAGGCTCCAGGCTCTGAGCCATCAGCCCAGAGCCTGACGTGGGGCTCGAACTCATGGACCGCAAGATCGTGACCTGAGCTGAAGTCGGGCGCTTAACCGACTGAGCCACCCAGGTGCCCCATCGTAGGTTTAAACATCAGGGATTGAAATGAAGCGCTTGTCTTTTTTTTCCCTTTCTTCGTTAATATTTTTTACCTTATTGTCCCTGCCATATACTATGGTAGCTGTTTAACTTTGGAAAAGCTTCTGAGCCTCCCAACTTTAGAATCAGGAATATCACTTGACATGGTTCTTTATAAGGACAGAGTAATGTCTATAAAAGTGTATAGAAAGGGACTAAGTTCATTAAGTGTCCTTTCTTCTTTAAGTTATAAAGGAGTTGGCTATAAGGTTTTTTTGTATAAAATCTTATCAGTCTGAAGCTTGAGAGTATGAAAATTCAGTTATAACCTTGAAACATGAAGTGAGGCAGGGAGAAAAATGTGTAATTTAGCTGAATGAGCCTTACTCATTTCAGGTACAGTAACCATTCGGTTAATGGAATTAAAATTTATATTTACTAATGCCTGATTGAGGTTTGTGAGGATTTAGGGTGAAAGATGCATAGGTTTTAATCATCTGGGGTTTTGATAGCCTACTTGTGTAAATTCTGAGTATTTCCCAGAAACCAGAATTGTGGAGTAATTAACTTCATTCAAAAGCGTGGTTATGCCCTCTAAGGGTTAATAACTTTAGGCAAGTCAAGTGGAAGGTAAACATTGCCCTAATTTTACAGACTGTGTAATTCTCAAAAGTTTTTATGTATATAAACTTGCCTACCATGCAAATAATTCGAATATGTTAATGTTGCTAAGTGATACATCTCTTCATCTGTATGCATGTGATTAATATAACCTGATCACCATTACGCAAGGGGCTGAAACTGTTGCAACAATGATTAATCATTTCTGAACAATATATGCCCTACTAGAAATCTCTTCTTCCTATGATTAATCATCTCAGATAAAGTTTTCAGATGGGGCAACACATTTTGCCCCAGTTTCCATTCTTACTCTGTTTTATAGATCAAGCAAATAGAAAATCAGCATAAAGTACCTTTATCCAGCAGTCTTTCTTAAATTAGTTTAAATTGTTTAATATATAGAACTAATTGTAAAACTCTTAATTCAGTCTCTTTTTTGTAAAGAAGATCAAAGACATGTTTTATAGTAAAACCCTGAGGTAATGAAGATTAGCCCAGTTCTTGTATTAAATTGTTGCTAGAGTGTGGATTTTCTAAGTGACTTATTTTCTTTTGAAGGGGCTTACATTTTAATATGGTAATAGAAGAAAATAATTTTAAAGACAATGTTATTGTTCTCTTTAGATATTTAGCATAGTGAGAGACAGTATTGCAATGGCTGGTTACCTTTAGGCTAGACAAAATGTATTTCCAAGTTGTAAGTGAACATGGAGTACAGAGTGACGGTGTTTTTAACTTGGCAATATATACCGTTCTCTTTCAGATGACAGTTTATGTGTAGCTCTGTCTTCACCTTTGCTTTTTCAACTTCCATTAATTCTTACTTACTTGTCCCTTTCTTAAGGAAAGGTTTATTTACTTAGAATCATGCATAGTCTACTTAAAAAAGAACATTTTTAAGTATCAATTGCCTTTATGTTTATTGTGTTCCAAATAGTAGACGTATTGCAGAATTTATAGAAGCGTGACTTACACTTTTTTCTGGCATACCTAAACGAAAGAGATTGCGGTACCTTTGGTCCTCCCCTGTGTTTTCACAATTAATCCATAGTAACAATAACAAACTATAAATGGCACTTACTATATATTATATTATTTAATCTTTACAACTTAGATTTTTTTACAAAGTGAGACACAGAGAGGGTTATGTAACTTGCCCAGGGTCACTTAGCTAGTAAGGTACAAAATCCATGCTGTCAAGCATTGTAGTCCATCTGTCAATTAACCTCTTAACAACTTTTACATTATTGAATGCATTAAATCTTAAACTTGTTGTAATTATCTTTGTAGTATTGAGGGTTTTTCCCTTTTTTTTTTTTAATTTTTTTAATGTTTATTTATTTTTGAGAGACAGAGACAGAACATGAGCAGGGGAGAGAGGGGGAGACACCGAATCCGAAACAGGCTCCAGGCTCCGAGGTGTCAGCACAGAGCCCAACACGGGGCTTGAACTTAGGAATCGTGAGATCATGACCTGAGCCGAAGTCAGACTCCCAACCGACTAAGCCACCCAGACGCCCCTTCCCTTTGTTTTAAATATTAGCATTGAGTTCCCCTCTTAAGACTATACCCTGCTTTTTATTTAAATAAATAAATTGAGGGGCGCCTGGATGGCTTAGCTGGTTAAGCATCTGACTTTTGGTTTCAGCTCAGGTCATGATCTCACAGTTGGTGAGTTTGAGCCCCGCATCAGGCTCCACTCTGATAGCATGGAACCTGCTTGGGATTCTTTCTCTCCCTCTCTCTCTGCCCCTCCCCTGCTTGCTCTATCTCAAAATAAATAAACTTAAAAAATGTTTAAATAAATGGATAGACTAGATTAGATAGGTAGGTAGATGAAAGAGAGAGAGAGAGAGAGAACGGTCCCACTGGAAGCAAGCACTGTGCTAGGGTTATACCGTGCCTATCTATAGCCCTTGTGTTGTCAATGGAAGCATGGCCGAAAGAGTGAGAACTTCTTGCAGAAATTTACTAACCCTACTCTTAATTTTACTGAGTCTTTTCTCTGTGCTTTTTTTTTTTTCATTTTTTTATAAATTTAATGTCATGAATTTGGGTTTTTATTTACTTGAGACCATGTGAGTCATAGTTTGATTTCTCTTTGAACCTTTCCAAGTAATGAATGGGTGAAATGAGTTGAATTCTCTCATTTTGTTGAGTGTCTCTTCACATGAGGATTCTCGATCTCCCCAAAAAAACTTTAACCAGGTAAGTTTTCTTTTTCCTTTTCATATTTGTTGAGCTGGCAGCATATTTAATATGCAAACTCAGGTTGAAGAAACTTTTGATTGTAATTTCTGCGTATCACCCCAGACCTGCTATGAGGTGAATTTTACTTTATATGTGGATTTTTTTTCCTTTGCCACCTTGTTAACATTTGTGGAATATTCGTGAGAAAAAATAATGTCCAGATGGAGATGGTATATGCAGATGTTAATCTGGGTGGACACAGATCGGCTCTAATTTGTTTCAGTTCGTAGACTGTTCTATTTGTTCTGTGTATTTCAGAAAGTTTCTTACCCCTGTTCTTTCTTTCTCAGTTACAGCAACAAGTGGGAATGGAGACTTTGGTGACTGGAGTGCCTTCAATCAAGCCCCATCAGGTCCTGTTGCCTCCAGCAGTGAGCTCTTTGGCAATGCCTCACAGCCAGCTGTGGAACTTGTCAGTGGCTCACAATCAGCTTTAGGCCCGCCTCCAGCTGCCTCAAATTCTTCAGACCTGTTTGATCTTATGGGCTCGTCCCAGGCAACCATGACATCTTCCCAGAGTATGAATTTCTCCATGATGAGCACTAATACTGTAGGCCTGGGGTTGCCCATGTCAAGATCACAGGTAAGTTGTCTGTGTCCCTTGCAGATTTCTCATCTTTGAGATTCCGTAACTGATGTAATGATAAACTAACATGAAATAGAAAAATAAGCCATACATAGGTTGTTTTGGCACATTGCATTTACCTTACATTTTTTTCCCCTACTATAGTCATTCAGGTTCTAGAGGGCAAGGCCTCTCACCCATCTTGTAGGCCATGCAAAGCGAAGCGTGATGCCTTACACAGAGGAGTCACTTCATAAAAATTTATTGAATTAATAAATAATTTTGTATTTAATAGTTTAATAAAAACTGTTTTTAAGAAGGAATAGAGCTATTGCTTCACCCGTGGCCTATATTCACTCAGTAAAATCTCTGATCCTTAAAGAGGTGTCACTCAATGGTTATAGGCAATCGTTACTAATATAGAAAATCAGTCTCTAAAATGATGAATACTCTTCCCTATTTTGGGCCTGTTCTACATTATGTAATCTTTATATAGGCTCTTCTTTCAACTCTCATTTTCATACAGGAAAACCACTAAATGGGAATTTTTTAATTCACTTTTTTACAGTTAAATCTAAATTACCTAGTATTAATTTGGAATTCAGACAAACACAGGGTTAGAATATATGTGCCTGAGTTATACCAGGAGCTTGCTGTTTTTGATTCGAGCAATTCTGAATATTTTTTATGATACTAATTACTCATTTTAATATGTAGATTCTCCTCTTTGGGTGTTGGGATGGAGGAAGAGAAGAAAGAAGCAGAAAGGTGACTGTTGTGCATAACAAGTTGGACCTAATATTAAGAAAAGGACATGAAGGGCACACCAGTACCATTAAATTGAACGGTGCACCACTAAATAAGCCCAAGCCAGTTGATTCTTTGAGAGTCTTTCATGTGGTCTAAGTGTAAAGCCAGTCTACTTACTTGCAGTCTTAATTGCAACTGTGTTGTAATTCTTTGCATTGGTACATTTTAAATTATTTTTCCTATTCCTTTTCATTTCCCTTCGTCTGCCCTTTTCATAGTTATCCTTAGTAACTACCAGGCATCCCTGCTTCTTTCTCCTGAATTTCTCCTTTCTCCTGAACTGGTCCACATATATCAAGTTCCGCTAGTGTTGCTCACTTTAGGCGATAGAAGTGTACATGGAGCAGGAACATGTCAGTCAAGATTTGTGCAATATAATTTGCCGCTTTGATGGTTTTGCTTTTTATAACATGAGAAATCATGTCCTAAATTCTGTCTTGTAAGAATAAATTTCCACTTGTATATTTCCTTAAAGCTGTACTAACCTGAAGTTGGCAATGGCCCTGGGATGGTGGCTTCTAGACTTTGGGTGATGGGAGGGTAATTGTTTGTGTAAATATGTTGGGTTTTTTTTCACCCCAAACATGATTGGGGATTCAGAGGAACATTCTGGGGAAGCTAGTGATTCAGCTTGAAGAATTTAGCCTAGAACATTTGTGGTTCTTTTGGTTTCAAGAGTTTATTACTAAGTCTCATGTATATCTGGAGTTACTGTGATTAAATTGCCATTTGATAACCTTTATTGAGCAGATGTTTAATTTTTAGAGCATTTTTTTATTTTCCAGCCTTTGCAAAATGTTAGCACAGTGCTGCAGAAGCCTAATCCTCTCTATAATCAGAATACAGATATGGTCCAGAAGTCAGTCAGCAAAACCCTGCCCTCTACTTGGTCTGACCCCAGTGTGAACATCAGCCTAGACAACTTACTACCCGGTATGCAGCCTTCCAAACCCCAGCAGCCATCGCTCAATACAATGATTCAACAGCAGAGTAAGTTACCATGAGACACCTTGCTTCTTTGTGCACTTGTAATCTTTACCGTTGTGCCAAGACTAGTGTAAGCCATGAAATAAAAATACATGACATTGATTGTACTAAAGGCAACTGTGTATCGCTTAGGATTCCACCCCCCTCCCCGCCCCCCCCCCCCCCCCCCCCCCGTGATACTTGATTGATGTACACCCTGGCATATTCAGATTACTTTGTATCCTGCTCTTGGCATGATAACATGATTGTGTATGTATTATGGTGAGTTTTGGGAGTCTGATCACTGAAATAAAAATATTTGTTGTAGAAAATGTTTTAAATATAACTAAATATGACCAGGAAACAAAAATCATCTCACCTCTGTAATCCAGGGATAATCGCTATTAATTCATATTTTCTATCTTTTCTAACCATATTTTTAATACTCAAAATCACTCTATGTATATTGTTTTATTTCTTGCAGCTGTCATTCAGCATTAAATTATCATTTCCCTGTATTTAATATTTTTAAGAAAAAATGACTTTTAGATATTTATAGTTACGTGTCATACCAGTGTTGAATTTCTTTATTGTTGGTTATTTCTGTTGTTCCCGGCTTTTTGCTATTGTAAATAACTCCATGATTTTATATAAATCTTTGTACTTGTGTTTTTCTTCCTTAGTGTAATGTTCTAAAAATAGAGTGAGTCAAAGGGTATAAACTTTTTTAAGGCTTTTGATACACAACAGCTCCTGACAACTTGTTAGGTCAGGTTGGATTCAACACTAAATTCTGTCAGAATGATATCAAAGTGCCTCGTGTTTTCCCCCAGCCCACTCTTAACTGTTTCTGCATCTTTGGGAAATCAGAGTTAACAGCCACAGAGTATTTTTCTAGAGCAAATAGTGCAAGTTAATTGACTTACCTTGTAAAATCACCATAAAAGAATTTTATTAGGAGTTACAAGTGTTGATGGTCAAGAAGATTGTTTTATTCTTCTGCTTGATGAATCTAATGTGAAGTTCTTTTGTCTCTTTTCTTCTGGTAGATATGCAACAACCTATGAATGTGATGACTCAAAGTTTTGGAGCTGTGAACCTCAGTTCTCCATCAAACATACTTCCTGTCCGGCCCCAAACTAACCCTTTGATGGGGGGACCCATGCCTATGAGCATGCCTGGTGTGATGACTGGCACAATGGGAATGGCCCCTCTTGGAAATACTCCAATGATGAACCAGAGTATGATGGGCATGAACATGAACATAGGGATGTCAACTGCTGGTATGGGCCTGACAGGCACAATGGGAATGGGCATGCCCAACTTAGCCATGACTTCTGGAACTGTGCAACCCAAGCAAGATGCCTTTGCAAATTTCGCCAACTTTAGCAAATGAGAGATTGTAAAGGAGCAGATTGAATGAAGGATTTTTAGCGGTGAAGATAGGTGATGTTGGGATGGAAAATGCTAATCAACTCCCCTTTATCAATTAATTAAGACTTAAACCTACATAAAGAACCAAAAAAAGGCTGTTTTATAAAAGTGAAGTATCTAGTATTTCAGATGGACAGGCAAGGGCACTTCAGATGAGGCAGTCAAAATCATTTTTCCCAGTAAGAATAGACCACACATGGGGTAGTGAGACCTGGAAAGCCTTTATAAATCGAAGAGCCCATTTTAACATCATGATTTGTGGGAAGTCTGGAATAGGGCTGAATAAATGTGTTTGAATCTCTAATTTTATACTTTACTTTTCCTGAGGAACTTGATTTTTCTGTCCCTGAATCGCCTTGTCATAATTGGGTCTGTTCCTTTTACTACCACTCTTGAGTCCATAAATGAAATCATTAAAGTTGGATGATCAGTTTTTTATAAAAATATATATTTTTGTCCAAAAAAGGCATACATATGTGATTATGGCTAAATCAAAGGTAACTGGAATGTATATACTTTTGCTAATGTTCCAGCAACACTGCTATTACTATTATACTATCCAAATTTTTATTGTAACGAAACCTCTTTAAGCGATTGGTGATAGCTGTGGGACTTTTCCCATGTCTTCTGCTATAATTATCCTTTGCAGAACTAGGAAAAATATTTTTTTCAGGACTGCTCTATGGTTTCCTTTAAAAGAAAAAAAAAAAAAAACCCTCCAGAGTTTTTGTTTGTTTTTAGCAGTCATTATTTACAATTTGCAGTGGTTAACTTGGCGAGGCTTCCTTCCGTGTTTATCCCTGTAGCCACCATTTATCAGTCAGGAACAGTCAAAAGAGAAAAATATTTATTTTTATTTTTTTTTTGGTGTCTTTTCAAAAAATTGAAAAGGTAAAAATTCTTAAAACCTTAAGTTAAATATAAATGTTAGAATTCAACGATGTTGGCTTTTAGATTTTATACAATATTTGTTTTGTTTTGGATTTGAGTGTATATAATATGGCATTAGCAATATGGTTCCAATAGAGAGGAGTTAAATATATATTATTAAAGGAGACCTGTAGCAGTCAAAGATTTTATTGATTTAATGGCAAATAAAGGAAATTAATTAAAGTGTTTTTGTTTTCCTGCTGTAATTCTGCATTAAGCTCACATGAAAATCATGATTCTAGAGTTTGGAATGCAAAATTAATTGTTTTCACCCTCGAGCTGGGAATATTTTTAAAAATAAATATTATAATATAGGTATCAAATTATTACCTCCCCACTTTGTGTTGAAATTTTTTTTATTGATAAAACTTTGTTTCCATTGTATTCATAATGTTCTGTTCTACATAACATTAAAATGTTCATTAAAATCAATGTTGAACTGCTTTTTCTTTCATTCTGTTAGACATTTGAGACCGTTTGGGGAAAAAATAATTATAATTTGGGCAAAGTAATTTTTATAAATAATTTAAAATTATTTAATGACTTCTCTCTTCTTTCCTCTCAGACTCTACTGTTAGGAATTAAAAATGAAGCAGCAAAGATATCCTGACCCGCTCCATTCTTGCTAATGTTCCATCTACAACATTTCTAATTAGGCAGAAATTCATGTACTTCAGCTAAGTGGTAATGAAAAGTGATTCATTTGCTGAATAAGAGATGAGAGAGAGTGTAATTAGCTGACTGTGGTTTTTAATCTTTCAACAATTCAATGTGTTTAAATTGGTTGCAAAGAATAGGAGCTTTCAAGTGTAGTTAGTTCAGAGCAGTCAAGCCAGGCTCTGGTGGCAGCACGGAGGAGATCTTCACTCATACTTAAAACCCGTAATCTTCAATGAATGTTCTCATTAAAGAGAGAGGTGTAGCATCGCCTTTTCAGATACATACGATTCTTGGAGCAAATAAATACTGTTTCCAAACTTTTGTGTTTAAAGATGCTTTTCTAATAAAATAAGATTTATCTCTAAAGCATTTCCTGTACTATGCCTCCTTCCTATATCTCCGAAGACCAAAGGGAGCCCTGTCACACATATTACTGCACCTCAACGTACAGTTTGCTGTCTTACCAGTGTGTTTTGTTTCAGAGCCCATGAAAGAATTGCCTCGCTAGGGGTCCATCCAGTTTAACAATTTGTTACTGAAGGGGTCACTAAATGATACTTCAAAGAAAAGTCTGAATACCCCCAAGTAATTTGGACTTGACAAGAAACTACTCTTCTTTAGTCTGTTGGACTCCCTCTGCCCGTCCTATACCCCTTTACCTTTTCGAGCTTCCGCTTAATGTATTTTTTTTTGCTGGAGAGGAGGAGGTAGGAACTGTTCACAAAATTTACAAGTGAATCTCCACCGCCAACCCGGATTTCATCTTTTTCCCGTTTGAAATTTTTTTTCTACCTCTAATACAGTCTTCAGGAACCACACATGGACACAGCGTGCTTGTATGGTACTTGGGATGTTTCCTCTGGTGTCTATAACAAATTGCCTGAATGATAACCATAATGCTGCTGGTTGTGGGGTCGTCAATAAGTTGGGGTCTAGAGTTCTATTTGGAGGGAAGGGGTAATGCTTTTTCTCTCAAATATTTTTGAAGCACGTTAGTAAAATGAAGCTAACTGTCCTAAGCACAGAGCACACCTTACGGTAAATAGATTTCTGAAATGAACTGGCTTTGTTGTTTGAACTCTCCCGGGAGACAGCATAGCGTTGTGGAAAGCATGGACTTGGAAGCAGATCTAATCCCTTTTCAACCATGCACTACCTGTGTGACACCTTGATCAACCTGCCTGACTTCTCTGGGCCCTGATACATTTTTTCTGAAATGAACTTAAATCTGGAAGCATTAGATAAATAACGAGTGAGATCTACCGGCACTGACACAAGTACACTAACTATTTCTCTGCCACCCATTTTTATTTCATGTAAATGTGCCTACATGACAAGATCTTGTATGTGCCAGTCACTGCTAGACGCTTGGCATGCATGCCATTTACACAACAAACCCAAAAGTTCATCTTCTGTTGTATTCCTAAAAGCAGTGTGTAGTTAAAGCCTTAGAGACTTCTGCTAAGTTGTTTTCTGAGGATTTTTCTGCCTGAGTTTAGTTCCACTTTGTTTTTAGACAAGGAGATTGTAAGTGAGCTATTTTGTGAATGTATTGACTGACTTCTTACCACATTAGTGCAGATGGGAGGGAGAGAACTGTGAAAGTGAGCGCTTGGTATCGGATTTGCCGCACAAATAACCCTCATTAGAATGTTCTCAGCTTTTAGAAGCAGAAGATCTCAATTTTTCTATTGACTTCTTGCAGTTTTGTTGACTAAGATCTTGCTATTCTTATATCCAGAGAAACAATCAGATATAAAGACTAAAAAAAAAAAAATCTATCCATGAAGGTTTTTTTTAACTCTTACTCATTATGCCCTTAATTCTCGCGTGCCTTCTTAATAACGGCAGCCTTGCTAATAATGCGTTGTTCCTTGCAGACGTCATGAGTATCTCCTGGCGCCCCTTCACACTGCCCTTGCTCACCCCAATGGGTAAGGGAATCAGCGTGCAGCCAATTCAGATGGATAGCTTCCCAGGGATTTGGGAGGGATTTGAAAGTCCTGATGGGCAAACATGGGTTTTGTTTGTTATTCTTTAAAGTAAATGTCATTACTTTAAATAACTGCTTCCTGGGCTGTCAAGCTCTGCATTTCTTTTCCATTTAAGTTTTCTTAACTATACATCTTGCAGCTGTGTTCTTTAAGTAAGTGCCCCAGGCACACTCTGCCATTTCATGGTGAGAAAAGAGTGCTTAGAGTTGTGTATGGAACGGTTTGGTCTCAGCACCCCCTTTACACCCTAAAGATGATTGAGAACCCCAAAGAGCTTGTGTTTATGTGGGTCATATCTGTTGATATATGCTGTACTTGAAATAAAAACCGAGCAACTTAAAAACTATTAATAGATTTTATAGTAAACCCCATTACCTGTCAAAATATAATTTTATAAAAAAATTCCAAAATCAAAATTTGTGAGAAGAGTGGCAGTGTTTTTACATTTTTGAAAATCTCTTTATTATCCAGCTTATTGCTGGATTCTCTTATGCGCTTCTGCATTCAGTCCACTGTGCAGTGTTGTTTTGGTGGAAGTACATGAAAAACGTCTGGCCTCAGGGATACCAGGTTGGAAAGGGTGGGAACCCGCAGATGCTCCGGACAGGTCTCAGGGCTCCCCAGTGGTCCACAGGCCACACGGCTATAATATTTTTTTTTTTTTTACTTATTAAAAAATGTTTTTAATGTTTATTTTTGAGAGTGAGAGTGCAAGCGGAGGAGGGGCAGAGAGAGATGGAGACAGAATCCAAAACAGGTTTCCAGGCTGTGAGCTGCCAGCCCAGAGCTCAGAGCAGGGTCCAATGCACGCACGAGCTGTGAGATCATGACCTGAGCTGAAGTCAGACTGACTGAGCCACCCAAGAGCCCCTCCCCACTATAGTATTGAGAACAAGTAAGATTACTTCATGGTAACTCTGATTTATTCTGTTTATAAGGTGATCTGCTTGAGGTACAAAGCATTTAGTTTTGCCTTTCACTCCGTCACCAGCAAAATGACTGCCACATGAAATTACTCTCTGGATACCCAATACTAGAAGTTTGTGGCATCATGTTTTCTCAGTTTTCGAGATTATTTTCTGATACCTAGTGCATATTTCCTAGCTTCTATAATATGAAGAAAGTTTCTTATCCATTTTGATTTTTTAAAAGAACTTAAACTGAGCGACTGGGTGCTGAGTGTTTGATGAATTGTGAACCTTTCAAACGTCTCTTTCTGTCCCTTGAGAAGAGAGAGCAAAATGGCTCAAACCTGAAGACCTATGACTTGTTTGCAAGGCAGCCTGGCAACTTCGTATACTGTGTTCTCTACCAAATATCTCAAGGAAGCATGTGGCTATAGAGGTAGTGCATGCACATTCACGGTATTCCTTATGAACTGAGATGAATTTTGATCCCTGAAACTGGAGGAATCTGGCAAGGTTTCCATCCATTCACGGAATGGCAGGAGCAAGTTCTAGGCTGGGCACCTTCACCCGATGTACATCAACTCCCCTCATTCTCACAACCTATGGAACAATGACCTCCTTCTGGTAGATACGGAACAGGTTCGTCCGAAACTGGTCAAAAGTAGCTTTAAAAAGATTGTTATGCAGGGTCTCCAAAATGGAGACTGTCAATTTTCAGTAACTGATCAGCAAGGTCAGACTTCAGTTAGTAAGTCTGTCAGAGTTTTTGCCATGGTAAGAGGAAGGAAATCCTAAGCAGGACTCCCTCTCACTCCAGAAGAGCTTCATTTTGGAAATTAGTGTATAATGGGCACAGAATCAGCTTCTGTTAGTGAAGTGTTGGAGAGGTGATGTTTTGTGTCTGGTGACTTATAAACCCCTTTTATTAAACCCTATTTTCTAAAAGGCAGCCCAAACATTAGGTAGTAGACTGGGCCCCAACATTCCTATTTTTCATGATATTTTCACTTCTCAATTATCAACAATTAAATCAAGAGGAACAATACCAAAACAGTCATCATAAAAATGCAGAAAGTCCAAACCCTCGTAGCTAGGAATCTATGGAAGTGTGTGCATGTTTAAGTGTTCTGAAAGAGATAGTTAAGTGGCTGTTATGCCAAAAATAGAAGGGGAGAGGAGCCTGGGTGGCTCAGTCAGTTAAGTGTCCAACTCTGGATTTCAGCTCAGGTCATGATCTCACCGTTCATGATCGAGCCCCACATCAGGCTCCAGGCTGGCAGTGTGGAGCCTGCTTGGATTCTCTTTCTCTCACCCTCTCTCTGTCCCTCCCCAGCGACCTCTCTCTCACTCTCAAAGTAAATAAATAAACTTTAAAAAAAAAATACGGGAGGCCTCATTTAGGTAGGGTAACTCAGGAAGGCCTCTCTGAGAAGGGAGCTTTTATATAGAGATCAGAAGAACGATGAAGCCCACATGGAAAACCTCCAAGTGGAAAAAGAACCATCAGAATCTTAGTGGGTGTGGCTGGAGCTCAATGAAACAGGAAAGCTGAGGAGATCGGCAAGGACATGGTAATCGTTGAGGTTTAGAAGGCTGAGGTACGTAATTACTCCACTCTCCTCGAAAGTTCCTCAGGGGATTATGACCACCAAGGATGGTGTATTCTGAAGGTCCCATGTGCTTTCACTGCCATTGTTTTCACAGAGCTCACTTGGAAAAACTTGCCGTGGGTTGTAAAACACTTGAGTGGAAAATTGTGTGGCAATGTTTACTGTCGAACTTGAAATATATCAATTGTTGACACATATGTGAAAGATACAAAGGGGCCATTTATAAATGCAAACCGAATATTTCAAGAAGTAACAACACGCATTTGCCTATTATAGTTTACAGAGTGGATTCACACTCATTTCCTCCCTGATGTTCACAATTACCCTAAGCTGAGAAGGTAAGACAGTTATTAGCCCCTTGTTGTAGATGAGGAAACCAGCTCCCAGAAGGCCAAGTATAGTTAGTGAAACCATGTCTCCTAGCACAGATCCTCAGAATCCAAATCCAGTTTTATTCCACTATCCCTCATTTCTCCTCTATAATATTTCAGACCTCTTAATTTAAAGATTGTACATGCCATTCAGATAAATTATCAGGTTTTTCTTGCATATCCCTGATCTCTGACCATGTTGTCCCAGGTGTCTTGTCACGCTCTACACAGAGTAGCCAGCAGATACTTGTTAAATGATACTTTTTTTTTAAGTAAGCACTGAATGTTTATGAAATCTTGTTGCATTTTCTAAAGGTCACCAGCAGGAGATGAGCCACAGAGCAAATAAAAACTGATCTCTTCTGAAGAGTGAACCTTTTGTTTGTTTTGTAGAAATGGTGATGTAACTTAGCGTAAGACATTAGCCACATCGGAAGCAGAAAATTCCAGCAGGTTTGGAGTATAATGCGAAGGCTCCTCAAGGGCTCAGAAGATATGTTAAGAGCAAGCTGCCGGAAAGGTGGATGGCCTTGGATTGCTTGTTTAAGGAATCCATTTCAAAAAGTGCACAGCAATGCCTTTTAAAGATTGTGTGCTCTTTGCAATTTTTTATTTGCTCCTGTGATTCTTGGGTTTGAGAAATAGAATTGAGATGCCCAGCTATCAAATGAAAGTGCAAATGGAATTTCTAGATTTAAGGTGTTCTTAAGGGAATATTTGAATTGACATCTTTAGAATAAGGTTTTTATTTATTTACTTTTTTACATTTCTCAAGTTTATTTTTTTTAGGTTTCATTTTTTAAAGGGCAGTTAGAAATATGTGGCAACTTGAAAACTAGTTTGCCAATAGTTGAATTATTTTTGATATGGAAAAAATACTTTTTTTTTTTCAGTGTTTATTTGTTTTTGAGAGAGAGAGAGCATGAGTGGGAGAGGGGCAGAGAGAGAGGGAGACGCAGAATCTGAAGCAGGCTCCAGGCTCCGAGCTGTCAGCACAGAGCCCAATGCAGGCCTCAAACTCATGAACCGGGAGATCATGACCTGAGCTGAAGCCAGGCGCTTAACCGACTGAGCCAACCCCGATGCTACCCCCAAAATACTAACTTTAATGAAAAATATCAAATGAAGTTTGAGACATAAGTTACACTAAGCTGAGATGGTTGAGTGGTTGAAAAAAACATTTTTCAAGTTATCTTTCACAGGAAAGTGATAAGATTAAATAAAAGAAAATCAAAGTGCCCTGAATTTTAATTAACATACTGGCTTTATCAGTGCTGTCTTTTGGACCTAATTCCCGTGATGAACCAAAGAAAGGATACTGTAGCTGAAAATTTTTCAGTTTTTAAGAACTCTTCACATACTTTTAATTCCTCCAACAGAGAAGAGTGTGTATGTATGTCTCCACACACAATCTCTCTATATAAATATATAATAAAGGTTGGCTCTTAAATACTCTCTTCACCAAATTTTTTAGATGTCCCAAGAGTTCTCAGATTTGAATGATAAAAGGGGTGCCATAAGGTACCGCTTTAGTAATTAACTGGTTCTTTAATAAGGCCTCAATTACTTTGTTTCATGATAAGGAAAAAAAAAACGTTCCAAGACAGAGTTACATTCGACATCTGGGAACCTCCTAACAGCTGGCTACCTAATGAATATGCATCTGCTTAAGAGGCTGTAGACCATTAATAAACCAATAGATGTAAAGCAGAAACAATCTTTGTCAGCTTCAAATGAGATTGGATGCAATGTGCTGTGAACTGTCACTGTCACATTGAATCGAGTTTGGGAGGTTAACAATCAACTGTTAGCTACTTGTGTCTTTGTAGCTCTACACTTGGGCTAACACTCTTCCCAAACTGGTGGCCACGTTTCTGATGCACAACTTTTTGCTCCTGATTGTCTGGTTTGAGGCTGACAACGTCTGTGTTTCAAAAATCCCTTCCGTTTTGTTCAACTAAACCACACATTTGCCAAGACACTTTAAAACAAAGGCGTCACCTCCAGGTAAGAAAGGCAGTTAATATCAGGATCAAAGTGGTGCAAGACGGGCTTCCAGTGAATTGGAAAATGTTTACAACAAAACTTCTATGTATCTGTAGGTAACTTGGGAGTTGTTGGGTCCTCCTGAGGGAACCCCTCACCCCAGTGCAGGGGACAGTTCAGGCCTTGATAACTGGTCTCAATGAGACCCTAAAGTAAGTGGTACACCAACCTAACAGTTGTGTGATTAGGACCACACTTGCTCAGTTTAGTGGCTGAGATTTCTTGAGGGACATATTCATAGAAGTCTTGATTGAGGTTATTATCCAGGTGAAGGAGAGATTATACCTAGAAGAGCATTTTCACAGCCAAACATACTCATCACTCTATTCTCATCAAAGTGCTCACGTATATGTTTTGGGGTAATATTAATAATGGGCAAGGAGAAAGGCTGGCAGTTTAATTCTTTTTTTAAATTGCTTTAATGTTTATTTTTGAGAGACAGAGTTCAAGTGGGGGAGGCGCAGAGAGAGAGAGAGAGAGAGAGAGAGAGAGAGGGAGACACAGACTCCGAAGCAGGCTCCCGGCCCTGAGCTGTCAGCACAGAGCCTGCCACAGAGCTCAAACTCACAAACCACGAGATCGTGCCCTGAGCGGAAGTCAGACACCTAACCGACTAAGCCATCCAAGTGCCCCAAAATTTTTATTTTTTTTAACTTTATTTCTTTTGAAGAGAGAGAGAGAAAGAAAACCAGATGGAAAGGCCGAGAGAGAGGGGGACAGCAGATCCGAAGCAGGCTCTGTACTAATAGCAGGAGCCCAACACAGAGCTCGAGCTCATAAACTGTGGATCATGACCTAAACTGAAGTCAGACTCTCAACTGACTGAGCCACCCAGGCACCCCTGGAAGCTTAATTCTTATAAATTCAACTCCTTTTCTATTTTATATCATCTCTTTAATTGTGGTAAAATATACAGATTTTATTTTATGTGTATAATATAAATTTATGTGTATAAGTGTGGTAGAATAAAAAATTTACCATTTTAAACATTTTAAGTGTATTTTTCAGTGGTATAATGTAAATCACATTTTTGTGCAGCCATTATCACTATCCATCTCTAGAACTTTCCATCTTCCCTACCCGAAACTCTGTACCCATGAAACACTAACCACCCCCCCATTCCCCACTCCCCTCAGCCCCTGGCAGCAACCATTTTACTATGAGTTTGATTAGATACCTCACAAAGTGCCATGATACAGTATTTTCCCTTTGTGTCTGGCTTATTCCAGTTAGTACGTCTCATGGTTCGTCTATGTCATAGAATATGTCAGAATTTCATTCCTTTTAAGGCTGAAAAATATTCCCTTGTATATACAACACCACGTTTGGTTTATCCGTCCATCTGTTGGACACTTACACTGTTTCCACCTTTTGGTCTTTATAAATAATGCTGCTATAAACATGAGTGCACAAATATCTATTCAAATCCCTGCTTTCAAGTCTTTGGGGCATATATCTGGAAGTGGAATAGCTGGATCATGTGGTGATTCTATGTTTAATTTTTGAGGAAGTGCCATTTGGCTCATTTTGGATTTCTGCTTTTTTCCTTGACACAAGGCCTTTGATCAGATTCCATTTTCTCCCCCTTGGCCCTTTTGAAGAAAAAAAAAACAATACGACCTTGAAGTTTATTCTTTTTATTATTTTGTTTTCTAATTTCAAGCCTGGAAAATATACGAAAATGCACACGATGGGAATAAGTTTTTTAAAAAAGGTGAGGGGGTGAATTAAGCCCCACCCATTCCCTATACCATCACAAATGTGATGTTCTATCAAAAGCTGAGAATTATGGTTGGTTTTTTTTTTTTTTTTTTTGGTTTACTTATTTATTTATCTTGAGAGAGGCAGAGAGAGAGAGGGAGAGAGAGAATCCCAAGCAGGCTCTGGGCTGTCAGCACAGAGTCCAACACGGGGCTTGATCCCATGAACTGTGAGATCATGACCTGAGCCAAGATCAATAGTTGAACACTCAACCTAAAGAGCCACCCAGGCGCCCCAAATTATAGTGTTTTTTTTTAATCCCATAGCATCAAAAACATATGTAAAACTCTATTATCTCCCAGTTGTGGGAGTGACTCCTTTATTAAATAAAATGTCACCCTGAATTCCTACACAGAGACTATCACCTTATTCATGGGAATGTAAGATCCAGTTCCCCCCAAATCTATATAAAAATTACCACCACAACTACCAACCCATCTAATATGTTCATATAACAAGTGGGAAGCCAAGTAAACACCATAAGCTTCAAACGATGGGTTTGGTCAGTGACAGAGGAAAGTGGTTTGGTAGAGAAGGACAGGTTGTATTGGTCATGTAAATATGACAATATCCTATACCACAGTATATCTAGTAGGAAGTCATATTTGGATATGCAGTAATTATTCTCTAACTCTGAGCAGGCAGGGAGATATTTGAAAGAATTCCAGTGCCATACTCAGGCAGATACTATCAGGCAGATACAATACTGTAACATTTTCAGTCCAAGTACAATAACAAAATAAACTTTTCTTAAGAAAAAAATTCCTTTAAAAACTCGTGATGCATCCTGTATATACATAGATATACGTATCTTAGTTACCAGCCAATAAATGGCTTAAACTCAAGTGATGTAAATAGTAGTATTTATTCATCTCTCATAACGTATTTGTAAGACAGTCTCCTTTTATTATTCAATTCTTCTTTTTTTCCTTCACCTCACCACAGTTCAAAGCTATTTGGGGCAGATGATAGTTTCAGTTCATTTCATTCGGGAGTGCAGTCTTAGGTGATGGTGTTTTTCTCTGTCAAGGGTGTAGATTTTGATTGTTCTAAAACAAGTGTGGGTGGGTCCCAGACCCCACATCGAGGATTTTTCCATGGGCTTCCCATAACAGTTGCTTTCTTAGGATTCAGCCATCAATGCTGTGGTTCATAAAATCCTTCAGTAATGGTAAGTCATTATTGAAATTCCCATTAGTTATAGCTTCAGAATTCCATGTTTTATACTTGAAAGGGATTTTTTAAATTTGTTGTTGAATGGTAAAAACTTTCAAAAAGATGGAATAAATAACTGTAGCAAAAAAGAACAATAAAATATCCGAGATCTGCTCTGAGACCATACAGGATCATCATTGCTCTAAATCAGCTAGTGTGTTTTCCATTCCTTGGCCACCACTTTTGTTTGAGCTCAGAACGACTTCTCACAAATGTCTTGTAACAGCCTCCTAATTGGTTTCCATGTTCCTTGCCTCTTCTTCACTTCAAATGGCTTGTTCATCTCTCCTTGGTTCATATACCACCGATGGCTCCCCATTCCTGGTTGAATCAAGTCCAGGTATTCAGGGCCATCTAACCACAGGCTACCCTTTCAGACTTTTATGCTTGGTCCTCTCTCATGTGGCGACAAAAGGAAACCACTTCCCAGTGCTGGCATACTCGGCTCCTGTTTCTTTCCCCCTAACACTGTGCCAGGCCAGTCCTGGCACCAGGACCCTGGAGGCCTTCACCTGGACCCAGGGCTATTATCTGAAATGCCCATTCTTCTCTGTGAAGAGTGAGTAACCCCAGAAGTGATCTCTCTCTGTCTCTCTTTCCTAGGATAATTATATTCATAATAACCATAGAGTAGGCTCTTACAGCTGATAGTTTCCACCCTAGATGGAAAACAATAATAGTACCCTAATTATCATGGTTATATTAACTTTCATTATCAGCACTGTGCCAGGCACTATGCTAAAGAAGTTTATGTACATTCTCCCATCGAAGTCTCATGATGATCTGTGAGCTGGTATTCCAGTGAAGTTACAGCTTCCCTTGGGGTTTGATTTTAGAGGCAGGAATATAGCAGATATGGGGTAAGGTCAGAATTGCTCTTGAAAATCTTTTAAATTGCATATGGTGTTATGTACAGAATCATACACAACATAGATGTATACACACAGAGTTGTGTACAACATAAAATATACCTAATTGGAGTATAATTGCATGGCGCTGGATATGAAAACACCAGGATGCACTTGAAGTCCACATTTTGAGAGGCAGGTGGAAACTGAACCCACTCAAGGAAACCGCAGACTCAGGTCCCCCAGCATCACCTCTGGGACAAATGAAAATGAAGAAGGGGCCACAGAGGAGCCTACATTATTTTGACTGTTACTGAAATGGCATAATAATCCCATTTTACAGATTAGGAGCAAACTGGGGCTTTGCAGGGTGGAAGGAACAGGCATCCAGTCCCTCTAACTCCATGCTGTTAACCAACCTGCTGAAGGCGTGGAGTGTGGCCCCTTCCATCTGCGCTCCAAGGGCGCGCTTACCACACGCTGCCTTGAATTGTGCTCGAATCTTGACAGAAAGCTTGTGGAGCTACAGGCCCTGCTGACATGACCCATCACAGTGCATGGGACACATCTGGTGAACTAGGACTGGCTGTCAGAAGTCATGCCTGTCTGGGTGTTACACAGATTGGTTAGTCTTTCATCATGCAGCACACTTTTTCCAAGGAAGGAAGGAAGGAAGAGAAAAGTACAGGACTCAGGACTCTTTCTGTCCACCATGCTTCAGTTACACTAGGCCAGTGTGTTAGCTTCCTTTTCCAGAACGAGAAATGGTAGTCCTATAACTTTGTTGAGAGAATCAGGAGAAAAACTGAAACTAAATATTTCCAGAAAATATAAAAGTAATTTCTCAAATATTTACTGCCACCAACACCAAATTATGTCATTTTTCTTAACACAAAACAAATCTGTGACATGGGAAAAGAACCATGGGCATTTGACAAAACTAAGAATAATATTGACTTCTCAGTGATTCTGATCCATGGATGGGGGGTGGGGTGGGGAAACAGAGGCCCTGCTTCACTCAGCAGGTCCATCAATGGGAGAGCTAGACTCCAAGCCCAGGAGCCCTGGCAGAGAGGGCTGCACTTTGTAAATTTTATGGCCTCTCAATGGAAAAGGAAAGTATGTGATGGAGCTGATGATATAATCTGTTGCTTGATTACAGGTGTCAAGACAGCCAGAGAAAACCATGAAAGGAAGATCCAGCAAGTATTGTATTAATTTTTAAATAACTTAAGGCAATAGTTCCCAATGTGTGGTGCTTTGGGTTTTTTGCTTGTTTGGGTTGATTTGGTGATTTTGGGGAGCATATGGAAGAATTTGGGGGGGGGACATTTTTAAAGGCTATTTTTCAGTTTTATTGAAGTATATTTGACAAATAAAATTGTAAGATATTTAAAGTGTACATTGTGGTCATTTGATATATTCATATATATTGCGAAAGATTCCCCCCCCACCATCTAGCTCATTAACACATCCATCCCCACACATACTTATCTTCTCTTTCTTTTCTTTTTTCTTTTTCTTTTTCTTTTCTTTTCTTTCTTTCTTTTTTTTTTTTTTTTGTGAGACCATTTATGTTCTCTCTTAGCAACTTTCAATTATACAAGTGTTATCCATCAACTACAGTCACCATGTTTTACATGAGATCCTCAGACCTTATTCATCTTATAACTGAAAGTTTGTATTCTTTTACCAATCTCTCCCTATTTCCCTCACCCCCACCTCCTGACAACCACTTTTCTCCTCGTTGTTTCTCAGTTTAACTTTTTAAAAAATTCCACATATAGGTGATAACATGCTGCATTTGTCTTCCACTGTCTAGCTTATTTCACTTAGTTCTCAAGCTATATCTATGTTGTCACAAGTAGAAATATTTCCTTCACTGCCGTGGTTGAATAATATTCCATAGGATATACATACACCCCATATTCTTTATCCATTCATCCATTGACAGACACATAAGTTGTTTCCCAATCTTGGCTACTGTGAAGAATGGTGCAATGAACCTGGGAGTGAAGATATCTTTTCAATATCTTGTCTTCATTTCTTATGGATGCATACCCAGAAGTGGAATTGCTGGATCATATGATAATTCTATTTTTAATTTGTTGAGGGATCTCCATACTGTTTTCCATAGTGACCGTACCAATTTATATTCCCACCAACATTTACCTCTTGTCTTTTTTTTTTTTTTTTTTTTTAATTAAAATAAATTAGTTTTTATTTTCCCCTTGCAAAGGGAAGTCCCTTCTGAGTTTGGACAGTGGTGACTGAACATGATCAACCTCTGGTTTTCCATTTAACATCTTGGTTATCTAATGGAACTCAGAAAATGAAGGCTTTTTCCTTTTCCCTTCTGCAACAATTTCAGAGGAAAATCGACATCACTTGGACTTCCCCTTGGCCATTTTCTCCTCCTGCTTGGAGTCGCTGGTGCAGTCACTGTCACCTCAAGGTCTTGAGGCTCAGGCTCAGGCTCATCTCTTGTCTGTTTGATGACAGCCATTCTAACAGGTGTGAGGTTATATGTCATTGTGGTTTTTAAATAATTACACAGATAAATTTTTTATTTCTTTCAATTTATGGCAAGTGAAGTTGACATTCCATTTATGGTAGTGCTATAAAGAATCTTTTGAATATAATAATTTAAGTGAAAATGAGAAAATTTAAAGAAAATATTTCTAAAGTAACAATACTACAGTACTATGATGAGGCAAAGAGTAATATGGGAAGGGTAGAACTTGGGGAAACACTTGTATATGACATGATTGAACCTCTCTTTGAATGCTTTGACCCATGATCTCCAGAGAAGATCCACAGAAGGTCAAAGGCCAGAATGTTTTGTTTAATGCGCTTTCTTTTTTTTCCTTTTTTTGTTTATTTATTTATTTTGAGAGAGAGAGACATAGAGCATGAACAGGGGTGTGAGGATGGGGACAGAAAGGGAGAGAGATAATCCCAAGCGGGCTCCTCCCTGTCAGCACAGAGCCCAGTGTGGGGCTTGATCTCACGGACTGCGAGATCATGACCTGAGCCAACGTCAGTCACTTAACCAACTGAGCCACTCAGGTGCCCCTGTTTAATGCATTTTCCATTTATATTCATATGTAAGACTCTAACTCTTAATATGCTCTTAAGATGCTCCTAGTAGTAGGTCTGTTCCCCATCAACTGGGACATGTTTCTGCAAGAAACCACGGCTATCTTAAGTTACCTCAATTGCTCACCGTGGTGGTCATCAAGAGAAGGTTTACACAGGCCCTGGGAGAATGCCAGAGGATTTGCCATGGCATGACAAGGATAAGATATCTATTTTCTATCTATTTGTATTGATTTTATCTAAAATATAGGAAAATAAATTTTACTAATGATCAATGCACACTGACAGAACAGATATCTATTTTATAAGTATATACTTTAAGGGATTGGACACTAAACACCGTTTTATAAATTGGATGTTTCGTCAGAAAAATTCGATCACTACCATATATGAGGAGAGAATTGCGAGCCCCAGGCCAGGCACTATTAGTTCAGTTGCAGTCTGTTGTGCTAGGCACATTTGCTCTCTCTTACTCTATCGCTGAGGAAGACAGGAGACTCTGAAGAACCCACTCTGGAGGAAAAGAAGTGTGTCTAAGAGGTCACCCTCACATATGAAGGATCATTTTTACAGCCCTTTGGAAATCTCAAAACCCAACCATCTTCTTCCAGTTCAAATTTAAAAAAAGGAAAGAAGACCCAGGCCACAAATGGACTATGTTCCCAGATTTTCTTACTCTTCATTTATAACTCAGAATTTATTTTTCTGTAAAAACAGTTTACAGTAATTCATTTTCTTAGCAAAGATTTATTTAATACTCAGTGTGTCAGAAACAGTTGCAAAGACAATGTACAGATTACAATGCTGTTACAATGCTAGTGAATCAATAGAACAAAATTTGGGTAAGAATAGTTTATGTTGAACTGTTGGGAAAGCCATAAGAGTGAGAAATGGAGACTTTTGTGAACACTTTGAAAAGGTCCTCTAGTCTAGTCTGCTTCCAGGACATGAAAGATGCACAGAACTAGCTTTTTCTTGTCGAGGTTCACTGCGAAGCTCACAGCTCTTCTCCTCTTCAATACTAAAGTATCACTAGCATGCTCTTTTCGCATACACTCAGGAGTAGGGTCTATTTTGGGCCAGTGAAGGGGGTAAGAGCTTCATCTACCAAAGTAGTTATTCATTATATAGGGGTCTGCTTATAATTAACCTTTTCTTATCTCATTCTAAAAGGATGTTTTTAACATACCTCTCAGAGATCATTCAGTTAGTGCTGGGAATTGGATATACATTGGTCCCCATGGGTGTGATAAAAAGTCCCAAGGGCCCTGGAAGGGAGAGGGGCACACTTTGATGGAATACTATTTAGTTCACAATTGACAGAGATTATGGGGAACTTTTCTGATGTTTTTCCTTAGTGACCCAGGCAGAATGATATTTTTTCTCACAGTTTTGAGCAGTAGTCTACATCAGATTTGTTGTTTGGGCTAGGTTGCTCTTCCCAAAGAACCTAACATCCCTGGGACAATGTGGAAGTGTATGAATATTTTAAAGTTCCATCAATACATCATGAAGGTGCTAAAACAGAGTGGTAGTACATAAACTAGAGCCGTAATCACTTGCAGAGCATGACAGTGGCAGGAAGAAGACAGGGATGAGAAACAGCTCGAGCTCTCTCTGCAGTTTTTCACCACCTACCAGCACACGTAACCAACGGCAGGATCCACACAAGTTCATATTGGAGGCAGACTACAGAAAAGTGCCTGCCCTTGCAAAGAATGATAATGATAATGCTGGCAATATAGTAATGCCATCTTGTGTTTTTCTTCCATCTCTCCTACCTGCCACTCTCACCCCCACCCCGCCGCCCCCCTCCCTTATTGCCTTCCCCACTCGCCCCCATTACCTTAGAAAGGACACTAAACAGAAAACAACTGGTGACGCTGGAGGAAGAACAAACTCTTAGGTTGTTCAAGACCCTCCTGTCCATTTGCAAATGCTGCTTTCCTCTGAAACGCCTTGCTGTCACCCTCCCAGTCTCCCGTTTAAGTTTTCTCATGGCACTCTACGTTGTCTGAAGTTGTTACTGTTTTGTTTCCTTGGGAATCATGTGTCTTGTCTCGCTTCCCCAGTAGAATGTAAACACCATGAGAGCAGGAAACTTGCCTGTCCTTGTTCGTCCCAGTGTCTCTGGTGCCTAGAACAGTGCCTGCTTCTAGAAGGTGCTCAGTAAATAAGTACTGATGAAACAGATACCCTGAAATATCCGGGAGGATGATACACGCATTCAATACATGTCTACTCACTAGATAGTAAGCACTTAGTAAATGGTGGTTATTATGTTTATTATTAAATTGTTGGTTGGTAGCCAAAAAAAAAAAATTACCAGGCCTCTAGGATCTGACAGCGTTCTTTCCCAGCCCAGCAAAATGATTTGGTTCCTCTTGCTTCACCCTGATCCCAGAAATAAAATTCTATTCTGAGCCTGAGAGCTGCACCCCCAGCCACAGTCCCAACATATCTGTGTATTAGCCATGCAGGCTTAGTGCTATGATGCGATCTCCTTTGAGAATATCGGGTGAAAAATCCCCACGGGTTTGGCCTCAGCTTTCTTTGTTCACATTGTTTGCTTTGAAGACCTTAACACGGTGCTGAGAAATCAATAAGCAGGGATGCTGCCGATCCTGTGTCTCCTTCTGATTCTCCTCTGGGAAGCTTGGCTCACACCAATGCACTGATAAGTCATGAAGTGTCCAGCTTCATCTGTGAATTAAGGCCCTTGTAACTAAATAAGGAACACCAAGTTTAGCATGCTGTGGATTTTCCATCTGGAGTGTCATTAGATGAAATCAAAGTACACATTACAGGTTTGTGTAATGAACAAGCCTCAAGTTAGGTTTGCCGTGATAGGGTTATCAGTCATTGCACAAATTAATTATTTAGGAAAGCACTTTTTACAATGGGGTTTCATTTAAGTTTTTCCCCTTGATATATGTGTATAAAAATGACTAATCCATCGGACACTGCTATTGTACTTGTGCATCTATCACTATCAGGCCTTTTTTGGTAATTGGTTTATTAATTATAGCATCTTAATGATCTGTTTAAAATAAATAAACCATTTGCACCATTTCAAAGGTATTTTGTGAGGCTCAGCTGATATTAAAATAGCACAAGCCTTATGTGCTTTTTCAGCAAGTGACCTAATTAGTTAATAAAGTAATTGAATATTAAAAAGGATGTTGCAAGTGATTAAAATTTAAGAGCCTTCAGAATGTTATTAAAGCTATAAATCATACATCACTGTTTTAATTTGCATAGCTACAGAATTACTAATGGTCCCACGTGCACACGGGGCTTGGCAATTAGTCCTTTAACAAAATGTTGGTGATGTTAAGGTACCAAATTCTTTCAACCTCTTTTGATAGCTACATAGAAACCTGCTTTTGCCAGATTAAATATCTAACTATTGAAATTTCTGCTTGCTCGCTTTGACAAGTATAGACATTCATTCACTCAGCAAATATTTATGAATACCCACTGTGTCCAAGAACTGTGTTAAGTATTGAGTATAATGGTGAGCAAAACAGACACGGTCCTAATGGAATTTGGGGACTAGAGACACTAGTCATGCACTTCCCTAAATTCATATATAATCACAAAAGGTGATAACGGGCTATGAAGGAAAAGTATGATGCTCCAAGAGGATTTTGCTCATGAAATCTGAACTCCTCTACTAGATTAGGGACCAAGCATTTATTTCCACGTGAAGAGACAGGGACTTCACCCAGCAGGCTGAGAACTCTTGTCCAAGCAGGAAATGCCTGATGAATCACCGGTAGTGTGTAGGTAGGACTGACTGACATTGTTGGTTGTTTACCCAAGAGCCTTTGTTCTTTCCTAGCTATCAGAATCCCAGTTCTCTTTGGCTATAGAACTAGTACTATGCTTAGGGAATGTAGGCCCAGGTCCAGGGATAAGTGATGAAAAGTCTAAACCAATTATTGTAATTCCATTGCCCTTTGCCTGTGTATTGGTTTATGGTGGATGTGTCCTGAGGAACTCGAAGAGGATTTCTGGAAGAATCTTCCTCTCTGATAAAAAGAGACACACAAGAACTCTTTCTTTCCATTCTTTTGTATATCATCATTAGTGAAGGTAATTCTTAGCACTATAGTAGCCATATTGAGACCATGAGGGGGTAGGCAAAACCAACAAAACACTACACACACACACACACACACACACACACACACACACTCCCTAAACCTGAAAGATCTGGTATTGTTGAGTTTCTGAACCAACTCTGGAAATTTTGGGTGTCTTACTATATGAAAGAATAAGTTTCAGTTGGATATTCTGTTACTTGCCACCTAAAGCATCTTAATCGAACTAGATAGGTCAAAAATGAAGACACTGGAAATTGAAAGGTAAATTAAAATGCTAGTGTAATTGTCCAGATGAGCAGTGAAAAACACTAAGTTATAATGGGATGGAACAGGAGGAATGGAAAGTAAAGTGAAGAACAGAGCTGAAGCATTGTGGACAAGATTCAGAAGAATGTGTCAACTTATTAGTTATCCAAGTTGCCAGGTGATAGGAATTGCCATCCATTGAGTATTTCCCATGTTCCGGACATTTCTCTAAGCACTTTGCATGCAGTATCTCATGTAATAATTTCAACAGCTCTGTAAAATACTACTAATTGTCATCATGGTCGAATTCTTTCAGTTGTGCCTTGACTTCCCAAGTCAAAGCCCGATAGCCTCTGCCACCATTAGTAGGTGAAAACAGATGAGTTGCTTCTGACTCCTTGAGAGAGCTGCTGGCTATATTGGTGCTTTCAACAATTTTCCTTTGTAATACACATAGAAGATGATGATATTTTAAGATACACACTGGAGTAAACTGGAAGGGACTTGGGGCATCTATATATGGGTCTTGGCAAAAACCTCCATTAGTCTTTCTTTAATATTATATAATTATAAGAAAATAAAATTCAAAATTTAGGAAAGATGTTACATACTGAATTTGCGTAAAATTTCCAAAAAATAATTTCTTTAATTTTTAATGAGAAATTAGCATTTGCTTTTTATAAATATAGCTTTTTTAATATCAGATTTTATGCTTCAAATAGCAACTCCTTATGAAGACTTTTAATACAGTCAAGACTTTTTAATCATGGTCTCTTCAAATTCTTGATAGTCATCACTAATGATAAACTTTGTTCACACAAATTAGTAATACCAAGAAAGTAAAACATTTTTTGAAGCCATTTCAAATTTTATAGCATTTGGGCCTTATTTAAAGGATCTAACAGTTCTTTTTCTTTCATTGACAATTGCACTACTGAAATTCCTTGAGATTGTGTGACTGGATTTCAAGTCTTTGGGAGCTTTCTCAAACAAAATTATTTCAAAATAATAAAAATGCTTTAATTCATAGGCCACTCATGCATAGTTATAGTAGTTACTAAGCACAGCCAGCTTGGACACCTCTGAAAGGGCATGTCAGTCACAGAGGGAAGAATCCAATATCTGTGAAGACAGATTCAGCGCTGTGCCTGCCAAGAACCTCCTTGCCCCTCTCCCCACCCCTGTTGAACTTGTGACTGGCTCCAGTTTGGCCTGGTGCTGTGCTTCCTGCAGGGCCAGCTTCATGGGTATGCAACCTGTGCTGTCATACAGGACCCCACAATTAGAAGGAGCCTTTTCTTGGTTTAATGCTCTGTTGTTGGCATCTTGAAATGAATTTTGAGCAAGTAGCCCTGCATTTTCATTTTGCACTAGGCCCTGCAAATTATGTAGCTGGTGTTGGCATCTGGTGTACCGGGAACACAAACTCCTCCAATAGTAGCTACCTTGTGGCAATGGCATTTGTCACCACTGGCTTTTGAGTTATGAAGCAACTTTTTAGTTTCTGTATTCAGCTTCTTAACACAGAGCATAACAATCTGGATATCCTCAGGCTCATGGGGTTCAAAGTTCATGTGACAATGGGTCATACCTTTATACTTTGTTCCATTCAGCCACCCTCGAGGGTCCCTGATGAAGCTGTTGATGCTTCTGGCTGGAGGCGACTGGCCCAGAGGTTGCAGCTGTCCCAAGAACTGAGGCATCAGTTATATTACTCAAGATGCCATGGCTTACCATTGGGGCAGTCCTGTGCAGGGTGTGTTCCTGGGTACGTTACTTTCTGGTAAGAAGATCTCTGTGACCTAAAATAGATCTACTAGGTCCTTGCCAATACTTTTCAATATGAATGGTTAGGATTTTTTAATGTATTTTTATTTATTTTTGAGAGAGAGAGAGAGAACAAGCAGAAGAGGGGCAGAGAGAGAGGGAGACAGAGGACCTGAAGTGGGCTCTGTGCTGACAGCAGAGAGCCCAATGCGGAGCTTGAACTCACTAACTGTGAGATCATGACCTGAGCTGAAGTCAGACACTTAACTGACTGAGCCACCCAGGTGCCCCTGAAGAGTTAGTATTAAATTTTGAATACACATTCAGTGCAAAAGAACCTAGATTTGGTGTGATTGAGGTATGATCACTGAGGGATACATTTGGGAAGGACTGAAGTAGAAGTGAGAGCTGGAAGGGAACATGCTGAATCCTTCCAGGCTCTTCCTCTGTCATGTGAGGGTTTTAATTAAAGCAGTTTCTCCCAACCATTTTGGAATTGGAATCTAAATTACTTTTGGTTTGATGTCATAATGTTGGTCTCTCTATTAAAATGACACATATAGGGGCACCGGGGTGGCTCAGTCAGTAGACCGCCCGACTTTGGCTCGGGTCATGGTCTTGCAGTTCTTGGGTTCAGGCCCCGTGTCAGGCTCTGTGCTAACAAACAGCTCAGAGCCTGGGGACTGCTTCAGATTCTGTGTGTGTGTGTGTGTGTGTGTGTGTGTGTGTGTGTCTCTCTCTCTCTCCCTCCCCTACTCGTGCTCTGCCTCTTTCTGTCAAGGATAAATAAATGTTAAAAAAATAAGTAAATAAATAAATGAAATGACATATATTTATACATAAGGGTATATAAATGTGTGTGTACAGATATATTTTTAAACAAAGTAAGCAAAAACAATTCCAAGCCAGTGAGGACAGATGACTCCCAGCACAGGAGAGGGGAGTTTCTGCCAAAACACTTTTCATGGAGCAACAGATGTGCTCAGATGAACTCTGGGGACTGGGGAGAAGGAGGGGCAAGAGGACTCGCTGAGGAATAACTGGACCTGGCAAGGGCAGGGAGGAGTCTGTACACAGGCCTAAGATTTCTCACGCAGAATACCAAATGAACTAATTGCTTTCGGGCAAAGATCACAAGGATGCATCAATCTTAGAACAAGGTCATACAAACAGAATTCTAACAGATACTCTTAAGTAAATACTATTTTTGCACTGTTTTCCATAAATACACACACAACATTCCCCATTACACAGTCTTAACTATTACAGCAAGAATCATGCGATGAGAACTTTGTAAATGCTAATGACATGGAGCCCTTTCCTTGCCCTGTACCGTGTGTGGGTATGTGTACATGTGCATGTGTGTGCAGTCATTAAGTAGTTCTTGCAGTTAAAATACTCATCTGCTCTATGTGCAATGGAAGAAAACTATAACTGCATTCTTGCTTCTTAATATTTTGATTTTCTGATTTAAGTAAGTCTTCTGGCACTTATAAGATGGCCTGGCCCTCTTGCTATCAATCAATGGCTTTCCAAGGATTCTGAGGAAGCTATAAAAGTGTGAAACCCAAGCAGCACCGAATAACAGGAGTGGCTTTAGCAAGAGACCACAAGGTAAGGGAGACAGGAGCAAAAATATACCCTGAGCAACTTGGTGTTTCCACACTGCTAAAATGTTACACTCTGCCTCATGGTATATTTGAATCCATATCCCTTTATAAGTCCATTTTTCTGTCAGGGCCCATCTCTGGACATGGGGGGCAGAGAGGGAAGACCTTCTGGACTTCACATTCACAAGACCTCACATACACACTTGTGGCTCCATTTCCAAATGAGGCTTCACAGCCACTCACAGATATCCAAAGAGGATTGATCAAGTTGTCTATCATTCAACTAGAACTTTAAAAATATATCACAAAGTTTACAACTTTGACATTTCTTCATTTTTTTAAATGTATTGGGAGCCTCAAATAATGGAAGTGGCCAGGCCCGCTCTCAAACTTGAAGAGCCCTGTGTGTGTGTGTGTGTGTGTATCTTTTTATGTGTATTTGTCCTCCAGTGCACATTTTCATAACTGGATTAGACGTAACATGCTCAATTAATTAGGGAATACATTTTTATTACCAACACCACTATTGGTTATAATTTGATCTCTGTAAGGGACTGGCCAACCAGGCAGATTAGTGTGAACTGGCTCATGACTGGAGGGGAACAAAGATGTTGTGCAGTCAACACATCTGCTTTGCATGTTTGGGCTTTGTTTATCATAAAACAGGAGATAATGATAAGGATGTGTAAGAAGCACAGTGTTAATGATAGTGCCAGTAGAGAGTGCGAACAAAAGCCATGACTTTGAGCAAAAGCTAGATGTAAATTAAACCCTGGATTTTTCAGAGTTGAGGTTTTATAGCTATATATTTATGGCATTTAGAAAGACCCTTGGTGTTGAAATTCCTGCAAGAATAATTTCATCACTTCAAGTGTGAAACTCCCCAGTCACTGATTCCAACTCTTTCCACTGAAGCAATTGCTTTATATAATATTGTTTTTGCTGATGTGACCATTTTATTACAGAACAGTGGGTATATTATAAAACACACAAAGCTTATAGAGTGCAACATTTACTAACACACTTGATCACTTGTGGCTCAGGAGGTGTTTGCAGATAGTATGAAGACTAACATTTAAAAAAATTTTTTTTAATGTTTATTTTTGAGAGAGAGAGTGTGTGAGCAGGGAGGAGCAGAGAGAGAGAGAGAGAGAGAGAGAGAGAGACACAGAATCCTAAGTAGGCTCCAGGCTCCGAGGTGTCAGCATAAAGCCCAAGGTGGGGCTCGAAATCACGAACTGCGAGATCATGACCTGAGTCTAAGTTGGACACTGACTGAGCCACCCAGGCGCCCCTGAAGACAAACATTTTAATTTCAATAGTTGTATATTTCTTTCAACGTGTACTTTCAATTTAGGGCAAATATTCCAACTTGCCATTGATGGTAGTGATAAGTGTAAGCTAAAAAGTGAGTCAATTTATAGAAAAATATTGAATCAATAAGCAGTAGTCTGCCTAGGATAAGGCAAAAATCTGAAAGTGCTCTCCAAATGACTCACATTTTGGAAACAATGGGCTATCTAATAAAAAGAAAGAAGATGTAAGCTTTGGGTTGAGTTTCTGATAGTGATGATGGCCACACTGAGCCATCCTGGTGACCAGTGCCACACACACAGGTAAGGCTGCTGCCTGATGCCCCAGGAGCGTGCTTTTCCACGTGACACTAATTGGCCCACACAGGAGTGAAACCATGACCCTTCCCTCATTAGCCACATGCTCAGACCAGCTGAGCTAGCTCGCTCTGGGTCACTGGGGTCCCATGTAGGAAATTACCATTCCAGTGCCCTGTGGTCCTCTTGTAACCCCAACTAATGAATGTCCCGTGGAGCCTAATGTCATTCCTGGGGGAGCACACAGCTCTCCCAGCAGTGGAAAAGTTGATGATATTCTGAAGTTTTAACCCAGGGAAAGCCAAATAAGACAGCACAGAGAACTCAGGGAGAATAATATTTCACACACCTGTATGCTAGAAAAAAGAATGACAACACCATTCTGCTCTGCGCATTTGTTTTCTAGGCCTGGTCTCAGGAAATAGAAAGCAAGCACAGGGAAATGAAGAATGCTGCTGGGCATCACATAGCAAGCTCATCACAGTGTAAATGACATTAAGTGCTTACTGTCCAGGCCAAGCATTTTCTGTCACCAACGCTATGAGGTGGGTGGTATCATTCCTATTTGGAGATCAGGAAATTGAGGGTCAGAAGTAACTAGTATAAGAGCCTAGGACAGCAAGCTCCTCCGAGGATTGGCTATATTCTGGAAATTAACACATTATCAAGTTGAAAGGAAATTCTAAAAGATGGACAGACAGCCTGCCAAACCTTTCTGCTTGTGCCCCTTTTCAGGTCTCTGGAGAAAGACTATAAGCCTTCAAGGAATCTTTATTTTTCTGTAGCTTTAGCACATCCATAGTTTAGCCTTGACAAGAGTTTCTTTAATAAGATGAATTTACGGTCAAGGCCAGAGAAAGCATTCTTCCCAAGTGTTGGAGACAATTGGAAGGATAGGGACAGCAGATGTTCTAATGCATACTGAAGAGCTGGGAAAGACCACTAAGTCACTCCATCTGTTTTTTAACAAGACTATTGGATCAATAACCCTTCCAGGGCCAAACGTACTGGTCAATGAAATACTTCCTGGGGCTCACTTGACAGCCACTATTCCCAGAGCCACAGTGGACCTACTGCCCTGGGGGGCTCACCACCTTTATCTTCTTTGGAAGCCATGAAACCCTGTGCGCACGTCCACTTCCAGCTAAAGAACAGTATGAATCAGAAGGCACTAGAGATGCCTGAAGCAGATAACCAAACCACATTTTAACTCAGCTCTCTGGTTTCTGGTCAGTTTCCTGGTCAATGCCTGATAAATTTAGTATTTTTGAGGTATAACTGGCTAATAATAAACTTGAGAGTCAGTCAGATCTAGATAATTTCCCAAATTTGCCATTGATTAGCAGAGAGATATTGGCAAGTTACTTTTAGTTCCCTCACATACAGAAGAGGGATAAAATCTTTCGCTCATGGTGGTTGTATTCAAATAAAGTATTGCATGTATGTTTGGTACAGGGCTGAAATGCTTAAAAAATGACAGTATTTCTTTATTGCCTGACCTGTCCTCTGCGCCTTCACATAGCATGACTGAGTGAAATGTGGTGCAAGTTGCCATAGTGCAAAAAGGCATGAGATAAAGCTTTTTATTATAATCTTATCTGTAGTTATTCATTTGGAGGACTTATCTATTTATTATTTCACATTCTGTATTCCTCTTCACTATAGGCTGCTGAGAAACTATTTCTTGAGGTAGAGGGGAGAAGGTCTTTGGAAGGCCTTGACTGACTACCACTGCCCACCCACCCCATCTGCCCCCAGAGTCCAGCCTATAACAACAGACTTTTCTGTGTTTATTATAAATTTTCCTTTGACTCAGGAGCAAATTTGCTTGGTCTTGGGATGGAGACTCAATTCTGGTCATGGAATCACGAGACAGCTGCAACCTTTCTTACAAGCGGGCTCTCAGGCATCAACACTGGGTAGAACTGAATTGTTTCCAAAAGTGAGACAAGTGCTGAGAAATAGGGGCCTCAAGACAGTTTCCCTGGGGTAATCCTTAGCCAGCAGCTGGGAAGAGTCTGGGTGGGGTTGACCACACTCTGAGAAGAAACAAGGAAACCCATGACGTGAGAACAGTGATAGAGTCCCTGAAACAGTGGACGCTGGGCAATGTCTCCGTTTGCTACTCCTCTCCAAGCACATTCACTGGCTGGTTACCATCAGTCAGGTTGTCTAGGCTTCAAATTAGGCACATTCGATATTGGGAAGAAACGTTTATATTGCCACTTGGGTTGATCATAGCTTGTTTCTCCTTGATTATCTCTGTTCAGACTGGAGCATTTAACAATGAATTGTAGCAGTGACTGGAGATCTGGAGACTCAAGTCCTTCTAGGGCCTCTGGTTAAGCAGTTCTCTTTAACCCACTGCCACCTAGTGGCAACTGAACAGACTGAAAAGTGCTTCACTTCTGCTCAGAGAAGAATGTGATTGGGCAATAAACTTTTTTGTCCTCGCCACTAGAATCCGGGAAGCTTAGGGAAAGATAATAGATATATCTCACTCCACTGGCCTCCATCCCCCTGCTAATATGTAACAGTCACTGTACATTTTAAATGTACAGACCAGCTGGCTCCTCTGCCTTTATTTTGATTAATGATGATATTCTTGCTTAATCAGAAGTCTTTGAGATACAAAACAAATAAGCAAGGGGTTGAACTGGAGCATAGAGATCTTGCCTCCTTTTCCACCACTGAAGTGGTTAGAAATTTCTTGCATGTTGGCTAAACCAGCTCAATATATTCTTTGAAAGTGGGGAATTGGGTCTTAACAGTTAACTTGAGGTTTCCCTCTGTAAGCATCCGTGTGATTTTTTGTCTGTCTCTCTTACAGGTGACTCAGTTCTGAAGCAAACAGAGCTCAAGTAATCAATGTCACAAATCTTTGGGCAGTTCAACTTCCTGTACATGCACAGAGGGAAGCTAGAGGCAAATTCAAATATTTCTGGAACCATGTAAGGATCAATTAATCAAATGTGGTAAAACCCAAGGGAGCAGAATGAGGGGTGATCTCAGCAGATCATGAAGAGAGGGGGTAATGCCAGTGAGCTATTAGGTAGAATAAATTCACAGAGAAATTACCAGTGCTTGGGGCTTAGAAGAGACAATTCACAATGTGGGCCAAGTTCCTTTTCTAAGCATGAACTTCTAATAAACATGGAAGACCAAAGCCACCTCAAGGATAGTTGACGTAGATATGTGTGCTTTGGTGAAGAAAAGGCACAAGGTTACAACAATGAGATGGCTTGGGATGCTTTCACTTTCTAGGTCAGTATCGTCACCTGGTAATAGACTCCCCTGCCTCCTCCCCTCCACCGCCCCTCAAAATCAGCAGAGAAAAAGCAGTCAGTACATTAACACAATCATATTTATTACAGTTTCCAGACTCCCATGTGACACATACCTACAGCAGAACACTGCAAACTGACGTTACTAGCAGCAATCCTCCATAAACGTGAAGAATTTAGGTGAACTTCACAATTAGGAGTAATTTCAAGACAAGATGAGAAGTTATGGTTTTTCTTTTAGCAGCTTATATATGAATAGTGAAACTATAAATACAGAGGGTCACCAGGTTTAGCCTTGCCTAAAAAACACATTAATAAGTCACGGTGCAGAGGGGTATCCCCAGGGTTGCGAAACAGAAGGCTAATGTCTTTAGATGTCAGTATGAAATAAGCAGATCACTTTTCAAGACATCGCTAGCTATCTGTGTTAGTGTCAGGACAACAGAAAAAGAACTGGACAGCTGCCCTAGAACCTAGCTCACACATAATTCAGCCAGATAATCATTTAAATAATACCCCCTAAAATTGTTTAGACATTTTTCCCCCACAGCTCTAGAAACATGACATCAGACATAACATCAGACATTTGCTCCAAAGGAGTAAAAATCAAAAGCAATTGCAATGTATTGGGAATAGCTTTTATAGCTTTCCTGAGGGACAGTTGCCATCTTTTCAGAGAGTGTTTTTAAAGCAACACTAACTCTGGTAGCTTATCAAACTACTTTTTATTCTAAATAAATAAAAGACCAACTGAAGGTCTCAGGTGTACTTATTTCTTTTCCCCTAGATCTCTGAACCATGCAAAGCCATTCCTTGACAGATAGCTTTCATTTTTATTAGAGGGGCGCAAGAGAACTTACAAACATTTGAAAAATACTCAAAACACTGAAAGTAAAAAAAGCGCAACACTTCCTCAGAGCCCAGGAAACTGTGACAGGCATCCCAAAGGCTTATACAAAATCCATCAACTCAATTTGCCAGAAAGTAGTGACAGACCACCCACCTTTGCAACATAAGCCCAGATAAGATTTTCTTCCTTTATAATCGCTAAGAAAAGCCTTCTGGGAGTTACTGCCCAGGAAAACATAGGCTGATGAACAGAAGCTACTGGAAAGGGATTGACTGTATTCTATATCTGGCACAGGAAAAGAAAAATTAAAACAGTTGCTAAACCATTATATTTATGCCATGATACTCTTACGTGAACCTTGGACTTCCCACAGCGACTATTTCATTCATAAAAAATACATAAAAGATGGGAAAGTTTTGGGGCAGCACCAGTGACAGACAGCTGTCTTTGAATAATTTTAATTATTCCTAAAGGCAAAAATTAGAGAAAATTTACAGAATCAATTCTATTTCATGATTTTGCCCATGTCAGCAGCTATGAGGATAGTGCAAAAAGAAATCCAAAAAACTCCTCTGCATCAAGTCAGGTTTCTGTTTTTCTCCCAAGGGGTAAAGTGGTATAACTAGATTTCTGTGAGGCTTCTGAGGAGTAAAGAGAGCCCATAGTTCATGTCTTCACAACCTCTTAAGGTACTCCTGGACTTTTTACCACAAGGATAAATCAAGTCCCTTCTGATCCAGTAACAGCTCAAACCAAGGATTCTGATGCACCTAGACTTTAATGCTAATGGTTTCTAGGCTTTCTAACTTCATATGCACCATGCACAGACAGCAAGGTACCAAATGGTCTAAAGCCATCTGTCTTAGACACTGCTAACACTGGCTAACCATCACACAAATGACCCACCATCATAAGATAGTCTCTGAAATGAAGCATAAACGCTTCCCAAGTACTAGCACCAACAACCTAAAACGCACGTTCTCCTGGTTGTAGAACCACAGAATCACCTCTATGTATGAAGAACAGCACATGAAATCATTCTGGGTGTGAAACCCATGTTCCATTGCTTGATGCCTTGTTATCTAACAAATCTGGTGCTCTGGAGAAGAGATGTGTCCCATAAACTGTCTTCGGAACGGATTCCCATGTCTAGAGATTACTTTGAAGAACCTAAGTTGGATGTTCAAAAATAAGTACTATTCCTACAAACTGTCCTAAGCCCAAATCCCTGGAGAATACTAGAAACCAGATTTTGCTGCATTTCTGCAACATAGGTAAGCTCGTGGGGGCCTCCAGAACTCTACCATTCTGGCTGTTACTTTCTCTTTTTCTTTCTTTCTCCTGAGGAAGACTTCAGTTATTTTCATAGCAACTTATTATAATGTCCTAGATGATGACATATTTTGAGCAGCACATACATTCTTAGGACCAATTTTTTTTTCCTTTTGAAATATTTCTACAATAATAAAGAAAAGGCAGTAATTCAAAAAAAATGACTTCCCTATAAAACACTGGCATGCTTTATACAATACAGCACATTTACTAAATGTGAATCACTGTCCAAAACTGAACCGATAAATGGGGGCCAATGGGCACATTAGACTGATAACATGGATTTAAAATTATTTTCAGAGCCAGAATTATTATGTTGGACAGAAAAGCAGTAAACCAATCCTTATCTGGATATATGAAAATTATATACAAACATGAAAACTCAGCATGTGTTTAAAACAAATCACGTTAGATTTAGTCAGGCACTAGAATGAATGCAAAGTGATATATTCCTTTTGATACCAAACTTTTACTTTACTGGGAAAACCTGGTATCTATTGCAGCTTCTAGCTGAGGACAGAAGGGTAGACAGATGAGGACATCTAACAGGAGAGACTGGTAAAGATGCAGAGGCAGGGGTGCCTGATGATTAAACAAGATAACTATTAATTGGGGAACTGAGATTTTATTAGACATACTATTTAGAAGATAATTTAGATTAGCAGATTCCAAAGACAATTGCTTGACTTTGTAACATGGAACCTCTCTAAATGCTTACTGCATCTGATCTGGCTCTAAAGAGTATATTTAAAATGCATCTTAAAATAAAAACAAGTAAACGAAACGAAGCATCTTCCACAAATTCCCCTTTGGGGATGTGTCATTTTTAGATGTGCATCTCCCTTTGGTACTATCACATAAACCTCTTGAAAAGTTCAGGGGAATTTTTTCTGATGATCAGAAAAGGATTGGGGCTGGCATTTGTGGGGGAAGCAGCAAAGAAATGTTACTCTTCTTTTACTGAGGATATTCTTCTGAGAACTTCCATTGTCCTTTAGGAGAAAGGAATGGAATATGGAAAATAGTTCCTGAAGATATCGCTGCCTTCTGATGACAAGTTCAAAATTACAACAGCCACAGAGATGACTTTCTTATGTAGCACCTACCTTGCTCATAAGACATAGAACTCTTATCGAGCTATGAAATATAGTTAGTAAAAATTACTCATGGCACTTAAACATGTTTAGAGACTTTAAAATGCCTTCCTAAAATTCTCTGTCTCAGTGCCCCGGTGAGGTAGGTGTCTGATGGGAAAAACTGAGGCACAGAGGGGTTAAGTCTGCTCTCCTTTCATTGGCCCAGTGGCCCAGCTAGCAGAAGGACCAGGTGCCCTAACTCCCTAAACATTATTCACCCTGCTTCTCAGAAGGCTTATCTAAGTTACACAAAAAAATGCAGCAGGGAATTTTTTTTCAAGCATTTTAACTAGTTAGCTACTTCTTATTCTCACTTTGAATGTAAGTTATATAAAATAAAACCAAATATAAACTAACAAAACAAAAAATCAATATTGCCTAACAGTCTGCGTCAAGATGTAGCCTATTCTGTACTGGTGATTGAAAAAGCATATAATATGATTCAAGTAGAAGTATTAGAGAGTACTACAGTGTTCCCATTACTCAAGCCAGGCAGTAAGTAAAGTGTTCCTTATAGATGCCACCCACTGTACTTTGTAAGAACCTCGTTGGCGTGACTTGAGGAAATAAAACTATCACTCCTACTTCGTGGAAAAACCATTCTGAAAGTTAGTCTACACGGGCCAGCCCTCCCCAGAAAGGAAGCTCCCAACCATGTGATGCATATATATTACTGAGTCCATGCAGAACTCTTTGAAGCCAGATATGTAGGTCACAATCTCCTGCCATAAAGCTCACAGGACAGTTCACACTACATACAGAAGGGCAATACAGTGGGTACATGCACTACACCATGCCACACAAGTGAGAGAAAAGGCCAAGAAGCCACCTCATGAGCATCATATAGTCCCATGTGGCATGCCATTCTCAGAAGCTACCTCTGGTAAGTGGGGAAGACTGATGAATTCCCATATCCCTTTACATACTAAGGAGAGGGATAACAACAGAGTATTCATTGTTGGCTGCTCTAAGCATACCAACTATCCAAAGTTTACATAAGTTAGTGGCTTTTTTTCTTAGTTTTGCAGATATTCAAAGGTAATAAATTACATTTCTTGATAAAGAGAGAGAATGGTGTAGAGCAAAATTCAAAGGTCAGTTACAAGTTGTGGGTGCAGGGCTACAGGGCAATTTATGTTACTACTCTTAGAATCAAATTCATGAGTACTCAGGGCACTAGCTTTTAGAAATGAGAGCATTTTTTGAGGTGTTTTTTTATTCCCATCCTTATAGTGTCTGTGGGATGAATTTAATTCATACCATGACTCCTAATTCAAATGGAAGATCTGATATTTGGTTTGAGTGTCTAAAGTCAACCATGACACCAAACTGGATGCGTATTTCCTCTGTACAGCTTTTGCCTTGATATTAACGCAAACCCCCACCTTCCTAAGGCCTGTGTCCGCTTGAGGGAGCTCATCTTCCAGAGGGCCCAAGCCTGGCTCTATGCTCTGCACATGCAGGACCAGAGGGAATCATTCCAACTCAGAGTTTCACTGGGATACTAGGATACAGCATAGCAGCGGTTCATGCATTTTATTTCTAAGAACCAAAGCTCAAGAGATGCCAAGCTGGTCACTGTGCAAGATGAACCAGCAGGACATTCTCGCCTCGAATGAAAATCTGATTTATGTGTCGAGTGAATACCTGCTGGTAATCCACTTTGGGCTTTCGCTTTTTCTTACGGGGCTGACCCCTGGAAAGGGTGGTAGCCCTGGAAAAGGTACCTCCTGCACTTGACCCTTCTGTCCGTGTAGTCCTCCCTGACATCTCTGACCTGGACTCCTCCCTTGCAGATGCCTGCAGGGAAGAAGGGACGGAGCGGGAACGCCTGCGTGAGCCCCGGTCAGTGTCTCCTCTTCCCCACACCGAAGCTACCTTCCAAGTGGATGTCTGGGAGTATCTGGACAGAGTGGAATCTTCAACTGCAGACTTGGAATCTGCGTCCTTTTTGGAGGAATCTTGAAGTTTTAGGCGATCAAATAGCTAGAAGGAAAGTAATGATAAATATCAGCCTTCTCTTTAGCCGTCAACATCCTTCTCTGAATATACAGAAAATACACCATATTCATGAATTAGGTTTTATGGACTTCTCACTTTGTAATTTTTAAAAAGCAGTGAGTTTTTCTGTGTTTAGCCATAATTCGGGTAAATCAATAAATACGTCAAGAGAAAAGGCACCTGCTTTTTTCTGTGGTATAAAATGGAAAGACTTTTAAGGCTTATAAGAGGTAACTTGCTGCTCAAATAACGTGCAGGCCAGAAGCAAAGACTCATTTGTGATTAGATGAATGCGTGAGAAGAGACTAATGAAGACCCTGGTCCGGGCATACAGAGTGGACAGCAACTGAGCTCTCTCCCCAAGAAAACCTGGTCACCGGGCTCAGTGATCTCAATATCTAAGATTGAAAGCATGCTGGGTACTCAGGAAGCCAGGGTAAACTGCCTACCCTAGTAAGAGTCAATGAAGAATCCCGTTCATACGCTTTGCCTAGAACAGGTTTTCGGTAGGTCTCATCCACATCGGTAAGTGCCTAGAGAAACAGCCCAAAGGGAAAAAAAAGATAAGGCAGAATTAAAAATATTATTTTTACAGCTTCTAGAAAAAACATTTTAAAAAGGAGAATAAACATTGGGGTGCCTGGGTGGCTCAGTCGGTTGAGCGTCCGACTTTGGCTCAGGTCATGATCTCGCCGTTTGTGAGTTTGAAGCCCGCATTGGGCTCTGTGCTGACAGCTCAGAGCCTGGAGCCTGCTTCAGATTCTGTGGCCCCTCCCATGCTCATGCTCTGTCTCTCTTTGTCTCTCAATAATAAATAAACGTTAAGAAGAAAAAATTAAAAAAAAATCCTCCTACGGGTGGAACATAAGTTTTAAAAAAATAAATAAAAAGGAGAATAAACATCTAACTTAGCAGAACTAAACTTAACAAGTGACTGAGCTCTTGGGCAGGAGAAAACGGTAATACCTGGAGCCCTCCGAGTAAGATTTCCAAGCTGCTACCACCATATAAGATAGGTTTCTTCTATGGTAAGGGGCCTTTACAAATGCATGGTAGAGGTTTTTAAATTTCAGTGTGCATATGTATCTAAGAGGCTTATTAAAATATAAATCCAAGGCCACTTCCTAGATATTCTGATTTAGTAGGTCTGGGATGAAGCCAAGGAATTTTCTGTTTTAACCAGAAATTCCATGATTCTGATGTAGGATGCCCTTAGATCATACTTTGAGAAACACTATTCTACTGCTTCTTTTCCCTCATCAGATTTAGGTCTTACGACAGCAATGAACAGGTATTAACCAGGGTTCCATACAGAACTGTTGGGGAATTCCTGTCTTTGAGAGATGGACCTCAGAGGACAGCTATGTAGGGCCAAATGAGCTCAGGTATGAGAATTCAGTTTGAAAAGTGTGACTCACCTTACAAATATAAGCTGACGGTATTATTATCATGCCTGTCATCAAAGATGTTCTCTTAAAAACTTTTCCTTCAAAGGTGAAATTATAATAGTAAAGTAGTTTTTCCTACATTTTAGAGATAAGAAAAGTGGCCTCAGAGAAACCATCTTGCTCAGAGTCACAGAGCTACCAAGTGGTAAAGCTAGGATTCAAATCCAGGTCTTCTGATTCCACAGTGGTTGAAAAGATGGTGTTAGGAGTCAGAAAGACCTGGGACAACGTTCTAGTACTTCCACTTACTAACAGTGTGATCTGGGCCAATCATTCAATATCTCTAGCCTCAATTTCTTCATTTGTAAAATGGAACAGTAACAGACCTTGTTCACTGAGATACTATATTATAAATCCTTAGTATACTGTACAGCAAATAGGAAGTACTTAATAAATAGTCAGCAACTATTATACTCATCCAGGAGAATGCATGGAGGAAGATAAAACACAGGAAAAAGAAAAGTTAGAGATAGAAGACCATATGAAAAGCCTGGTGGTTCCTATTTTAATTGCTTGTCTCATAGTATAATTGTGCCATAATCTATCTCTTCCCTCCTACGAATGTCTGGTAAACAGACAGTAAGCCTCTAGGAGTGTGGGGGCGCATGTACTCCATAAGGAAACACCATGCAAAGTGCCTTGCTTATTAGTATGTCTGCTTCCCCTCTATCTTTATCTATCTTCCCAAATGCTATAAAGTGAAAGTTCCTTTCTGAAATTTCTGTACCTAGCACTGTGGTAAAGTACCAGCCAAAGTGGAAAATCAATAAATATTTTGAAATGAATGAAAGAATGGTTAGTAGGAAATTGATATAGAATTACTAAACAGATAAAATAAATCATTATTCCTTAAGCACAAATGACATTTGGGACCAGAGAATGGTTTGCTGCTGGGGGGCTATTTTTTGTATTGTAGGATGTGCTGCAGTACCTCTGGCTGCTACCCATTAGATACCAGTAATACTCCATGCCATGGTTGTGACAATTAAAAAAACGTACCCAGACAGTGCCAAATGTCCCTAGGAGGGAAAGAAGGGCAAAACTGCCCTGCTTGAGGGACGCCTCGGTGGCTCAGTCGGTTAAGCATCTGACTTTGGCTCAGGTCATGATCTCATGGTTTGTGGGTTTGAGGCCTGTGTCGGGCTCTCTGCTGTCAGCACAGAGCCCACTTCAGGTCTCTGTACCCCTCTCTCTGCCCCTCCCCCACTCACACTATCTCTCTCTCAAAAATAAATAAGCATTAAAAAAAATTTTTTTTTAATTGCCTTGGCTGAAAGCCAATGCCTTAAAGAAAAGGAAGCAGTATTAAGAACTTTTTTTATTGTTGATCAAGAGAATGCAAAAATTCTAGTTCTTCTAGGAAGTCATTTTATAGGTTTTCCTAAATAAAATTACTCAGGTCATTTAGACATATAAAAGATTTAATCCTTAGGAGCTCTCCAGCCCTTTGAGAAAGGCTTAATTACCATATTCCAGAACTTGTCAAATGCGACGAGGAAGCCTGTACAGACGCCACGAAGACCCTTGAAAGTGCGAATGTGAACGTTCACCTTCACCCCCTCCCGGATACAACGATGGAGCTCACCCAGAGGGCTGCCTTCGTGCACTGAAACAAGACAAGAGCAGACAGCATAATGTAAACATCTGCCTTCATTCTCAGAATTAGCAACCAAGACCAGCCAACCATCTCCAGCAACACCAGGCAACATGGTGCAGTGGCAACCTCACTATGGAAATGAGAAGGCCCAATGGGCAGCATGGTTAGTATGGGCAACACACTGAAGTAAGACAAGATTCCACCAGGATGAGGATAAAACATACATATGGCTGTCACCCGAATGTTTCACTAATTGTATATCCCATGTTCTATGATGTCATTGATTCTAAGATGCATCATTATTTAAAAACATTTGGGGGGGGGACCCACATTAAATGTACACATCAGCAGCAAAATTCTTCTCAGTTCTGTGCCTGGTTAAGACAACTTTTTAAAAGATAATTCTCATGAACCACATATCCAGCTTGACTCTTCAAAAAACCAAAAATCTTGTTCATATGTTTAAAGGAAACAAACCATATAACACATCTGCCCTTAAACACGTGCAGTCCTCTAACGAGAGAATGGACTTTTGGCTCCCATCTGAGATACTCCATGGACAAGCTCTCTGGAGCCACTAGTGTTCCAATGGACACCATCTTTACACTAGATGGAAGAGACCTGGTTTCATTCCAAGCCTTGTTGACAGAAAGGCACCTGCTGGGCATTAGGCTCATAGGACATTGCAGATAAGCATCATGTAAAAAGAGAATGACGATTCATGGGAAGAATGATGGGACTATAAATTGCAGCCTTTATGATGATGGATTCTCTTTCTCAGGGCTTGTGAAGAGGGATGAATTTTGTTTTTATTACTTCACGTTAACTTAGCCTTCACAATATGATGGCTATACGATATATATAAAACCTCCCAAAAGAAAACCACATGTCCAATCACACACTTACACTCACACTCACACATAGTCTTTGTCTTTCCCTCCCAAGTTTGCAAGGCATAATTCTTTGGAGATTGATTCTTGCCATCAATAGTAAACACAAAATCTCTGTTTTGTTTCTAGTAGTATGAAAGAGAACAAGAGTCCTGCCCTTCAGTTTGGATAACTAAGCTGGTTACTCCTGACCTCTTTATCCCTCACTCATGGGTCAGCTTATACATCATGGTAGTGATAAATTAATAAAAGAAAATACTCTGAAGAAAGTGACCTAGCCAAGGAGAAGTAGGAGCTTATGTCAGATTGAAGATTCAGCAAGAAGGCACAGTTGAAGGCAATGTGGCAGAAACAGAGGCTCTGGAAAGGAATGTGAGAGTTTTGGTCTGGCCTTCATCATCTACCTTACCTGTAGCAATATTTTAAAATTCTTTGAATGTTTGAGTAACTTTTTCTCTACAAGTCTGACTTTCCTCATGTATAAAATGAGGTTAGACTAGTTAACTTCTAGATTCATTCGAGAATAAGTCTCTATAATTCAATATTTTAGAAACCTGGGTTAGTTTCTTTGCCCATACACATTCACTGCTTCCCCCGTCCCCATATGTGTTTCCACAAACAGTGGAAAGACCACTCTTTTCCTAACTTGTAAAAAAATAGAGAGGTATGACTTTTACCCCTGAACCCCCACATAAGAGAAAAAAGACAAGCACATATCTTAACAACAGTTTCTTATTCTAGCTAAACAAATGACAAACTCAGGTCTTTCAACTCTCATATCTGTACTCTTCCCTTGATTTTTTTTTCTTCCAAAGATTTATTCATAAGGTATAATTCCAGGGAGCACTTCACTCCTGTGTGATAAAAAATACATCACTAGCACCACCTATCAGAGCAAACTACCAAGGCAAAAATTCTGAATCGGAACGCACACTCTGAATCTCTTTCCAGCAGTCTCTCTAACAAACTCCAAATATGAACCAAGCTTCTAAAATTTAATACAACAACAAAAAGATATATATGCCTTATCTTTGAAGTTATTCTTCCAGATCTCCTTCTCCATTGCTACTATTCTTAGGCCTCAACCTTCTAAGTCCCAGTCATTTTTTTTAAGTTTTTTTTTTTTTTTTTTTTTAATGTTTACTTATTTTTGAGAGAGACAGTGAGAGCTAGGGAGAGGCAGAGAGAGAGAGAGGGAGACATAAAATCCGAAGCAGGCTCCAGGCTCTGAGCTGTCAGCCCAGAGCCCGACAAGGGGCTCGAACCCACAAGCTGTACGATCATGACTTGAGGCGAAGTCGGACGCTTAACCGACTGAGCCACCCAGGCGCCCCTAAATCCCAGTCATTTTAAACTCTATTCTTCTCCCTACTTGTGGCCACACTAGGCTCAGACAATGGATTCTCAATAAGTATGACCTGTCCTTTCCTTTCTCTTCCCACAACCAGTACAGCCCAGAGTCTTATGGGATGGTTGGTTCACTACAACAGCCTCCGAGGTCCCCTCATTCCCATCCTCCCTAGCCATCATCATCACCAATTACTGAGCGCTCCCTATGAGCCAGGCCCTGGGGTAAGGTTAACTTTATGTATGTTATTTAATCCTCACAACTTTAACACGCAGGCACTATTATTTTGCCCTACTTTCTAGATGAGGAAAACGAGGCTCAGAAATGTTCATTTGAATTAGTTTTTCAAGGTTACTTAAGTAGTAAACAGCTGAGTCAACACCCAATTCAGGTAGGTTATACATACATCCTGCCCTGGAGCTTTTAATTATGACAGCCTAAAACAATAATAACCACCACAACAACCTACAACAATCACAGGGACATTTAACAATCACTGAGAATTTCCCCATGTACTACTGTGGTAAATGCTTTGAATGGATTAGCTAACTGAGGCCCCAAAGAGTTTAAGTGACTTGCCTCCGTAAAACAGCTAGAAAGTGGAGGAGCTAGTGTTCATGTTCGAAACTAAAAAAGCCAGCAGTCGAACCCCTGCATCTGTGGTCTATACACCATCCCCCACCAAATACATTTTACTACTAGAAATTAAACTATGAGAAACATTGCCCTAAAAGTGTTTACTTAAGAATATACACCATGGTCCCCACTATCTATCATAACAAAGTCAGAGAGAAACTCTTTGGTCTTCAAAATGTTTTAATACATCCTTCTGTGGACCCAGATTCCGTTCTCATTGTTCTAGACACACACCGTCTGCCTCACTTATGTGGTACTCTCCACCCACCAAAAGAAGTAAGCAGAGAAACATGAGAATGTACTCCCCTGTTCCCTCACTTGAGATTAGCATGATGGCCCTGGCACATAGGCCCTGGAGTTGGACAAACTGAGTTGCAAGCTAACTAGCTATGTAATCTTGGGCAAGCAGTGATGCTCAACAAGCCTCACTTAAAAAGTAGTATCTAAGGGTAAAGTAAGATACGAAGCATCTACAGGGCTTCGCAAACTGCACAGCACTCGCCCACTAAATAACTGTAGCCATAATTAGCAACAATAAAATTATCTCCTGACTTAAAGAGGGACTGTTTGGGATGATGGATTTGTTCTGTATCCTTATTGTGATGGTGATTTCATGACTACATATTTGTCAAAACTCACTTTAAAATGGTGAATTTTGCCGCATACAAATTATACTTCAATAGCCTAACTTTTAAATAATTACTGTCATCCCTAACCATGCCCTTCTTTAAATTAACTTCAAGACCTGAAGACAACCTTTTATAGGAACTCTGTCTGAATAAACTTAATCTTACCCACACTTCTGTACTTTTCTTGCTTTCTGAAGCTCATCAGTTCTTTGTCACGTCTACCCATCTCTATCATGTACACCCAACCGTTTCCAGTGGAGTGATAAAAATTTTCAGTGCCTATGGCACATTCTGAGATCTTGATTGCAGGCACATATTTAATTGTGGAAAGCCAACAAAGCTGGTTTTCATGCTCTGTCATACTAATATAACAGAGTACTCCGTAGGTAAAGCCAAAACCACTCGCCATACAGAAGTATGTCTTTTCTTTGACAATATCAGTAGCAAAGCCACAACTGGCAAAACGGAAATAAATGTTATAATCTGAGAGTTGGAGAGCATTTCAAAGATCTGATAGTGGCAAAACAAGGTCCCCAGCTACGCTTATTTTAGCTACATGCACACTCTGTCTTTGTGTTATCGTTGGGGAAGCAGGCTGGGGTGCACCCTGGCTTGGCCAAGAATGCTCTAGCACTGTCACAGTAAATGATCTGACCAAGACCCAGCTAACAGCACACAGCTTTTCAGGATGTTTCTCTCTTTACAAACACATTTCTAGGAATGAAACAACTTGCTTAACACAACCTTCCACTCCAAAGCCAGTGATTTAAAAATGTTACAATTTAGCTATCAGGATACAGATGCTTTGAATGGCTAACTAGGTCATTGTCTTCCCTGGCAGATGTGAGAACTGCTTGCCAGATGACAGAAGACATAACCCTGGCTTGTTTTCATTCCACTGGTGGAAGACCTAACTCACACATTAGCAGCCTTGCTGTTTACAGATCTCCAAGGATCTATTAGGCTCCAAGAGATTCCCTTGTGCCATTCACAGCTTCAGAACTTAAAATAACTTGCGCATATGGTAACAGGAGACTGACAGACCCAGTCCTGCACCCATCCTGGCAGGGTGGCGGTGAAACAGTGTCTGTATTTTAGTGGCACTGGTGCCTGCTGCATTCCAGCACTTGTGACTTGGGAACGCGAACATTCGTGTTTCAAGACCGCACAGCCCTTCTCCTACGACCCCAGGAGGAGCGTCACTTAGTGTGCAGGGGTTATGAAATTATGTCCCCTGTTCTAACTGCAGGGACAGATCTCCTCACACTCCATCCCGTCATCACCAGGCCCACTGACCACTCTCCTTTCCTTAAAATTGGCTGTGCCCCTCCCCTCTGGCTGTGGCGTGCAGCTCCTCCCGGTGATGTCCGCTTTCCAGGCCCCACCACCTTTCCAGACGCCCATCACCCTCGTGGTCGTAGCCCCTCGTTGCGGGCTCCGCATCACCTCTGCAGCCACTTGCATGGACCCCGTTAGAGCCCCTCCTTGTTACCTCTACAGCCTTCCCACTCTGCCCCCACCGCTCTCCCTCACCCGTCGGTACTCCAGAAGACCTTCCTTCCCCACGCCCCCCCTTCCCCACATTATTCAAGGAGAACCTCCTCGCGGCCGCGGATGATCTCTGCAACCTTCATCAAGACCCTCTCCCTCAGGCGCGCAGACCCGCACCAAGCCCCTAGCACCCTGCTAACGCCCCCTCGGCCGCCACCTTCCGGGCAGCAGGCCTGGCCCCCGGCCCCCGCCCCGCCCCGCCCGCGCCCGCCGGACTCACAGGGCATTCGCGTGAGCACGTTGCGCGGCGCCTTCCTGCTCCGACCCGGACCCCGCCGGCGTGTCCCGGCGGCCCCGTCCCCTTCCTCTTTGGCCACCATGAGGCGACGGAGGCGCTGGATGCGCTCGGGGTCTGGGGCCGGGGCGTCCAGGCGGCGACGGGTTCTAGCCGAGGGCCCGGCAGAGGCGGCGGGCACCCCTGAGCCCGCGGCCGCGCCCCGCGCCCGCCCGCGCCCGCCGCCCCGGACCCCGGTCCTGAGGAAGCTCTCGTACTCGGCCAGGTTGTTGAAGCAGGGCGCGTTTGGGTAGGGTATGGGCGGCAGGCGGGGCGCGTACAGGGCCAGCAGCGGGTCGAAGCTGTCAGAGCTGACATCCAGCCGCGGGCTGGGCGGGCGCGCGGGGCTCCCGGCGCGAGCCGACCTCGCCCCCCGCTCCCGCTCCTCCATGTTTGAAAGGCCCGCAAGCCGAGGCCGATGGGAAGAAGGAGCGGGGCCGCCAGAGGGCGGCACTGCGCAGCCGCGGCTTGGGGTTGCACTGAGCCGGCGCGGCCACCGGGAGGCAGCATCAGTCCGCTCTCGGCGCCGAGCAGCCGGCCTCCGCCTGGGCGCTCGGGTAACAGGTTAATCTGCTTGAATGCAGTGTTTCCCCATTTATATCATTATCACTTAGGATGTTTGTCAATACTCCAGATTCCCCGGGGGTGGATCCTGGAACCAGCATTTTAACAAGCTTCGCTAGGCGTTTGTCTGCTCTCTGGAACTGTAGTATATTCGTAGCTTGAGCTGGTGGGAAGAGGCTGGAAGAGGGCAATCAGAGTCCCGTTTTGCATGCTAAATTTTACTGGGGGCTAGCCTACCTGGACTCAAATTATTTAGCTTCTTTGGGTCTTTACGTTCTCACCTGAAATGTAATAGAAATAGTACCTAACCCACAGAATTGTCCTAAGAATGAAGAGATACTGCATAGAGAGCATATAAATGCTTTATCCTAGCTGGTGCTGGTTAAGTGGACAACGAAGCTGTGAAGGATGGATGGATCCCGGTCCTCCATTTCCTAAACCCTATGCAAAAAGTAATTTACACTAACACCTGAGAGACCTTAGTATTAAAGAAAATTCATTACATCATAGATTTTCTAAGCATCCCTTAGGCAAGTGGAGGAAACCAGGATCCAGCTCTTGGAGGAAAGGAAGATGGAAGATTTCCAAGACCCAGCTGTACTTATTTTGTTACTTTTAATTTACATCCAAGTTGGTTAACATATAGTGTAATAATGATTTCAGGAATAGAATTTAGTGAGTCATGACTTATGTATAACACCCAGTGCTCATCCCAACAAGTGTCCTCCTTCATGCCCCTTGCCCATTTAGCCCACCCCCCACCCCAAACCCCTCCAGCAAGCTTCAGTTTTTATAGCTTCTGTTCAGCAAAAACATTTTTGCTTTTTGCTATTAAATGATAGTCTAGGGGCGCCCGGGTGGCTCAGTGGGTTAAGTGTCAAATCTTGATTTCCACTCAGGTCATGATCTCACAGTGAGACCAAGTCCTGCTGTTAGCACAGAGCCTGCTTGGGATTTTCTCTCTACACCTCCCCCACTCATGCTTGCTCTTTCAAAATATTTAAAAAATAAAATAAAGCGATAGTCTACACACAACGCCAGGTATTACCCTCTCATCCAGCACAGCCAAGGTGTTTCCAGTTACCTACAAGCCACACAAATCACTTTCCTAATTGCCACTTCCCTACCAAACTATCAACTAGTGTCAATTCTATACTAGTTCTTTTTGTGTATGTCTTAACGTTTCCTTAAGCTATGCAAAGCCCAAGAGAATGCATTCTTTACCTTAGAGAACACAATGAAAATTCACATACAACTGTGAAATATATGCTGGAACAAATACGTGTGGCAACAAAGAAACACCATCGCTACAGGTTAAGTTATGGCAAGAGTATGAAACATACATACCTTTGCTCAAAACTTCTGAGAACAAAAAACAAAGCTGTAAACTGCTGCTAATTCAACAAATGCTTGTCCCTCTATCTTATGACAAAATTGAGCCTTTGTATCACATAGCACCCACAGAAAGCACATTTCTTTGGGTGGTTTTGTCCTGAAAGTTTGTACTTTAATGTCCACTTATCACGTACCATTGTTACATTCGCCAGTCCAGAGCTACATTACCTTATTGCCTGACTTCACCTATCACAGGATACCGACGGCCTTACAGCCCAAAGTGCCACAGATCACCCACCATAGGCATCAGAGGCCTTTGGGGTTAAAAATCAGATAAGCAAACCTCAAATCTTCATCGGGCGTGCCGGAAGAGGAATGTAAAACAAGCATTCCAAGTAAATTTTTGTATGTAGAAGTCTGTGAACCACCACGGTGATGAAGGTATGTTTATCCTGGCTTATGTAAAGACATATATACAAAAGTTGGATTCATACACTGTATTTGTATGAGAAAAATAAGTGGAAACATAGGCCAAGGGAGTTGAAACCTTTATTTTCTCAGAGATTTTTATCAATTACCAAACATGCACCATATTTCTTCCTGTGCAGTGAGTACATGAAGGGAAAAAAATGATTCCAACAGATGGAGTATCAATTAGCGGAGGATGAGACCAGCCGTTGCCTTCAAAAATACATTTTCTTCGTGGCTGTGAAGTCTGTGATGCAAGACCAGGCTCTAAAATGTAGACTGCCTCTTAATTCCTACTAGAGCCAAATAATTTTCCTCTGAAATATGAAACCAGAACAGCAGGCAATGGGAGTTCTCTCACCACCTACCCCCACTTGAGGGGGACCCCTCGCTAGTGGTGGTTCTCGAAATTACTGCTGCTGTCCTCCGCTCTTCCTCCCCCGTCTGCAGCAGGAACTATTAGGTGTCCTCTGGCACCTGCCACTTGTGACCCCAAGGGAAGTGCTAATTCAAATGCCAGTGTTCTGATTACATAGAGGCTACCTGAGAATCCTTTTCAGGAATCCAATAGGAAGGGGACTTTTAAAACTGAAGTATCTAGAAAAAATGGAGTAAATGCTTCTCCCTTCTTGTTCATTCATTCTCACACATTTTCTTTCTTTCATATATACACATAATTCCTTTTCTTTTTAGAAAGAGGTTAAGTGGCCTTGGAAATACCCCTGGCAAGACGACGATCATGCTGACAACTCCACAAAATCAATCTATGGAATATTCATATAAAGACATCCAAACTACTACTCATTTGTTCAGCCAAAGGTGCCAACTTGGTAACTGGCACAAAGCACTCATTCTCCCTGGAATTCCTGAATTCAGAGGCATCTGCAGCCATCAACCCATTACTTATCTCCAGGTCAAAGTACACGGGTAAGAAAGGTGGCTTTAAAGGTCAGTGGATTCTGTAGTTAAGAACAGGTGGCTGAGAGTAAAGTTTGGGTTCATCATCTACCATAGGTGGAAAGAGCTGGACACGTTTTTATAAGATTTATGCCACAATGTAAAAATGATTCATTCTGCAAGGCATAAAGTAGTTCTTGCTTTATAAAAATAGGACCACAATTTTTTTTTTAAAATGCACTTCTACAGAAGGAACCACGTTCCAATACTGCAAAAAAAATGTTCTACTTAAAGCAGAACAAGATAACCACCCGCATACATCCCTTCTTTTCCTGGTGCCTTTCCAATCAGTCATGTTATTCCTGGCACACTGTTCTTGGTAGTAAGGATCCTAGGGCCACCTGCTGCCAGGAAACTTAGGGGTCTTGCATGGTTAAGCATGCCAGGACTGAAAAGCAAAGGATCAGCTGTCTTCATCTAGGATCTCTGGATGTTCCTTCCAGAAAGCATCCCCAATAATATCGCAATATAAAGGCACTGGCTTAATCCTGGTCCGAGTCACCGCCATCTTTTTTCCTTCTATTTCTGCTGGCAGCTTGACTTCTTTTGTTGTGACTTCACCCACCTACAGATAAAAGTCAACATATTAACACTGTTAATTGCGTTTGGGAGAGTAGAGGGGGATATGCAGGAAGTTGACTTATTTTATATACTTCCGACAAACATTTTTCAGGTAGATATACAAATACATATCTCAACATACATGAATTTGTTTAAAAACTTTTAAAAAGTTGCTATATTCTGAAAGAAGGTCTTAGGAACAAAGGAGTAATTCCATGTTCCTTATTAACAATAAATATAGAATTAAAGGTTTTTTTTGTTTGTTTGTTTTTTTGCTTCTCTCATCTGCATGAAGAAGTATCCAAGTCTGTGCTAAAGAGCAAATGTGGTTTTAAAATACTAATAAGCTGAAGCTGCCAGTGGGGAGGACTAATTCTTAAGGTACCCCTTAACACCCAAAAACATTCATTAAAAAAAAACAACTAAATGAAGGAAATAAATTTAGAGAAATCATTATGCTCAGAAGCTGGCACACAGAGAAAATATTGGTAAAATTAAGAATTTAGGTAAAGGTACAGAATATTAAAGTATGAATATCTAGGGAATCTCAAGAACATTCTCCAAGTGGTAGAATGCTCATATACAATGTTTCCCTATGCCTCATATTATAGTTGTCATGGGACGGGTGGACCACTTAATGATATTATCCAGTGTGGAAGAAAGTATTTTTTTAAATGTTATATGAATGCAAAAATCCTTCTGTCTGCAGTGTACTCTGTTATGGGGTTTTATTTGATTTGGAGAGCTTATGACACAGGAAAATAAATGAACTAATTCTAAAATCTGTGATTCTGCTTATAAAGAGAAATTCCAGACAACAAAGATCACTAACAAACTGACAAAATTAGTAGCACTGACTGACAAAAAAAGCATCCAAAATAATATATAGTATCTCATTTAAAAAAGATCTAATTCGGGGCGCCTGGGTGGCTCAGTCGGTTGGGCGGCCGACTTCGGCTCAGGTCATGATCTCGCGGTCTGTGAGTTCGAGCCCCGCGTCGGGCTCTGTGCTGACCTGCTCAGAGCCTGGAGCCTGTTTCGGATTCTGTGTTTCCCTCTCTCTCTGACCCTCCCCCGTTCATGCTCTGTCTCTCTCTGTCTCAAAAATAAATAAACGTTAAAAAAAAAAAAAAATTAAAAAAAAAAAAAGATCTAATTCATGTTAATCAATGGAGTCACATCTTTATACATGTGGTAAGGGACACAAAGTTTGGGATGGGCACAGGCTCTCTTCTTTCTGACCTCCATTTTAATTTGGACACAACAGCATTACCTTCTGCCATATCAACACAGTCCCTTTCCTATACATCAGTGGCTCATTATTGTAGTTGATGTTGAATTCAGAAAACAAAATCTCATTCTTGTCTGCTGCAAGAGTTCCCTGAGAAAATAAAAAAAGATATAAAAAGATTTTTATGTCTGCTCTCTGCCCTCACCCTACCTATCCATTCCACCCTCTATCTAAATTTCCACAAACAAAAAAGTGGAAGGGTTTTACCAAATATCTTATAGATACTAATGAATTTCAATTGTAAGAGCAGTTTAAATCTTATTTAGATGTCTAAATTCATAAAACTGTCTTCTGTAGCAAATAATTGGCTTCAAAAGTCACAACTGGGATGGGGTGACAGGAAAGAGTACTATTCTGTACTACGTAGTGTATGTTATCTTATTTGACCCTCATTACCATCTCCATTTTAGAGAGAACTCTGAAGCTTAGGAAGATTATATAAATTGCCTAAGGCCAAAAGCTGCTTTTATTCTTATAAGAATCAAAATCTAAACTCAGCTCTTCCAAACTCGGGATAGATCTACCAATATGCCAATTATTATTGCTATCTCTAAATCTTCACCATTACTGTTAATGACAAACATGTATTGTGTAATTATAATGTGCCAGGCATTATATTAAGAGCCATAACAACACATCACCTCATTTCAGTTAGTCATCCCACAAGTAGCACTGGTCATCTAATGATGAACGCCAGTGTTTATTATGGTTTATGTGCTTCATGCCATTTAATTCTCACAATAAACCTATGCAGTGGGAACTGTTACTTCTTACATCTTACCTATAAAGAACTAAGGCAGAGAGGATAAAATTAAATAGAAGTCCCCGAGTACAATTATTTGACTTCCAAAACCTATACTCTTAACAATACACGCACCCAGCAGGGAATGACAATGGTAAAGATGCCAAGTGGGACTGATGAAAAAGAGTATGTGCCCTGTCTAAAGGAGGCAACCAATATGCAGCCCCAGCCACGCACTACCACGTGGGAATGTAGAGCCAGTGTCGCCAATTCCATTTTCTAGCTGAGGACACTAAGACTCAGGGAGAAGCAGTAACTCATCTGGGGTCACAGAATAAGCAGGTAGCAGAGCTGCTACTAGTAAGATCTTTATATCCTTTCAAACCAAAGCAGTAGAGAGCTTTAAAAGAATACAACATGGCATGGGAGAGTGTACAGAAAACCAACCCCAGGTGAGTATTAATGCACTTAAGACCTTATACCTGTAATCTCTCTTGGGCTTGTACTGGTGTTAGTCCAGACTGTTGTACAAGTGCCCAGAAAACTGTATTATAAAGATTATTGACGTGACCTGTGAGGAGAAAAGAGTAGCACTGTTTATACAGATATGATCTTTATGCAATACTCATGTTTCGAAGAACATTAGAACTCCACCTCTCTGGGGCGCCTGCGTGATTCAGTCAGTTAAGCGTCTGACTTCGGCTCAGGTCATGATCTCACAGCTTGTGAATTTGAGCCCCACATTGGGCTCTGTGCTGACAGCTCGGAGACTGGAGCCTGCTTCAGATTCTGTGTCTCCCTTTCTCTCTCTGCCCCTCCCCAACTCTCTCTCTCTCTCTGTCTCAAAAAATAAACATTAAAAAAAAAAAATTAAAAAAAAAAAAAAGAACTCCACCTCTCTCCTCGAAAGGAGAGAGATCTCGGAGACATTTAGTGATTTACCCAGAACCATACACTGGGAAGATGGGGGGGAAGTGGTCAAGTATAAACAAACTTATTACCTAGAAGTTTTATTCTCTCATTTCACTTATGCTGTGTATAAACTGGTTAACTTACACATTAAACTTAGGAATACTTTCAAAGTTATTTTAGATTAATCCTAGCTCTTTTCCAATTTTTCTGGGAAAATCAAGATACACCAAATAAGTAAGTCTCACAAACATGTCATCATAGTTGTGTAAGGCAGGAGTCACAATTCAAACACCCACTGAGGCCACCGTGAACATAAATGCATAAAGCAGAGTAGGTGACCCATGGGGAACAAGACAGAATGGTACAGTTTATGGCACATTGGCTTCTGTGTGTGTGTGTGTATATATATAAAGGCAGCAGTCACTACATAGGTAATATCTAATACTAAGTGGGAATGTAGACCTAGTATTACCAGGTCTCCTGATTTTTCCCAAAAAAACTGGAAATCGGGAACATTTACATGAATCTCCCAATTTTTCAATTGTTTTCAACTAATTAAAAAAATACAAAATACTGCATTCTAAACAAAATACACATGTGCCAAACCTGTATCAAATCACCACCTCTAATATATGGAACTGGTGGTTTAACTACATCTGTTTATTTGGTTTCACTTACAATCTGCTTGCCGCCAACTGAGGTAGTCCTTTAAGGTCTGGTTGTTAGGATACACTATGACTCTTCCATCAAAGCCTGGGGGATACAGAAGGGGCTGGTCCTCAAAGTAATCTCGCCAATAAAACACATAGCTGGAGGCAAACTGGGAAGCCACGTGGGTCATGAACTTACTTGCAGAAGTAAGGCACATTGGGTGGAGCAAGAAAAAAGAAAATACATGATATTAATTCAAAACCATGATAGAGCCTGTGTGTGCAACAGAGTGATTATACAAAGTGTCCAGCAAGCCAAGAGATAAAATGTGCTGGGCCAAGAAAAACTAAGCAGCCTGCCTCTCTTTCCAGTCCAATAAGTAACTTACTAATACTGAATTTTTGTATGTAGGATGTTATGTGAATTTATGGTTAAAGAGGGTTTTTGTGTGTGTGTTTTTTTAGCCTTGGAAGGAAGAGAACCATTGTTTTAAAAAAGGCAATTCATTATATGCTTTGTTTTCTGTGACAGTTTCGATATATTGCCAAATGAAATATCAAATTTGTCTATTTTGAGATCCTTCTTAATTAAAAATTTAAGCAATATTGTAAAGCACATATAGGCTGTTCTTGGCTAAAGCCAACCTAGGAATTATTAATATTATTATATTCTAACGGTGTCTGTTTCTAGTCTTAATGTTCAGTGCCAGATCTATGTAGAAGCTAAGGTGATGAGGAATGAAGCAGAAAGAATCAGATAAAGAGGCTTATGTAATGCTCACATAAAAGATAAAAGTACAGGGGCGCCTGGGTGGCTCAGTCAGTTAAGCATCCGACCTCAGCTCTGGTCACGATCTCGCGGTCCGTGAGTTCGAGCCCCGCGTCGGGCTCTGGGCTGAAGGCTCAGAGCCTGGAGCCTGCTTCGGATTCTGTGTCTCCCTCTCTCTCTAACCCTCCCCCATTCATGCTCCGTCTCTCTCTGTCTCAAAAATAAATAAACGTTAAAAAAAAAAAATTAAAAAAAAAGATAAAAGTACAACAGTCTAAACAGGAAATACACATTCTGCAGTTGGAATATTCCATCTGCAGTCTGTAAGGCACCAATTAAAAAAAGCAAAAACCAAATGCTGACAGGAAATATTCTCAAGGAGCTAGGACATGGAATTACCTGGCTCTTCTTTTAAACCAATTGCTTTTCCGCTTGAACACAAAGCTGTACTCATCACTCTGTCCATATGCAATCACAATATCCTCCAGTTCTGTCATTACAGTCTGGGCACATTTGGTCATCAGGTGGAGAGCACGGCTGTCATTAGGTTTTGCAAAGTTGTGCTTCTCAGCAAACCTTTATAGAAGGAAAAGGGCATGAATGGAAGAGAGCTTACAACCTGACTTATTTAAGAAGTCTACTTTGGGGGCACCTGGGTGGCTCAGTCGGTTAGGCGGCCGACTTTGGCTCAGGTCATGATCTCACAGTCCGTGAGTTCGAGCCCCGCGTCGGGCTCTGTGCTGGCAGCTCAGAGCCTGGAGCCTGTTTCGGATTCTGTGTCTCCCTCTCTCTGCCCCTCCCCTGTTCATGCTCTGTCTCTCCCTGTCTCAAAAATAAATAAAATGTTAAAAAAAAAATTAAAAAAAAAAAAAAAAAAAAGAAGTCTACTTTGTTCTCGCCCTGACCAACTGAGAAAAAGGGTCATAATTGCTAAGTCTCCATTCCCTGTTCTGCGAAACGGAGATAAAGTATACTTACTTCACAGGACTGTTGTGAAGATTAGAGGGAGGTAACAAATATAACTATGCCTGGCTCCTTGGAAATGCTCAACAAGTGACAAGAACCATTATTAAAATAATACTTTTAAGAATTAAATTCCCATCTTTCTGTTACATTTCTTTTTTATTTTTCCTCCCGCGTATGGCTAGTTACTGATAATCAAAGAACATACATAAAGTATTGCCCACAGCAAGACCTAAAAAGGTCTCTAAACAGTCTGCCTTCAAATATAACTAACTAAATAGCCGGGCAACTGGCTGAAGAGCTGAAATGCTGCACTGGGGACTGACTGTTTCCACCAGGGCCTTGCTAACAGGTCTCAGCTCAAGGGCGCCACAGGCCAGCTGCTCATCACAAGATCACTCGGCCTCAGTTTAACTACTCAGACCACGCCTTCAAGCACCTGGTAGCTAGCGCGTAGGGTGAGGCTCAATGCCGCGCGCTCATTGGCTGTCGCGTTACCCGGTAACCAAGAGCTGCCGCCACAATTGGCGTTCCATTCCCCGGAAGCCCTGGGGCACCTTGCTACCTCAAACCAAACTCGCTCACCGATGGAAGTTCCTGCCGTCCAGCCGCACCACCACCCAACAGTGGGCCAGGCAGGTGTCGTCAGCCTCGAAGTTCCGTACGTACTCGAACTTGCTCTTTGCCATGGCCGCCCCCAATTTCAAGCACCGTCTCAGAGTAACGGAAGTGACGGCCCAGCAGTCGCGAACTTTCACATTGTATGCGGACCACATTCGCCCCGCGGAAGGTGAAGGACCAAGAAAGCCTCGCCCCGGAAGTTCCTGTGTCTCTTAGTGGCCGCTCTAGCTGTAGTGGAGGTCCTCATCTCTCTCGCCTCTCCTTGTAGTTCTTAATCCACTTCCGGGCGTGTAAGAAGCGTTCCATTGTACCTTTCGTACTACACACGGTTGTCAGATTTTTCTCCTCTGTCATGCAGCAAGTCACTCTCACGAAGTGAGATTTTGTAAAAATTTTCTTTCTGACCAAGTTTGAAGGTTTAGTTGTGATTTTTTTTCTTTCTAAATAGCATTTATTAACTTGCAGAAAATGTGGGATATACCGGAAAATATAAGAAAATACTTCCTATTTCCCCTCTCCCTTCAAAGCATTGTGAATGGTTTCTTCCAGTCACTTTTCTCTTTGTATTTGTATTTGTACACAGGGAACACACAAAATTGTAATCATACACCTATGCGATTTTTGTATTTTCCACTTAAACCTTGAGCATTTTCCAATGTCATCAAATATTCCAAAGGGTGATTTTAAAAAGAAAAATAGGCTTTTATTCTGACACATGGGCCTACTAAATTAATTTACTCAACTTTTGCACGAAGACCCAACCTTTAATTTCTTTTTGCTGGTAGATAATAGTAACATTAAACCCTAATATTTTTTTATGATGCTTTACGATTTATAAAGCTCTTTTGAATTCAGTACTTATATTTTTATCCTCAAGAAAAATTTTCAAATAATATAAAAGAATGTATGATGAAGTCTCTCACTGACTCCTAACTCTATACTTCAGACAATGGCTGTTGCTAGTTACTTGTATATCCATCCAGGAGTAGATAGAAACATGTATCTACATCTGTATCTAAATCTCTCAAACTGTTTGAAGGCAACATGAAGAAAGGAAGGATGTGAATGTCATGAATTTATGCCCTGGCTCTGCCACATATTGACTATGTGACCTAACATAAGTTACTTTTTTCCTCAGATTTCCCCTTTGTTAAGTGAAGACACCAATTCTTCCCTTGCTACCCTCTAAAGTTATTGTGTGAGCATTAGAGAACATGATGGCTAGCATTTGTGGTATGGATGTACAGACACACTGGTATAATAATATTCCAAGGTGATGTTAATTTGCAACCAAGATCAGGAAGCACTTAGAGGAACAGGTTAAAACACACCAGGAGGAAATAGACAAATTCACAAGGTAGGATCTTATATAAGATTACTGACCTGACTTCTTAAAAATATAAATTTCATGAAGAATAAAAAAAAGAAAAAATGAAAGGAAGGAAGGATGGGAAAAGGTAGGACACTGTTTCAGAATGAAACGGATTTAAGAAACATAAAAACAAAATACAATGTGAAAATCTGGAATGTATACTGGCCCCAAAAATATTAAAGGTAGTTCTAAATCCACTGGGAAAACATGCAGTTAAAAACAGCTCTAGATTTCAGTGGTTTACAAACAAACATTTATTTCTTCCTCAGGTCACTCATAGGTTTCTGGCTTGGCTACTGCTATGCTCCAGGCAGATGTTCTGATCTATGTGTCTTCTTATTCCAAAACTCAGTCAATGATTCAAAAGGCTTTTGCACCATAGGGGAACATCTTGCTGCTCACATTATGTTTGCTAAAGCAGCATAACAACAGAGTCAAGTGCAAAGATTGCAGGGCAGGGATGTATTATCTTCCCACAGGGAACGGAAAAGTGAATAATTTTGAACAATAATGCAATCTACTGCAACTGTTCATTAGTTGATATTAGGGAATTATTGTTAATTTTAGTGGCACAATAATGGTAGTGTGCTTAGGCAGAAGAATAACTTTAGTTTTAAAATTTATTTTTAAAATTTACATCCAAGTTAATTAGCATATAGTGCAACAATGATTTCAGGAGTATTTTCCTTAATGCCCCTTACCCATTTAGCCCATCCCCCCTCCCACAACCCCTCCAGCAACCCTCAGTTTGTTCTCCATATTTATGAGTCTCTTCTGTTTTGTCCCTCTCCCTGTTTTTATATTATTTATGCTTCCTTTCCCTTATGTTCATCTGTTTTGTATCTTAAAGTCCTCATATGAGTGAACTCATATGATATTTGTCTTTCTCTGACAGACTAATTTCACTTAGCATAATACCCTCTAGTTCTATCCACATAGTTGCAAATACCAAGATTTCATTCTTTTTGATGGCTGAGTAATACTCCATTGTGTATATATATATATATATATATATATATATATATATATACATACACACACACGTGTGTGTATGCGTGTATATATATGTATGTGTGTGTGTGTATGTATATATATATATATATATATATATATATATATATATATATATACACACCACATCTTCTTTATCCATTCATCCATCTATGGACATTTGGGCTCTTTCCATACGTTGACTATTGTTGATAGCACTGTTATAAACATTGGGATGCATGTGTCCCTCTGAAACAGCATACCTGTATCCCTTGGATAAATACCTAGTAGTGCAGTTGCTGGGTCGTAGGGTAGTTCTATTTTTAATTTTTTGAGGAACCAGCAGGAGAATAACTTTAATCTTAGAGGATACCTGAAGAAAAAGTGGCAAAATATTAACATTTACTGAATCTAGGTGTAGTCATATGGGGATTTATTATATTATTTTTTCTATTTTTCTACATGTTATGCGTTGCGTCACCAAAAAAGATATGTTGAAGTACTAACCCAAGATACAGTGATGTACTTTATTTGGAAATAGGGTCTTTGCAGATATAATCAATTAGGATGAGGTCACTAGGGTGGGGCCTTAATCCAATATGACTAGTGCCCATATGAAAAGAGAAAACAGAGGCACACAGAGGAAGACCACCAAGTAGAGAAGAAGCCAGAGATTTCAGTGATGCATCTATAAACCAAGGAAGGCAAAGGATTGCCAGCCATCATCAGAAGCTAGGAGAGAGGCGTGGAAATGGGTGCCATCATTATTCCCATTTTAAAGATGTGGAAATTGAGTAGAGAGAGGTCCAGTAATTTGCCTAAGGTCACAGATCCAACAGGTGGTGATGCAAGAATTCCAAACTAGGGGTGCCTGACTGGCTCAGTTGGAGGGCATGCAACTCTTGATCATGAGGTTATGAGTTCAAATCCCACATTGGGCAAAAAGTGCGCACACACACGCACACACACACACACACAAAGAATTCAAACCAAGCATTTTAACTACAAAGCCCATGCTCTTAGCTACTCCTCAGTATTATCTCCCCTTCTCTCTCTGTCTTCATTCACCAGCTTTACAGTAGTTTCTGCCTGTGTCAACCCGGCAGAAATCAACCAATTCAGTACTTCACTGAGTCTTCAAATCAAAAAGTACATGAATCATCCAATCCCTTAATTCTCAAACATAATTTATTCATATACAGCCTTTGTGAATTTTGTCATTTCCATATACTACCTTAGTTAGAAATATTTTTCTTTATGCCAATTCTCTTCATTTCAAATCTTTTTATTGGAAATGAACATACACGTGCAAAAGTACACAAAACATGATGTAACCAGTACTCAGTCAAGAAAGAGAACATTGTCAGTTGCCAGGAATCCATATCAATTATTATTACCTCTCCTTTCCAGAGCTAATGGCCTTCTTAACATCTATAACTTTTTTATGTTCATTTTTTAAAGTTATCTCTCTGCCCAACATGGGGCTCAAACTCACAATCCCAAGATGAAGAGTTAAATGCTCTACTGACAGGCAGCCAGGCACCACAGTTATGTTTGTTTTTGGACATTACATAAATGAAATCTTGCAGTACATATTCTTTGGCATCTGGTCTCTTTGGATCAACATTATGTTTGGAAGATTCTACCAAGCTGCAGAGTGTAACTGTAGTTCATTTATCTTCATTCTTCCATCGTATCCGATTGTATAACTATACCAGTTTATCCACGGTATTATTGAATAGATATTTAGATTGCTTCCATTTTGGGAGTGATTATGAAAAACACTACTCTGAACATTCTTGTACATGTCTTTTTGTGTACACATGCCTGAATTGGGTATATACCTAAGACTAGAATTTCTGTGTCATGGAGAATGCATCTGTTCACTTTTGGTAGATAATGTCATACTTTTTCCAAAGTGTTTTTACCAATTTCCATTTCTCCAAATAGTATGTGACTTGCTCCATATCCTCACCAACACTTGATATTGTTAGTTTTCAAAAAGATTATGCTGCATCATTCTAAGTTATATGTAGTAGATCTTTCAAGGAGTATATTTCCATGATGATTAACAATGTTTAACATTTTTTCTTACACTTATTGGCCACCTGTATATCCTTTATTGTGAAGTATGTGTTCAAGTCTTTTGCACAGTTTTTCACTATTTAATACTTCAAGTAAGTATTTGAAAGAGAAATTATTTGAAAGAGAAATTATCTGAAAGAGAAATTCTGTCATTACCATAAATGGAAAATTAGCATCACATGTCAACAATAGAGGGTGACAATATATTAAGATAAATGCAATTCCAGGATAATGCTCATGCTTTGTGGTAGGATTTTTTGTTTTCTTTTTCATTTTGCCGACAACGAAAAGGAAGCGCTGAACATTACCAGACATTCTCAAAGTCATTCACGAAGCTAGTTGCAAAACTTGATTTGATTCAGAGTTCCCTTTCCCTTCCAATGACTGATAAAAACCTGGAGAAGAAGGGACAGGTCAAAAGCCATAACAACTCTCCTGAGGTCTCCCCCAGGTTTATCAGTTAACACCAGGGACCATTCATTAAATATCTACTCTGTGCCAGGTCCTATGGTCATATATTAGTCACATTGCTTTGGCTATCTGATTTATTCTGCACAGTTGTTCATTGAGGGTGGGTTTTCCAGTGTTGGTGTGTGGCTTCTACCCTTGATAGCTGGAGCTCCAGCCATTATATCTATGTTCCAGGAAGGAAGAAGGACAAACGGGAAGATAGCAAAGCTCACACCTCCAAACCAAATCTCGTCTCTTTATCAGGTTTTTACTAAAGCTGCACAACTTCTGCGTATATATTTTGAGCCTTCCTCATCTGCAGTGGAGCCTGGGAAATGTAGTTCTTTTAGCTGGGCACTTGGCCATCTCCAATAATATAGGATCTTTCTTTCTTTTCAAAAAAGAAGGGAGAATGCTATTGCACGGGCAACTGGAAGTTTCTGCCACAAAAGCCACTAGGGGTTATAAAGGGGTAGCCTAACAGGCCCTGCACCCTGAACTCTAACTCCCAGCCTGCTCCCCCTACCTCCCTCAGCCACTTTATAAAAAAAAAAAAAATCAGGGCACCTCAGTGACTCGGTTCAGTGTCTGAATCTTGATTTTGGCTCAGGTCATGATCTCAGAGTTGTGGGATCCAGCCTCACATCTGGAGTCTCAGGTCTGGGAGAGGAGCGGGTGTCGGGGGGGGGGGGGAGTGGAGGGAAGAGGGAGGAGGGGGAGGAGAGGGAGAAGGGGAAGGAGGAAGAAGAGGAAGAGGAAAATGAGGGAGGAGGAGGAGGAAAAAAAGAAGGAGGAGGAGGATGAGAAGAAGAAGAAGAGAAAGAGAAAGAGGAGGAGGAGAGAAAAGAGAGGGCAAGGGGGAGGGGGCAAGCGGGAGGAGGGAGAGATGGGTGAGGAGGGGAGGAGAGGAAGAGGAAGAGGAAGAGGAAGAAGGAGGTGGAGAAGAGGAAGAAGGAGAAGGAGAAGGCAGAGAAAGAAAAAAAAGAGACAGATGATTGGTTGGAAATTCCAGGGGAAATGTTACATTCTTCCCTCCCCATACTTCCCTCCACCACCTGCCTTGAGTTCCCCCACTTCCCATCCCCAGAATAGGTGGGGGAACTCAAAGCAGGTGGTGGAGGGAAGTATGGGGAGGGAAGTTGGGGGAGGCTTCAAAGGCAGGCAAGAAAGGAGTACTAGTTCCTTACTTACCAGCTGGGGACCTGAAGAATCTTCCTGGTGCTATCACTGTAGCAGGATATCAGGAGAGTTACTTGAAGGTCCTGATAAGTAGCCCTGTCTTGCTCCCCTTGAGTTTTGGGTATATGTGAATGTAGAGACCAGTGACTACACCATATTTGGAGGTTTCTGGAGCAGACTAGGCCAGTGTATGAGAAGGATCAGCAATGAGGTATGCCTGAAAAAATGACAGAGACACCTCACTGCAGCCCCCTCAGCCTTTGTGCGTGTGTGTGGGGGTCATCATCATCACTGGTTCCATAAGAAGCAGCTCAGAGGTTGGGGTAAGGGGGGGACAGGAACTGGGAATTGCCTTGAGCCCAATGGGCAAGTAAAAGTCATCCCTCCTATAGAGGGTCTGAAGACAGAGAGAGCTGGAAGGGCCAAGAGGAGCTATGTGTTCCTCTCTAAGGATCCTTGGAAGATCATCCTGGTGCTAAAAATGGCCCCAGGATAACCATGCACCATGCCAATGTAGGAAGAGAGAAGACTTCCCACCACAAGGTGGAAGGTCAACTATGTAAAAAGGCCTCTGCTTTGCCTACACCCCAACCCAGCCCTCAAAGGGAATTAAATGTTGAAAAGAGGAGGGTGATGCAGAGGATCTCAGAACAAGATTGTGGCTCCCACCTCCGTTCCAGGTTGTTGGAGTGGGACCAGAATGAAAGAGCAGGGTCTTCCGCTCTAAGCCCCTTGAGTAATAAGCATGGCCTGTACTGGGGGTGGGGTGGTGGGGGCACTTGTCACAAAAAGACAAATACTGTATGATTCTGGAAACTCAGTGAGGTATGTAGTCAAATTCATACAGAAAATAGAATGATTGTTGCTAGGGAATAAAGGGAGTGGGGTAAAGGGAGTTATTGTTTAATGGATATAGGATTTCAATTTTGTAAGATGAAAAGAGTTTGGAGATTGGTTGCACAACAGTGTGAATGTATTTAACACTACTGAGATGTACACTTAAAATGTTAAGGTGGTAAATTTTATGTTATGCATATTTTGCCACAATTAAAAAAACCTAAAATCCTGCACACAACAGATATTTGTAACCTAACTGGACAATGATTTCTATTTTTAAAAATTTCTATTACTTAGAAGATCACTTATCACTGAAGCTGACGAAATAAAAATAATTGCCTTTGGTGTGGAAGTCATATTCCAATTTTTCTTCCCTAATGCTGACTCATTTCATTTGTACTAAGAGCTACATTATGTAAATGAAAATCAGGGTGGAAGAGGGTAAGAAGAAGGAATAATTTGTCTCTAAAGTCTCCTTTTCTGTTCTAAACCACTCTAATCAAATTTCTGGCTGGGAGTAATGTATACACTTCCAGGAATAGACTGCCTAGCTCTATCATGGTTTTGAGGCAGATAAAAATATCACTACATACCAGGATTTACATGGGTGTAAAGTTTAGAACTATTATTCTAGAATAAATTCATGATTACCAGGGCCTTGAAATTTCTATAATATATTTGCTCTGTATTTTGATATGTGGCTTACATAGGTCAGAGTGAATGGATTTTATTTTAAATAGTCATCAATTATGTCTTTAAATGGACATGTTTTGTCAACTACCTCATCTTTCTCTACTTAGTAGAAGTTCCAGAAGTCATGAGGATCTGGTCACTGGGGGGCTTAGAAAAAGACATTAGGAAAACAGAAAGGGGGAATTAGATGTATGTTTCCTAGTCCACTTGACCTTGTTACCACTTAATCCCACAAATTTACTCATTCATTGAACTAGTATTTCTTAATTTCCTACCATGTACCATGTTCACTGGGATGCAACAGCAAACAATACAGCTATGGTGCCTACACAATGGAGTTCACGGCAAGTTGAGGAAGACAGACCTTAAACAAAGAGTTTCACAAGTAACTGTTGGACTACATTGTGTTCAGTGTTGTGAAACACGTTGCAGGCCCTGCCTTGACTGGGCAGCTGAGCATGGTCCATGAAGTTTTATCTGAGGAAGCAATATTTAAATTATAACCTGAATAATGAGATAAAAAGACAGCTTGCTTCATATGTTTCTGGAATTGTGGGATTATTGAATTTAATGTTGAATAAACATTTTGCCAAAAGATTTTGCTTGTATAACATTTTGGAAAAGAATCCAGAGTAATATGAGTTTCCATACCGTGGATCAGCCATTTAAAAAACACATATTGGGCACCTAAAATGTGTAAGGGCACTGGGCAAGGTACTGACTGGGAGGATATAATAAATAACAACAACAACAACAACAGTAATTTAAAAAAAGTGCTTTCTAAGTGTAAGAAACTTAAGAGTCTCCAAACCATAGTCTCATACATTATCCTATTTTTTCCCTTTCAATGAGTCTGTGGGAGGCAGAACAATAATTCTCTCCATAAGAAAGGAAACCAACTTTGTGGGAACTGTTTAAATGATTTGCCCAATGTCTCATGGCTTCCAGAACCAGGATTAGAACCCAGTCCTTCTTTTTAAAAAATATTTTTTAATGTTTACTTATTTTTGAGAGAGAGAGAATACAAGCAGGGGAGGGGCAGAGAAAAGAGGGAGACACAGAATCTGAAGCAGGCTCCAGGCTCTGAGCTGTCAGCACAGAGCCTGATGTGGGGCTCGAACCCACAAACTGTGAGATCATAACCTGAGCCGAAGTCAGACACTTAACTGACTGAGCCACCCAGGTGCCCCCTTAACTGACTGAGCCACCCAGGCGCCCCCTTAACTGACTGAGCCACCCAGGCGCCCCCTAGAACTCAGTCCTTCCAATGCCAAGTCTAAGTATTTTCCACTCTACCACCTTGCTTTGCTATGTTTTAAAGGAACAAACTAGATAGCTGTTGTTTTTGCCTGCCCAGCATCCCTCTTTCTGTCTTATGGCAATGGCATCCCAACTGTCTTTTCCCCACCAGACCATTTGGTTTATGTGGAGAATACCCTATCTGACATTTGTTCCAGGGTAAGCACATGGTCAAGACCACACTAGTGTCTCAGTGTGAGTTAGAAAAAGGCCCCCTCTCCTGCAGACATAGTTGTGCACCGGGCAGAGGTTTGGTAAGTGTTCTCCACACTGGATTTAAACCTCTGCTTGTCCTCTCTGTAGTGACCAACCTGCACAAATATGATGACCTCACCAATAACTGAGACCTTACCAGTAAGGTTCAAAGATGTGCGCCTAACCTAAGCCAGGTCATTGAGACAGTCTGACATTCTGCTAGAATGACTACGAAAATCAGATTCTCTTCCTATTAGAAATGCTATACTGGTGATCACATTGCCTTCAAGACAAAAGAGGCTGCCCATTGATTAGGCCTATACAAAAGGAAAAAATCTGAAAAATACAGAAAACAACTTCTGATGACATTGAGTTGAGCATTGCGCTTAGAGCCAGTGCACAGAGTGCTGCTCCTAGACCTTACAAGTTCCTGGAGAGCAGGGACCTTGCTTAATATTTTTCAAAGCTGTATCCTCTGTGCCTGGAATAGTGCCTGGCACATAAGAAGCAATCAATAAATAACTGCTGAAAGATTAAGCCAGTAAGTTCCTTTTTTTGTATATGAACTTGGGTTTTTAGAAGCCTCAATTCATTGGGGGTGTAAATAAATAACTTCTTTTTTCCCAATAACCGCTCTCTCACCTTCTCCTTTATTCATGGTTAGCAATTCCCTTAAAGAATCTTGGCCAGATCCCATACTTCCCAGTAGGTGAAATGTATTAATGTTGGTATTAAAACGTTGGTCAAGAGCACTGTGCTCCTCCAAATGCAGGCCAACTCTCTCCCTCTCAGTCCTATTCTTCTATCAACTCAGTGTGAAGAAGTGATTATAGCAGGCCTGGTTCTGGCTTCTTTAGCAAGCCCTTCAGGGAGGTAGCTAGCTTAATAGGGGCTTATGAAACTTAGAGGTGGGCTACTTCACACTTAATGTTCTCAGCTTTGGGCCTTTGGTATAATTTAAGAACAACAGGAAAAATCACACCCAACATCTTATTTAGCAGTTTGAGTTGGGTCAAAAGCAATTCACATAGGTGAGATGAACTTGAAAGAGAATAGGATGACCTTTGGATAAATTCAGGAGTATGAGTAATACATGCAAGGTAGACTGAGGTACGTGAGGAGACTGACAAAGAGATGGAACGTACAGAGTGGAAAACAAACTATAAGAGACAACATCAGACTTGAGGATATCAGGCACTAGGTAAGGACTTTAGCCTTGCTCTATCTAACAGTGTTTTAGGAAAATTAATCTGGCTATGGCATGAAGGGTACATGAAAGGAAAAAAAAAAAAAACCCAGGGGAAGCTAGGCCAACAGAGAATCTATTTTAACATTTCAGATATGCAGTGCTGACTAAAAGGAAGACAGGGATGAAGAAACGGAAAAGAATTTGGCATCCATAAAATGTTCTGAGGTCCTAAATCACAAAGATCTTTAATCCTTTTTATAAAAGCCAAGGCATTAAGATATCTTGAAATAATTACAGATATTATTATTGGTACAGAGACAGAATCATGTTCAATGAAGTATAAATTCCACCATATAACTAAGAGTTATTTATAGGGCTGCATCTTGAATGTTCCATAATGATTTGGCCCTGAATGGGCCATAAGTTGGTAGTGAGTTGATACAGGCAGATATATTTCAATTTATTTTTTTCCAGTGACTGTGCTGCTTTACTGAAGAAAAGAATTTGAAATCTTCATGCCTATCTAAAAGTGGAATCTGGAATGTGAACTGACTTTCTATATAGCTTACACTGTTACTCATTCTTAAGTGATGGAAATTAAAGGTAAAAGAAAATCCAGTAAGTAATTTGCTTGGGAAGAATTATTTCCTAATCTGAGTTCAATGAGATCTTCTTTTTCATTTTAACAAAGGAAAAAAAAAACCTGCATAAAAAATACTACTACCCATGCTTAATTTTTATTACTGGTTCTGGCTAATTGGGGATCAAAAGTGGTTCCTAGAACACTCATACACAGAATTTAACCTCTAAATATTTCTGACATAGCTTGCCTCTGTTTCTGTGGAGAAACATAACATTGGGAAGAGAATTCAAAGGATTTCAGAGACTGAACCACACTGCATCACTGACACTGCATGCATTTATACCATTTAAGGAAATCTTTTCTCTCTGTGATATTTTGTTTATGAAGATCACTACTTAAGAACATGTTCTTAGGCAAAATCTCACAAATTATTTCCCCCTTTGACTCATCGTAGATGCAGTCTGGAAGTTACCTTCCTCTTTAAATTACTACATTTAAAAGTACAATTCTGTAATTATAGATTTTTAGGATGAGTAACTGCAATATAAATTAGGATCAGAGTAACTCTCTCTATATAAATATAACCAAAGTATCTTCACTCCTGAACTATATTTGGGCTTTGTTTTATACATGTTTGAAGATGAACATCATCTTTTCCATTTCCACACTGAATTTGGGCCAGATTTATCTTCATTTTCCCAGTCAACAGGCTTAGAATCCAAAATCTGGAATCATTGTTGGCTCTTCTCTGTTTTCCTCCAATAATAATGGTTAAAATGTTTACTAGATGCCAGATTATTTATTGATCCCTTTACATAGAGCATTTAATAATATACTCCAAACAGTTCTCTTAGGTATATATTGTTGTTTATCCCCCATTTTATAGCCTTATAGAGATTAAATTATTTGCCCAAATCACATAGCTAGTAAATGGCATAGCCAGGATGGAAAGCCATAAATGTAATGCCAGAGTTTATGTTCTTAACCAATTTTTCTACAATGCCTCCTAATAACATCATAACATTGGTTTATAGATTTATCCACTCGGTTACTTATTAATTTATTTATTCATTGCACAATACTTCTTAAGCAGTCATTCTACAGACACTGTAGAAGTTGCTAGAAATTAAGAAAAGGTCTCTACACTAACAATTTCAGGAGAAAAACATGTTAACAAAAAATTAAAGTATACTACAAATGTTTAACAAATGCTATTTTCATTCCCTCTATCAATTTGGATGCTTCTTGTTGCAAATAACTAGGAGCCTGAATAATAGAAGCTTAAACAATACAAAAATTTACTTATATCCTATAGGGAAATTGAGTTTGGCAGTTCCAGGGCCCATGCAGTGGCTCAATGATGCCACCGGGATTGGAACACTTTTAATACTTCTGCTTTACTGTCCACACCATATCAGACATATCAGAGAGATCTCTCCTCATGTTCACAAAATGGCTGCCATAGTACCAGACATCATGTTCTCACACTATAACATCTAAAGTGGAAAGGAAGGTGATGAACACAAAAAAACTTTCTTTGTACATCTGTTCTCTTTTCTACTAGGGAAAATGGTTTTCCTCAGAAGCATCCAATAGACTGCTCCTTATGTCTCAGTGGAGAACCTGGGTCACGTGCTCACCTCTATACCAAGCTCAAGTAAGGGAACAGTACTTGGGACAGTGTCTTCTAAACAAAAGCAGGGTTTTGTTAGTAAGGAAAAAGGGAGAATGGTGGAAATGGTAGGCAATCAATAGTGTTTACCATATCCTTTTTCTAATATGAATGCCAAAACAGAGGTATATAGAAAGTGCTGTGAAAGAATAGATTAAAAAAATATTTTATTCTGCCTATGAGATCTAGAGATAGCTTTTTAAGGACTTGTACATTTCAGCTGAGTCTTGAAGGGTAGATGGAAGTGTACCAGACAAAGAACCAGGATCTCAGAATATCAGAGATAACAGACCTTAAAGAATATTAGAAAAAATTACACTGAACATGTACATCTCCTTCACAGTATTTTCCAATTCTGCCTCATTTCTTTCTATGACCTCTGCCTCTAGTCAAGTCAAAACCAACAGTGCTTGGGCCTCTTTGCTTTGGCCAATAGTGATTTTATGTGGTAGGAGGTCCAAGATAATAAAAATGCAAGAACCACATTTTTGCCAGCTGACCAAATGCTCTTTTGACCAAATAAGATAATAAAGGACACAGTATGTACACTGTGAGGGACCTCAAATATTTGTTCCTTTCCCAGCTACCTTTATTTCTCTTTCCATCTTTCTCTTTTATTAATTATCTTCCATTCTTATTTCAGAGAATGACAAAATTGAAAAGCTAGAATTTTGATTCTTCTGACAGTAATAAAATAGAAACTATAGGATACCATGTGATAGAGACCAAGGAGCCTCGCTTTTCGCTCTTTATTCAGGACAAAAATTATGTTACTAATCCTTTCTTATGTAACAAATTATCCTAAAACTTAGTGGCTTAAAACAATAATAAGTATGTATTGTCTCACATGGTTTCTGTAAGTCTGGAATTCAGGAGTAGCCTAGCTGGGTGGTTTTGGCTCAGGGTCTTTCACAAGGTTGCAATTAACATGCCAGCTGGATGTGTAGTCATCTGGAGGCTTGAATGGGACCAAATTATCTGCTTCCAACATAATGTACTTATGTGGCTGTTGGTGGGAAGTGGCAGTCCTCTGAAGAGTCCTCTTCATAGGGCTACTTGGTACATGGAGGCGGGCTTCAGTAGCAGACAAAACATAGATTGTTAGATGGAGTTAGGATAACCAAATATGAAGTGAACTCAAGTCCTAATTACATCACATATAAAGGAAAATCACACACAATAAAGACCTAAATGTGAAAGGTAAGACTATAGAACTTAATGGAAGAAAATATAAAAGAATTCTTTGGAGAAACTTGAGGTGGGAAAATATTTTCATTTCCTTTTCCTTTTCTTTTTCCTTTTCCTTTTCCTTTTCCTTTCGTCTTCCCCTTTCCCTTTCCTTTCCTTTATTTCTAGAGAAAGGGAGATAGTGTGTGAGTGGGACAGAGGGGCGAAGGGAGGGAGAGAATCCCAAGCAGACTCCACACTCAGCATGGAACCCAATGCAGGGCTCAATCCCACGACCCTGGGAACATGACCTGGGCCAAAATCAAGAGTCAGACACTTAACCAAATGAGCAACCCAGTTTCCCCAAGAAAATATTTCTTAAACAAGACTCTAAAAGCACAAATTATAGGGTAAAAAAATGATGGATGCAACTGCATTAAATTAAGGATTCCTGTTCAACAGAGGATATCAGAGATAAATGAACAGATGGGTCACACACAAGAAGATATTTGCAATGTTTGAAGGTCAATAATAAATAAGGGACTCCTGTGGATCAACATGGAAAAAGCAGGGAACAATAATAAAATGATAAATGATTTGAATATACATAGTTATTAATTGAGAAGGCTAAAAGACTAGTAAGCTTATGATGAGATGCTCAGCCTTTCTAATGATCAGAGAAATGCAAATCGAAACAATAAGATACTTCTATACTCCAATAAGATTGGCAAAATTTGTTGAATAAAACCAAGAGTTGGTAAAAAAGTAGAAAACAGGAAATCCTCGTGTGTGCCACTGTTTTGAGTTTGAAGTCAAATAGACACCTGAGAGAGCAATCTGTTCATTAGTGAAGTGGTGTGTGTGCATTCCTAGAACCCAGAAATCCCACTCTTGGATGTGTCTGCACAGAAGATGTTGTACAGGTTTATGGGGGCATGTCCATGACAACACTGCTTGTGGTGGGAACTTGCTGGAGACACCCTAGGAATCCATCAGTAGAGCAATGCAGAGGTAACAAGTGCTTGACAGAATCCAGAATTCAGGAGCTCAGAACCAGATGTACCTATATGGCATGGACAGATATTTCTACAGATTTTTCTGCTTCACAAGGGTAGAAAGTAGATCAGTAGTTTCCAGGAGCTGGGGAAAGGAAAAATGGGGAGTAACTACTAATGGGTTTGAGGTTTCCTTTTGGGATAATGAAAATATGCCAGAATCAAATAGTGGTGATTGCTGCATACTAAAAAACACGTACTAAACATATTAAAAACATACTAAAAACTACTAAATTGTACACTTAAAAAATAAGCTAAAAAATCAGTAAACACATCCACTGGAAAAAATACAGATAACCCAGAAGAAATTTTAAAAATTATGCTAAATGAAAAAAAGAAACAAATTGAGTCTGTATCTAAGATGATATGTGTAAATTAAAAAACAAATACATGTGTCCACCAAACACTGTATATCACTCAATGATACATATATAACCAAAGATACACTAACTACATTAAGGTGGGTGCCTGGGGGATGGGGGTGAGGGAAAACAGAATTGGAATGGGAATAGAAAATGGTGAATAAAGAAGTGTCATAAAATAATAAAATAAAACAGGAATAGGGACTTCAGTAGACAGACTAATGCCCCTCTAAAGACATTCATGTACTATCATCCTAGGAACATATAATTACGTTACCTTATATGGCAAAAGGAACTCTGCAGATATGACTAAGTTAACGATTTAAAAACAGGGATATTATCGTAGATTATCTGGGTGAGCCCAATGTAATCATAAGGATACTTAAAAGATGGCAAAGGGAGATAAATGAACCAGAGAAGATGATGTAATGATGGAAGGCAGGGGGCATGGAAGGTCAGAGTGATGCATTTGCTGGCTTTGAAGATGGAAGAGGTCCATGAGCCAAGAAATGTGGGCAGCCTCTCAACAGTGGGAAAATCAAGAAACAGATTCTTCCCTAGAGCCTCCAGAAAGAAAGCAGCCTTACTGACTTAGTTTTTGTCCCATGTGACCTACTTCAAATTTCTGTCCTCCAGAACTATAAAGTAATAAATTTGTGTTGCTTTAAGTCATTAAATTTATGGCTCCAACAGCAATAGGAAATTTACACAGGGACTTGCCCATAGCAAAGTTAATACTCTGCCGGAACTACAGAGAATAATGAACTCAACTATCTGTACTGAAAGTCCAAAAAGAAAAAAAAATGTCCATCTCCCCCCATAAACAATTAGTACTTGGTTCATTCTGTATTTGTTCTAAGAATTAGCATGTGGTGGCAATTCTAAACCTTAAAAAATTCTAAAATATTTTAAATGTAAGTTTAATCAAATTCATTTCACAATTTTGTAAGGATAAAAAGGTACCCCTTTCTCACCAGTTACTATGGATATTTGGTTCCTGTTTGTATTAACTGCTTGGGCTGCCATAACAAAAAACACAGGCTGGGTAGCTTAAAAAACAGACATTTATTTTCTCACAGTTCTGGAGGTTAGAAGTCCTAGATCAAGTTCTGGCAGGGTTCATTCTTGGTGAGAGCTCTCTTTCTGGCTTATAGATAACTACCTTCTTGCTATGTTCTCATATGGCCTTTCCTAGGTGTGTTCTCAAAGAGGGTGGGCAAGAGAAGAGAGCTCTCTGGCTTCTCTTCTCATAAAGACACTAATCCTATCGGATCATAGCCCCAACCTTATGACCTCATTTAAATTTATTTAGTTCTATAGAGACCCTATCTCCAATACAGCCACACTAGGAGTTAGGGCTTCAGCATTTGAATATGGGGAGTCACAAACATTCAGTCTATAATACTGGTTTAGTGGATCCATTTTAAGTAATCTTCTTAGGACATTTTTGTGACCTTAGACAGTGTTGTTATTAATTTAAATTTTCTGTTAAAAAGATAAGCTGCATAGGGGCACCTGGGTGGCTCAGTCGGTTAAGCGTCTGACTTCGGCTCAGGTCATGATCTCGCGGTCTGTGAGTTCGAGCCCAACGTCGGGCTCTGTGCTGAGAGCTCCGAGCCTGGAACCTGCTTTGGATTCTGTGTCTTCTCCTCTCTCTGCCCCTCCCATGTTCATGCTCTGTCTCTCTCTGTCTCTTAATAATAAATAATTTAAAATTTTTTTTTTAATTAAAAAAAAAGATAAGCTGTATAAGAGAAGAGAAATCATTTGTTTTATCTTCTGTTATGTTCCCAGTACCTAGTACAGAGCTTAGCACATTTTAGGGGTTCATTAAATATTTGCTGAATGAACAAATTAATCAATCAGTGAATGGAAACTCTCCTCTAGGCTTTTAGTCAGTGACTGGTAGCAACCACAGAAAAGAACAGAGCTCAAAACGTTCTGCTGCATATTCTCTCTTATGAAAAGAGAAAACAAACGGAAATGTATTAGTTTCCAAGGCTGTTTTAACAAAGTACTGCAAACTGGGTGGCTTAAAACAGTGGAAATTTTTTCTCTCATGGTTCTGGAGACTAGCACTTTGAAATCAAGATGGAGGCAGATTGATTCTTTCTGGAGGCTCTGTGGGAAAATCAGTTCAATACAGGACATTTCTCCAACGTAGACATAGAGAAGGCCAAGAGGGGCACCTGGATGGCTCAGTTGGTTGAGCGTCTAACTTTGGCTCAGGTCATGATCTCGTAGTTTGTGAGTTTGAGCCCTGCACTGGGCTCTGTGCTGACAGCTTGGAGCCTGGAGCCTGCTTTGGATTCTGTGTCTCCCTCTCTCTCTGCCCCTGGCCCGCTCACACTCTGTCTCTGTCCTCTCTTTCAAAAATAAACAAACATAAAAAACTTTAAAAAAATTTTTTAAAAAGAAGACATAGAGAAGGTCAACAGACACATGAAAAGATGTTCAACATCACTCCTCATCAGGTGAATACAATTCAAAATTACAATGGAATATCATCTCACACCTGTCAGAATGACTAAAATAAAAAAACACAAGAAACAAGTGTTGGCAAGGATGTGAGAAAAAGGAAGTCTTTTACATTACTGGTGGGAATGCAAACTGGTGCAAACACTGTGGAAAACAGTATGGAGGTTCCTCAACAAGTTAAAAACAGAACTACCCTACCATCCAGTAATTGCACTACTGGGTATTTACCTAACAACAACAACAACAACAACAAAACAACAACAACAACAAACATGAATTCAAAGGGATATATCCACCCTTATGTTTCCTACAGATTTATTTACAATAGCCATATTATGGAAGCAGCGCTTAACCATCAACAGATGAAACAAAAAGGTGTGGTGTGTGTGTGTGTGTGTACACACACATAATGGAATATTATTCTTCCATAGAAAAGAATGAAATCTTGCCATTTTTAATGACATGAATGGAGCTACAGAGCATAATGCTAGGTAAAAAAGATAAATACCCTATGATTTCACTCATATGTGGAGTTTAAGAAACAAAACAAATGAGCAAAGAGAAAAAAAGAAAGAAATAGAGACAAAACAAGAAACAGACTCTTAATTATAGAGAACAAACTGGTGGTTACCAGAGGGGAGGTGGGTGAGGGGATGGGTTAAACAGATGGTGGGGATTAAAGAGTACACTTCTCGTGATGAGCACTGTGTGATGTATGGAATTATTGAGTCACTACATTGTACACCTGAAAGTAATATAGCACTGTATATTAACTATACTGGAATTTAAAAATAACAGTAATTTTAAAATAATACATAAAAAATAAAATAATAAAATCAAATAATCTCTATTTTAAGTAAGCATGATTTCAGGGGAACCTTGGTGGCTCAGTCAGTTGAGTGTGTGACTCTTGATTTCAGCTCAGGTCATGATCTCAGAGTCATGGCATCAAGCCCTGCCTCAGGCTCCCTGCTGAGCATGGAGCCTGCTTGGGATTCTCTCTCTCTCTCTCTCTCTCTCTCTCTTTCTGTCTCCCCCTGTCCCTCCCCAGATCACACATGCACTCTTTCTCTCTCTCTAAAATAAAGACAATTAAATTTAAAAATTTAAATAAAAAGTATGATTTCAGATAAATTTCTCTAAGTGTTTAAGTGCTCAGATAAATACATATTCAAAAATATGTGAGATTACATTTTATGAAATGTAATACAATTCATTAAATGTAAGTTCATTGAAACTATAAGGAGGACAAACTAGCTCAACTACTGAATTTCAAATACATGGTTCCTTGTCCCAAGATGTAGCATTCCATAATATATTCCTTTAAGGTACAGAAAAAGTTATTTAACTAAAGGATGAGACCATAAAAAAATAAAACAGATTGAAAGCGATAGTATGGGAAAAGGTATATGAAACAAACACTAACCATAAGAGAGGCTATATTAAAATAGACTTTAAGAAAATCACTAGAGGGGCATCTGGGTGGCTCAGTCAGTTAAGCATCTGACTTTTGGTTTCAGCTCACGTCATGATTTCATGGTTTGTGGGTCCGAGCCCCATGTTGGCTCCACACTGTCAGTGAAAAGCCTGCTTAAGGATTCTCTCTCTGCCCCTCCCCCACTCACATTCTCTTTCTCTCTCAAAATAAATAAATTTAAAGAATTTTTAAAAAATAAGAAAATCGCTAGAGACAGAGAAGAATATTTCATAATGATAACAGAGTCAATTAATCAAAAAGATACAGCAATTCCAAATAGCACCTAGCAAGAGAACCCTGAAATATGTAAAGCAAAAATTGATAACTTTGAAAGGAGAAGCAGACTATTCAGGAATTATAGTTGGGTATTTCAATATTTCTCTCTCACTGACAATACTAATTCATAATACAACTAGACAGTAAATAAGAAAGGATATAGAATACTTGAGCAATACTATTAAACAACTAGAACACTCCACCCAGCAACAGTAGAATATACATTCTTTTCAAGTACACATGAAAGATTCTCTAGAATATATCACACGCTAGGTGAAGGAACAAATCACAATACATTTATAAGGACTGAAATCATACAAAATATGTTCTTTGGCCATAATAGAATTAAATTAGAAGCCAATAACAGAAGGAAATCTGGGAAATCTTTATATAGTTTGAAATTAAACAATATGCTTCTAAATAACTCATGGATCAAAGAAGAAATCACAAGAGAAATTGGAAAATATCTCTACTGTATGAACAAAAAATCGGGACATAGCAAAACTAATGGAACACAGGTAAAGCAGTACACAGAGGGAAATTTATAGCCTTAAATGCTTATATTAGGAAGGAAATGAGCTTTAAAATAACCTAAAAAAATTAAGCTTTCAACTTAAGAAATTATAAAGGAAGAGCAAATCAAACCCAATGTAAGTAGAATGAAGGAAATAATAAAGACAATGGCAGAAATCAATTTTTCAAAAACCAGCAAAACAATAGACAAAATCAATGAAACTGACAGTTTTTTGAAAAGATCTATGGAATTGATAAAATTTTAGTAAAATGACTACAAAAAAAGAGAAGAGATACAAATTACCAAAATTAGGAATGAAAGAGGAAACATTCTGAACCCCATAGAAATAAAAATATTACAACATAATATTATAAATTATAAACAACTTTATTTCAATAATTTGACACCTTAGTTGAAATGAGCAAATTTGCAGACAGAAACGACAAATTGACTCAAGATGAAATATAGAATCTGAATGGACCAATATCAAGCAAAGACATTACATTACTTAATTGAGTTACTAAACTACAGACCAATACCCTTCATGAATATAAATGTTAAACTCTTAAAAGATCCAGTAAGGTATAAAAAGTATTATACATTATGACCAAGTAAGGTTTACCCAGATTAGCTTAAACATTTGAATAGCACTTAATGTAATGCATATATTAGCAGAATAAAGCAGGAGCCAGCAAACTACAGCCTGCAGACCAAATCTGGTGTCTTTTTTTCTGTAAATAAAGTTTTGTTGAAACATAATTATTCCCATTCATTTACATGTTGCCTATAATTGCTTTCATGCTACAAGAGCAGGATTGCCACCGAGATCATACAGCTCACAACACCAAAAATACTTACTTTATGGTCCTTTCTGGAAAATGTTGCTGACGCTGGAATAAAGGAGTAAACAATATGATCATCTCAATAGATATAGAAAATGCATTTGATAAAATCCAACAAAATTCATGATAAAGCTCTCAACAAACTAGGAATAAAACATAACTTCTTTAATTTGATAAAAAGCAGCTACATAAAACCTACAACTAACATCATGCTTCAAGATGAAAGACAATGCTCCCCCCCAATATTGGGTACAAAGCAAGGATGTCCACTCTTGCCACTTCTATTTAACACTGGACTGTAGCTTCTAGCCTGTGCAACAGGCAAGAAAATATGAATATAATATCAATATACAACCAACTAGAAATGAAATTAAGAAAATAATTATATTAACAACAGTTTAAAAAATATTCAGGAATTTTAACAAAAGAAGTGCAGAACTGTAGACTGAAAGTTACAAGACATTGTAAAGAAAAATTAAAAAAAAAAAAAAAAGAAAAGAAAAATTTAAGACCAAAATAAATGGAGATATGTCCCAAGTCTGCAAATTGGAAAACTCAATATTGTTAAGATATCTATTTTTCTCTGCAAGTGAATTGCAGAGATTCAATGCAACAGGCTGTGTGTGTGTGTGTGGTGAAAATTGATAAGCTAATGTTAAAATCCATAAGGAAATCCAAAGGACCAAAAATAGCTAATATGGTTTTTGAAAAGAACTAAGTTTGAGGACTTATTTGACTTAATTTCAAGATTTACCATAAAACTGTAATGATTAAGACAGTGTGGCATAATACTTCTAGAGAAAAACATGACAGAAAAACCTTTTTAACTTTGGTTTAGGCAAAGATTTCTTAGATATGATTAAAGGCATATTGATAGACTCCATCAAAGTTAAAAAACTTTTACTATTCAAAAGACATCATTAAGAATGAAAAAATGGGGTGCCTGGCACAAGAGTAAACCCTAAATATAGACAGTAATTACTGTTATTATTAGACGATAGGCAGTCTTTATTTAACAAGAATTTCCTGAATGCCTACTATAAGCCAGGCTCTATGGACAGCATCGAGGATTCAATGATGAGCAAAACACTGTCCTCAAGGAGGTTGCAGTCAAGGAGTAGAGTCAGTAAATAATATAAAGAAATGCATAATTACGAATTGTGGTAAGAGTTTTAAGTGATAGACATGAGTGCACAAAGGAAATTTGCCCTGATTTTCACAATCTGGTAAGACTTCTCTGAGGAAGTGACAGTTGAGCTACAATTTGAAAAATGAGCAGGGAGGAGGTAAGGAGACATAAGAGAGAAACAGCTTTGGGGCATTTTCAAAGTCCCTTAAGATAGAATGATGAGAGGACAGTGTAGCTGGAACCCACAGAGCCCAAGGTATTTGGAGCTTTACATGCTTTGCAAGTACATTAGACCTTTATCATGAGATCAATGGAGAGCCATGGGAATATTTAGGAACGTAGGGTGTGACAGGACTAGATTTGCACTTTTAAAAAGATCTCTGGCATCTGTAATATAGTGGAACAAGGATGCAAAATGGAGACTATTTACACAGCAGTATCCAGGTGGAAGATTATGGAAGCTTGGAATAGAGTAATGGCAGTGGAAGCCCAAAAAAGTGGGTAAATTTGGGATGTATTTTGCTAGTAGGGCCCAAAGAACCTGGCGATCAACTGAAAGTTATTGTACAAAAAGGAGGGTTGCAAAATCCCACCCCCCCTTTCCCCTTGGCAGAGATCTGAAGGACCCCCCGTGATGCACGGGACTTACATGTATTCTGGCACGTCAGCCTGCAAGTACAAGGCCCAGCTCCCCATCCCGCGTAAGAGACTCACTCGACTTTATCCCCTGGAGGTCAGTGGCGTAGAACCGCACCGTTCCCTGGGCAACACCATTGTCGGGCTCTCCAGGCGGGGGAGGGGTAACTAAGGACAACGGCCAGGAGAGAACTCCGGAAGAGAGGCAAAGTCAGAGGGGGAAAATGGGCAGCACGTGCCACAGCCCCTGCCATCGCGGGTGATTCGAGGGCTCAGCACGAGAAGAGAGCGGTGGACGGGAGGGGCCGGAGAATGCGCCTGTGATTGGAGGGCCGGGGGTACCGGGACGCTTGTGGTTGGGCGAGGCCAAGACGGAGGGCCGCGTTTTGAACCGCGTAGGGTTCTGGGTAGTAAGTGCCTTGGAAGGGTCTTAACCGAAAGGGGAAAGGGGAAGGTCGCCAACAAACGGCTGAGCTCATAATCCGGGTTGGGACCAGGCCGGGGCGTCGTCCCCCCCTCCCCCCATGGAGAGAGCCAGGCCAGAGCCGCCGCTTCAGTTGCGCCAACTGCCGCGGGCGACCCCGCCGCGCCCGCTCCGTCCTGCTCCGCCTCAGCTGCCGGTGGAGGGCACCTCTTTTAGGGCTGCAGGCGCGGATCTCCCTGCGTCGCCGCCCACCCCGTGCGCGGCCGCCGTTACGACCGTGGCCTCGTCGTGTGGGGAAGCCCAGTCGTCGAGTGTACAGCCCGCCGCACGGCGACTGCTGCAGGTCAAGTCGGAACAGGTGTTGCTGCTGCCACCAGGGCCACCACTGCCTCAGGCCCTGGAAGAAGGTGTCGTTGCTTCACCCTCGCCAGCGAGGCTGCTGCAGCTGAGGCCCGAGCTGCTGCTGCTGCCACCGCCGCCGCCCGCGTCCGACGGCGCCCCCTGCAGACCCGAGCTGCACCCGGTGCAGCCCCGGGCGCTGCACGTCAAGGCCGAGAAGCAGGAGCCAGGGCCGGGCTTGGATCTGTCGGCGGGGACTGGAAGGCCTGTGGAGGCCGGCCATAGGGCCTCCAGGGAGGCCAAGGTGGAAGGCCCCGGGCCAACCCTCGACTGCCGCCGTGGGAGCGAGAAGAAGGGCAGATTGGAAGCGGAGGAGGTCATGAGGGATGCAGCGAAAGGCGGGGAAGGTAAAAACCTGGTGGCCATCAGAGAAGGCATCATCAAAACGGAGGAACCCGAGAGACTCCGCGAGGACTGCAGGCTGGGCACTGAGCCCGCATCCAATGGCCTGATCCATGGCAGCAAGGAGGTCATCCTGGGCCAGCCATCCAGTGCCTTTGGGCCACACCAGCAAGACCTCAGGATCCCTTTGACTCTACACACAGTCCCCCCTGGGGCCCGGATCCAGTTTCAGGGACCTCCACCTTCAGAGTTGATACGGTTGACCAAGGTCCCCTTGACACCAGTGCCTATTAAAATGCAATCTTTACTGGAGCCTTCTGTAAAAATTGAAACTAAAGATGTCCCGCTCACCGTGCTTCCCTCAGATGCAGGTATTAGACGACAGGGGAATCTGTTTTTCAAACTTCGTCTGTGTTGCCCCATAGCTGACATGTCAGCTTTCAGAAGCCTAAACTAGAAAAATAAAATCATGGAACTGATTCATTACAGGGCAAAGTCTGCACAGGTATCACTTCCGATTGACTTGTACATATACCAGTAAAATACACTAACATGTTCCAAGATTCCCAAACATTTTTTTAAAAAAATCTATTTTAAGACCCAGTGAATGATGAGATTTAGAAGTGACTAGTGTTTATACACAAAATAGAAATATTCTCACTAGATATCACAGTTACCTCAGCCCTCAGTTATGCTGCACTTAAACTACCGTATTTAGTAGCTTAATATTTTTACGTGTATCAAGAAGAAAATTTTAAATGGTGTTTAATGAAAAAATGGTTATAATCCAGCAGGAAAGTTTATTCTGGATTTGGGGGTGATTTGTCTTCTTTAAAAATGAATAGTAAACATTTTTCTAAGAGAAAAGTAGTATATGATTAAATGTAACAGTTTAGTATTCTAAATGCTAAGGATTTATAGACATAGAAAATGAAAACACAGTAGAATAAGCTAGAAATTGTTTTCAAAGAAATGACTATAGTTAACAGCAGTAACAACTACGAACATATTTCTATCCATTACTTACGAACATATAGTTAGAAAATTCTTATTTTAAAATTTAATTCAGACAGTATTATGCCAATCAGTATCATGGGAAATCATATCAATCATCAGTTCATATTTTCATTAACTTTCCTATTTATTGTTTTCTTATTTTTCTTAATGATCCTTTCTCTATTTCACCCTCTTGCTTTTATAAACTTCATTTTCTAAAGGAGAGAAAGGGAGACCTTTATAATACTTATTTGTGTGTTTTAAACCATTTTATGTATCAAGTAACTAAAGAGAAACAATATAGGAAGTTTGTAGAAAGCTGTTTTTGATGAATTAGGTAAGAGATGTGAATTTAGCCACCTTCTTTTATTATAATTTCATTTGGTCACTTTTGTTATTTTTCTTTCATTTTTCTGCCAGGACATAGGATCAGTGTCGATTACCCACCTTGGCAAGAGCTTCTCCTTCATAGTGAAATATAGTATTATATTATATTTTTGCTTGAATGGACACTACAGGGCCATGTAAATGAATTCCTTTAAACATTTAGGGAACACTTAGCTAATGCTAGGATTATAGTCATGAGTAAGTCATAGTTCTCATCCCCCAGTAATAGAATATTTTTAATGGGAAAGAAACTATATGATAATTATTGGTAGAGGTATTACTGAAGCTCAAAGAGGTAATGAGCCAGCAGTTTACTATATTTTCAACATTATTACTCTTACAATAACTTCAACAATATTATCCTTTTTGAAGAAAAGAAGAGTCATTCTAAGCTATAGTTTAGAATGCTGAGTTCAGGCGTTATGAGGCATTCTGGAATACTGGCAGTTCTTTGACTATATTGAAGTGTATATTTTCTCCAGATATTTAAAAATAAATATAGATGAATGTGCACTTCACTTTAACGTTGTGTGTATGTATGTGTGTATGTAGCACATTAATTTAGTTTTTAATTTTTGTCATGTAGGAATACCAGATACTCCCTTCAGTAAGGACAGAAATGGTCATGTGAAGCGACCCATGAATGCATTTATGGTTTGGGCAAGGATTCACCGGCCAGCATTAGCCAAAGCTAACCCAGCAGCCAACAACGCAGAAATCAGTGTCCAGCTTGGGTTAGAATGGAACAAACTTAGCGAAGAACAAAAGAAGCCCTATTATGATGAAGCACAAAAGATTAAAGAAAAACACAGAGAGGAATTTCCTGGTAATCCAATGAAATGAACAAAACCTCTTTTTAGTTTCTTTTAAATTTATTTAGGTAAAGATTAGGTTAGGTTGAGATGAAAAGACAAAAATGCATATTTTTCTAATCCAATATGTACAATTAAGAGAATAATGGCTAATACTGTAGTAATGATTGAATCGATACTGGGCATAAGTTTTCTTAAATAGAACCAAATAGAGCATCTGGTCTCATACTTGCCAACTAATAACAAACCTGGCAATGTAACAATTTTAGTGTGGTTTTGATTAAATATATAGAAATGAACTTAATGAAGGTAAAACTCCAGAGTTCTAGACTATAACTTTGCAAATAGAAAATGAAGAGTTAAAATCACAGCAACAGAAACAAATATGCATCATACACTTAATGAGAATGCAGGAATTGACACCATGCTCCATTTTAATGTTACACAGTTATCAGAACATAGTTGTGCCTTCTGACTGATAAATTTATCCTCATCATGATGTAGTTTTAAAGGGATTCTGATTTATCCTTCAGCTGTAGGACATTTAGATTAAGCTTGGGTAAAGGCAAAGTGTATGGCCAACATGATCATGCATGATGGGAGAGGAGTTATTTTTTTCTAAAATATTAGCAGAAAGGTTCTGGATGTGGGGGTAGGTGGTCGCAGTGATACCCCTGGTTATTCAGTGGCTGCAAACTGTTATAACTCCACTTTTCTGACTTTGGAAGGAAATTGGGTTGTCTGTGGACTTAAGACTGCCAAGTTTAGGAGAGTGACTCTTCCAACTAGGCATAAAAATGACTGGTCGTTAGTGACCGTTTCATTGTAAGATATAGACAATTAGATCTCACAGAAAGGAAACAGGAGATGAATAATATCTTACCTTACAGGTAAAGGAAAAGCCTTGAGATTCAAACCCAATGTCTTTAATGTTGATTTTACTATGGAATCAATATGTGTCTTTGGATATAAGACATTTGACCTCACTCTGAATTGTGGGTTATAACACCGACCACTAGTTAAGAGCTATCTGGATATTAAAATGCACAGAAATAGCCTAATAAAGCTGGAAAAGACACTTTAGACAATAACTTATTTTTTTTTAATTTAGAAGTATTTTGGATATTTTATTGTGAAAAAAACTATCTAAAGGCTAAATAGGGCCTATATGTTCAAATTAAAAATTGCTTATCTTCTTCTATAGGTTGGGTTTATCAACCTCGTCCAGGGAAGCGAAAACGCTTCCCTTTAAGTGTTTCCAATGTATTTTCTGGTACCACACAGAATATCGTGTCTACAAATCCTACAACAATATATCCTTATCGCTCACCTACCTACTCTGTGGTAATTCCCAGCCTACAGAATACCATCACTCAACCAGTTGGTGAGTTGGCTTTATTGTAGATTATGAGTTTTTTTAATAACTGTGAAAATTTTACCTTAAGGTGAAATTTTGTTTCTGTTAGCTTAAGAATTTTTAGAACAACAATATTAAGGGAAAAAAATCAAGAAGAAATGTTTAATGTTTAAAAGCATTAAATTGGAGAAGGAAAAATTTCAGTAGACCTCAAAACGCTTGGTTTGCCAGAGTAGCAAATGTTCCATGTGTAAAACTTCAGACCTTTTAACCAAATCAGCATTAGCACATAGATTAGGCAGAAAATGCAGGAAATGACTGACATAATTCAATAGGAAATAGGAGTGTCTTTGTACTATCACCAAAAAAGAATGCCTTGCTAACGGGATATAGAGCATCCTGTTTTGGAATTTAGCAATGATGACTGATCTGTTAAGACTGTTCTCTTGCTGCTCTAGAAAAGTAGTGAAAGTAATCTATTTTCTACCAAATATCTGGTTCTTTATATTGTCTTTCCCTAAATTTCTCCTCTATTATCAATTCTTTATAACATTCCTGGCTGTTGCTTTTAAGAACCCAAAGTTGAGAATCTATTATCTTGATAACTTGTTATTGGGCTGTCCATCATGGGTTTGTTCTTCTAGCACCTATTTTACAATCTCTTAGGCAGAGCTTTATACATTCACTACTTACTGTTACTTGTCCTAAAACCACTGCTTTTTCTAGTTGCCACCTGTTGCTCCTTCTGGTAATACAGCCACCCCTTAGCACTAAGGGGTTTAGATATGTTAAAAATTGACTTTTTAGAATCTTACACATTTTCAATGTTTTTTTTTTTCCCCTATGTATCATTATAGCAATTGATAGCAACAAAGCCACATTTAAGATGTCTAGGCTCAAGAGAAAGATGCAGAAAGCTGATTATGTTGCCTTATTCTCTTCCAGCAGAGTCAGGCACTTTCACACGTCATTATTTGGTAGTATCTCCTTTAATCCTGTATTTCAACCTAGGCTTAATTAAGCCTTTGTTGATTTATTTTGTTTTGTCTGCTATGTTATTTATGATTTATGCTTTCACAATCCATATTTCTTCTCTTTATTCTTCCTTTCAAGACCTCTCTTCTATCTGCCTCTATCCACAGTTAAATACTGCATGAGATCATTTGTATCTACTTCATCTAATATTTTCTCAGTTATGACTTTGAGCTTCTATATAATTATTAGGTGAATGCTGCCTAAGATCTAGTTATATTAATTTTATCAACTTGGATTAGAACATTCTGTGAACTTGACATTATACTACTGTAATCTATATAATCTTAACCTATCTGCTATGAAAATGAATTAGGGTTCAGAAATCTTACAGTCTTCTTCTGTAGGTGAAGGGGTTTATTGAGTCTCTCTGGTCTTCTTTCAGTTGCCTTTTATACTATAATGACTATTCCACTGATTCCACTGCGTTCCTTCTATAAAAGTGAAGTCACTTAGTATTGACTTTGAGGTCCCTCAGATGTGACTCCTTCAATTTTCCTTTGGATTGCTTAATTTTTATTTATACTTACATACTTGGGCAGCCCTGTTTAATACATTTGGACAAACTTTCCATTTTTAAAAGATTTCTTTCCTTTTTGATGGGTTCTCCGTTCTCTTTAATTTGGTCAGTTAACCAATAACTCTGATTTTTGAGGCACATTTTTTAATTCTAGGTTTTTAGCATTATCATATAAAATAACCTTCATTTTTAAATGAACTCTTCATTTTAGTTACCCCCATTGGCTTTTTTTCCCCCTAGGCAACATCTGTATTTCCAAAAATCAACCCAAGAATGGACTTTTTTTGGTCTTTTTTTTGTTGTTAGGATCTTAAATTTAAGTATGTTGTGATCACTAGGCAATATTTCATATACAGAATTCATGCACCTCCTAGTAGTCTTTATCCATTATTTGGTTCTCAGTCAAGCTTATTTCATTTTACTGTGTAGAAGCAATTATTTGTTGTATGTACTGGATCATCCTAGCACATTTTTATCTCATTATGTCAATCTATTTGAAATCTAGCAATGTAATTTGGTATCCTACCTTGTTTTGACGAACTTTTCCATCTCAATCTATAGTGTATTCCACTGCCATATTTGCATGCCTGCCTACCTGTCCCCCACTGCCTAATGTTTATTAAGCACCAGTTATAGATAAAACTCTGTGCTTGAGGCAGAATATAAAAGTATCTTAACAGTCTCTTATATAAGAGCTTATAAGGTAGTTCTAGAAAGGATAGATAAAAATACAACCAATTTTACTACTTCTTTGATGGAATCTGTAGTACCTTGTCTGATATCATTTCTGTGACCAGTGCATTATGTTCACTCCACCTTTCACATTTAATGCCACGTCCCGAGCTCTTCTCCTATTTCTCATTTCCAAAAATGATTACAGCATGATAGTCCAGAATTCTTTTTAAACATCTCTTATCAAATACCTTTGATGCCAGTTATGCCAGTACTATTATTTTATATTGTCAAGTTTGTTTACTTTAATGTCTTACAAAATTCTAGTGAAAATTATATATATATATATATATTTTTAGTGTTTATTTTTGAGAGAGTGTGAGCAGGGGAAGGGCAGAGAGAGCGAGAGAGAGAATTCCAAGCAGGCTCTGAGCTGTTAGCACGGAGCCTGACATGGGGCTCAATTCCATGAACCATGAAACCATTACCTAAGCTGAAATTAAGAGTTGGATACTTAACCAACTTAGCCACCCAGGCACCCTAGAAATTATTTTGGCCTGGGTTTTGAATGTCACTTTATACATATATGAATTTTCTGGTTAATTATTTTGTTTTCTACATTTTATTTCTCAGGCCTGAAATTGGTTTGCCTTATTTTATCTTCACTCATTTGACATCTTTCACTCTTCTGAATTCATACCTTTCTCTAAATTTTTAGTTAAAAAAGTTTACTACTATTTCAGTTGTTTGATGCCTTTTTGGTTTACCCACCTCTTCTTGTTTAACTGAAGCAAGCCAAAAAAACCCTCCACTGTTCCAATCCTATTATAATCCCCAAAAAGCTAGTTGTCTCTCTACCTTAAGATCCATTCCAGCAAAGTATTATGTCCATGAAAGACACAACTCTGGCTCAGAAATTACTTGAAAAGTGATATAGCTCTATATTGTAGGTTTTCTTGAGAGGGTAGGGAAGGAGGAATCACATGGTTCAACATATAGTAAGTCTTGGGACTCCTCATTACCATTGTCTCTCTCCAAAGTCCCACTTTTTTTTTTTTTCAACGTTTATTTATTTTTGGGACAGAGAGAGACAGAGCATGAACGGGTGAGGGGCAGAGAGAGAGGGAGACACAGAATCAGAAACAGGTTCCAGGCTCTGAGCCATCAGCCCAGAGCCTGACGCGGGGCTCGAACTCACGGACAGCGAGATCGTCACCTGGGTGAAGTCGGACGCTTAACCGACTGCGCCACCCAGGCGCCCCATCCCACTTTTTTTTTTTAATCAGTTGCCTAACTGTCCCAATTCTTTATTCCCCAACTCTGTCTCTGCATCTCTGCCTATTACTTTATTTCTCTCTCCTCTCTTTCTTTCTCTGCCTCTTTTTCTCTTTACTCAGCCATATGCTGGTTCTTTTCTCCTTACTTTTTCTTGTAGAGAAATATGGGCTGTCCTCATTTTCTGCCATTCCTTACTCCTTCACTGTTTATCCCAGTCACACAACAAAATCCTAGTTGCACTCTTTGTCCAGTCAGCACAGGCAGTGGATTCTTCCTTTTTTGTAGAGATGGTGAGAGATTATTTGTAGAGATCGTGAGAGAGATAACTTTTTTTTTGTTCCTGTCATACTATACTATAGGACTAGAATTCTGCTCTTTATCTCATGTAATGATTAGATAATGCAAGCTGCTTTAACAAGCACCTAAACATAATGGTTTAAACAGGATTATGGTTTATTTTTATACATTTCAAGTTTAAAATAGGTATTTCTAATCAGTGTATAGCCGTCTTTGAAAGAGTGCCTCATAGACACAGACTTCTACCCTGTGGCACTGCCATCTTTAATATGTGGCATCCAAGGCCACCAGACCTCGTGTGCATGAACCTGCAGAAAGGGAAAGAGCATGGAAGATAATGCATGAAAGTTTTTCATGGACCAGTCTTAGAACTGGTGCAAATTTCTTCTACCTTCCACTGGGTAGCCCTTAGCCAAATGGCAGTTCCTAACTCAAAGGAGGCTGGGAAAGATAATCTAGCTATATGCTAGAGAAGAAAACAAGAGACTGGCTAGTCTTTTACATACTTTATCTACAGCTTGAAACATTAGAGCTCTGCCCTTCCCACAAGTCTTCCCTATTCACTGACAGTTTATAGAGATGACTGGATGATGCAGACTTTAACTTCCTGCTTAACCACTGGAATTTTGACATTTAAGACATCTTCATTATAGTACAGTGTAATTATGCATCTTTTTTTTTTTTTTTTTAACCTCAGACCAAAACAGTGCCTGGCATATGTTCGTTGCTTAGTGAATATTGAATTAAAGAAATGCATGACTTATCATCTCATGCCTCATACCTCTTTTTTTAATAGAAATATCTTTGGTAAAAAAGAACATTTCATATCAACTAAAAGATGAGTCCCTTCCTTCTTCAGTAGCTGAAGTAATATTAGTTGGTCTGTGTAGTTCCTTTCCTTTCTATAGGAAGATCCTACTTCTTTAATGAAGACTGAGAGCTTCTTATACTAGCTATGGGGGAAAGAAACCTGTGTCAGAGGTAGATTTTAGGAGCAGATGTCTTGAGTGCAGTGATAATTAATAAAACTTTTGAAAGATTTTATGCATCAGCCCAGCTTCATAGTTGTTTAGAGAAGGGAGTTCTCTTTATACTAGATCAGTGGTAGAAGTGCTGTCAGTTATAGACTTATTTGTTAGTTGTTGTTGTTGTTTTCATCTAGTCATACCTTTCTTAACTATTATTAACCAAGTTCTTTGCCAAATACTGGGATGCAAACATGAATGAAACTGTTCATTCTCTCAAGCTTCCAGTTTTTTTATTGTGGTAAAGGTGACAGGCAAGCAAATAACAAAGATTTATACTATTTTGTGATAAGTTATAGATTTACATGTTCTGAGGGAACATGGAAGAGGGAAATTACTTTATGCTTGATCGATCAGGAAAGGCCTAAGGCCTGTGCCTCACAGATGGGAGGGTACATAACTCTATCAACTAAGAATCAGGACAGCTTCATTTACACCCTTCTCCTATATTATCTGTACTTAACTCCTATATTATCTGTAACTTAACTTAAGTACAGATATATCCCAATTTCTTGCCTGCAATATATCCCTTAATTTCTTGCCTGCAAGTTTAAGAGGAGTATTATATGCCTTATCTGGAGAGAAAGAAGAAAGGAAAGGCCTTACCTGGGCAAGACTAAGAGAAGATCTGCATTCCTTTCAGCCTTGCACAAGACAGTTCTAATCATAGAGTTTGCTCTTGGACTGCATCTTATATATGAACAGAGATCTAACTGCATTGGAATAAACCAGATCATGGGTCTATTGCTATGGCTTCTCTATGTCTTTCTTTGGAAAAGTTTAGTTTATTTCAGCTAAATGTGTCATTTAAATAACTCAGAAACTCAATTAGTCCTCTCCTGTTCAAGAACATGATTGTTTTATCTACCTTTAAAAATCCTGCCATATCCATCATGCTTTGCTGCAATAATATTCCTTTCCTATCTGCCACAAATTGTTGATCTGTGGCGAGTCTTCTTCTCACCTGGGCATTTCCTTCTGTATCCACATTGAATGCAATAAAGCAAAATAATTTTACTGATTGCTTATTTTTTCAATTAAAACATTAAATGTTATTCATAATTTAATATATAGAAGTATATGACATAGGAGAGAAATGATGCATACCGCTGCCCTGAAACCTCAAATAATATTTAAAATAAAGTTAACATATTTAGACAATAGAAAATTCAAATGGTATTGATAGATATAAAATAAAAGTCTCGCTTTTTTTTCTGCACCACTGCCCTGTCCCTTTCCCCAGATGATTGTTCCTTACAAGTAACCGTATTATTAGTTTCAGTAGTTTCATATTATTTTTTAACGAAAGATTTATATATACATATTAGCGTTTGTGTGTATTTGTCTTTCACTCAAACACTCAATAATTTTGTTCATTTATTTATTCATTCAAAAGTATTTGTGGAGGGCCTATTCTGTGCCAGCTAGAATTTTGAGCCCTGGGGATACAGCAGTGAGCAAAACAAAAGGTTTGTCTTCTCATGGCACGTAGAATCTAGGTGGGAAAGAGAGACAAAAAATGTAAAATAGGTAAACAAAATGACTTTGATTTGTTTAAAATACTATACAGGAAATAGAGTGGTTTGATGTGGTGATGTTGTTAGGTAAGCTGGTTAGTGAAGGCTTCTGGTTGTACAGTTTATTAAATTCTGAAAAAAGAAAGACATGGAGCAATTCAGTTAATGCTAGACCTATGCTGTTTTTATTTCTAAAGGTGACGCCACACCTGCCATCCAGCTGCCCACACCTGCAGTCCAACACCCAAGCCCCATCTCACTTTTCCAGCCCACTGTCTCCAGTACTGCCCAGGTGGCTGTCCAGGCTCCAAGTCTGCCCCTCCGACCGGCACTCCCACCTCAGCGCTTCGCTGGGCCCTCCCAGACAGACACGCATCGGCTACATTCTGGAGCCAATCGCTCTGTGAAGAGACCCACTCCTGTCTCTCTGGAGAACACCAACAGGATTCCAACAAGTGCAAGTACTGCCCATGCCAGATTTGCAACCTCAACCATCCAGCCTCCCAAGGAGTATCCCAGCGTTTCCACTTGTCCCAGAAGTGCTCCAATCCCCCAGGCTCCTCCTATTCCACACTCACATGTTTACCAGGCTTCTCCCCTTGGCCATCCAGCCACATTGTTTGGTACACCACCGCGATTCTCTTTTCATCACCCTTACTTCCTACCTGGACCTCACTACTTCCCATCAAGGTAAATGAACATTTTTTTTCTTTCACCTAAAGATACATATAGCTAACAAATTTTTAGTAAAAAAAGGGACTTCCTCAATTCTGGTTGGAATCTGATTTAGATTAGAGGCTGAGTAGGGGCCAAGCAGTTAACATAAATATATTGAAGGAGGATAGATGAGGACTAAGGAGCAAAAGAGAGTTCATGCCCCATCTAATAGGATAGCTGTTACTCAGCTTTAGCTGACTGTTGCCAGAAGATAATATGGGCTCCAATGTTATCAGATCTGATTTTTCAGAAAAAATCAGTTATAAGGGTTTTTAAGATCATTTAGGAGTACTGATGCATAGGGGCACTTTACCCCAATGTTTATAGCAGCACTCTCAACAATAGCCAAATTATGGAAAGAGCCTAAATGTCCATCAACTGATGAATGAATAAAGAAATTGTGGTTTATATACACAATGGAGTACTACAGGGCAATGAGAAAGAACGAAATATGGCCTTTTGTAGCAACGTGGATGGAACTGGAGCGTGTGATGCTAAGTAAAATAAGCCATACAGAGAAAGACAGATACCATATGTTTTCACTCTTATGTGGATCCTGAGAAACTTGACAGAAACCCATGGGGGAGGGGAAGGAAAAAAAAAAAAAAAAAAGAGGTTAGACTGGGAGAGAGCCAAAGCATGAGAGACTCTTAAAAACTGAGAACAAACTGAGGGTTGATGGGGGGTGGGAGGGAGGGGAGGGTGGGTGATGGATATTGGGGAGGGCACCTTTTGGGATGAGCACTGGGTGTTGTATGGAAACCATTTTGACAATAAATTTCATATATTGAAAAAAAAAAGATCATTTAGTTACCCTCCCACTCCCAAAGCACACCTTATTGTATAGAGCTGTGCTTCTCAAACTTTTATATGTATATCAGTCACATGTGATCTTGCTAAAATGCAGATTCTGAGTCAGTAGGTCTAGGATAGAGCAGTCTAAGGTTATAGTAGGACTGATATTCTGCATTTCTTACAAGCTCCTAAGTGATGTGAGTTCTGTTAGTTTGTAGACTACATTTTGAGTAGCAATGATATAGAGGAGAGTGCTTGGTTTGTGAGGTTAAATGACTGGTCTAAAGTTACACTGTGGTTTTTTTAACCAAAAAATTTCCCATATAAATTATCAGTAAAAGAAGTGATTTTATTTTATTTATTATTTAAAAAAAAATTTAATGCTTATTTATTTTTGAGAAAGAGAGAGAGCAAGTAGGGGAGGGACAGAGAGAGAGGGAGACACAGAATTCAAAGCAGGATCCAGGCTCTGAGCTGTCATCACAGAGCCCAACACAGGGATTGAACCCATGAACCACAAGATCGTCACCTGAGCCCAAATCAGACACAACTGACTGAGCCACCCAGGCTCCCCTAGGAAGTGATTTTCATAGGGAAGTATCTAGGGAAAACAAATTTGTAACTTTTCATTTTGGAGCCATGGAATTTAGCTCCTTTGCAAACATTATAATAGAGTGTAACTTCTACTTTTCAATTGCGGTTAAGTGTATAAACAGAGATAGTTTCTATTGAAATTGGAGTGTTACATATCTAACACCAGTCTTTTATTGTTACTTATTTAGGAAGGTAAAATTACTTCCCATTTAGGTATACCAATAGCTCAAAGAACTTTTCAGGTGTATATTATGTTGCTTCAATTCTTAATGGGATTGCTTGCTTTAAGTCCTTAGCCCAGTTTGCCACAATCGTCCCCCATTTTGTAGTTTACTGATGGTCAAGGGGATGGTGGCCCATGTGACTTTCTGATATTAGAAGAGGCAATATGGACCTTTTTTCTCAAAGCATTATGATTGTGCATTTTGACCTGTTTGGTGTTTCCTGAAGAATTGGTTTAAGGGCTTACTTTTGTTTTACTAACCTCATAACACTTTCAGGGTTTGAATGGTCTTTCAAGTGGTGGTGTGGAAAATATTTAAAAGCATATACTATCCACAACTTCCTGGAGGAAGAGACAACAGATGAGGCAAGCAGCATACAGACTGAAAAGCCTAGAATAGACTGGGAAGGGAGATACACGGGGGAATAAGAGCTTTGAGAAGCTCCCACGTATATTGGGGAACCCAGAATGGCACACACATGTCCTGGGCTAGCCACATATTCAGCAAACACCTGAGAAGACGGTAAGCTTTTACCCATTACTGATCTTTAGACTCTGTATAAATAGGAAATCAAGTCTAAGAAAAAATTGTGAACAGCCTGGTTAAGCACTGAAGGAGTGCCCCAACTTAGAACGAGTCTGCAAAGATTGGGAGGCTATTTATTGCTTTGTTTTGCTTTGCTTTGTTTTGGCTCTACATGTTTAAAGAAATCTCTGCCAAATCACTAGGTGATCACTAAGCTAGTGGAACAGACTCAATAATCACACATGGCAAAGAATAAAATCTAAACAAAAAAGTTTAGAAAGGTCACCAATGAAGCACACAAGTACAACCCCAAAGAAGCAACAATATCATACCCTGGGTGGGGGAGAAATCTGATTTTTGGAAATACTACATGATAATACTCAAAAGGTCCAGTTTTCACCAAAAAAGTATTAAAAGCATGCCAAGAAACAAGATGGTATGGTATTTACAAGAAAAATGAACAGAAACTATTCCTAAGGAAGCCTTGACATTGGATTTATTAGACAAAGACTTTAAATCAACTTTCTTGAGCTAAAGGAGGTAAAGGAAACTGTGGGCAGAAATCTAAATGAAACCAGGAGAATGGAGTATCACCAAATAGAGAACATCAATAAAGATACAGAAATTTAAAAAAGGGACCAAATGGAAATCCTGGAACTTAAAATTACAGTAAATGAATGAAAAATTCATTATGGAGATTCAACAGCAGATTTGAGCAGGCAGAAGAATTAGTGAATCTGAAGCTAGGTCAGTGGAATCATCCAGTCTGAGAAGCAGAAAGAAAAAATAGTGAAGAACCTAAAAGACCTGGGAGATACCATTAGGTGTACTAACATAATCATCAGGGGAGTTCCAGGAGAAGGGGTGAGAAAAGAAAGGGCAGAAAGAATATTTAAAGAAATAATGGCCAAAAATGATCCAAATTTAAAGGAAAATGTGAATCCAAGAAGTTCAATGAATACTAAATAGGATAAATTCAAAGAGATCCACACTGAAATACATTATGATCAAACCATTAAATGCCAAAAAATAAAGAGATAATCTTGAGAGCAACAAGAGGAAAGTGACTTATCTCATATAGGAGATTCTCAATAAGGCTAACAGCCAATTTCTCACCAGAAACCATGGAGGCCAGAAGGCCAGATGCATAGTGCTGAAAGAAAAAAAAAAACATCAATGAAGAATTCTATAATTGACAAAATATCCTTAAAAAATAAAGGAGAAATAAAAACTTTCAGAGATAAAAGTTGAGGAAGTTCATAACTAGTCGATATGTCCTACAAGAAATGCTAAAGGGAGAACTTCAGACTGAAATGAAAAGACACTAGACAGTTACTTAAAGCCAAACAAAGAAATAAAGAACCCTGGTAAAGTTTACCACATAAGTAGGTACAAAAGCCAGTATTATTATATTTTTGGTTAGTAACTTCTCTTTGTTTTATATATTATTTAAAAGGCAAATGCATAAAACTATTATAAATCTATGTTAATGGATACAAAATGTATAAATATGTAATTTATGACAACAATATAAAGTGGGAGTGATGTTTTATATAGAGTTTTCATATGCCCATGAAGGCAAATATCAATTTAAAGAGATTGTTATCAATTTAGGATTTTAATTGTAATCTACAAGGTAATCATTTAAGGAAATAACTTTAAAAATACACAAAAAGGAGGGGCACCTAGGTAGCTCAGTCTGTTCAGGTCCAACTCTTGGTTTGGGCTCAGGTCATATCTTGTGGCTTCATGAGTTTGAGCCCTGAGTCAGGCTCTGTGTTAGCAGCATGGAGCCTACTTGCGATTCTCTCTCTTCTTCTCTCTCTGCCCATCCCCTACTCACACTGTTTCTGTCTCTCTCAAAATAAATAATTTTTTAAAAATATTTCTTTTAAATTTTATTTATTTTTGAGAGAGACAGAGACAGAGCACAAGTGGGGGAGAGGCAGAGGGAGAGGGAGACACAGAATTTGAAGCAGGCTCCAGGCTCTGAGCTGTCAGCACAGAGACTGACATGGAGCTTGAACTTACAAACCGTGAGATCATGACATGAGCCAAAGTCGGACACTTAACTGACTGAGCCACCCAGGTGCCCCAATAAATAAATTTTAAAAATAAAATAAAGTAAAAATATACACAAAGGAAATGAATGAAACAAAATAGTACACTAGAAAAAAACCCATTAAATACAAAAGAAGACCTTAATGGATAAATTGAGAAACAATAACAAAAGAATGACGTATAAAAAGCAAATGGCAAAATGTTAGAGTAAGTCCTTCCTGATCAGTAATCACTTTAAATGTAAGTAGATTAAACTCTCTAACTAAAAGGCGGAAATTTGCAGAATGGATTAAAAATAGGATCAAAATATATCCTGTTTGCAAAAGACTCACTTTAGATCCAAAGACAAAAATAGGTTGAAAATGAAAAAATAAAAGAAGATATTCCATACTAATAGTAACCAAAGAGAGCTGGGGTGGCTGTAATAATATCAGACAAAATAGATTTTCTGTCAAAAATTGTTAAGTAGACATTGATAAAAGAATCAATACTTTAAGAAGATACAGTGATTATAATCATATACATACATAAAAACATGACTCCAAAATACATGAAGCCAAAACTGGCAGAATTAAAGGGAGAAATAGATAAATTTACACTAGTTGAAGACTTAAATACTTTATTTTTGAGATATAGTTGATAGATAACATTATATTATTTTCATGTATACAACATTTTTTTTTTTTTTTTTTTTTTTTTTTTTTTTTTTTTTTGCTTGTGATAAGAAGTTTTAAGATTTATGGGGCACCTGGATGGCTCAGTCGGTTAAGTGACCAATTACGGCTCAGGTCACAATCTCACGGTTTGTGGATTCGAGCCCTGCGTTGGGCTCTGTGCTGACAGCTCAGAGCCTGGAGCCTGCTTCTGATTCTGTGTCTTCCTTTCTCTCTGCCCCTCCCCCTGCTTTCAGTCTGCCTCTCTCTCTCTCAAAAATAAACAAACATTTAAAAAAAATTTTTTTAAAGAGATTTATTCTCTCAGCAACTTTCAAATATACAACTTGACAGTATTATTAACTACTGTCACTATGCTATACATTATGTCTTCGGGACTGACTTATAACTGGAAGTTTGTAACTTTTGACCACCTTCACCCATTTTTGCTCATTTCTAACCTCCTGTCCTGCCATCTCTGGCAGCTGCCAATCTGTTCTCTGATTCTACATATAAGTGAGATCATACCATGTTTGTCTTTCTCTGACTTATTTCACTTTGAATAAAGTTCTCAAGCTCCATTCATATTGTCACAGGATTTCTTCCTTTTTTGCAGCTGAATAATATTCCATTGTGTGTATGGAACTTCTGCTGCAATGAACATGGGGGTGCAGTTATTTTTTCAAGTTAGTATTTTCATTTATTTAAAATACCCAGAAGCGGAATTGCTGAAACACATGGTAGTTGTATTTTTAATTTTTTGAGGAATGTTCATACTATTTCTCATAGTGGCTACATCAGTTTGCTTTCCCACCAACAGTACACAAGAGCTCCCTTTTCCCTACATCGACACCAACATTTGTTATTTTTTGTCTTTTTGATAGAACCATTTTAACATGTGTGAGGTGGGGTCTCATTGTGATTTTTATGTGCATTTCCCTGATAATTAGTGATGTTGAGCACCTTATCATATACCTCTTGGCCATCTGTACGTCTTCTTGGGAAAAATGTCTATTCAGATCTTATGCCCATTTTTTTCCTTTTTTTTTAGGTTTATTTACTTATTGAGAGAGAGAGAGAGCAGGAGGAGGGGTAGAGAAAGAGGAGAGAGAGAATCCTAAGCATGCTCCACACTGACAGTGGGGGCTTGATCTCATGAACCATGCAATCATGACCTGAGCCAAAATCAAGAATTGGATGCATAATCAACTAAGCCACCCAGGCACCCCTTGTGCCCATTTTTAATTGAATTGTTGTTGTTGCTGTTGAGTTGTATGAGTTCTTTATATATTTTGCATATTAATTCCTTATCAGATGTATGAGTTGCAAATATTTTCTCCCATTTGGTAGATAATTGTTACATTTTGTTGATGGTTTCCTTTCTTGTGCAGAAGCTTTTTATTTTGATGTGGTCCCACTTGTTTATTTTTGCTTTTATTGCTTTGCTTTTGGTTATCAGGCCCAAAAAATCATCAGTAATACTGATGTCAAGGAGCTTACTGTCTATGTGTTCTTCTAGGAATTTTATGATTTGGGGTCTTATGTTCAAGTCTTTAATTTATTTTGGGTTGATTTTTATGTGTGGTTTAAGATAGGGGTTTCATTCTTTCCATGTAGCTGTTCAGTTTTCTTAACACCAGTTGTTGAAGAAATTCTTTTCTTTCTCCATTGTATATTCTTGACTCTTTTGTAAATTAATTGGCCATATATGTGTGGGTTTATTTCTGGTGTCTGTATAGTTTTCCATTGATCTATGTGTCTGCTTTTGTGTAATGCCATATTCTTTTGATTATTATAGCTTTGTAATATAGTTTGAAATCAGGGAGTGTAATGCCCCTAATTTTGTTCTTTCTCAAGATTGCTTTGACTATTTGGGGTCTTTTGTGGTTCCATCAAATTTTAGGATTGTTCTATAAAAAATGCCATTGGAATTTTGATAGGGATTGCATTGAATCTGTAGATTGCTTTGGGTAGTATAGACATTTTAACAATATTATTTCTTTTGATCCATGAGCACAGCATATCTTTCCATTTATTTGTGTTTTCTTCAATTTCTTTCATCAATGTCTTATATTTTTCAGTGTACAAGTCTACTATCTTTTTGGTTAACTTTATCTTTAGGCATTTTATTCTTTTTGAAGCAGTTGTAAAAGGGATTGTTTTCTTAATTCCTTTTTATAATAGTTTATTGCTAAAATATAGAAATGCAAATGATTTTTGTGTATAGATTTTGTATCATGGCACTTTACCTAATTTGTCAATTAGTTCTAACATTTTTTGTTGGAATCATTAGGGTTTTCCATGTATAGTATCATGTAACTGCAAACAGAGACAGTTTTACTTCTTCCTTTCCGGTTTGGATGCCTTTTATTTCTTTTTCTTGCCTGGATGTCTTTTTTTGACTTGGACTTCCAATACTATGTTGAATAAAAAAGGCAAGTATTAGCATCTTTATCTTATTCTTGATCTTAGAGAAAACCTTTCAGGTTTTCAGCATTGAGTATGATGTTAGCTGTGTATACTTGAAATAATGAATAGAAGAGCATTCCTCTGGGGCGCCTTGGTGGCTCAGTCAGTTAAGCATCTGCCATTGGCTCAAGTCATGATCTCATGGTTCGTGAATTCGAGCCCTGCATCAGCCTGTCTGTCAGCACAGAGCCTGCTGCAGATTCTCTGTCTCCCTCTCTTTGCCCCTCCCCAACTAGCGCTCTCTCTCTCTCTCAAAAAATAAATAAGTAAATAAATATAAACTTTAAAAAAGGCAATTCCTCCAAAATGAATGAAGATTACAAGGAGATAGAAGACTGTATAATACTGTAAACCAACTAGACATAATAGGCATATATAATGCTTCACCCAACAACAGAATATAGATGCTTCACAATTGCACATGGTATGTTACGTAGGATAAATCATATGTTGGGTCACAAAACAAGTCTCAAAATTTTTTTTAAAGTTTTAAAATTTTACAAAGTTTCTTCTCCAACCATGATAAAATGAAACTGGTAATAACAGAAAGAAAACCAGAAAATTTAAAAATATATGGAAATTTAACTCTTAAACAACCAATGGGTCAAATAAGACATCACAAGGGAAATTATAAAATATTTGAGATGAGTGAAAATGAAAACACAGCATCTCAAAACTTCGTGAAAGCAGTACTGACAGAAGTTATAGCTTCAATGACCTACATTTAAAAAGTAAGCTTTCAAGCAAACAGCATAACTTTAAACCTTAAGGATCCAGAAAAAGAAGAGCAAGCAAAACCTAAGCTCACAAAAGGAAATAAATAATAAAGATTAGAGGTAAATAAAGAATAGAAAAACAAAAGAGACCTTAATGAAGTAGAGAAAAGCAAAATCAATAAAAGTTAGCTTTTTGAAAAGATCGATAAAATTGCTGAAACTTTAGCTAGACTGACTAAGGAAAAAAGAGATAAGATGTAAATTACTAAAATCAGATGTGAAATTCAGTACATTGCTACCAACTTTGCAGAAATAAAATGACTATACGAGAATACACTGAATAATTGTATTTCTGCCTGTCAGATAACCTAGATAAAATGGACAAATACATGAATTATCAAAACTGACTCAAGGAGAAATAGCAAATCTGAACAGACCTATATTAAGAGATTGAATCAGTAATCAAAAACTTCCCAGCAAAGAAAAGCCCTAGGCTAGATAATTTCATTGGTGAATTCTACCAAATGTTTAAAGAGGAGTTAACACCAATCCTCAAACTCTTCTAAAAAAATATGAGGGAACACTTCTAGGGCCAGTATCACTCTGCTACCAAAGCCAGTCAAAGATGTCATGAGAAGGAAAATTACAGACTAATATATCTTAAGCATATAGATGTAAAATATGTTCAGTAAAATACCAGCAAACAGAATCCAGCAGCATATGAAAAGGATTACATATCAAGACCAAGTGGGATTTACCCCAGGAATGTAAGTATGGTTCAACATCTGAAAATCAATCAGTGTAATACACCTCACAAATACAATAAAGGAACAAAATCACCCTATCATCTCAAATAATGTAGAAAAAGCATTTGATAAAATCCAACAATTCCTGATTTCAAAATTTAATGGGAAAACTAGGAATAGAACTTCCTCAGTGTGATAAAGGGCATTTTTGTTCAAAACCTACAGTTAATATTATCATCACTGATGAAGGACCAACAGCTTTCCTCCTAAGATTTGGAACCAGAATAGGATATCTGCTTTCACAATTACTGTTCAACATTGTACTAGAAGTTCTAGCCAGAGAAATTAAGTGTGTGTGTGTGTGGGGGGGGGGGGGGGGGGGGGGAAAGACATCCAAAATAAAAGAAATAAAATTACTTCTTTTTACACATAATCCTATAAATGGAAAATCCTGTATTTAGAATATCCCAAAGAATCCACAAAAATTTGTTGGAGCCAGTGAATAATTCAGCAAAGTTGCAGGATAGAATATCAATATACAAAAATCACCTGAATTTTCTGTATACTAATGAGCAATCCAAAAAGGAAATTAAGAAAACAGTTCCACTAACAATAGCATCAAAAAGTGAAATACCTAGGAATAAATCTAACCACGGATGTGCAAGACTACCAACTGAAAACTACAAATCATTATTGAATGAAATTAAATATCTAAATAAATGCAAAGGTATTTATGTACATGCATTGGAAGACTTAATATTGTTAAGATGACAGTACTTCCCAAAGTGATTTATAGAATCAATACAATCCCTGTCAAAATCCCAATGGCCTTTTTTTGAAGAAATGGAAAAGCTGATCCTAAAATTTATATGGAATTGTAAGTGACCCAGAATAGTTTTAAAACAATCTTGAGAGGGGCGCCTGGGTGGCGCAGTCGGTTAAGCGTCCGACTTCAACCAGGTCACGATCTCGCGGTCCGGGAGTTCGAGCCCCGCGTCAGGCTCTGGGCTGATGGCTCAGAGCCTGGAGCCTGTTTCTGATTCTGTGTCTCCCTCTCTCTCTGCCCCTCCCCCGTTCGTGCTCTGTCTCTCTCTGTCCCAAAAATAAATAAACGTTGAAAAAAAAAATTAAAAAAAAAAAAAAAACAATCTTGAGAAAGGAGAACAAAGTTAGAGGAGTGACTTCAAACTTACTACAAAGCTACTGTATCAAACAGTGTGGTATCAAGAAAATGAAAAGACATGTCATTGTCTGGGAGAAAATATTTGCAAAAGATGTATCTGATACAGGACTGGTGTACAAAATATACAAAATATTGAATTCTTAAAACTCAACAATAAGTAAATAACCTGATTAAAAATGGACAAAAGACCTGTGAACAGACGCCTCACCAAAGAACATATACAGATGGCAGTTAAGCACATGAAAAGATGCTTCACATTATGTATCTTTAGGGAATTAGAAATTTGTTTTTATCTATTTATTCATTTTTTAAGATCAGCCCCATTATGATTTTTTTATTTAATTAATTAAAAAAAATTTATATCCAAGTTAGCATATAGTGCAACAATGATTTCAGGAGTAGATTCCTTAATGCCCCTTACCCCTTTAGCCCATCCCCCCCCCACAACCCCTCCAGTAACCCTCTGTTTGTTTTCCATATTTAAGAGTCTCTTATGTTTTGTCTCCCTCCCTGTTTTTATATTATTTTTGCTTCCCTTCCCTTATGTTCATCTATTTTGTATCTTAAAGACCTCATATGAGTGAAGTCATATGATATTTGTCTTTCTCCGATTCACTAATTTTGCTTAGCATGATACCCTCTAGTTCCATCCACATAGTTGCAAATGGCAAGATTTCATTCTTCTAGATTGCTGAGTAATACTCCATTGTATATACATATATATATGTATATATATATATATACATATATATACATATATACACACACACACATATGTATATATATACACACTATATACACATACACACACACACACACACACACACACATATATATATATATATATATATATATATATATATATACACACACACTACATCTTCCTTATCCATTCATCCATCGATGGACATTTGGGCTCTTTCCATACTTTGGCTATTATTGATAGTGCTGCTATAAACACTGTGTCCCTTTGAAACAGCATACCTGTATCCCTTGGATAAATACCTAGTAGTGCAATTGCTGGGTCATAGGGTAGTTCTATTTTTAATTTTTTGAGGAACCTCCATACTGTTTTCCAGAGTGGCTGTACCAGTTTGCATTCCCACCAGCAGTGCAAAAGAGATCCTCTTTCTCCGCATCCTCGCCAACATCTGTTGTTGCCTGAGTTGTTAATGTTAGCCGTTATGATAGGTATGAGGTGGTATCTCATTGTGGTTTTGATTTGTATTTCCCTGATGATAAATGATGTTGAGCATTTTTTTCATGTGTCGGTTGGCCATCTGGATGTCTTCTTTGGAGAAGTGTCTATTCATGTTTTTTGCCCGTTTCTTCACTGGATTATTTGTGTTTTGGGTGTTGAGTTTGATAAATTCTTTATAGATTTTGGATACTAACCCTTTATCTGATATGTTATTTGGAAATATCTTCTCCCATTCTGTCAGTTGCCTTTTAGTTTTGCTGATTGTTTCCTTCACTGTGCAGAAGCTTTTTATTTTGATGAGGTCCTAATAGTTCATTTTTGCTTTTGTTTCCCTTGCCTCTAGAGATGTGTTGAGTAATAAGTTGTTTTTGCCTGCTTTCTCCTCAAGGCTTTTGATGGCTTCCTTTCTTATATTTAGGTCTTTCATCCATTTTGGGTTTATTTTTATGTATGGTGTAAGAAAGTGGTCCAGGTTCATTTTTCTGCATGTTGCTGTCCAGTTTTCCCAGCACCACTTGCTGGAGAGACTGTCTTTATTCCATTGGATATTCTTTCCTGCTTTGTCAAAGATTAGTTGGCCATACATTTGTGGGTCCATTTCTGGGTTCTCTATTCTGTTCCATTGATCTGAGTGTCTGTTTCTGTGCCAGTACCATGGTGTCTTGATGATTACAGCTTTGTAGTACAGCTTGAAGTCCGGTATTGTGATGCCTCCTGCTTTGGTTTTTTTTTTCAAGATTGCTTTGGCTATTCGGGGTCTTTTCTGGTTCCATACAAATTTTAGGATTGTTTGTTCTAGCTCTGTGAAGAATGCTAGTGTTATTTTGTTAGGGATTGCATTGAATATGTATATTGCTTTGGGTAGTATTGACATTTTAACAATATTTATTCTTCCTATCCAGAAGCATGGAATATTTTTCCATTTCTTTGTGTCTTCTTCAATTTCTTTCATAAGCTTTCTATAGTGTCCAGTGTATAGATTTTTCACCTCTTTGGTTAAATTTATTCCTAGGTATTTTATGGTTTTTGTTACAATTGTAAATGGGATCTATTCCTTGATTTCTCTTTCTGTTGCTTCATTATTGGTGTATAGGAATGCAACCAATTTCTGTGCATTGATTTTATATCCTGCAACTTTGCTGAATTCATGGATCAGTTCTAGCAGTTTTTTGGTGGAATCTTTTGGGTTTTCCATCTATAGTATCATGTTATCTGAGAAGAGTGAAAGTTTGACCTCCTCCTGGCCAGTTTGGATTCCTTTTATTTCTTTGTGTTGTCTGATTGTGGAGGCTAAGACTTCCAATACTATGTTGAACAACAGTGGCGAGAGTGTACATCCCTGTCTTGTTCCTGACCTTAGGGGGAAAGCTCTCAGTTTTTCCCCATTGCGGATGGTATTAGCGTTGGGTCTTTCATACATGGCTTTTATGATCTCAAGGTATGATCCTCTGTCCTTACTTTCTGGAGAGTTTTTATCAAGAAAGGATGCTGTATTTTGTCAAATGCTTTCTCTGCATCTATTGAGAGGATCATGTGGTTCTTGTCCTTTCTCTTATGATGTGACAAATCACATTGATTATTTTGCGGATATTTAACCAACCCTGCATCCCAGGTATAAATCCCACTCGGTCGTGGTGAATAATTTTTTTAATGTATTGTTGGATCCAGTTGGCTAATAACTTGAGGATTTTTGCATCCATATTCATCAGGGAAATTAGTCAATAGTTCTCCTTTTTAGTGGGGTCTTTGGTTTTGATCTTCTATGCTGGCTTCATAGAAGGAGTTTGGAAGTTTTCCTTCCACTTCTATTTTTTGGAACAGCTTCAAGAGAATAGGTGTTAACTCTTCCTTAAATGTTTGGTAGAATTCCCCTGGAAAGCCATCTAGCTCTGCACTCTTGTTTTTTGGGAGATTATTGATTACTAATTCGACTTCTTTGCTGGTTACAGGTCTGTTCAAATTTTCTATTTCTTCATGTTCATTTTTGGTAGTTTATATATTTGTAGGAATTTGTTCATTTCTTCCAGATTGCCTATTTTATTGGCATATAATTGCTCATAATATCCTCTTAATATTGTTCTTGTTTCTCCTGTATTGGTTGTGATCTCTCCTCTTTCATTCTTATTTTATTTATTTGGGTCCTTTCCTTTTTCTTTTTGATCCAACTGGTTGGTGGTTTATCAATTTTGTTAATTCTTTCAAAGAACCAGCTTCTGGTTTCGTTGATCTGTTCTACTGTTTTTTTGTTTGTTTGTTTTGTTTTGTTTTGTTCTGTTTTGTTTATGATAGCATTGATTTCTGCTCTCATCTTTATTATTTCCTGTCTTCTGCTGGTTTTGGTTTTATTTGCTGTTCTTTTTCCAACTGTTTAAGGTGTAAGGTTAGGTTGTGTATCTGAGACCTTTCTTCCTCCTATGGAAAAGATTGGTTTGCTATATACTTCCCTCTTACGACTGCCTTGGCTGTGTCCCAGAGGTTTTGGGCTGTGGTGTTATCATTTTCATTGGCTTCCATATACTTTTTAATTTCCTCTTTAACTGCTTGGTTAACCCATTCATTCTTAAGTAGGATGTTCTTTAGTCTGCAAGTATTTGTTATCTTTCCAAATTTTTTCTTGTGGTTGATTTCGAGTTTCACAGCGTTGTGGTCTGAAAATATGCACGGTATGATCTCGATCTTTTTGTACTTGTTGAGGGCTGATTTGTGTCCCAGTATGTGATCTATTCTGGAGAACGTTCCATGTGCACTGGAGAAGAATGTATATTCTGCTGCTTTAGGATGAAATGTTCTGAATATATCTGTTAAATCCATCTGGTCCAGTGTCTCATTCAAAGCCATTGTTTCCTTCTTGATTTTCTGTTTAGATGATCTGTCCATTGTTGTAAGTGGGGTGTTGAAGTCCCCTACTATTATGGTATTATTATCAATGAGTTTCTTTATGTTTGTGGTTAATTGATTTATATATTTGGGTGCTTTCACATTTGGAGCATAAATGTTTACAATTGTTAGGTCTTCTTGGTAGATATACCCCTTAATTATGATATAATGCCCTTCTTCATCTCTTATTACAGTCTTTATTTTGAAGTCTAGATTGTCTGATATAAGTAGGCTACTCCAGCTTTCTTTTGTCGACCATTAGCATGATAGATGGTTCTCCATCCCCTTACTTTCAGTCTGAAGGTGTCTTTAGGTCTAAAGTGGGCCTCTTGTAAACAGCATATAGATGGATTTTGTTTTCTTATCAATTCTGTTACCTTATGTCTTTTGATTGGAGCATTTAGTCCATTGACGTTTAGAGTGAGTACTGAAAGATATTAATTCTTTGTTTAATTTTTTTTTAATTATTTATTTTTGACAGACAGAGAGACAGAGCATGAGTGAGGGAGGGGCAGAGAGAGAGGGAGGCATAGAATCCGAAGCAGGCTCCAGGCTCTGAGCTGTCAGCACAGAGCCTGACACCGGGCTCGAACTCACAGACCACGAGATCATGACCTGAGCCAAAGTCGGATGCTCAACCGACTGAGCCACCCAGGCGCCCCTGAAAGATATGAATTTATTGCCATTATGTTGCTTGTAGAGTTGGAGTTTCTGGTGGTGTTCTCTGGCCCTTTCTAGTCTTTGTTGCTTTTAGTCTTTTTTTTTTTTCCTCCGTCTTTTCTCTCCCCAGAGAGTCCCCCTTGAAGTTTCTTGCAGGTCTGGTTTAGTGGTCACCAACTCCTTTAATTTTCATTTTGTCTGGGAAACTTTTAATCTCTTTTTCTATTTTGAATGACAGCCTTGCTGGATAAAGAATTACTGGCTGCATATTTTTCCAATTCAGCACATTGAATGTATCCTGCCACTCCCTTCTGACCTGCCAAGTTTCTGTGCATAGGTCTGTCGCAAGCCTGATCTGTCTTCTCTTGTAAGTTAAGGACTGTTTTTCCCTTACTGGTTTCATGATTCTTTCTTTGCCTGAGTATTTTGTGAATTTGACTATGATATGCCTTGCTGATGGTCAGTTTTTGTTGAATCTAATGGGAGTCCTCTGTGCTTCCTGGATTTTGATGTCTGTGTCTTTCACCAGGTTAGGGAAGTTTTCCAGTGTGATTTGCTCACATAACCCTTCTACCTCTTTTTCTCTGTCTTCATCTTCTGGGACCCCTGTGATTCTCATGTTGTTCCTTTTTAATAAGGCACTGATTTCTCTAATTCTTAAATCATTCTCTTTTGCCTTAGTCTTCCTCTTTTTGTCTGCTTCATTATTCTCCATGAGTTTGTCCTCTATATCACTGATTCACTGCTCTGCCTCATCCATCCTTGCTGCCATGGCCTCCATTTGAGATTGCAGCTCAGTTATAGCATTTTTTATTTCATCCTGACTGGCTTTTATTTCTTTTATCACTGCAGGAAGGGATTCTAATCTATTTTCTAACCCCGGCTAGTATTTTTATTATCGTGATTCTAAATTCTGGTTCAGACATCTTGCTCGTATCTGTGTTGATTAGGTCCCTGGCTGTCATGTCTTTTTTCTTTTGGGGTGAATTCCTTCATTTCATCATTTTGAAGGAAGAAAAGGAATTAATAAGGTAAAAAAAATTAAAACTAAAAAATTAAGAACAACACACACACACACAAAATCAAAGAAATTATGCTAGATCCTAGGTATATTTTGTTCTGGTTGTTGAAAGGAGCTTCATAGATTAGAGAAAAAAGAGAAAAAGGGGGAAAAAAAAGAAGAAAAAAAAAAGAAAAACATTTGAAAATTTGAAAAAGTGAATACAATGGAATATAATAAAATGAAATGATGGAAGTAAAATAGAATTTGAAAAATTTACAAAATAGTAAAAAATATAGTACGAAAAAATTAAAGAAAAATATTTTTAATAAAAATTGAAAATAAAAATTTTTTTTTCTCTTTCTGATGAGTTCTGTGGTTCAGGTTGTGAAGATTATTGTGTTAATCCTCAAATCAATTTTCTAGGTGTGCAGGATGGTTTAGTGTTGATCTGGCTGTATTTCATGGATGTGAGGTGCAAGAAAAAAAAAACTTCCATGCTGTTCTGCCATCTTGGCTCTTCCCAGCTCCATTATGTTTTATTTGAAAGTTTTGGTTCTTCCTCCTTTTTTCTTTCTTGTTAAATTTTTATTTAAATCCAAATTAGTCAACATATATTGTAAAATTGATTTCAGGAATAGAATTTAGTGGTTCATCACTTACATATAACACCCAGTGCTTGTCCCAACAAGTCTTCTCCTTAATGACTCTTGCCCATTTAGCCCATCTCCCCACCCAGCACCCCACCAGCAACCCTCAGTTTATTCTCTGTATTTAAGAGTCTCTTATGGTTTGTTTCCCTCTCTGTTTTTCTTATTTTTCCTTCCCTTCCCCTATGTTCATCTGATTTGTTTCTTAAATTCCACATATGAGTGAAATCATATGATATTTTTCTTTCTCTGATTGGCTTATTTCACTTAGCATAATACACTCTAGTTCCATCCATGTTGTTGCAAATGGCAAGATTTCATTCTTTTTGATTACTGAATAATAGGGACTTACAAATTTAAATGAGAAACCACTATAAACCTATCTGAACTTACCAAATCCAAAATACAGACAACACCAAATACTGCGGAGGATGTAGAGCAAAGGACATTTTAATTCATTGCTAGTGGGAATGCATAATGATATAATTATTTTGGAAGACAGTTTGGCAATTCCTTATAAAACTACAAAAACTCTTACCATATGATCCAGCAATCATACTCCTTGGTATTTACCAAAAATATTGAAAACTTGTGTTCACACAAAAACCTGCACACAGATGTTTATAGCCATTTTATTCATAAATGCCAAAACAGAAACAATCAAGATGTCCTTCAGTAGGTGACTAGATAAACTGTGATATACATAAACAGTGGAATATTATTCAGTGTTAAAAAGAAATGAACTATCAAGCCCTGAAAACACATGGGGGAATCTTACATGCATATGAATGAATGAAAGAAGCAATGAATAGCATTATATTTTTGTCTTAGTTACCGTCTAGTTACAAAAATTTTTATATGTAAAGCAGAATAGCATAATGAATCTCCATGTACCCATCACTCAACAATTATCAACAGTTTAGCTCTTGTTAGTTTATTTATTTCTTTTACTTTTTAGTGGGAAGTGCTTTAAGTATGTTAAAGTAAATCACAGATGTCATATAATTTCATCTGCATATACATCAGTATGTATATTTATTAGCTAAGGACTTGAAAAAAATGTTGAACCGTTTTTATACCTGAAGCATTAATATTTCCTTATTATCATCCAACAACTGACCTGTTGAATTTTCCTCCATTCACAATTAGTTTGCATAAAACAGGATCCAAGCAAGACGTACACATTGGATGTGATTATGTTTCTTAAGCCTCTTCTTTGCTAAAATCGTGCTCTAACCTCTTTTATTTTTTTAATTCCATGTATTTATTGAAGAAACAAGAAATTATACTCATCTTACATTTTGCTTATTACATCCTTGGATATTGTTTATATGTTTCCCTTTCACCTATTTTTTTTTTTTCTGTAAAATGATAGATATTGCAACTTGATTAAATTCAGGTTCAAATTTTTTTCTTTTACTTTTTTTCCCCCTTTATTTTTCTTTTCCCTATCTCTCTCTCTCTCTCTCTCTCTCTCTCTCTCTTTCTCTCTCTTTGACAATGATACCTCCTGGGCGCTGTGTACTTTGTATTGTATCACATCAAGAGGTACACAAAGTCTGTTTTTCTCTAATAGTGATGTTAAGAATGATCTGTGGGTTCAGGTATTACCACTTTAATAGTACTTCTCAATTCTTGGCTGTACAGTAGCATCACTTGAAGAGTTTAGACCAAACAAATTAGAATTTTTGTCAGGGTAGGACCTGAGCAGCAGTATTCTTTAAAAGTTTCTCTAGGTTGGGGTGCCTGGATGGCTCAGTTGGTTAAGTATCCGGCTTCAGTTCAGGTCATGATCTCACAGGGTTCAGAGAGCCCCACATTGGGCTCTCTGCTGTCACTGCTTTGAATCCTCTGTCCTCCCCTCTCTCTGCCCTTCCCTCCACCCCCCCCACCCCATCTCTCTCTCTCATAAATATTAAACATTAAATAAAAAGTTTTTCCAGGTGATTGTAACTGTCAGCTAAGGTTGAGAATTACCATTGTAATGATTTTAGTAGCTATGGTGATTGTTGCCTAGACCAATGGGATTGTAAAATGGTGATTTTCTCCATCAGCATTTCTTCATTAACTAGAATGCTTTTTTGAAGAAAAACTTGCCATCAACTACTTGGTTACTCTGAAATACAGGAAGAGAGGATAAATTCTTGATTCCCCCTCCCCCACACTCCCCACACCCTCGCCTGATATTACTGAGTCTTGTTTTGTTTTAGGAATACCGTCATGAACAAGTATATTTTTATATATTTGGTATTTTTTGATACATTGCAATCATTATTATATCTTCTGATGCTCAAATTATTCTTTTATTTGTCCAGTTGGCTATAAGTTGGGTTCTGTGTCCTTAATCTTTGATAGCTTTTTTGTTCTCTGGCAAAGTATGCCCTAGGTTTTTCTTGTACGTTTTGTACTTCCCAGACCTGGAATCAGCCATTTTATCCAGAAATCCAAGTTTCTTTTACTGAAATCACAATTTGGGCAATAAGGATGCTTATCACTTCTGAATTAACAAAGTGTCTAGGGCTTTTCAGTGGAAAATATGAGAATACGTATGAGAATAATATGTATTTTTTGTATGAGAAGTAATTCATGAGTATATACTGATATTTATAAAATAAATTAAATATTGTAGTTTCAAATGAAGTTCTTTGATTTTATGTGCTAACATCTTTTCTCCCTAGGAGAAATCTTGTTTTCTAGTGATAATAATATATTTGCTTTGTCCTACGAAATATGTTTTTTTTTTTTCCTAATATGTTTGTGGGGGGTGGGGGGAGAGAGAGAGAATAGCTTCAAAACAATTATAGCAAGAGTTTCAAAGCAGCAGTATCACAAACAATAAAATTACCAAATGTAGTTTAGTATTTGTCATTCTTTTCTCTTTAGGGTGTATCTTACCAGGAAGACACAATAAAGACATCAGATTTAAATTATCTTGAAATAATTTTTCTCTGTGTAGTCAAGGAAACTGCAACTTGATATGAACTTGGGTTCATTTGTTTTCGTTTGCTTTTAATTTTTAGGGCATTACTTTTTAAAATAGTAAATTGTTTTAAAATTATGCAAAGTCGTTACATGGTTTCAAAGCCAAAATCATAATACAAAGTACATTCTGAGAAGCCTGGCTTCTCTGCCTGTCTCTTCCCCCCTTCCATCTTGCCTCCTACATGCCACCATTTCTTTTATTTTTTAATGTTTGTTTATTTTTGAGAAAGAGAGAGAGAGAGCGCAAGTGGGGGAGGGGCATAGAGACAGGGAGACGGAATCTGAAGCAGGCTCCAGGCTCCAAGCTGTCAGCACAGAGCCTGATGGGGCTCGAACCCATGAACAGTGAGATCATGACCAGAGCCGAAGTCAGGTGCTTAACCGACTGAGGCACCCAGACGCCCCTACATACCACTACTTCAATTAGATTTTGCTCTACCTTTGCATTCTTTCTTTTTGAAAATAAAAGCAAAACATATGTGTGTATATTTATGAATACATTGCTACAAATAACTTTTTTTAAGACTAAGTAGTAACACATTATAAGTGTTTCTAGTTTCCAAAGTACTCATATAGACATCCTCTGGCAAGTTCCTCATGACAGACCTTTTAAGTTGTCAGAACAGGTAATATTATCTCTTTTATATAAGGAACCCAATGCTCAGAAAAATGTAGGTTTCTTTAAGGTTACCAGGTTTATAAGTGGCACAGCTAGAACTAGTACCCATGTACTGTGGCATGGTAGTTAGGAGAACAAGTTCTAGAGTTAGCTTGCCTGATTCTGTTTCACTACTTACTAAATACTGACTTTGAGCACTTTACTCAGTCTCTTCCAGGTTATCTTTTTCCTCATCTGTTAAGTGGAGATAGAGTATCTGTCTCATATAGTTATTCTAATGAGTAATTGAGATAACACATAAACCTTAGCAGATGCCTAGAAAACATAGGAATTGCTTATTAAATGTTGACTAATATTATCATTCTGAAAATTCTAATTGATGCTTTTCCCACTATACCTCAGTGCTTCCAAAGTTATTCATTTTCATCCATGCAAACTTCTAGGATTACTCCTGTCTTAACTGATCTATTTTGTGGGTCTAATGTGTTTTTACCACACTGGTATAGCCATCTGGTGTTTGCAGTTTGCCTTACAGACTTGAGCACATGTCTACTATATACCTAGATTCTAGATCATTTTTATTTTGTATTTATTTTTAATGTTTATTTATTTGAGAGAAAGAGAGAGAGCAAGAGAAAGAGTGAGCACATGCATGTGAGCAGGGGAGGGGCAGAGTGAGAGGGAGAGAGATGAACCGTGAGTTCATGACTTGAGCCAAAATCAAGGGTCAGATGCTTAACTGAGCTACCCAGGTGCCCCTAGATCATTCTTAAATTAAATTATCCACCAAGCCTTTAATAATATCTTGCCTACGTTGAATCCTGAAAAAAAATAGTGGGTGATTGTTTCCACCTGATGGAAGGTTTTGTGAAAGAGGAAGTGTCTGTGTAATTCAGTGAATGGGGAGACGCTCAGGTGAAAGAGCTACAGGAGCAAAATCATACTAGCTAGAAGTATAACACCTTCAGGACGTACGTATTATATTAAAAATGCTTGAATGAAGATGTGGCAATAGGAAAGGAAATCTGAAATATTTTGGAAACTTAGCCTCATGCTTGTGATAGTTAACATGGGCAAGGTTTGTAGCACTTGGAGATTTGGGGGTGAGATATCAATCTGCTGAAGATACCCCATATTTTCAGAGTTTGAGATGATGTCTAGTATGTTGATTATACTTATATTTTTTAATAGAAGGAAACAAAGTTGACCTTTTTTAAAAAAAAAAAGTGGGAGCATGAAATGAAACCCCCAACTTGTCATGGGTTTTGCTCATGAGTATGGTTTTTATGTTTATGTTATCTGTCACTAGATGGAGTCCATGAGCCCAGGGAACTCTTGCTTGGACTTTTGTATATCCCTTCCTATGATTCCTGTTCTATGCCTTTACAATACCTAAAAAAATTGGGTTTGAATGGCAGAATTTTTAGATTGCCTTAAAAAGGCAGTTTGTAAAACAGTAAAAATAATCTTTTCAATTGTTCATGTTGCAAAAATTTTATTTGGAAATGATCTTTAAAACCACAGTTAAACATCCATTCTAAATCTGATAGTGAGTGTTTTCAATTTAATTATTGTCAATTAAAGTTAAGTTGTCATCCTCTGTTCCAGTGGTGCAGCCCCACCCCTCCCCACCCTGCCCAGGAACTTTTTTTTTTGTATAGTTGACACACAATGTTATATTCATTTCAGATGTACAGCATAGTGATTTGATAAGTGTATACATTGTGCTATGTTCATCACAAGTGTAGCTACCATCTGTCCCCTGTACATTGCTCTTACAATATTATTAACTGTATTCCTTATACTGTGCCTTTTGTTCCTGTGACTTATTCACTTGTTAACTGGAAGCCTGTATCTCCCACTCCCCTTCACTCATTTTGCCCAACATCCCACCCCTCTCTCCTCTGGCAACCATCAGTTTGTTCTCTGTATTCTGCTTACTGCTGTAATACTATAATACTGTTGTGTTCTGCTTATTATGCTTACAGTCTGATTCTGCTTTTTGTTCATTGTTTGTTTTTTTTATTCCACTTATAAGTGAAATCATATGGTATTTGTCCTTCTCAATCTGACTTATTTCACTTAGCATGATACCCTCTAGGTCCATTTATATTGTCGCAAATGACAAGATCTCACTTTTTTTTTTAAGTTTATTTATTTTGAGAGAAAGAAGGGGGAAGGGGCAGAGAGAGAGAGAGAGAGAGAGAGAATCCCAAGCACAGAGCTGGATGTGGGGCTCAATCCCACGAACCATGAGATCATGACCTGAGCCGAAATCAAGTGTTGGATGTTTAACTGACTGAGCCACCCAAATGTCCCAGCATCCCATACTTTTTATGGCTGCATAATACTCCATTGTGTGTATATATAACACATCTGTTTTATCCATTCATCTACTAATGGACACTTAGGTTGCTTCCATTTCTTAGCTATTGTAAATAAAACTGCAATAAACATAGGGGTGTATATATCTTTTTGAATTGATGTCTTCATATTCTTTGGGTAAATACCCCGTAGTGGAATTATTGGATCATATGGTAATTCTATTTTTAACTTTTTGAGGAACCTCCATATTGTTTTCCATAGTGACTGGTACCAATTTACCAACAGCATTGAGGTCCCTTTTTCTCCAAATCCTCACCAACACTTGTTACTTTTTGTCTTTTTGACTTTAGCCCTTCTATCAGGTGTAAGATGATATTCCATCATGGTTTTGATTTGTATTTGCTTGATGACGAGTGATGTTGAGCATCGTTTCATATGTCTGTTGACCATCTGTATATCTTCTTTAGAAAGATGTCTATTCAGGGGCGCCTAGGTGGCTCAGTCGGTTGAGCGTACGGCTTTGGCTCAGATCATGATCTCACAGTTTGTGGGTTTGAACCCCACATCGGGCTTTGGGCTGACAGCTTAGAGCCTGGAGCCTGCTTCTGATTCTGTGTTTCCCTCTCTCTCTCTGCTCCTCCCCCGCTCATGCTCTGTCTCTCTCTCCTTCAAAAATAAATAAAAACATTTAAAAAAAAATGAGAAAGATGTCTATTCAGGTCCTCTGCCCATTTTTTAATCAGATTGTTTTTTGATGTCGAGTTATATAAATTCTTTATATGTTTTGGATATTAACCCCTTATCAGGTATACTGTTTGTAAATATCTTATCTTCTCCCATTCAGTAAGGTTACCTTTTTGTTTTGTTGATAGTTTCCTTTGCTATGTAAACTCTCTGAGGTAGTCCCAGTAGTTTATTTTTGCTTTTGTTTCCCTTGCCTTAGGAGACATATCTAGAAAACTGTTATGAGCAATACCAGTGAAATTACTGCCTGTGCTCTTTTCTAGGATTTTTATGGTCTCACAGTAAGGTCTTTAATCCATTTTGGGTTCATTTTTGTGTATCGTATTCAAAGGTGGCCCAGTTTCATTCTTTTTACATGTAGCTATTCAGTTTTCCCAGCACCATACTGAAGACAGGATTTTCCCCATTGTATATTCTTGCCTCTTTTGTCATAAATTAATTGATCATGTAATCATAGATTTATTTTTGAGTTCTATTTTTGAGTTCTGTTCAGTTCTGTTGATCTATGTGTCTATTTTTGTGCCAGTGCTGTATGTTTTGATTGCTATAGCTTTGAATATCTTGAAATATAGAATGGTGATATCTCCAGCTTCCCCCCACCACCCCGCCCAAGATTGCTTTAGCTATTCAGGGTCTTTCATGGTTCCATACAAATTTTAGGATTACTTGTTCCTAGTTTTGTGAAAAATGTAGTTGATGAGTAGTTCTTGATTGCAACACAATTATACATCACCCCCCCCCCATAAGATTTGTTTCAAATACTAATAAGAATAATTGTTGCACTGCTTACCAAGTATCAATTTTTAGCACGGTGTAACACATGTCTGCATTTCCAAAACCTTACATGGTAGTAGGCATCATGAGAAAAAAGCCCAGATAAGCAATTTTTCTTTATCAAGGCTGTCAAAGGTAAGAAGCCTGAGGCTGATAATAGATAATAGTTCTAGTGAGTCACAAACTTACTTTGCCATTTAGTTTCTGTTGGGACTTGGTAGTAGTAAAAGAACAGATGGATACATGAAGTGGTTGAGGAGTTATCTTGGGAACTTTCCAGGCCCCAAAGAGGAGCAGTTAAATGCGCTCAATTAGTCTGTGTGCAAGGAAACACGTGGGCAAGGTATGATCTAATTCCTTTTTTGTCTTTCTGCTGCAGCACGTGCCCTTATAGTCGGCCTCCCTTTGGCTATGGAAATTTTCCAAGTTCGATGCCAGAATGCCTTGGTTATTATGAAGACAGGTACCAAAAACACGAGGCTATGTTTTCAGCTTTAAATAGAGACTATCCTTTTAGAGACTACCCAGATGAACGTACACACAGCGAAGATTCTCGGAGTTGTGAGAGCGTGGATGGGACTTCTTACTATAACAGTCATAGCCACAGTGGGGAAGAATACTTAAATCCTATGCCTCAGCTGGACATTGGAGCCTTAGAGAACGTCTTCACAGCCCCAACGTCAACTCCCTCTAGCATCCAGCAAGTCAATGTCACTGATAGTGATGAGGAGGATGAAGAAAAAGTGCTCAGGAATTTATAATTTTAAAACAAATATGCACAGAAAATAAACATTTCTTAAAATATACTCTGGGTCAGTTGGTGTGAGAAAAAAAGCCTAGAAAGCTTTGCTGAGAGTTTTCAGCCATGATATGAGGGGTCAAAATCAAACATGATGTATGCCTTCATAAAGATTTGATTAGTGAAACTGGAGTCCTGATGTTTCATCGTAGGAATATTTAAGATATAAAGTAGTTTATTTTTGTGGCTGAAATTTGCATCAATATATATTATCATTACTTTATCTTGGAATGTGAAAAATACTGAATCCTCACAATTATATTTGAAGGGATAGGGAGTGTATAGCTGGCATGATAAGTGTGATTTGTATTTTATCTCAACATACATTTATTTATTTTTCTTATATGATTTTTTGTTTGGTGTTTATGTAACATTTATGGATATTGTCAGTTTTTATGTAACATTTTGAAAGTATTTTGATAACTTTTAGTAGTGAATTTGGACTCAATTGCTAAATTTAATTTATGTGAATAACCAATTATAAGTTGCAAATATGTTTTCATGGCACTGGGTTAAGTCCTTCAGCTAAATTAGTCATTTCTGTTCCTAAACATTTTCATCATCTTTTTTGGATTTATTTTTCCATTTGGTATGCATTGTTCTACTTTTGTTATAATTAAATAAACATAGATAAAATTGTTCTTGTTGTATGTTTTCTGTTTGGGGGATAGAAATAAGCAAAATGAATACTGTTCAGGTGCGGATGGTTTCCATACCACGTGCGGATTCTTATTAGATATTTATTTTTATTTAATAGTCTCCAGAATTGCACAGATTCTATTAGCTTACACGAGACTTAAAACTGTATCAATAAAGATGTTGTGCACATATTCTGATGCCGTTTTCAAACTCTTTTCACGTGTGTACATGTGACTTAAGCACTACCCCAAATGGAAAAACTCTTCCAGGTTTGGTTCAAACAGCTGTCTCTAAAACCATGGAGTTCATGGAAGAGCACATGGAATTTTTTTAATTCACAGTGAGCAATAAAAATCCTTCTTGTGATGTGTCCTCATGGTAAGTGGCCACTGTGGATCGAGAGAACCTATTTAGAACAGGATCAGGACCACCAGAGTTGGGATCATGGTAGAAGAGATCTACAAGGCACCTGAACCAAGGATCAGAAATATCCACAAACCAATACACTTTTCCCTCAGTGATCTGTATAATTTATGCAAATTGAGATCTTGTTACTTAAAACTGCTTGGAAATTGTATATGGAAACCTGTTCTAAGCTTCCAACATCTTCTTTTACTAAGTCTGTATTTGTTCCTTAAGGAAAGGTTGTTAATGTAATATATTTCATCAACCCTATACTTAATTGTATGTAATATTTCCTCTTCCCAATAAAATTTTATTTTCATATTTTATATTTTTTATTACTCTGTGCAATGTCATTTCAATGTGGTTAAAGAGCAAAATTTGAATTTATTGATAGGGCAAACATGTAACCCCACATTGGAACTAAAGTGACATTTGGTTGTCTTCACAATTGATATTTATAACTAAGGGAAAATGTGTGTGTCAGCTTGACCCATTTTATCCCATCTAATTTTTTTTACTGTTTATTTATTTATTTATTTATTTTAACATTTATTTATTTTTGAGACAGAGAGAGAGCATGAACGGGGGAGGGTCAGAGAGAGAGGGAGACGCAGAATCTGAAACAGGCTCCAGGCTCTGAGCAGTCAGCACAGAGCCTGACGCGGGGCTCGAACTCACGGACCGCGAGATCATGACCTGAGCCGAAGTTGGATGCTTAACCGACTGAGCCACCCAGGCGCTCCAGTTTATTTTTGAGAGAGAGAGAGAGAGAAAGAGAGAGAGACCGAGTGGGGGAGGGGCAGCAAGAGTCGGGGTGGGGGTTGGGGGGAGACACAGAATGTGAAGCAGGCTCCAGTCTCTGAGCTGTCAGCACAGAGCCCAAAGTGGGGCTCGAACTCATGAACCATGAGATCATGACCTGAGCTGAAGTCACTAAAATGACAGCCACCCAGGTGCCCCTATCCCATCTCATTTTAATAATACCTTAGTGATTAAATGGGGTTTTGATTACAGATCTTATTCTTATAGACAAATTGGTTGGGGGTAAATCCCTTTGTAAGGCAGCTGAATGTTACAGAGCATAGTTTAGTGTTTTCCCTGTCTACCTTCAGGCTAGCCCTGTACCACCAATTCCTTCCTTCTTGTACTTAATGGCTGTTGAGGATGGGCAACAGTGCTGGGATCACACGTCAAGAGTTTAGATTATATACAGATCCACAAGATAGTTTGGGCTGGAAAATATGGGTAGCTCTTATGGAGAAAAGTAACCCAACTACAGATAAGCATGCCTCGCTACAAATGCCCATATCTGCTCATTTATAGCTCTTTAAATCACTGTTGGCTCTGACTAGAGATCTACAGACTAAACAAAGCCCTGCCCCATTGGCACTAATTCATCTGCCTCTTCAAGTCATCAGAGTGAAATTTTCTAAGCTTGGAGCCACAAGCACTTTCTAATAGGTCTCATTGCCTTGTTTGTTCTTATGAATTAGAGGTAATACTTGTAATAAGAATAGTCTTCTTTAAAAGTGTGCTGAAATATCAGCATGTTCAAAGCATCAAACTTTTCTGTGCTTTTGACAAAGCTGCTCTGGCTAATTGCAAATTAAGGAAACTGTTTTCACTGAAAATAAAATGAAAATAAATTTAATCCCAATTTTCAAGTAGCCTAATTATCAAATTTAGAAGGGCAGGAGCAGTGCTTTTCCAAATGTGTTAGTTGGAACCCAAGCCATTTAGATATTCTGACAATATTTAAGTTTGGGAAACACATCCTACTCCTCTGCCTTGGGGACGGTTGTTAAAAGTCTTGCAGTGAAAAATCATGTTTAACAGTTTATGTCAGTGCTCCCCAAACTTATCTGGCTTGAGACCCCCTTTTTTTTGTTTTAACATGTCTGCTAACATCTCACAGAGCCCACTTTGGAAAATGCTAATACAATTATAGCCGGTGGTTTTGGTTTTCAACCGCTGACTTCACATGTGGTTTCCTGCATTGATCACCTTAAATCCTTTATTGAAAGAAGGCAGTGGCTAAAAGAACTGTTTTTTGTACTAAGTATCTGATGGTCTTAGAAGAGTCAAGAACTGAAACTTATAGTTGTAAGTTGCCTTTCTCTACTAAACTGTTTTTTTAATGAAAGTTGATAGATATTACATCCAGGAATTCAAGTGGGCAAATGTGCTAAATTCCCATGCAAGTATATTTTCCACAGTGTAAACCAGCTGTCAGTAGGATTATTCCTGAGCCAAAAGTATAAGCTACTTTTGAAAGTTGTAGTTTGGAACTGATGTTGAAATGAAATTCTGGGGATTCTATGAATTACTTGCAATATTTTAAAGTAGTATAATTTTGATGTGGGCAGGGTAATTCTGAAAAATCTCTGGCCTATATTTTGGGACAGACTGCTGAGGCACATCATTTTTTTAGCTTTCTGACTCATTTAAACTTATTCGATTTTAGAGAAATTCCAAAGACTTCACAATAAAATCAGTTTTCTTAAAAACAAACATATAAGTAGTTACATTCTATCTAATTCCACTTGATGACAACGTTCGCATCCTCTAGACAGATGTACTCTTTATCTCTACATTCTGTATTCTAACTACTTGACCCAACCTACCTGTTTCCTTTCTGATGAGTGTAATATACACAAATTCAGTAAACTTTTCACTCAGTGATGAATGCTTGTAGGAAAAGGGGAAAATTGTGTGTGTGTGGGGGGGAGTTTCTGTTTGCTAAACCCTTTAGTCTCTGGCTCCTTCTCTGAAATTATTTTAGGAAAATGTTGTTTTGTTTTGTTTTAATGTTAATTTTGAGAGCGAAAGTGGAGGAGGGGCAGAGAGAAGGGGAGAGAGGATCCCATGCAGGCTCCATGCTGTCAGTGCAGAGCCAGACCCTGGGCTTGATCCTACAAACCATGAGATCATGTCTGAGCTGAAATCAAGAATCTGACACTTAACTGACTGAATCAAACACCCTGAGAAATGTTTTATTTCTAAAAATAATGAACAGCATCTTACATGTATTCTTTTTCAAAGGAATATCTTCAAAGAGCTAAGATTTGCCTGTGTTCCCTGAGACACTGTGCAAGCTAACAAACCCATCCTGGAGAATGTCTTTTCTTTTAAGCTGTATCTAATTACATAGGTCATAGACAATGGAAAGGTGTAGGATGACCAACATTTTCCCAGTACTGTGGGGTAAGGAGTCCCAGAACAAGGGACTTTCAATGCTAAAACCAGAAAAGTCCTGGGCAAACGAGACAAGCTGGCTATCCTAATAAATAAAATGAATATAGAATCATCTAGAGGGTTGGCTTATGAAGACTGTACTATCCAAATTTAGAGTTTAAAATCATGATGCTTCTCTCACAAAAGCAGAGTATAGCTGAACTTGTGCAGGTTTAATAGAAAGGTGTGTGTGTGTGGGCGGGGGTGGGGATAAGTTACAGGACATGTAGGAACTATAAGAGAACTGAGGATAGCTAATTATTAATACCTGTGGTGATTTAATCAGACAGTTCACCTTTACTTGGAAGACTAAAAGAAAAATAAAACTGTACCTTTTAGTGATATTTATTTTTATTTATTTATTTATTTAATGTTTTTATGTATTTATTTATTTTGAGAGAGAGAGAGAGTGAGCAGGGGAGGGGCAGAGAGAGAGAGAGAGAGAGAGAGAGAGAGAGAGAGAGAGAATCCCAAGCAGGCTCCACACTGTCAGCATGGGGCCCGATGTAGGGCTCGAACCCACCGTGAGATCATGATCTGAGCCAAAACCAAGAGTCAGGCACTTAACCGACTGAACCACCCAGGGGCCCCAGTGATATCTCATTTTATAATCCAGGGTGGGTAATAATCTTTGTTAATATGGAGTCTTTGTTTTAAACTTTCTTGCTGTTTTCCCCAGCAAAGGTAGAGGAATATTGGTCATGGTCTTTAGCCCGATGTAAGCCAGGGCTACTTTGGCACAGATAATGTGCCAATTCTATACTTATTTAGGTGTCTCTGAAACACTAGCCATGATAGTGGTTTTCAAATGTGGTCAGTGTACCACTTCCCACAGAGTGAGATGGGATGCTTGTTAAAAATGTAGTCATTTCCCAGACCTATGGAATCATAGTCTCTCTGGCTAGAATCCAGAAATCTGCACTTTTACTAAGTTCCTCAGGTAATCTTTAAGCACACCTACCTTTAACAGCAAGTAGTTTTGTGAGGCTTATTTCAAATTATATCTGTTATGAAAACAATATAACCACAATGGTTTTCAGAAGAAACAAAACAAAACAAAACAAAACAAAACTTACATCTACCCCATAATTGTTTTTATTTTATGATGTTCTTTCTAATATGTGTCCATATACACATTTTCCACATAATTATATTCACAACACAAGTGCACTTTTGCATATACACTATTGTGTACTTCCTCAATATTTTATTGTGAGCTGTTTTTCATGCTCTATGGTTTTATAATTGATTACCTTTCATGTTTGCACAATATTGCTTCAGGCTGATGTGCCATAATTAACCACATGAAAGAGTTAGGATTGTAGTTTTTTCCAAGTTGGTTTCAGTAATTTGTCCTAGCAGTTTCAATGATGTGATTTCAAAGTGAGTTTTCTTACAGACCAGAAGGAGTGGGGGTCCCTCCGAGTAGCCATTATTTCAGTGACATGAGGGATTTTGATATCATTTTAGAGGTCATTTTAAAACAGAGCACTGAACGGTTGAGGTAGGCAGGCTCATTCTAGTCCGACTTTGGGTCACAATATGAAGGATGATGAGCAGAGCACTTGGAAAGAAAAATGTGGCCTAGTGTCCCATTGTGTTGAAGAGGACACACTAGTCCCTGTTTCTTGAGTCTACTTCATGACTTACCTGGCCTAATGGCCTACTTGTTCTTCATAGCTCAGCTAAGAGATCTGCCCATTGCCTCTCGATGCTTTTCTTTTTTGGTAGTAGAACTCTATATTTTTAGCTATACTTCGTTTCTTGAAGCCAGGCATGGTCAAAGACTTAAGTTCTGGACTATAAGATGTCAAAGGAAGTTTCATATGCAACTTTCAGAAGGTACCCATAAAGGGAGAGGTTATGCCCTTCTTTGCTCTGTTGTCCTTCTTGCTGGCTAGAATACAGAAGTGAGGGCTGGAATCTGAGCAATCACCTTGGAACCTACAGGCCTCATGCTGAGGATGACAGCAAAACAAGAGACGAGTCTAAAGCACCATGCCAGCACAGGATTACTTTCCTCAAGACCTTTATGTAACAGAAAAATAATTTCTTTCTAGTTTAATCCACTATAATTTTGTGTTTTCTGTCATATGCAACTGAACCAAATTTTAACTTATCCAGAATTCTTCCTTTCTGCAAAGTTTTCTCTAACCCTCAAAGACCATGTTAGTTGTTCCTGCTTTATATTTCCACAGCATCTTTGTTCATATATCCTGCTAAATTCTAAATTCCTTGAGGGCCACTGGGGGCAAATATCCTAGAAACTAGAAAAATAAACACATGGTAGGCCACAGAATTACAGACACAGTTCTGTATTCTCAACCTCAGGGACTCATGGATTTCATAGACTGACTGGGAAGCAGTATTTCTCATGTCTGATTGCCCATAAGAATTACCAGGGAACTTAAAAAAAAAACACCCTAGACCTCCAGAATTTGAATATTTGAGGAGGGGAACTGGGAGTCTGTATCTTTTAAAGGATCCCCCTCCCCAGGTGATTCTGAACCCCACTAGGCAATGGTTGACAGAATGGCATTTGGATATACTAGAAGATAGTATCAGAATTTTCCTACCATCAACATTCTGTTTTCCTTTCCTCTTCATGTCACTTAAGAGACAATAGTTCAATGACTTTCCAAGCTCCAGCTTAATGTAAATGCTGAAATGTCTTTGAGAATGGCTTTCAACACATAAAGCGGTGGAGAGAGACTGCACAGGATGGTTGTTATACCAATAATAAATATCAGCATGGAAACAATTTCATTTTTTTTCAAAGCAGTTTCCTCCTCTGTAACTATCTTGTTTCCTTGTTTATATTCTCCAACCCCAGCTGTGAGAAGCTGCAAGAGAATAGAAACATTGTCTTTTGTTCTTGATCAACGATCCCAGATACCCAGCCCTCTGCCTTGCAATGTAGTACATGCTCAGTAAGTATTTGTTGAATTATTTAATAGAGATATAAGCTATACTTTTTTGAGCACCTGCTATGTGCCACTGTATCTAATATCACACTTAAGTGTGATTATCTCACTTAATCCTCATGACAAGCTTGTAAATAGGTGTTATCATCTTTATTTAGCCAGTGAAAAATCTGGAGATTTTAAAAAGTGAAGTGACTTATCCAAGACAACCCAGCAAGTGAAGAGAAGAGCTGACAGTTGAACTTGAGTCTCTGCATCCAAACTCAGCATTCTTTGTGCTTCACCATGTTACCCTTGCTGACAAACAATTCTGGAGAAAATCTAATTCAACTGGAACTCACAGATTGGTGGAACTTTTCTTCCACCAGATATGGAAGTCTGAGCTACCATAGGATGAAAGAAAACATGAAAGGAAGCTGCAGGATTAAAGGGATCATCAACTCATCCCTAATTTTGTCACTACCTTCCAGAGTGCCCTGGGTGCCTCCAAATTTTCCCTCTTGGGACCACCACTCCTCACATATTTTTTTCTGGATCCTTTGCAGCCATGTGGCTGTGGTACAGACAATCACAACAGTGCATTGAATTCACTGTTGGGTCCAGGGTTGGTTGAGCTATTCAGCAGGCCAGTCAGAGCCTTCACAAGAAGTTTTCTAAGTGGACATGGTGGGACAACTTTGCCATCATAGAAAATGATTCTCTAAGAAGTGACTTTGGAGCTTCCCATGGCCATGTTTCCTCTGTGTAGGTAAGGTCTATCTTTGGTAGGAGCAAATGATGATACCAACACAGAAACAGAGGCAGGAAGACACAGAGAGAATCCAGACATTGAGCCCTTGCTTCCATTCACCACAAAGCTTAGCTTCACACTGTCACTGGTCCTTGAGCCAGTTAGCTTGTTCAAGCATTCTTTCCCCCTGTGGTGGTGGGTTTTTATTTCTTGCATATTAATCTGGACAAACACAGAAACATATAAAAATCCCCTTCGTGTGGTGCAAGGAGCCAGTCAACATCTTGAAATTCAGTGAATACTTTTCACAATGTACATTTTTCACATCTAGTGATGCTGTATAGAATAGTGTTTAAGGATTTCTATCAGGTTTTGGATCAGACATGACTGGGAAAGACGCCTGCTCCATCACTCTGGAACCATGTGACATTGGGCAAGTAACTTCACCTCTCTGAACCTGTTTTCTTTTCTGAATAATAATAATAATAGTAATAATAATACATACATACCTCATAGGATTGTTTTGGAGGATTAATGATAATACGCAATGTTGGGGGCATATGTGGAGCAGTAGTGGTATCCTGGTGTTTCCCTCTTATGTTTTAAGCAACACACAGCATCTCCTCCCCACTCTTTCATAATGTCTTTGGGACACCTCCCAGTTGCTAGGACAAGGCCAAACCTGAGAAAATGATTGGGAGGGAAAGAAATTTGTCCTACTCAGGTGTCCACCTGCCCCAGTATTTTGGCTTCTCTCTTTCCTTAAGATATAATGGTACAGTTGTCCAGAAGGTACTAGCCACTATCACCTCCTGACATTTGTATAAAGCCTTTCAGAACACTTTGCTTTCTCCTTTGAGTTTCATGAAAAACACAAGGTGAAGAAACAGAGACCCACAAAACAACCATTGACTTGTCTCCCATCAAACGGCTCATTGTTGGAAGAGCAGAACTCAGGTGCGTTGGGGAGAAGTTCAACTTTGCATAGACACAGAATACATAAGTATTCACACATTTTCTTAAAATGTCTTCATATAGTGTTGTGTGAAGTATTCACACATTTTCTTAAAATGTCTTCATATAGCACTGAAGTTTCTTCATTCTAAATTTCTTCTTATAACAAACTACTCTTTGCGTGAATTAGGAAAATACAGAAAAGCCTCAAATTCTGTCTTTCAGAACCACTATCCTTCCATAACTTTTCCTGTGCAAATATAGTTATACATATATTTTTTTTCTAATTATAGATAGACTTGTTATTTTCTGCTTATAAGAGTAACAATGTATATTGGGAAAAATTCATCCTAGTAAACACCATAAAAGAGTATAAATGTAACCCAGTCATTCATAGTTCATTAATCACTTTGGTTCATATATTTTTGCAGACTTTTTCATGCATATACCCACATGGGTACAAAAATTAGATCATCACGGAACTCAACATACAACCCCCTTATGCACTCTCTCTTTATTTTTATGTAATATGTCATAAACACTTTTCTACGACACTAGATTTTTTAAAAACTTGTTATTATGATAATTTCAAACTATATGAAAATAGTATAAAATTATAATACACTTCCTGTACCTCCCATCCACATTCGACAATTACCGATTGTATACTCCTTAGTCCCTTTACTCAGTGGATTTTTAAAAAGCAAATTGCAAATATTATTTTATCCATAAATACTTCAGTATATATCTCTAAGGGATTAGGACTGTTTTTAAACAAATTGTAGTCATTGACTAGTATTATCTAATATCTAGTGTTCAACTTTCCCAATTGTCTCATAAATGACTTTTTAAAAAATATAATTACATATTTTTATCAGGACTTAAGCAAGGTCTATTTACTGACTTTGTTTTAAACATATTCTAAGTCTCTTTTTCTTTATGTATTCCTAATGGTCTGTTTTGTTTTGTTTTTTATTAAAGAAGATACTAGGTTTGTGCAGTGCTTACATTCTGAATTTTGCTGATTGCATCCCCTTGGTGTCATTTAACATGTCCCTTTGTCCCCTAAATTTTCTATAAATAAGTAGTTGGATCTAGAGATTTGATCAGAATATTTCCTAAGTGGTAGGTAATATTTACTTCAGGAGGTATTAATCTAGAATAGAATTTTTAATAGTTTACTTGTATAGATATACTATAATTGTTTTAACCAATCACTTACTATTGGAATTTAAATGGTTTCTTACATGTATTGTGATTATCAGCCCTGGGACAACAGCCTTATAGTCAAAACAAATTCCTTTCTTTAGAATAGATTCCTATAAAAAATTCAGAGCCAGAGCTCAAAATATATAACCTTTGAAAAGGTTCCAAGGAGTTAAACTTTCTAAGAGACTCTTTTGGTAACTCTGAGCTAGACCAGAGCATAAAGCTGGTTGGATTTAAGGGTAAGTGAAAATATATCTCACTCTAGTGAGGTTGCTCTTACTTTGCTTTACTGTGACCTAAGACAGTGACCAGTGAAAATGCCTCCTATAGAATCAGGAGTCCAGGAAGGCAGATGCAACCACCCTCCACCCTCACCCCAGGCATCCCTTCTTCTTGGGGCAGCTGCCCACACATCAATGTGCATCCACATGGGTGAAGGGCTGCCAGACCAGATTACCCTGTTTGGGATTCTTTCCCTGGATCTTTTGTTAAGTGTATAATGCTTGGATTCTGGGTTCATAACTTCTTGTGAGACTACAGGTACTTAAGCTTAGCTGCTTCCATGTGATATCATGTTTGTTGTAGCCAAGGAGTCAGTGTACCAGGCTGGCCTGAGTCTCCTCCACAACTTTCATTGGGAATCATTTCATTCCCAATCATTTGAATCATGTTGAAATCTTTAGTAGCTCCTTCTCCACTCTAGTCTGAAGGAGAAGGGAGAGTGTGAAACCCCTCCTAGCCCCAGCCTGGGAGCGTTGAACTCTCATATAATAGCACCAGCCCATGACAAGTAGGGATACAGCAGGTCAATTTCTGACTCCTCTTGTCCTGAGAAGACAATCCAGAGCACTGATGAATTCAGAAGTACTTTGTATTTGCAAAGTGTCTTACTACAAAGGCAACAAGACCAAGCAGGTGACTTTATTGAACTGAGAGAAGTGACTTGAGCATGGGCCCTGTATTCCTAATGCCCCAGTCTTGGGCAGGACCATACTTGGCAACAAATGGGTGAATGTCAGGGAAGACCCAGAAGCAGGTAAAGATGCTGAACATAAATGAAATTGATAATAGAGGCCACTGAGTCAGGACACTGGATTCTGCTGTCCTGAGAGGACACTGAAGTCAGTCTTTCTAACAGTCCAGCCTTGTTTAGCTTATCAAATCTGGATGGAGCAAAAGCCCCAGGATCCACCCACTTCATCAGAAACAAGTCTGAACAAGCCAGGCACTGTCCATCAGATACCCAGGCATTTTGACAGTTCAGTTCTGACCATCAGCCAAATGTAAATTGAGAACACCAAGTCATCCATCATGCGTTAGCCACGTGTGAGGTTAATGCCCCATCTTTTAGAAGCACACAAAGGGCCATTTGAATAGGAAAGTCCCTCCAAATCCTGCTGAAACACATAACCCACATTTGGATCATCTTTCTGAACAGCATCTTGGTTTGGAAAGCACAGCTGTTGCTGAGATCCCTGAATATAGCCTGCTGTTCTCTGTGAAAGCTAGGGTAGATTAGTGTGGTTAACTTGAGATGCAGTAAAGCCCTCCAGCCTGCCCCCTCCTCCAAATAGCCAAGCTGCTGGCAGCCAGATGCTGGTGTTTGCCAAATTATCCATGTCTGCTTGCCAGTGGGAAAAGCTGGGTGGTAGTTGAATTCTTTGTATGACTTTAGGAATGTCAGCACCCCTCTCAGGAACTTAGTTCCACTGAAAAAGAACAGGAATGACTCTACTTCATACTGGAAAGTCCCCTTGGGAATGAGCACTCAGCACTTCTGATCCTGGGAGGGTGATGATTGGGAGAAGTGGCCTTCTCTGACTCAACTCCCAGAGGTGTGGCTTTGAGAGAATTCTATGAAACATGAGACATAGACCAAGGACAAAGACAGAATCAGGTTTATGCCTCTAACAGCTGTGGTTTTCAAATTGTTTGAGACTGAAGAAGTTGAAACAACAGCTGCAGATTTATTCCGTGCTCTTGGGATAGGAGGTAATGGGTGCAAATGCAATGGAGACACAATAGCCATCACTATTTTCTTCTTTAATAAATCCCAAATTATGTCTTGGGTTCTGTAAAATAAGATGTAGAATGAGTGATCTGGCACACCTAACCAAAATGAATCAGTGGAATTAGGTAACCCCAGCCCCTGTGACTTTCCAAATTCAGATTAATATTTTTGGTTAAAGATGCTCTGGACTCACAGAGTTCTAAGAAACCTTAAAGTTATCTAGTCTACATATAGGAGCTGCATGGTTGTCCTGTGTCATTCCTCATCCTTAGGTCCATGACAGACATTGTTAGTCACAGAGCTCTAGCCTGCTTTCAGACATTCATTCTCATCACAGAGGTGGTCCAGGCAGTCTCTAGCAATGATACGGAGCTGACACTCAAGACAAATGTCATTTGCCATCCCTGATCTATGCCCAACTTATGCATTTTACACATAGAAAACTGAGGCCAGAGAAGGGAAGAATCTGCCCTAAGTCACACAGTGAATCAGTGTTATTTGTGGAAAGCTAAATAAAGGGCCTAGAATTCTTAGAAATGTCTAATAAAGGGGGGCCTGTGTGGCCCAGTCGAGTGCCTGACTCTTGATTTCTGCTCAAGTCATGATCCCAGGGTCATGGGAATGAGCCCCACATCTGACTTCACCCTGAGCGTGGAGCCTGCTTAAGATTTTTCTCTCTCTCTCTCCCTCTGCCCCTCTTCCCCACTCGCATGGTCTCTCTCTGTGTCTAAAATAAAAATTTTTGAAAATTAAAAAAAAACGGTCAAATAAAAAATAGGTCACTGCTGACTTACCTATTGTGCTGTGTTTGTTCTCTCTGTTTTCTAAATTCATCAAACTGTTTCTCTAAGTTTTGAGGGCTTTTTTTCTAATATAAAAGCAATATATCTCTACAGAAATAGAAATAAAACAAAAACCCACTCAAAAGCAGCACTCACACATAAACTATTATAAGCCAAGGTCTGTAGACCTTTTCTACATGCATCTACACATTTACCCACATATCTATATTTTTATGTTTTAAATCAAGTTTCCTTTGTAGAGCTCCTGGTCACAAGAAGCACTACCTCAGGTCATACCTTCAATTGGGTCCATATTTTACATATTGTTTTGTGACCTCCTTTGAGTAAATGTTCATCAGTTATAGGGGTGCCTGGGTGGCTCAGTTGGTTAAGCATCTGACTTTGGCTTAGGTCATGATCTTGTGGTTCTTGGGTTTAAGCTCTGCATTGGGCTCTGTGCTGACAGCTCAGAGCCTGGAGCCTGCTTCAGATTCTGTGTCTCCCTTTCTCTCTGCACCCGTGCTCAAAAATAAACATTAAAATTTTTTTTTGTCAAATGTTCATCGATTATAATGTCTAAATACACATGTTGTTAGATGTTTAGACTATTACCAATTTTTTTGCGAGTCAAATATCCACTCTAAATCTTTGCTCACAAACTAAATTGTTTTCTTAATTTTTTTTAATGTTTATTTATTTTTGAGAGAGAGACACACACACAGAGAGAGAGGCAGAGTGTGAGCAGGGAAGGGGCAGAGAGAGAGGGAGACACAGAATCCGAAGCAGGCTCCAGGCCCTGAGCTATCAGTACAGAGCCCGACACAGGGCTCAAACACACGAACTGTGAGATCATGACCTGAGCCGAAGTCGGACACTTAAACAACTGAGCCACCCATGTGTCTCCTAAATTGTTTTCTTAAGGGCAAACACATTTTAAAGGATTTGACACACATTGACAAATTGCTCTCCAATAAAGCTGGAAGCAGGAGGCCAGCAGTGTCTCTAAAGTACATGTTTTTTTGTTTGTTTGTTTGGTTTTTGTTTTATTTTTTTAGCAACTTCACTAACACAAGATCTCATTATTTTTGTTGTTATTTTATTCTCCTGTATGTATGCTTTGTGTAAAAAGATTGAGTGTGGAATTTCCAAAGGTAAAACCACACTTTACAGTTCCCAGGGTAAGAGGCATGACTGAACACATAAAAATGAATTAACAGTTACTGAATATTAACAAAGTGAGGGGCATCATAAGGTTCACAACAACCTATCTTGTAGGGGAAGTTCATAAGGGTTGAGCAACATGTCTGATGCTACCTGGGACCAAGCTTGGGTAAGTCTGGCCTGCATACCAACCCCTTTGCCATGTTGCCTCCACATAGTCACTACAAATAAATATTTACATGGGTTGATTGATTATGTTCCTCTGGTAAGACAGACCTGAGCAACTCAGAAAGGAGTAGCCATAAAAATAGGCCAAAAACACAATATTAGTTCTCCTAGTCAGTCCTGACTGGAATAGCCCCAGTGGATTTCAGCAATGTTTAAGCTGGGTTTGAGGGTATGACCTGAGGTAATATTTTTATTAAGGATTTCTTATGACTGGGAACTCAAAGAAGGAAGCTTGAATTATCCCATATAAAAATATAGCCACTCAAGATTATCAGTGGCATTTCCTTTTTATAGTGTTTGGTGCTAATAATAACTCCAAACTCCTCAACCCAACTTTCCAGCTTTTTAAAAGAACAGTACTTAGGAGAATATCTGAACACTTGTGAGTGGCGGGATTTATTCCATCCAGCATTTCCTGTGGCTTCTCTGGAAAAAGCAAAGGGCTTGGAAGTTGGTGGCTACATACAGTTTCTGTGCTGCCCCAGAGACATGGTGAGGGGTCCCTGGCCACAGAACGAGAGCCAGAGAGAAAGGCTGCTAAGAAAGCAAGGTGGGGATGTGAGGTAGGAGGAGGGGAGAGGCATGAGGGTTTCTATGGAGAACTCAGAACAAGTCAGAATATCTATCTTCAGTTCCAGGGAGCTGAGTAGGAAAAATAGGCCCCTTTCTCCATATTGTTGTCCTTTGGGCAGCTCTGTTCCTGTCAGACCAGCACTTGGTGTCTGACAGGACCTGAGGAGCGATTGTGACCTCTAAGAGTATGAAAGGTCTTGTCAAAGCAGGGAGTGATTTTATAAACTAAAATGTTCTCCTTAGGTTTCCAGCCCTTGTCTACTTCAGTGTCTTCCACACCGTGTCTACCCATGGAGGCTCTCTCCCTGCTGCACAGGCATGTTTCAAGGCTTTCTCATTTTGAAAAAATAATTCTTGGAGATGTAATTTACATATAATAACATGTCTCCATTTTAAGTACACATACAGCTCGATAAATTTTGACAAATGTGTGCACCCATACGACCACCACAGTCAAGATGTAGAACACCTCTATCACCTCAAAAAATTCTTACTTGCCCCTTCCAGCCAATCTTCTCCCCCAACCCCCACTCTAGAACACCACTGATCTACTTTCTATCACTGAAACTTGACACTTCCAGAATTTCACATAGATTGAATCATAGTGCGTGTAGTATCTTGGTCATGACTTCCTCCCTTGGCATAAAGTTTTTGAGATGCATCAGTGTTGTTGGATATATCAATAGTTCTTTTTCACTGCTGAGTAATATACCAGGATACATGGATATACCACAATCCGTCTAGCCATTTGAGTTTGCTTCTTTTGATTATTATGAATGAAGTTGCTGTGCACAGTCACATCAAAATCTTTTTGTGGGCATATGCATTCATTTGTCTTGGTGAATATCTAGGAGTGCAATTGCTGGGTCACAGAATAAGTAACTTAATGTGGTCTCAAGCAGTATCTCATAGTGCTTTTAATTTGCATTTCTCTGCTAACTGATCATGTTGAATATCTTTTCACGTGCTTGCTGGCCATTCATATATCACCCTTTCTGAAGGGTCTGTTCAAATCTTCTGCCCATTTGTCTTTGAGTTACCTTCTCTTAATTGACCTTTCAGTGTTCTTTTTATATTCTGCTTACAAGCCCTTTATCTTTTGCTTTGCAAACATCTTCTCCCATATTGTGGCTCACCACTTGAGTTTCTTAATAGTGGCTTTCAAAGTTCTGGTGTTTCAAAGTGCAAAGTTTGGTTTGGTTGGTTTGATGAAGTCCAGTTTATCAGCTTTTCCTTTAATGGTTTAAACTTTTCTGTCCTGTCCATGAAATCTTTGCCTACCTCAAGGTTGTGAATATTTCCTCCTATTATTTCTTCTAGAAGTTTGTAGTTTTAGTTTTGCTCTTAGCTCTATGATTTATTTTGAAGTAATTTATATATATACTGTGAGGTAGAGGCCAAGACCTCCTCCCCACCCCCGCTTTTTGTTCCCATATAGATATCCAGTTGTTACATAAATGTGGGTTTGCTTTTGGTTCTGCTACTAATTTCATGACTTTGGACAAAGATTTCAGGCTCCATTTCTTTATCTGTAAAACAGGATGATAGTGTTTTCTTCTCTGGCACTTTATTTTCCTTTAAAGAATAGGTACACAAGATTTGTCATTGTTCTTGGCACAGTAGGTCATAACTGTGAATTGTTAATGTTTCTGGTCTGAATACTAACATCAATTATATGTACAAAGCTATTTCCCATTTACAAAGCACTTTTGCATATATTTGGTATGATCTGATCCCATTCCTCCATGTCAGGCTTTAAGACCCCTTAGAGAAAGAACTGCTAAAGGGTAATCCTTACATCTGTGCTCAGTAGAAGTTGGAACTGTGATTTCCTGAAGGGCAGAGGGTTGTGTCTGCTCTACTTTGCATTCTTTCCCAGTACCTAGATTGGGCTGGCTATGCACACTAAGTGCTCAATGGTAGTGTCATTTCATTTAGTGGGACAAGAAGTTATCTAAGTGCTTCTTGAAATCAGTCATGTTTCCAGTCTTTTCTCTCATCTCTTTTCCTCTGCAGAGATCTCATGGGTTCTGAACCAGCTTTGGTGATCAGCCCATGACTCCCACATCCTACCTTTTGCCTGGCTTGCTTCAATTCTGTTTCCAACAACCTCACCCTCAAAAAGCTTAAAACCACATTCATCGGTGCTATCCTAATCAAAACTTTGTTGGTCACAGAAGCAGAAACTCACTCAAGTTAGTTCAGGTAGAAAGCAGTATTTATTGAAAGGCTGCATGGGGACAACCATACAAGTGAAGGGGCGGGGGGAAGCAGGAGGGCTTGAAGGACAGCTTGCTTGACTTGTGTGACCAAGGAGAGCCCCATAGAATAAAAGCATTTGAAATCAGGTCTGGCTGTGTTTGAAAGGTGAACATAGTGTGAGAGGTCTTTTCTAGTAGATGAAACACCTTAGATATAAAGGCAGGAAGTTAGGAATGTGCTAGTTATTCTCAAATATTACTTGGCATTTTGGTTATTTGTGAATCCAACTCTTCTTCCCAACTGCATTCTGGATATGAATGTAATATTATATTTCTTCAGAACAAAATAATAATAAAAAGATCACCACCACCATCATCATCATCACCACCATGAGAACTATTTATTTAACATTTATGTACTAGGTACAGTGCTAAGTGGTTTTCCATATCTTTTTTTTCCTAATCCTCAAAATGTCTTTGAAATGATATAGCTGAGGAATTTGAGGCTCAGGGAAGGTATGTTCTTTAACTTAACCAAAGTGATTACTTAAAAGACACAGGGGAAAGACTGGAATCCAATCCCGGTCTGCCTGTTCCCAAAGTTCCTTACTCTTGAAGCTGAAGGCTTCTTTTTTTTTTTTAATTATTTTTTAATGTTTATTTATTTTTTGAGAGACAGAGCATGAGTGGGGGAGGGGCAGAGAGACAGGGAGACACAGAATCTGAAGCAGATTCCAGGCTCTGATGTCAGCAGAGACGGCCGACGTGGGGCCTGAACTCATGAACCGCGAGATCGTGACCTGAGCCGAAGTTGGATGCTCAACCGACTGAGCCACCCAGGCACCCCAAAAGCTGAAGGCCTCTTAAGAACATGGTTTTGGGGTGCCTGGGTGACTCAGTCGGTTAAGCATCTGACTTCAGCTCAGGTCATGATCTCAGGATTTGTGAGTTTGAGCCCCTGTGTCGGGCTCTGTGCTCACAGCTCAGAGCCTGGAGCCTTCTTCAGATTCTGTGTCTCCCTCTCTCTCTGCCCCTCCCCCATTCGTGCTCTGTCTCTCTGTCTCTGTCTCTGTCTCTCTCTCTCAAAATTAAACTTAAAAAAAAAAAAAAAAAAAGAACATTGTTTCAACTCCTGACTTGTTTGTTGAATGAAAAAGGCTCCATGTGATTGATATTGGAAATTTACCCCCCACCCCTTCCAAATCATCTATAACTATTAAACTGTTTGTGCAGGCCTAACCTAAAGCTCTTTGGTGATGACTTTGTCCATCATGAAGTTTTATGGCTCTTTGAAAAAGATGGAAAATCATTATTTCTTCTGACAAGTCCTTCTTCAAATGGGATCTTAATCCTCAAACCTTATAGGAATATTGACACTGGAACAAAATCATTGCTCAGTCCCAGTTAGCACTGTGAATCTTTGGGCAAACTTCTTTCTTTAAACTTGTTTCCTTGGTTAGCTTTCTCCATAGAGAACTTGGTTACAGAGAACTTATGGGAAGGGCTTTCTAACTGATACTGATCAGTAAGCTTCAAGAGGCCAGGAGGAAATGACGGGCTTAAGTGGCTCCTGGCGACCCTCCCTGAGCCAAATGCACTTTCTTTCTTTTCTTTTTCTTTTTTTTTCCCTAATGTTTATTTATTTATTTTTGAGAGAGAGAGAGAGCACAAGGTAGGGAGAGAGAGGGAGACACAGAATCCGAAGCAGGCTCCAGGCTCTGAGTTGTCAGCACAGAGCCTGCCACGAGGCTCGAACTCACAAACTGTGAGATCATGACCTGAGCCAAAGTTGGCTGCTTAACCAACTAAGCCACCCAGGTGCCCCAACTGCACTTTCAAGATATCTTTAACAGTGGCTTTTCAATCCTAGTTCCCTTTTCAGAGAAAAAGATTACCTTGTGCATTTGTTATGCTCTCTTTGAGATGGAATCTTTGGACCAGCAAGGGAAACCCTCTCATCTCGAATCTGTGAATCATGATCCCCTTATACTATTGAAATTACTCACAGTCTGTAAAAGAGGAAGTGTGCCTGTGGAGAAGGATCCTGGCCCAGGAAGTAGTATGAATCATTCCAATGTGGTATACGAGGCACCACCCACTGTTGGCGTCAAATCCCAACTCTGCTCTGCCCTTGGCATCCCCTCCCACTGCCTACTCTGGTGATTTGTCTAACACACAGTCTCATAAACATAGCTCCAAGTTGGTTGCTAAGAGTAACTGTTTGCATCTGGATTACTCTTTGTAGTTAGCACGTCATTTTGAAGCATTTATCGATCCACCCATCTTTTCATTCATTCAGTAAAAACGTACTTGGCAATAATAATAATATTATAGGCCCACCATGGAATAAGCATTGTGCCAGACATAGAGATTATAGTGATAATCAAAAGAATCATATGGTCATGGTCACTGCCATCATGGTGTTGGTAGTCCAGGACAGTGTTTTTTGTTTGTTTAAACACAATTCAGTGAAATTCAATTGAATTGTTCTTACTGAGGATTATGGCCAAAAACATGGAAACACATTGGTTTAGTGGAGGTTATTCCTCTAACTATCCTTCTCGCAGCCACTGGAGAATTCATGGAGTCTCATGCAGAAGAGAGAAAATATTATTACTATTCTTGCTTGTAATAATATTCATTAGGCATTATACCTTGCAAGGGAAGCAAAAGTTACCAAACACTTCTGTCCTTGCCTTCAATCCTTTTGGGGCTCCCCATCACCCACAGGATGAAGGCTCAACACCTTAGCCTAATACAGCAGCCACTTCTGGATGATCCGGTTTCTATCTCTCTGGCTCCCTTTTCCATTGTTCATACCACTTCCCTTCATCCTCTTCAAATGCCCTCCTTAACCCAGCTGCCTGGAAACACCTCCTCACCTTTGAACACTGGGTTAGGTGTGACTTCCTCTGTGCCTTTGCCCTGTTCCTTCAGGCAAAACTGACAGTTTCTTGTTTGGTCTTTCACTGTCACTTTTCTTATTCCCCTTTTTCTTCTGATTATGGCACCCCCTTTTCTTTGGGAAGCCCCCCTCCCCCATGTGGTGCTGATGACAGGCAGGACTCATAGGATGGGCTCATGACGCTGGCCTAGAACCTCATATTCTGAATATTGCAATTGGTTGAAGGATGGTATATAACCCAAGCAAGGCCAGTTACAGTCTGTGAGCCCTTTGTGTTGAGAGAGTTCAAGCTGGGTCTCTAAATAGTCATGAATATACAACGTCTAACTTTATAGCACCCTTACTTGTCTAAAGCCTATCTCCTTCTACCATACCATAAACTCCTTCAAGGCAAAGACTGTTCTTTGACTTAAAAAAATTTGTATGTGTATGAATTTGTGTGTTCATAAAAGTAGGAAAAGTAGGAAATCAGTGGGTGATTTGCTGTAGAAAAATTTAAAAACACACAAAAACGTTGCTAAGCCCTTGTAATCCTTCCTCTTCTATTTTAACAATTTTTATAGCGCAGATACACACAAAACTCACATTTTACACAAATAGAATATAAATGAACATATGACTTTATAACTCATTTTTTTCACTTAAGTGATATATTGTGAAAACTTTTCCATGTAAATTAGCTGTTTTTCCTCATGATTTTTCTTGGCCATTTATTATTCCTAGTCAGATGGAAAATGTGTCATGGCCTATTCATCAAAACTTAGGTGCTTTCTATTTCTCACTATTATAAAAAAAAATGCAGTGTCTGTTTTATGCCAAAGATGACACTGCAAAGAACAGTCTTTTCAAGAAATGTTGCTGGTCAATGAGAGAACCATACAGCAGGTGTATTAGTTATCTATTGCTGTTTAACAGCAATAACAGTTTAACCACTAACTTGCATTTTAATGCAATGTACACATGTTATCTCAAAGTGTCTGTAGACAAGAGTTTAGACAAGGCTTAACCAGGCCCTCTGCTTAAGGGTCTCACAAAGTTGCAATCAAGGTGTTGGCTAAGGCTGCAGTATTATCAGAAGTTCAACTGGGGAAGGATCTGCAAATCAAATTCATGTGGTTATTGGCAGAATTCAATTCCTTCCAGGCTACCAAACTGAGGACCTCAATTTTCTGCTGTTAGCTTGAGGCCACCCACACTTCCTTACTGCATGCCTCTCTTCATGGAGTAGCTCAGAGAGTAGTTGGGTGTTACAATTTTAAGTAACATAATCATGTACACAAAATCACATACATCCTGTCACCTTTGCTATATTTTATCAGTTAGAAGCAATTCACAGGTCTCATCCAGACTCATGAGGAAGAGGTTACGCAAGAACATAAGCACCAGTATGGGAATCATGGGGACTGCCCTAGACTCAACCTCAGCGAGTTTCCCAAACTTTCTTGATACATGGCACCTTTAATGTCCCAGAAATTTTCTTTTCATGGCACCTTTAGGCCAAAAGAAATACCTAACAATTTTTTTTGGTAAGTAGTTAGATCCAAACAAGTTAGTAAGTACTTATATCCTAACAATTTAGTAATCATTTGAAAGATAGTACATATAATTTGAAAGAAAAAATAATATTTTATTTTATTTTTAAGCAACCACAATATTTACTAATGGATTCATGCTCCCGTGGGCCCTACAGGTCTTAATGGGCCTTGGAATCAGACTGAACACCATTATTCACATCTCCTGATTTCAAGAGGTATTTACTTTTATCACGGCAACTTCAAAAAACCCAGCTTTGCAAAAATATGTCATGGAAGGGAATGTAGTACGATTTAATGCTGAAACCGAACTACTTCAAGTTAATAGTTTGGTATCCAACAGATGTCACTGTGCTTCTCTCAAAAAATGCAAAATATCTCATGGCACCCCTGTGAATTCACTATAGCTCCCAAAGGTGACTTGGTACGGCCATATGGAAAAATTTCCTTGACCTTTACGTTATACCATAAACAAAATCAATTTCTAATAGATTACAGATCTAAAGGTAAAATGAAAACGTAAAGCTTTCAGGGGAAGAACATTTTTCTGATCCTGGGGTACTGCACAATTTCTTGAATAGTATTTAAAAAGTACTAAACATAAAAAATTGACAAATTCAACAATATTAATATATGAATTTCTTTTTTAAAAAATATTTTTAATGTTTACTTATGTTTGAAAGAGAGACAGAGCATGAGCAAGGGAAGGGCAGAGAGAAAGGGAGACACAGAATCTGAAGCAGGCTCCAGGCTCTGAACTGTCAGCCCAGAGCCCGATGAGGGGCTCAAACCCACGAACTGTGAGACCATGACCCAAGCCAAAGTCAGACACTTAACCAACTGAGCCACCCAGGCTCCCTAATACAAGAATTTCTTTTCATCAAGTGAGTGAAAAGGCACTTTATAAGGTGGAATAAGGTATCTGTATACATATATCTGGCTAATAGCTTGTAGCCAGGATGTTTAAAGAATGCCTACAAACCAATAAAAAAAAAAAAAAAAGACTACTCAGTAGAAAAACAGGAAATAGACTTGAACACACTCTTCAGAAAAGAGGATATTCAATGACCAGTAATCGTATGAAGAAGTTTTCAACCTCATTAATCATCAGGGAAATGAAAATTGAAATCACAGCTCGATACTGACACACCCACCAGATGGCTAAAATTTTTAAAAGTGTTATCAAGGATGTGAACAAACCAGAACTTTCTTATAAAGCTGGTGGGGTGTAAACAGGTACAATCGTATTGTTAAACTGTTTAGCACTATCTACTAAGGTGGATCATTCTTGGGTATATACCCCAAGGAAATGCAGATATTTATTAACCAAAATATGTTCACAACAGCACTGTTTATAACAGTCTGAGACTGGAAACTACCCAAATGTCTATAAATAGCAGAATAGATAAATAACTAGTGGTACCTTCCCATAATGGAGTACTATATAGAATAAGCAACTTATAACTACATAAATAATGTGGAATCTCACAAAAGAAGCCATTCCAACTGTCCCCCACCTTTCCCTACTCCCACAAGGTAAACCACATACTGTGTGATTCCATTTATATAAAATACAAAAAAGGTAAAATTAGTCTATACTGTTAGAAGTCAGACTAAAAGTTCCCCTTGGTGGGAAGGGGATCTGAGAGCAGAAAGGGGCAAAAGAGGGCTTCTGGAGTGCTGGTCATGTCTTTTCTTTCTTTCTTTCTTTCTTTCTCTTTCTTTCTTTCTTTCTTTCTTTCTTTCTTTCTTTCTTTCTTTCTTTCTTCTTTCTTTCTTGTTTTATTTATTTATTTATTTATTTATTTATTTATTTATAAATATAATTTATTGTCAAATTGGCTTCCATAAAAAATACGGAAGCTCCACGAATGTGCGTGTCATCCTCGCACAGGGGCTGTGCTGGCCTTCTCTGTGTTGTTCCAATTTTAGTATATGTGCTGCCCAAGTAAGCACCATATCTTCCTTCTTGATCTGGGTACCAATCATCTGTGTTTCGGTTGTGAAAATAGTTGAGTGGTATCCTTATTATCTGTGCATTCAATACATGCATGTATGTTGTACATCAATCCAAAGTTGAAAAAATGTTTCAGTGAACATCCTTGTAGTGATGTTTTTGCAGATATCTCTGTTTCTTTCTCTTTTGACCAAATTCCTAGATGTGGGATTGCTAAATGAAATGGTATGAACATTTTTACAGCTTACAATACATCTTGTCAACTTGTCAGGGACTGCTTTTATTTATCTTGTCTCCCTGTGCCTAGCACCAAGCCACTGACTAATTGACGTGACCAAATGAATAAATGACGGACTTCTTTCAATTCCTTGAATGAAGCAGACTTTTTCAAGACTAAGAGCAGTTCCTATTTGCTCTTCCCAGAAATCTCTTCTCCCTGTTCGTCATACTGCTGACTGTCAGCTTAAAAGACACTCAAATAAGAGGCTTCCCTAACCATGCTGTCTAAAGTAGTCCTCCATTCTTATTCTGTCTTAGCTCCTCTTGTTTACCAATCTCAATGCATAATTATTATATCTGATTTATTTGTGTAGTTGCTTGCTTATTGCCATTCTCCCACTGGACTCTAAGTACCACGAAGATAGGAATGACGTATGTCTTGTCCACTATTTTAACCCCAGCACCTACCTAGCAAAGTGCCTAGGATGGAGAAGGCCTTTATGTTAGGCATTTTTGGCCACAAGCGACAAACTCCTAACTCAGATGGACTTAACAAGAAGAAGAAGAAGAAGAAGAAGAAGAAGAAGAAGAAGAAGAAGAAGAAGAAGAAGAAAATTTTTTGGTTCATGTAATTGAGAAATTCAAGGGGTATAAACAAACAATTTCAGACACGCCTGGATCCACAGGTTCAAATAATATTATTAGGCCAGGTTGTTTCCTTACATAGTAGCAAAAGAACTCCTCACCAGCCCTAAACGTACATTGCTAACCATTTCTGAAGAAAAGGAAGAAACTTTCTGATAGGCCTGTCAAGAGTCTTGGGGAGGATTGTCCAGCTCCGGGACACATACCCACCACTGAGCCAAGCTCAGTAGGTATGGGGGCAGAGTTCTATACCCAGGCCTTGGTTCCTTGACTGTCTCTGAGGGGCTGGATGGGTGGGAGTGGAGTCTCTGTCCCAACCAAACCACAAGCGCTGATGTGGAGAGGTGTAAGACCACTGGGGGCTAACTTAGTTGCCTAACTCCCAGTCCAACTTACCACTGGATTAGCTGCAGGGACTCAGCTCTCTCAGTGGGTGTATGCAGCCATTAACTGAAACCAGGCAGCTGAGACCTGGAAGTAATTGAGCTATTTTCCAGCTAAGTGGGGCCAGCTAAAATTAAGTGCTTCCTTGAACTTTGATTGCCATTTTTAATTAGGCAGTATATTGGCATTCCCTGAATGCCTTCTCCCTTTCCAATTTATTTGGGATTTAGGTGGAGGTCTGCCCTTTGTAACAAAACATAGGGGTAGAATTTGTATATAACATTTTCTTTCTTCCCAGTCCTTATTCTAAACTGAGTCTGTTTATAAGGTTTTCTTGATCGGCTTAAATCTCACACCCCCACCCTTAGGGTTTATTCACCTCCTTCACCTGTTTCAGTTGGATCAGCCTAAAGTTGACTGAGCTAAGTGACAAATAGGGATTTTCTCATTGGTATGCAGAGGTACATCAGATACATAAACTCACTGGCAGTCTTTAGTATTCACTGCCTTGCAGACTCATCACTTTAGATTTCCAATTTGGCTCCTTTTTCAGGGTTTGTCCATGACCTTGAAGAAGTCAGTTCCCTCTTTCTGGACCTTGGTAGCTCTAGCTATAAAATGAAATAATTACCTCGTCTGCTGAATAAGATGATTTCTGAAGATGATCCCTGATCCCGGAATTACCTTTCCCTGCCTCTCCTTTGTAATCTGGTGATGAGAAGGTTACCGTTAAATGTGAGGTGGCTGCGGGATCAGCCACATGATTTGTGGATTCCCATACAAAATGAAAATGTAGGTCCCCTTTTTCCAAAAAGTATCAAGAGTTTCAAGATAGCAACAGCAGAGCATTTAGCCAAGTATGGGGTCCTTCTGAGAGTGGGATCCTGTGCAACTGCCTGGGTAGCACTTCCGTGAAGCCAGCCATGGATGCTGGAATTAATCAGATAGGATTAACCAGCCATGCTGACGCCCCTCCTCAAAATTCTGCATTATATGTCCACTGTCTTTTGCAAGGATAGAAAAATCAAATAAAATAAATGAGTGATGTGGGCTGGGGGTGGTGGCGACTGTGACAAAACGGAGAGAACAAATATTCTCCCTAAAAGGAACAGCTAATATTGTCTGCCAATTGTCATCATGGGAGAATTTAGGCTTATTACTGTCCAATCTTTTAATGTTTGAAAAGAAGCCAGGGTCAGGATAAAAAACCAAAAAACCAAAACAAACAAACAAACAAACAAACAAAACCTCCTGATTTTTCTTAAATGTTTATTTTTGAGAGAGAGAGAGAGAAAGCATGAGCAGGGGAGGGACAGAGAGAGACACACACACAGAATCCAAAGCAGATACAGAATCTGTCAGCACAGAGCCCAATGTGGGGCTCGAACCCACAAACCGTGAGATCATGACCTGAGCCAAGACCAAGACTGGGATGCTCAAACAACTGAGCCACCCAGCCGCCCCCTGATTTTTTTTTAATGTTGGTAACTGTTGAGAAAAATTATCTAAAATTTGGAAATGAGGCAAAAGGATAATTGCAATTTCTTTTAATGGCATCTGAGAGCAGTGGTTCTGAAAATGTGCTTTCCAATCAACAGCATTAGTATCACAAGGCATTAGCATACACATGCTTATATATAAGTAGCATGAATAAAAGCAATGATGCAAGGGACAGGAGGGAGAAATTGAGATTATTTTGTTCTTATAAGGTACTCACAGTACCCTTGAAGTGGTATAGTGTTATTTGAAAGTGGACTTGGATTAGCTGTGGTATATTACAAACTTTTTTTTTTTTAATTTTTTTTTTAACGTTTATTTATTTTTGAGACAGAGAGAGACACAGCATGAACGGGGGAGGGGCAGAGAGAGAGGGAGACACAGAATCAGAAACAGGCTCCAGGCTCTGAGCCATCAGCCCAGAGCCCGACGCGGGGCTCGAACTCACGGACCGTGAGATCGTGACCTGAGCTGAAGTCGGACGCTTAACCGACTGCGCCACCCAGGCGCCCCACAAACTTTTTAAAAAAGTTTAAAAAAGGGAAGTATAATCCATATGCTAAGAGAGAAAATGGAGTCATAGAAGATGTTCGAATAAAATCACAAAAGGCAGAAAAAGAGTGGAAGACAATAACAAGAACAAACAAGGACAAGTAGAAAACAATAACAAATATAATAGATATTTATCCAACTATATCAATAATCACGTGGAATGTCAATAGTCTAAATGCACCAATTAAAAAAAGAGAGAGAGAGAGATTGTCAGGGTGGATAAAAAAAGACCCAATTACATGTTGTGTACAAGAAACTCACTTTAAATATAAAGACAGTTATACATGAAAAGTTAATGGATGAAGAAAAATATACCATGCTAACAATGTTCAAATGAAAGCAAGAGCAGCTATATTAAATTCACAGAGAGAGCAGATATCAAAGCAAGGAAAGTTACTGGGGATAAAGTAGGGCATTAAATAATGATAAAGGGGTCAATATTTCAAGAAGACATAACAATCCTTAATATGTCTATACCTAACAACAGAGCATCAAACTATGTAAGGCAAAAACTAATAGAATTGCAAAGAGAAATAGATGAAACCACTATTATAGTTGGAGACTTCAACACCCCTCTATCACAAAGGGACAGATTCAACAGGCAGAAAATCAGTAAGGATATAGTTGAACTCAACAACACCATCAATCAACTGGATATAATTGACATCTATAGACTAGTTGATCCAACAATAACAGAAAACATATTTTCCTCAAGATCACATAGAACATTCTTCACTATAGGCCATATTCAGAGCCATAAAACAGACCTTAACAAGTTAAAAAGAATAGAAATTATACCATGTCAGCTCTCAGAGCGTAATAGAATTAAACCAGAAAGCAATAACAAAAGGATAAATGGAAAATTTCAAAATACATGAAGATTAAATAATACACTTCTAAATAAGACATGGGTCAAAGAAGAAATCTCAAGAATAATTTGATACTATTTTGGGTTAAATAAAAATGAAAACCAGCTCATGAAATTTATGAGGTATAGTGAATGTAGTGCATAAATGAAAATTTATTGAATGTGTATATTAGAAGGAAGAAAATTAAAAAATAGTAATTTAAGCATCCACCTTATGAAAGTAGAAAAAGATGAGTGAATTAAATACAAAGTAAGCAGAGGAAAATAAATAATAAAAATTAGAGCAGAAATCTATGAAAATGAAAACAAGAAATCAATACACAAAGCCAATTAAGCCAAAACTGGTTATTTGAAAAGATCAGTAAGTCAGTAAGCCTCTAGCCAGGTTAACTATGAAAAGAATACCAAAGACACAGATTACTAATATCTGAAGCAAACGAAGGGAGGGGCAGCTGGGTGGGTCAGCTGGTTAAGCATCCAACTCTTAATCTCAGCTCAGGTCTTAATCTCAGGATCGTGAGTTCAAGCTCCACATTGGGTTTTCCACTGGGCATGAAGCCTACTGAAAAAGAAAGGTTTTTAAAATAAGAAAAAAAAAAAAGAAAAGAAAAGAAATGAAAGAGGGTACATCAGCACAGATGCTATGGACATTAAAAGGCTAATAAAAGAATACTATGAACAACTCTATACCCACACATTTGATAACCTAGATGAAATGGACCAATTCCTTGAAAGACCCAATTTGCCAAAACTGACACAAAAACAAATAGGCAAAGTGAATAGGCCTATATCCATTAAAAAAAATTGAATCAATAATTAATAACCTTCTAACACAGAAAGCACCAGACACAGATGGATTCACTGGTAAATTCTACCAAACATTTAAGGATGAAATTATACCAATTCTCTACAATCTGTTTCAGAAGATAGAAGCAGAACAAATACTTCCTAACTCATTATACGAGGCCAGCATTACTCTTATATCAAAACCAGGTAAAGATATTATAAGAAAAGAAAACTACAGATCAAAATCTCTCATGAAAATTGATGCAAAAATTCTCAATAAAATATTAGCAAATTGAATCCAGCAATGCACAAAGAGAATTATATACAATGACCAAGTGGGGTCTCTCTCAAGTATGCAAGACTGGTTTAACACTCAAAAATCGATTAATATAATCTGTCACATCAACAGATTAAAAAAGAAAAATCACATGATCATATCAATAGATACAGAAAAAGCTTTTGACAAAATCCAACACCCATTCATTATAAAAACTCTCAGTAAACTAGGAATTTCCTTAACTTGATAAAGGAAAAAAAAACTAGAGCTAATATAATATCATAATATAATAATATCATGTCATATCATATCATATCATATCATACTTAATGGTGAGAAACTTAAACCTTTTCCACTAAGATGAGGTACAAAGAAAGGATGCACCTTCTCACCACTCTTTTGCAACATCACACAGGAAATTCTAGCTAATGCGATAAGGAAAGAAAATAAAATATGTACAGATTTGGAAGGGAGAAATAAAATTGTTTTCCTTTGCAGATGTCATAACTATCTATGTAAAAAAATCTGAAAGGCAGACCAAAAAAGCTCCTGGAACTAGTAATTTTAGCAAGGTTACAAGATATACAAGGTTAATATACAAAAGTCAATCACTTTCCTATATACTAGCAATGAACAAATGGAATTTGAAATTAAAAATTCAACATCATTTACATTAGCACCCCCCAAAATGAAATACTTAGGCATACGTTTAACAAAATATGTACAAGATATAGATGAGAAAAACTATAACCTTTGATGAATGAAATAAAAGAATAAATAAATAAATGGAGAGAGATCCCATGTTCATGGATAGGAAGATTTACTATTGTCAAGATATCAGTTCTTCCCTTGGAATGCCTGGGTGGCTCAGTTGGTTAAATGTCCAACTCTTGATTTCAGCTCAAGTCATGATCTCACAGTTGGGAGATCGAGCCCCATGTTAAGCCCCACATTGGGTTCTGCACTGGGCAAGGAACCTGCTTAGGATTCTCTCTCTTTTTCTCCCTCTGCCCCTCCTGTAATCACATGTGCTCTCGAAAGAAAGAAAAGAAAGAAAGAAAGAAAGAAAGAAAGAAAGAAAGAAAGAAAGAAAGAAAGAAAGAAAGAAATTCCGTTCTTCCCAATTTAATCTATAGATTTAATGCAATCCTTATCAAAATATCAAAATATCAGCAAATTATATTATGGATATCAACAAAGTCACTCTAAAGTTTACATGAAGAGGCAAAAGACCCAGCATGACCAACACAATATTGAAGGAGAACAAAGTTGGACAACTTTAAGACTTACTATAAAGCTACACTAATCAAGACAGTGTGGTATTGGCAAAAGAATAGACAAATAGATCAGTGGAACAGAATTAAGTTCCCAGAAATAGACTCACATAAATATAGTCAATTAATCTTTGACAAAGGAGCAAAATGCTGTACAATTGAGCAAAGATTTTTCCTTTCCACAAGTGGCACTGGAACAACTGGACAACCACATACAAAAAAAAAAAAAAAAAAAAGGAATTTAGACAAAGCCTTACATTCTTCACATAAATTAGCTAAAAATGGGTCACGGACTATGTAAATGTAAAACTAGAAAACTCCTGGAGGGTAATATAGAAGAAAACCTATATGACCTTGGGAATGCGGCAACTTTTTAGATACAACACGAAAGGCACAATCCATGAATAAGATAATTGGTAAGGTCGACTTATCAAAATTAAAAAAAAAACTTTTGCTCTGTGAAAGACAATGTCATTGGAATGGAAAGATAAGGCCACAGACTGGGAGAAAATGTTTGCAAAAGACACATTTGGTAAAGGACTGTTCTCCAAAGTACACAAAGAACACATAAAATTCAACAAAAAGAAAGCAAACAGCCTGATTAAAAAATGGGCCAAAAATTTTAAGATACCTAACCAAAAAAGATATATAGATGGCTAATAAATATATGAAAATACTTTTGACATCATATTTTATTAGAAAATGGCAAATTAAAATGAGATAGCACACATACCTATTAGAATGGCTAAGATCCAAAACACTGACAACACCAAATGCTGGCAACAGTGTGGAGCAGCAGGAACTCTCATTCATTGCTGGTGAGAATGCAAAATGGTACAACTACTTTGGAAGACAGTTTGGCAGTTTCTTACAAACTACACATACCTTTTAATTTATTTTTATTTTTATTTTAAAAACTAAACATAATCTTAACATACAGTCTACCAATCATGCTCCTGAATATTAACGCAAATGAATTCAAAACTTATGTCCGTCCACACAAAAACCTGCACATGGTATATATAGCATATTTATTCATAATTGCCCAAACTGGGAAGCAATCAAGATGTCCTTCAGATAAAGAAACTGCCATAAACCAAAACAACACAATAGTATTCAGTGATAAAAAGAAAGGAGCTATCAAGCTATGTAAAGACATGGAGGAACCTTAACTGGATACATGCCCAGTGAAAGAAGCCAATCTGAAAAGGCTACATATCATATGACTTCAAATATTTGACACTCCAGAAAAGACAAAACTATGGAGACAGTAAAAAGATCAGTGATTGGAAGTTTGGGGTTTGGGGTGAGAGATGAATAGGCAGATCACAGAGGATTTTTAAGGCAGTGAAACTCTTTGGTATGGTATTTATAATGGTGGATACATATAGTTACACATTTGCTAAAACCCGTAGAGTGTATAACACTAACAGTGAACCTTAATGTAAACTATGAGCTTTGGGTGATAATGATATATCAGGGTAGGCTCATAACATCAACCATAACAAACATATTACTCTGGCGGGGGGGGGGGGATATCAATAGTGGGGCAGGTGGTGCGTGTGTGGGGAAGGGGAGTAGTGAATTCGTTATGCTTTCTGTTCAATTTTATTGCGAACCTAAAGCTTCGCTAAAAAATAAAGTTTGTTAATTTAAAACGATGTACTTCCTTTAGGGTCAAATAGGAGCAAGCAAGTATCAAAGCCTCTTTCCTAGCTGTTCTGCCAGCTGCGGAGGCAACACCCTGTGTTTCTGAGGATGGCCTGAATTCAGCCCAATTTCCAGAGTGACAAGGAGGAGATGAGGAAAAAAAGGTGATTTGGCCAGGAGTTTGAAGCTGGGATGCCCTGTGAACTTGGGGCATGGTAGATCCCACAGCCACCTCAGGCAACTTCACCTCTTCAAGCCTCAGTTTGCTTACCTGTAATAATATTAGAGTAGCATAGTGGTTACAGACCATTATGGTTTCAGTGGCTCTGAAGTTCCTCATACTTCAGTTGCGAATTCAAGCTTTGACTCCAACCTAGCAGCTTCATGAACATGCTTCCATCACCACCTTCAGTCTCAGTTGCCTCCTCTGTAGGAATATCAGTAGTACCTATGGTAGAGAGTTGTCCTAAGGATAAAATGTGATAATGCACTGGTTACACTGTATGCCTTGTATAATCAATTATGACTATTATTATTAGGTGAACCATATTACATTGCCAAAGTTTGACCCTTTCTGATCTACAAAATCAACAATTCTGTATGCTTTGACCTTATATCTTTTATGGAACTATTATGGGCACTGAATGAGATAATACAGGCACTGTACTTGCTACCATCACATGATAGTGATTATTATTATTATCCACAATTCTGGGGACAGTACCTGGTGTTGAGAATTCAAAGGCCCAAGACACATCAAGAAACTTGATCATTCTCTGTAACTGTCATTTCATTTACTTGTCAGTTCCTATTCCCATCTCTCTTTTTCCTCACCTCGCCCTACCCTAATTGTTACAGTAGAGACCTTGTCTTAGAAATCTTTGTATTTGTAGGGGCACCTGGGTGGCTCAGTTAGTTGAGTGTCCGACTCTTGGGTTCAGCTCAGGTCATGATACCAGGATCATAGGATCAAGCCCCATGTTGGGCTCTCTCTTTCTAAAATAATAAAAAAAAAATTGTTTTAAAAGAGAATCTTTGTGTTTTTAGATTCTAGCAAATGCTAGATACATAATTAACTGCTCAAGAAATGCTGTTGAATGAGTGATTCCAAGAGCTTTATGGGTTTCCCAGGGTTTGGAGGGATTTGCTTCTCCTGTGGATTACTAAGAGAAAAAAAGGAACTAAAGACTAAAATCTTGAACATAACCAAAGAACTTGAGTAAAGGACCCATTTAGGCTTTAATTGCTTCTGTCAAAATGGATCCAATAATCCTAATCTGGTCCCCTCACAGAGTACTTGAAATGCAAAAGTGTTGTGCTGGGAAACAACACATATATTAAAATGGCTAAAATCAAAAGAACTGACAATACTAAGTCCTGCCAAGGATGTGGACCAATTGGAACCCTCACGTATTGCTGGGAGGAATGCAACACCGTACAACCACTTTTAAAAGTACTTTTTTGTAGTTTCTTATGAAGTGAAACATATTTAACCACAAGACCTAGAAATTTCACTCCTAATTATTAACCCTAGAGAAATGAAAACATAGGTTCACATAAAACTTGAATATTTATAGTGACTTCATTCATAATTGTCAAAAACTGGAAACACCCAATGTCGTTCAACAGGTGAATGGATAAACTAACTGTGGTATATCCACACAATGGAATATTACTGAACAATAAAAAGGTGGGAACTATTGATACATGCAACAACGTGGATGAATCTTAGATACATTATGCTGAATGAAACAAGCCAGACTCAAAAAGCTAAATTCTGTATGGTTCCATTTATGTGGCATTCTGGAAAAGGTAATACTAAAAGGACAGAAAGCCAATCAATGATTGCTAGTAGTTGGGAGTAATAGGAAGCAGGAGTAAAGTTTTGGGGGCGATCCTAATTGCAGAAGTGGTTGTTCAAACTGTATGCATTTATCAAAATTCATAGTCATGTACACTAAAAAAAAATGGAGACTATTAATTATGTAAATTATACCCAAACTGGACTTTAAAAAAAGAGCTAGTTGCTGGAAAAATGGTTTACAAAGCAAAGTTGTCACTGGGCCAACATTATTCCCATAGTAAGGGCCAGTGAAGAAAATTCTCCTAAGAGCAACTTGGAAGTGTGCTGAGCCAGAATGAAATAATAACAATTAATTATTTAATTTATAATTTATCTAATTAAACATTTATGATACCTTCTAAATGCTGGTGGGACAAAAGAAGAACAAGGTATACCTCCTATTCACAAAAGGCTCACAATGTAGTGGGAGTGGGGTAAGAAAAAGAAAATTACAGTATAACAGGATCATTATCTTTGATAATAATTAAAGAATCAGTATGTAATTAGACTCTTCACACATCACACAATTAAAAGCACAAGCTAAGCATTATACACTCCTCACCCCTGTACTTAATAGCAGTAGAATGAGGATAATAAAAACTAGCACTTATTGACTGCTTACTACGTGAGAGGTGCTATTCTAAGCAACCATTTAAGCCTCACAAAAACCCTGTGATCTAGGAACCATCATTATCACTGTCCTTTATAGATAAGGCAACAAAGTCATAGGAAACTTTATTTTCCCATGGTCACACAGTTGTAAAGGGTAGCACAGGGATTTAAACCCTGGTATGATGGTCACCTCCTAAACATGACAGTATACTGTGGCTACAGAGAAACAGTGACCTGGGTCACTTGGACTCCCAAAATTTGGAACCGGTTGCTCTAACTCTGCCTCAGTTTCCCTAACATTGGAGGAGAGAGTCAAGCATGCAAAACTCTCTGTGTAAGACACCAGGGTAAACCACTATTCCTCTTGTGATCCTTTCCTGTGTTTACCATTTAACCCATCCACCCCCATTACTAAAATAATATGTAATTATAAAAAGTGGAAGAAGCAAAAAAAAAAAAAAAAGATAAACAAAATGCAAAAAACAAACAAATAAACCTTCATCCACCCATAGTCTCACCACCTAGAGGCAAATACTCTAGCATTTTGGCACATTTCCTTCTAGTCTTTTTCAGAAATGTCTTTTATTTACATAGCTGAGATAAAACTTAAATGTAATTTTGGACCCTGCTTTTTTTCACTTAAAATCAGAGCATAAACTCTTTGTAAATGCTATTTTAAATGAGTGTATAATAATCTATCATATAGATACTCTACAATTTATTAACTATTCCTTCACAGTTGGATATTTAGGTTATTTCCAATATTTTCACTATTATAAATAACACCACTATTAACATTCTAGTCCATAAATCTTGCAGATTATTTTTTTAGGATAGTTTCCCAGAAATGTAATTACTAGGTTAAATGTCAAGAATATTTTAAAGATTACATAAAGATGTAGTATTCTTTACAAATACAAATACATTCTTTACAAATAAATGGAAAGGCTTCCATGGGGTCAAAAGTCATTTGTATGTTTGTTTCTGTGTATAAGTATGGAGTTGAGGGGGTGATGAGAGACAGAATTGGGAACTTTCTCAGTACTTGGTCAGTGCAGTAACCACTTGACTTTTTCTTTTGTGAGCCACTTTCCAATTGTCAGGGACCCATGATGGTTAAATATTGATCACTGAGTGCCAGCAAATGGAAGCAAATTTCATGTACAGAGTTTGTATACCTTTTGCAAGTATACTGTCCATAGCATCAGTGAGACTTGGCACCTCAGTGTTTTTCACTGGGCAGCACCTTCACCACCATTTCCTCAACCGTTCTCATAGCTACTGGGTGAAATGGGTTGGAACAGCCATTACCATTCTCAGGTCATTGGTTAGAAACTGAGGCCCAGAAAGAAGTGACTTACCCAAAGTTACAGAGCTGGTTGGAGAGAGCTGGGACTAGAATTCTACTTTCATGTTTCTAGGGTAAAAGCCCCTGTTACAAACTGAATTATGTCTCCCCACCCCCCAAACCCACATCACCCATTCATATGTTGGAGCCCTGACCTGCAATGTTACTATATTTGGAGACAGGGCCTATAAGGGGGTAATAAAGGTTAAAAGAAGTCATAAGTATAGGGCCCTGATCTCCTAGGATTAGTGCCCTTATAAGAAGAGGAAGACCAGAGCTCTCTGCACACGCACAGAGAAGTAGCCATGTCAGGACACAGCAGAAGGGGGTGGTCTACAAGCAAGGAAAAGAGACCTCACCAGAAACCAACCTTGCTGACACACTGATTGTGGACTTCCAGCTTCCAGAGCTGTGAGAAAATAAATTTGTGTTGTTTAAGTCACCGCATTTGTGGTATTCTGCTATGGCAGCCCTAGCAGACTAATACAGATTCTGGTATCGAGAAGTTGGGGGGGGGGGGGGGGAAGAAGTGTGGGGAGGGGGGTGATTTGCCTAAAAAATGTGGAAATTATTTCTGGAACTGGGTAATAGGGAGAGACTGGATAAGCTGTGGGGTGCATGCTAGAAAAAAAAAACCCTAGGTTGCCTTGAAGGGACGGTTGGTAGAAATTGAATGTTAAAGGCAATTCTGGTGAGGGCTGAGGAAGGAACGAGAAGAGCTATTAAAGAAAGCATCTCTTATTTTAGAGAAGACACATATCATCATGGACAGAATGTTGGTAGAACTGTGAACATTAAAGGTGATTCTGGTGAGGCTTCAGATGGAAATGCAAAACATGGGAATGGAAACTGGGAGAAAGATGATCCTTATCAGGAAGCAGCAAAGAACTTGGCTAACTCGTGTTCTAGTGTTTCATGGAAAGTAGAAATTGCAAGTGATGAACTTGGAAATTTAGCTAAAGAAATTCCTAAGCAAAGTGTTGAAGGTGTGGCCTGGTTTCTCCTTGCCGTTTATAGTAAAACATGAGGCAAATGAGAGAGGCAAATGGAAGGGATTGGTAAGCAAAAACAAACCAGAGTGTGAAGATTTGCAAAATTCTCAGCCCATCCATGTTGCACAAAACAAGAGTGCATGTTCTAGGGTGTATCTGGCAAATCACTCTATAAGGAGGTCACCCATGCAGTGTATCTGCCACCTCAGCAGAAACCAAGAATAGAGATGGGATTTATACCAGCACAGACATTGTCAGTTTGGACCAAAGGGAACAGAGATGGGATAAAATAAAGGAAGGCTATTGGATTTCTGGGATTCTACAGGACAGGATAATAAAGCTATTTGGCTGTGAATATGCTTTATCCTTTAAGAAAAGAGGATTGACCCTGAAGGTGATTCACAGATCATCAAGGCTGCCATTCCCACTATATGCCTAAAGCATACAGCCCAGAGAGCAAGACTATTTCCTTCTGGGTTTCAGAGGGTAGGACCTCCTCTTGGTTTCAGGGCTCTGGGCTGTCCCTGCTTAGTGCCTCAGGGGCAGGGCTACAGCAAAAAGCCACAGGGTGGGGCTCTGCCCCCAGCGGAGGAGGCAAGGCTACTGCCTAGTGAGGATGACACTACTGACCAAGTGGGTCCAGAAGGCAGAGCATTCCTCGAGAGGATTATTCTAGAGCTTTAAGACTTAGTGGAATTTTCCTTGCTAGGTTTTGAATTTGTCTGGGGCCTATCACCCCTTCCTTCCTGTTGATTTCTCCCTTTTGGAATGGGAATATCTATCCTATACCTGTATTTTGGAAGCATGGAACTTGTCTGGTATCTAGGTAGAGAAGAATTTTGCCTCAGGATAGGTCATACTTGGAGCCTGACCCATATCTGATTTAGGTGATACTTCGATAAGACTTTGAACTTGGAACTCATGCTTGAATGGGTTAAGACTTTGGGGATTGTTGGGATGGCATGAATGTATTTTGTGTACAATGAGCGCATGGATTTTGGAGGGGTCAAAGGAAAGAATATTAAGGACTGAACTGTGTCTCTGTCAAATTCATATGCTGAAGCCCAACTATCAGAGTGACTGTCTTTGGAGACAGGGCCTATAAAGAGGTAATAAAGATTAAGTGAGATCATAAGGATGGGGCTCTGACCTGATGGGATTAGTGTCCTTATAAGAAGGAGAAGAGAGAAGAGCTTGGTCTCTTCACACAAGGAGAGAAGACACCATGTGAGGACTCAGTGAGAAGGTGGCCTTCTACAGGCTGGGAAGAAAGATCTTATGGAAAACAACCAAGCCAGCATCTTTATCTTGAACTTCTAGCCCCCAGAACTGTGAAAAAAGTGTCAATCCACCCAGTCCGAGGTATTTTGTTACGGCAGCTCAAGCAGATGATTATAGCCTCTAAATACATCAATGGCTGGGGTGCCTGGGTGGCTCAGTCAGTTAAGCATCTGACTCTTGATTTTGGCTCGGGTCCTGATCTCGCCTTTCAGTTCATGGGATCAAGTCTGGAGTGGGGCTCCACACTGACAGTGTAAAGCCTGCTTGGGATTCTCTCTCTCTCCCTCTCTCTCTCTGCCCCTACCCTGCTCTCATTCTCTCTCACTCAATAATTAAATAAATAAACTTAAAAAATACATCAATGGCAAGACCATATACTTTATTTATCCCATGGGTACCTAATGGTTTTGATAGACCTACCTACTCATCACCTTCCCAATACAGAGTATTTTGTTGAGTTGTACAAACCTGGGTCTGAAGAAAGAGGTGCTGTCAAGGAACAGATAACAAGAGGACTGAGGCTTGGTTTCTAGAACCAGGCTTTGCCAAACCTTGCCAAGGGATCTTGGGCAAGCCACTTCCCTCTGGTTATCAGTTACCCACCTATAAAATAAGGTATGCTGCATCAGACTCTGGAGTTATACACATGTGGGCTTGAATCCAGACTCTGACATTAGCTGTGTGACCTTGCACACATTACTTGGCCCCTCAGATTTAGTTTTCCCATCTCTAAAACAGGATAAGCGTTAGCCCAGGGTATTACTGGGCTAACTGAAAGATGATGTGCAGAGTCCCTGGCACATTTTAAAGGGCAATACAAGTAGTTCTCTTCCTAGATTAGTTAATTAATTAATTAAGTTAATGTATGTAAAGTGGTGAGGACAGTGTCTGGCACTTAGTAAGGGCTGTATCCAGTTTAGTTACTTTTTTTTTTTTTTCCTTCTTACTTGAACAGAGAGTAGGTCCTCAGTAAGTGAGGTCCTTATTATTATTTTGGAGGCTCATCTCCCTTCATTTCCGTCCAAAGGCCTAACTCCTAACTATAGCTAATTTCGGTTTTTCCCCAAATACAGCCCGTGGGCTTTCCCGCCCTAGTACACTTGTCTATTCCGTTTTCTCTGCGTGGTGCTCCATTTCTCCTCCTCCGGAGCTCAGATGTCTTCTCTTCTGGGAATCCTCTCTCCGACACCCCCCTCCTCCCAGTCAGAGGAATGGCTCCTAGATTTGTGTCCTGCTAAGAAAACAACTCCATATAGCACTTAGTTCTTTGTGCTCGGTGGTTCGGTTAACTCTTTCAGAGCCTGCCTCCAAGAGTGGCGGCCTCTAGGGCACGGTGCTGGGTGAGTAGCCTCTGGGTGTCACCCAAGACGTCTTAAGCACAGTGTGGGACAGAGGAAACGGACCCTTGTGCAGACAGGGGTCCAGTTTTAACTCCTAGAAGCCCGAGCCCCCCGACCCTCCCTAGGCCTTGCCCACCATGAAGCCTGCCCCTCCTCGGGCTCCGACCCTCCCTCCCCCGGTCCGCATTACCTGAGCCGACCGGGCTGCCCAGGGGTCCCCCAGGCTCCTCCTCCGCGGTCCCTCCGCCCCCTCCTGGCGGGCGCGTCCCCTCCTCCACCCCGCGGCGGAGCCCTGCGGAGCTGAGGGCGGAGCGTCGTCGCCGATGGCTGGGAGCCGGGCTGGGAGGCGCTGGGAGAGCAGTGGGTTCCAGACGCGCCGCCGCCTGGCCGGGGGGCTGGCATGGCCGCGTGCTTGTGAGCGCGGAGCGCGCGAGGGGCCGCTGCCACCATGCCCGGGGGCGTGGGCGCCGTCCGGCTCTGCCTGCTGGCGCTCGCCCTGCCGGCGTGGACCAGAAGTAAGTGGCGGGGTGCGGGGGCGCTGGGTGAGGATGGAGATGGGTAGGCTGGGTGGCCGGAGGACGTGGGAGTCGCCCCCTGCAACTCCGCGGGGCTGTTCCCCCGCGGTCCCCCAGACTGGGAGCCCGGGCTTTGTTCCCACGTTGTGCAGCCCGGGAGGTGGTGGGGGTCCGGGAGACCCAGAGCAGGCAGAAAACAGCCGGTCCTCTCCCTGGCTTGCCTCCCTCTCCCTCTTTCTCTTTTCCCACTGTTTTTCTGCTTTTGGCTTCTTTCCGCTGCTTTCCTAGTCTCTCCTCCTTTCTCCAGTCTTTGTGTGTGTGTTCCTATAAATATATATCGATAAAATTGGAACCGTACCATATGCACAGTTTTGTGTCTTGCATTCTTCACTTCACAGTGTGAGCGTTTGCCACATCGTTACATTCTGCAAAAACATGACTTTAATGACTATAGATTATATCAAGAAATCGCAGAAGTGTAATCTTCAAAAAGTTAAAAACATGACTCATACAAATATAGGATGAATGGGTGGCAAAGATTCCTTCAATTCATTAAGGAGGCGGCGAGTAGGATGGTGTAGCTGGTTGAAAGCATTAGAGGAACAGGGGTGGTGCAGGTATCCAGGAATTGTTGAAATCATGTGCTGGGACAGATGTAAAAGTGGTCAATGCCCCATCCAGGGAAACAACCATAATCCTTAGTTATCTTTCTCCCATACTAAAGTCATTTGCCTCTCTACCAGACAAAAATTTACAGTTAACATGTTAAGTTCGCAGAGTATGTTTTTTTAATTCGTTGTAAATTAAAAAAAAAGTCAAACAAATGTGCATTCCCCTAGAAAAATTTGGTGATGTATGAGAGGGCCTGTTAAATAGTGCTCCAGTGTGACATTGAAAGGACATCCTGCTTGCTTTTTGCCTCATTTGCAAGTTTTGAACAATTTTTCTTAAGATATACTGTGTTCCTCTATTATTTAGACTTGCTTTCAGCATTTTTTTTTTGCAACCATAAAGATAATTTCATTCCTTTAAATATTCCATTAAATATCGTATAATTCCTTTTTGTTGCAAAGAATCCAGACTTATGAGACCCACTGGAGCAGGGACTATGCCTCTCTGGTTTCCCCACGAATATCAAGCACCTAGCATAGTACTTGGTAAATAGTTAAGCATTCAGAAAACATGAGTAAATGAATGCATTGCTTCTGATATTTACCAGTATGACGATTCTAATGCTAGTCTAATGAGATTATTTTTTCAGATATATTTTGATTGAGAATACACTATATCAGGAATCTGAAAGGAACATCAATCACTCATAATTTTGCCACTCTAACAGAACAGCTGTGGCTATCTTTCATATCGCTCATTGTATTCTATGTGATTGATGTGGTTGGTTTAGAAAGAATAGATTTTTGGAGTCTTCCAAAATCTAGGTCCCCCACCCCAGGAGTCCTATGGATTTAACCTATTCTTGTGGAGACTAATTTGTTTAGGTTTTGGGAAACTACCAGTTTATCGAGGTTATCTGCAAAAGTGAGGTCTGCAGTGCCTAGAACAAATCTCTCCTCAAACAAGTTTCAATTCACCTTTTTTTACAAAATGGGAATCCTGCTGCTTATCTTGTCTTGAGCATGAAGGAGAACCAAGTGGTGATAGTGATTTGGAAAGTAGGAAGTGATCTGCAAATGCAAACTTGCCATTAGGAAGCTCAAGGTAATGCCACGATGCTTTGTGGTTCTGGGAGCAATTTCACAGTGACTCTCCCCAGTAATGCTGTGACATAGGCAGGCGGGTATCATGGTCTTCATTTTACAGATGAGCAAGCTGAAGCTCAGTGGGAATCACCCATGGGCCTGAATCTGACCCATGATTCTGAACATACCCAGAATCCGACCACTTCATTCTTCTCCACTGAGGTCATTTTAGTCTGAGCCACCATCATCACTCACCAGGTCTCCAGCCTGGCCATCTTGCTTCTACTCTCACTCCCACACCCTCCCCCACCATACCCCCCCATCTCCACCCAGCCGGCAGAATGATCTTTTAAAAACTGAATACAGATCATATTGCTCTGTGTCTAAACACTCCAGTGCCTACTGATCTGTTTATTTTGAGAGAGAGACGGACAGAGAGAGAGAGAGAGAGCGTGAGTGCACGTGTGAGTTGGGGAGGGGCAGAGAGAGAAGGAGAAAGAGAGAAATCCCAAGCAGGCTCTGTACTGTCAGTGCAGAGCCCCATTAGGGACTACATCTTGTGAACCATGAGATCATGATCTGAGCTGAAATCAAGAGTTGGATGCTTAACCCAGGGCCACCCAGGTGCCCCTCCAAGTCTATTTATAATAAAATCCAGACACTTTCCATGGCTTCTGTGATACAGACCTATGGCTCTCTTGCTGACCACATCTCCTACCAACTTTGCTGCTCATTGACTAGATTCTACCTAGTAAATCTCCTACCAATCAACCACATCTCCTACCAACTTCCCCACTCATTTACTAGATTCTACCTCTACCTTCTGCTTGCTCCTTAAATGGGCCAAGTCCACTTCTGCTCACGCATGACCATTGATTGCTCTTGCTAGCCCCTCTCCCTGGGGCACTCTTCCCCAGATCTTTGCATGGCTGCCTTCTGGTCTCTCAGATCTTAAATGCCATCTTTGCTGATCATCCTGTCTAAAATAGGTACTTCCTCTTCAGTGTCTCTTTATTCTATGACCCTGTTGGACCATTTGAGAATATTTGTGGATTGTGCATCTCTCACCTCTAGAAAGTAAACTGTGGAGAGTACAGAGACCTTGGTAAGCCCTGTGTACCACTATATGGCCAACAACTAGCAGAGTGCTTGACTCATAGGAAGTGCCAACAGCCTGGCATCCAGCAGGTCTCCTAATGACCCACTAAGGTGTTCTTTCCAGTTGGCAATGCATGCCTAGCTTAGCTAGGGTGCAAACTCCTGGGATACCAATGGTTGTGCATCCTGTATTGGCAGGAGAAAACGGGGAAGGCAGCCCCCAGCTGCAGCATGAACTAATAATACCTCAGTGGAAGGTTGCAGAAAACCCCACGAAAGAAAAGGTAAGACACTAAAATATCTTATTTTCAAAGGCAGGAGCTGACAGCTCCATTATGTGAAGTGGCGGGCCACCTTCTTAATGTTCCTGGAAGCCCAGTCATCATTATAAGTTCTGTTTCTGACCCACTCTACATCCTCTCTGTATATTGGTTTTGAAAATCCCACTTGGGACTTTCCTTCATTGTGTGACAAACTTGTAGAACACTTTCAAATGCTATTAGTTGAGGAAATGAAAATTATTGATGCTGACACAAGCTAAGTGCAAATAGTCACAAAAATCACCATCTCTCAAATGGAATTGATTAAATATTGTCATTGCTATATTTTGTCTATATAATATATGCTTTATTTTATTGATGACATAATTTACTTGAAGAGAAAAATAATAATTCAAACTATTTTTAAGAGTCAGGGAGGGATCTAGTACTGGGAAATACATCTTAAAATGCAGTAGGGCTCCTTGGGCCATAATACCAGAAAAATGCACAGGCTTTCTCAAGGGGATTGGGAGCAAGACAGAAAATATTATCCTGTTATGCAGAGAGGACCTGTACATCTAGGATATTCTTTGTGGTTCTGGTCTTTATAGTTCAAGTGAGTCATGAAAGGGCTAGAAAGTAAGACATGATTGCTGCGTGCCAGTAACCAGCTATGGGACTTTCTACTTTCTGAACTTCAGTTTCCTCATTTATAAAATAGGGCTTAGAGAGGATAGGAAGAAAGAGGACTGTGGAGAAGGGAGAGTTAATAAGGTCCTTTGGGCTCATGATTTATTGGGCAGCATATAAAAGCAGGAAAGACTTCAGACTTTGTGGCTTTTGAGTCTGGAAAGGTAAATGGGGGCTGGGGGTGGAGAAATGCTTGGAATCCTTGAAGTTATGGCTAGAGTAATACAGACATGTCCAAAAATGCTTCAGTTTGAATTTATTAAGGGAACTTCCTGCAAAAATTTTAGGAGAAATGAAAGTAAGTAACATTTTATCCTAAAGACAATAAATGCATGGAATTCATTTCATCAAAAAGTAGGAAAGCTAAAAATAGCTTCAGGGAAAGTCTAGACAGATTGATGGATGGCTATCCTAGAGCAGGTTATTTTTAAAAAATAGGATCTTGGATAGTCCAATTTATCCATTATTGCTCAAGGAATGGATCCGATAATTTTTGTAGAGGTTCTGTGTTCCTTCTAGATGTGGGATGCCTAGCATCCTCAGGAAGGGCCTGAGAAACAAAGTGGAGCTCTAGATCCTGTCTTTATTTCTAGCCATTGTCTGCCCTGAATCTGGGTCAAAATATTTTGTAGGATTAGTCGGCACAGTGCCCTGTGCCATAAGTATCCATTGAATGAACAAATGAATGAGTGTCAGAGAGAGAGAGAGTAGAAGGTAGGTTTCACTAAGGCCTCTTATTCTCATTTATGTAATTAATTCATTCATCAAACATTCATTGAACATTCACTGTATACTAAATATCGTACCAGATCTTATGGGGGCTGCACATACACAGGACAGATTTCTGATACCCTATGGAGCTGAAGATATATTTACTTACTTATTTATTTGTTTGTTTATTTATTTATTTATTTATATTTATTTTATTTATTTAATCTATCTCTAAAGAGAAAGGAATTTTAACCCTTTCCTGCAGGAAGTATAAATATCAGTGTCTGAGCATCTTCCACACCAGAGGGAAATATTTTTGGAGTGCCCACTTATAAATACTCGTACTCATGTTGCAGCTTGTGTCTCTTTGGAGGAGACGTGACAGTGCTTAGATGTGTGTCAACTTGCCTTTTTTGTCTGGACTGTCACATGGCCGTCTACTCCTTGAATGAGGGAATTGCTACAGCTCTGTTGGTGTGTACTTTTCCTCAAATGCCCACTTGGGACTGTGTCCTGATGCTTGGTGTCATTGGGCAGGGTTCTTGCTCTGGAACATCCCAGAGTAAAGCAGCAAAGGATCAGCAACCAGAATGGGTGTTAACAGAGCTGCATCAGGGCATCAGAAACAGAGATGTGGATCCCGTAGTGAAGTTATTGTGCAAACATCCACCTTGCTTCCTCTCCCCATGATTTTGAAATGTCCCTTTTTAAGAGAAGTCAATAGGATGAATTAGTGCAAAAATAGCAAAGGACAGGGTTGCCTAAGCTTCCTGTAGCAGAACGTTCAGATCTCATCAGAGCCCTTGGTGGTGTGACTGTCCCAGGGATGCCCAGGACCCTAACGGCAGATGCAGTTTGGGGCAAATGAGAAGAGAAATGTACTTGGCAGAGGAAGGTCCCCAACCAGAGGTGGCAAAGCAGTTGGCCCACTTTCTCAGATGCTGAAACTAAGCTTTGAGATCATTCTTAAAAGGGACAGAAGCTCCACTCTATCAAGAGCTTCTGTGGATTGAAAAAAGACTTCAAGAGTTTCTCAGTTCCTTGGTCCCAACTTAGAGAATGTGCATTTAAAGCACACCAAAGAATTGATCCTGTTTTTTTTTTTAAGTTTATTTAATTTTGAGAGAGAGAGAGAGAGAGTGAGAAGCATATGCATGAGTGGGGGAAGGGGAGAAAGAGAGAGAGAGGACAGGGAGAGAGAATCCCAAGCAGGTTCCATGTGGTCAGTGTGAAGCTTGACTCAGGGCTTGATCTCACAACCGTGAGATCGTGAGTTGGACGCTTAACTGCTTAACTGACTGAGCTACTCAGGTGCCCTTGGTCTTGTTTTTGATATGTTTAAATATGTAAATATCTCATTTCAAATAAACAATTTTTCCTTTGAAATAAGTTCAACCACCTTAAGTTGAATTGTTGAAGCATGGAATTTTATTATGACTTGAATTTTTAATTTCTTTGAAATTTTCCATGATAATAAGGTAAAAAGAGATTAAAAGCCCATCACGTAAAATATAAAAGCAATTCTAAAAACATGGAAAGATGCACAAAGAAAATAAAATTAACCCATGATCCTATTGCTGAGAAGTAACTGTGGTAACCTTTTGATATATTTCTCTCTACAAAAGCATATTTAAATAAAATAAAATAAACAGTGTTGTTTTGAGCCTTTGTGTACTTAATAATTATCATGTGTACTTTCTTGATAGTTTAAAAGTTATTTGAAGTCATTTTTAATGACTGTCTAGTGTTTTGCCATATGATTGATTATAATTTATTTAACCATTCTATTATTGGACATTCAAGTCATATTTCATTAATCATTATTGTAGGTAATGAGCATCCTTGTATATAAAACTTTACTTGTGCTTCCATTTGCTCTTTTAATATAGAATTTTACTGAGTCAGAGGGTCTAAACATTCAAAAACTCTTGGTCCAACTTTCAAATTATTTCCCAGTGAGTTTGTATCAATTTAAATTCTCACTGGTAGGGTATGAGAGTGCCCATTTTTCATTATGCCCCACTGCCTTGTGATTTATGGGTCCTAAAAAATATTTGTCACTGTGATTTTTTAAAATGTATCTTTAAAAAATTTTATTTTTTGGCGGGAGCAGTTACCAGTGATGTTGAACGTGTGTGTGTGTGTGTGTGTGTGTGTGCGTGCGCTTATTGGCCATGATATCTCAAATAATTTATTCTGAGTGTGTTGCTAATTTGGCTATCTGTAAGTTCTTATGTGCTTAAAATGTATCTTATAAAACCTTAGTTAGAGGCTCTTCTAGTTGTCTCCTCTGAAATGGGTGGGTGAGTGGGGCATCCAAACCAAGAGCCAAAATAACATAAAATAAGAACTCACTATGAAGAGAGTTCTCCTGGTATTTTAGATAATAGCCAACATGTATCAGGGGCTTTCAGTGTGCCAGGCCCTGAGACAAAGTTTTTACATTTACTGTGTCACTTTATCCCTACAAGGTTCCCATAAGGATGACTATTGTTATCTCTATTTTATAAATGAGGAAACTGAGCTAGTGGGAGGTTCAGGAACACGCCCAGGTTGGCACAACTACAGTGTCAGAGCTCAGAGCTAGCACTTGAATCCAGATGTGACTCTACACAGAATTTACCACTGAAGATTGTGTTGTTGGGTGTTTGCCTTTCCCAGACCTGTACGTGAGCACTTCCATCACATCTCAGCTTGAAGTTTCTTTCCTTTGTGTTTGAAGAGAGGTGGATGGGGGAGGGGAATTGGGTCCTGCGGGGACTGAAGTAATTTCATGTTTGGGCTGGAAGTGCAATTGACCCTTTCTCGTTCACTTCCTGTGGATCAATGTGAGAGCACTGTGCTGGATCCTGTGTCTGTTCCTGGGAGCCTTGTCCCTGCTTTTAGGAACTGACATTCTTTTGTTGTTGCTTCTAGCATCCACTCAAAGCTGAGCTCAGGGTAATGGCTGAGGGGCAAGAATTGATCGTGGACCTAAAGAAGAATGAGTAAGTGGACTCTTCCTTGTCTAAAATGAAACAATTCACTTCCCTGTCAACGCCGGATGCAGGTGCCATTGTTTTGGAAAGAAGCAGTTTGTTAAATGACCCAGGCTCTCAATCTGTGGTTCCTTTGTAGGGAATGTCTTGCAAAGACAGCATATCCACAGTCTCTTGATTTGCTGTGAAATTACTGGACCGTTTAACGTCTTCCTTGAATTTCCTCTGGTTGTATTTCCGGGGCTCTTAGAGTTCACTGCAGGCTCACAGGGGCGTGTGTGTGTGTGTGTGTGTGTGTGTGTGTGTGTGTGTGTGTTTGTGTGAGAGAGAGAGAGAGAGAGAGACAAAGGGAGGGATGGACTGGAGGACTTTGGCAGCTGTCTTACTAGCTCCAGCACAGCGCATGGCAGGAAGTGAAGGAGATTAGAGGAAAACAGCAGAGAGCAGAGAGGCAGGGTGGAGTGTTCTGGGATTTTGCACCTCACACGCGGGCTGCTCCATCTGTTCTGGGTCAGCTAAGTCTGAGATTCTGCCAATAAGGGCATGGTCAGCAGTCCCCTGGCTTAATCAGGCTGATTCTTCCATCTTCCTAACCTCATTCATCTTGGGTGGCTGCCTGGCTCAGGAATATTTCCACATTGATTTGCCATCAAGTGCAGTTGTATCTTGATTCATGTTATTGAGCAGGTGAATAGACATAAAGCATGGCTGCTTTTTCGCCATTCCCAATCTGCTTGGCCACTGGAGAGCTCTGCTCACTTGGCTGGGGGATGCTGAGGCCTTTGGTGTTTTCCCACTAACCAGTTCTGCCTCACAGACCTCACAGATAAGGCTGCATGGCTCAGGGAACTGCCTGCCTCCTCTTGGCAGCCTCTTGAGTCCCCTAGAAGCAGATGAGTAATCAAATGCATCACTGCCAAGAAAGGGATGGATAGGGACCTTCCCGTATCCAGAAGGATGGGAATGGCTGCTGAGCTTGGGTGGAAAGCAAGAATATAAATTATTCCAAATTTGGGCTTTGGACACTTGCAAAGGAGGGCGAGTGGTGTTGGAAGTGTGGCAAATGTATGCCTTAAGCAGCATGTACAGTAATGGACTTCATCCACACCTTTCCTCTGTCTCCAGTATATATATGGTGGCCTTCGGGAAGCTAAACAGATGGGCAACTCAAACATTTTTGCTACTTTCCTCCTACAGTGAAACCACCCCAAGAATGGGTTTCTTTTGTCCCATTTTCCTGGAGCAGATTTGGCTGGCTATGTCCTCAGAAGGCATAGGCTCTGCATGACTGGGATTTCTGTTTGCATTGTCTTCCTTTCGTCCTGCAGGAAATGCCTTCAGAGGGTCTGTTCTTGACTGTCTCTCAGGAGCCTGCTTTAGTTTCCCATGACCCCAGCCTTCCAGCTCTAGTCTGAATATTTGCTATTGCCACCTGAGCCTCATCTGTCCTATTTGGCCCCAAGTGAAGCATTTGGGCCTTCAACTTCCTCTGGGTAGTACAAGTGATGGGGGTGATGTCATGGGTAAATGGGATCCCAGCAGTCATCCTTCCCTCATGTTTTGGAACCTGTGCAAGAGGTCATTGGAAGTTAGAGCAGAAAGACATCTTAGAAAAACACTGAGTGCAACCGTCTTTTGTGTGGTTGTAGAAACTTTGAATCAGAGAGGGTTAGGCACTTGTCTAAGGTCACACAGCAAGTAAATGAGAGAGGTGAAAGTAGGATCATTTGTGTTCTTGGCTTGGTTCTAGAGTCACAGAAATCCAGGTTCGGCTTACGAGCTGTGTAACCTGGGGCAAATTGTTGCCACTTTTGGAAACTCAGTGCCCTTATCTATAAAATGCAGAATGTGACGCTGACTAACTTCATAGGGTGATTGTGAGGACTGAATGTGGTGGTGCTCGTGAAGTGCTTATAAAACACATGGTGATCAACCACTGTTGTGATTTTTATTGTCCCAAACTGAGAGGTTCCAGAGGAGAGCCTGGCACACAGCTCTACTGTCTGCTACTCCAGGCAGCTCTTTGGTTTCCCACTGAACAGCAGGGGTGGGGGCGGGGGGTTGCTGGATGTGGTTCCTGGCCTCCTTGAGTTGGCAGAAGGCAGGAGGCTTGACAAAAATGGAAGCAGCAGAGCCAAACAATATGACCTCACCAGGTATCCCTAGGGGACAGCTTCCTGCTATTTTCGTCCAAATTGGGTTTTTTGTTTTTGAACATGTGTTAGCAAGCGGAACTCTAACTGCACACGACTTCCTAGTGTGTTTATTTCCCAAAGCCTTCTCATTCATGGTGCTTGTGAATCTGGATTCAAAACAGCTGGGGGGGGGGGAGGGGAGCTGGGGGAAGTGGGGGAATGATGCTTTTCTGATTTTTCAAATTGCTGTGTTAAAGTTTTTGTAATCCCGTGATATTTGAGGGGAAGCTAGGCCCTATGCCTGGTGACTTCTCAGTCTCTGGTTCTTCATTTCCCCCACCGATTCATTCACTGTCATGCATCTATTATGTACCTGCAGCGTTGCAGGCACCAGTGTTGGTACTGGGGACATGGCTGGGTGAACAGAACAGTTCTGCCCTATGGAGCTTATATTCTAGTGGCAAGAACAGTACACAAGTAAACAAGTAAACTGTGGTATGTCTGATGACAAGTGCTATGGAGGAAACAAAGTTGGGGGAGGCAGGAGGGGTCAGGATGGAGGTGCTTTTCAGAATGGTGGTCAGAAAAGGCTTTGGTGGTGTTTTGATATTGGGGTGAAGACCTAAAGGAGGTGAGGAAGTGAGCCATGTGGACAGCTAAGAGATGACAATTCCAAGGAGAAGCAGCAACCAAGTTTAAATCCTGATAGGTTATGAAGGCTTCCTCCATCCCCATACATTTCCCCACATATTGGATTCTGAGGCCTCCCAGGGCAAGGACTGTGGGCAAGGGCTTCTGGGATTCTGAGGGAAGGGAGAGGACATTTCTAATTTATTTTTCATCATCCTGAGGTGTCTGGCCTTCTCCCATCAAGTCAAAGCCCATGTGCTAATGCATGGCCCAAAATAGCAGTGAGCAGGCCTTTAATGGAATTCACACATGGAGAGATTTCCAAGAATGGTGGGGATGGAGGAGCAGGGGGTGGGCCGGGAGAGTCGGGGTGTAGCAAACAGGCTTTCAGCTCAGACACTGAGAGTTGCCTTAGTTCAATAACGTCACAACTGGCAGCCTTTTCCTGCTGTGAAGCAACTCAGGATAAATGGCTGTATGCCCATGGGAGACACACACTCTTTTATAGAGTGAAAAGGAGTGACATTGTAGGGCTAACCACAATATGGCTTTCATGTTCGACAGTTCTGGGTTCAGATCCTGGCTCTGCTACTTAACTAACTGTGTATTCTCTTTAAGTCTCAGTTTCCCTATCCAGGGTATAATGATAGTGCTGTGCCATGAGCCATAGGGAGGATGAAATGAGATGGTATGTGTAAAGGGCCCAGCATTGTGCCTGGCTTATATTCCATACTCAGTAAATGGCAGCTACTATTATTTCTTGCTCATGGTTTTTTAATTGCAAAAGCAATACATGCTCATTGTAAAACATTTAGCAATACCAAAATATGGTAAGTTAAGGAACGAGAGCCTCACAGGCTCAAAGTGAATCCACTCTTTGGTGGGCCTACCCAGGACCTTTTCTGTGTGTGTGAGAACACGCGCACAGATATGCATAAACACAGTTGCACGGAAGCACATATACCGGCTGCTATTTTTGTTGGGGAGGGAGGAGCAGAAATGAGATTATACTATATACATTGTTCCATGCTTGTTTATTTAGACTTAACTGTATGTCTGAAGTAGTACTCTACTCCAATAAAGTGTATATTATGTTCTTTTACGTTAACTCACACATCTACACATGATTTGCAAATGTTGGTGCATAGCTGTTATTAAGAGAATCTTACTTGCGATTGAGGCATAGCGGTCCGGTGGAGAGAGTACTGAGCTCAGAGACACATGATGTAGAGGTGAACAATAAGCCAATTGGCTCTCCTGGGCCTCAATTTTCTCATCTGTAAAATGGGGATTTTGTCCCCATTGGGCTCTACGAGCTTTTTCCTTCACTACATATTTAAAGGATGTGGTGTAAGTAGAAAAATGGAAAATAAGACCCTTCCTTAGGGATTTTGCTCTCCAGTTAAAGAAACATCCTTGAAAATAAGGCAGTGGGATAAAAGCAAGTGCCCCAAAACCACAGACCTTGAAGTAGAGTTTGAACTTCCAGCTCAGGACTCACCGTTTAGGCAACATAAACAGGAAAAGGGAAACAACAGGGAAGAAATTATAGGCTGTTATTTTCACAACCCAAAATTTTGAGTCATAAATCCGTAATATTTTTTCTGCATATAATTTCCCCCATACCCTGAGGACTGCCTCATCAACCCAGAAACTGTATTGGACAAAAATCTGTTTGGTGAAATCAAATGGACTCTTCCTTAGCTGTAAGCATCTAGGGAGATGAACACCTCCAGGACATGTAGGCTTTGGTTCACCCCCTTCTCCTTTCTGCACTTTTTCCCAAGAGGAGAGCCCACTGAACTGTTGAATCAGCTTGCAGGATGCTCGATGCTCATTGGGTTGCACCCAAGGGCAGGATCACTAGGTTACAAGGTCACCTTCAAAAGCACATGAGTAGCTCAACTAGTGGGCACTCTGCCCAGAGGACCTTTGGCCATGTACTTCTCCCTGCTGGTCTCTTGAGCACATTCTGGAACTCTTAATTTCCTCGGTATACTGTCTTTCCTTGAGTCCAAATGATGATAAGATTTAGATTTTGGCTTGGGAAAGAGGTGACAACCTGGAAAGTTAATATTCACTGCTAATGGAGTGATCTAGTGCCCTAGTTTTCTCCTTTTTCCCCTCAATTCTATTTGAATTATGTAATACTGGAGGGTTGGAGAAGGGGAGAATTAGCAATCAGGAAAGGAGTTTTTCAGTAAGAGACAGGCTGGATTAGTTAAGCACCTCTTAGTGCCACACTTCCCTTCCAAGGAGGCCTGGGAGAAATATATAGCTGATCCAGACCAAAACCGTGAATACACCCAGGCCACTGTGCTCTCTGCTCTCTCCACCTTCCCAGCTTCCTCTTGAGTTGAGAGTAGACTTTAACATCTTATCTAGGATAAAGGACAGCTCTGTCTGACCCTTTATTGTCAGGAGCTTCATTTGTTGTTGGCAAACTTCAATTTCCCTGGATCAAAGACCAGCTTAAGAAAGGCTTAGATGCTATCCCAGTCCGCTTGGTAAACCATGCTTCACTGAGTTGCATTTAAATGAGTCAACAGACATATGGATTACATTTCACTTAAAATACACATGGCTTAAGAAATTAGAGGATATCGTTCTTTAACCAAGTATTTGGCAGATCTAAAGTATTCAAAATGTTTTTCCAAACTCGACATGCAGCTGGGCTCCCCATTCCCCACAGCTGAGACTGAATAACTGAAGGAAGCTGGTGCTGAGGAAATGGTTGAGTGGATGGGCGGGGACACCAGAATTTGATGAGAGCTGCCTGTAAGTGTCTGCGGTCTTCTTCAAATGTTTTCTGAAGTATCAGGAACTCAGTTAACCCTGCTGCATTGACTTTGAGGCATCGGAGGCAGAAGCGGATACAAATTCCAAGTATCACACTAGGCACCTTGCCCCAGAGACACCTGTGGTCCTGCTGGAGATGTAGTTTCCAGTTGTAGCTTTGTAGACGGAGATGGATTTCATCTACAATTCCCACGTTGCCCAGAACCCCTAGAGTTGCAGACCGAATGGATCGCCAGCCAATCTGATGTGATCTTTTTGCAAGCCAAATTCTCACATAAGCAGCGTCTTTATTATTTCTAAATGACTGGAGACTTGATACCGCTTTCTTAGGGTCCGTTGCATAAATTCAGTTTCAGTAATTAGGAGAGCTGATCTGAAGGGAGGTAGCTATACAGTTGCCAGAAGAGAGTATCGGGGAGCATCTGGAATTGAAATAACCTAGAAGTGCTGATTCTGAAGGCCGCGAGTGAGCCCATACACCCAGAACATCATAATCCATAGAGTAGAACAGACTCAGGCTTTGGTGCCACAGAGACCCAGATTCAGTTCCAGGCACCGACACTTCCCGGTTAGGTGGCCTTTGGCAAGTCACCTGCCTTCTGAATATTTTCTTTATCTATATTCATAATAATACTCAGTCCTTGGTGAGCATGTGCTGAGAGCCAGTCACTGTGCAGAGACACTTCACGCACTGTTCTATTTAATCCCCATGGCAACCCTTTGAAGGAGGTATTATTGTTATTCATATTTTATGAATAAGGAAACTCAAGTGTAAGGATGTTTAAGTAATTTACCCAATGTCAGGCAGAGCCAGGAGCCAAACTCAGAACCATCTGCCTCTTACTATATTCTACCACATGCATAGAAAATAGATATCAATACCTTCATTGCAGGGTGGTGTAAATTGAAAATTGCTCTCTACCCCAAGATATTCACATTCTAATCCTGGGAACATGAGACTATGTTACTTTATGCAGCAAAAAAAGAGTCTTTGTAAATGCGATTAAATTAAAGATCTTGAAAAGGGGAGATTATCCTGGATTATCTAGGTGGCCCTCAGTGAAATCACAAATACATTTATAAGAGGGAGGCAGAGGGAGACTTGATCGTAGACAGGAGAAGACAGTGTATAACCATGGAGGTAGAGACTGGAGTAACGTGGCCACAAGCCATGGAATGCAGGCAGCCACTGGAAGCTTGATGGGGCAAGGAATGGAATCTCCCAGGGGGAGTGCAGTCCTGTTGTCACCTTGATTTTGGCTCAGTGGTCCTGTTGGAGATGTTGTTTCCAACTGTAGCTTTGTAGACTGAGATGGATTTCATCTACAGTTCCCATGTAAGACGGATTTCATTCTTCTGGCCTCCAAAATCGGGAAAGAAAAATTTCCTGTAATGTTTAAAGCCACCAAGTTTATGGTAATATACAGCAACCACAGGAAATGAATACCCAGGGCTCATGAGTTTAGTGGTAATGTATTAGGAGGTGCTCAGTACAGTGCCTAGCACATAACAAGCAGGTTTCAATACACACTAACTTTCATTAATGCAAAACCAAGAACAAATGTTTTCTAAAGTGCCTTGGTAATGCATAACATTGCACACGGCCCCTGTGACTGTCTTCATGCATGAAGCGACAAGAGAAAAACATATTGAGAAATAGTGTTGTGTGGTTATTACTTACCAGCATTTCCTAAGTTCCAGGTCATGTACTCTGATGCTCAGTCTGCCTTCAGGTAACTTCTGGCTGAGGAATGATGGTCAGATATTAATAATGGTGTCAACAACCATGGTAATTATAGCTGTTACCATGTAAAAGATGCTTACATAGCAGGCACTGTTCAGAGGTCTCTATGTGGTTCATCTAAGTGAATCCTCACAACAACTCTGAGGTGTAGGTACCTGTATTAGCCTTATTTGGCAGATGGAGACCTTGAGACATGGAACAGTGTGACTTGCTCAAGGTCACCTGGGTTGGAAGGGCAGAGCCAGGATGTGAAGCTAGATCTGTTTGGTTTCAAAGCCCAGGCTCTTAGCCATGGCCTTGTATTGCTTCTCAGATGCCTTGCCCTTGCTCTATATGTTCTATCTCAGTTAGAACTGGCATTACTTCCCCATTCTACCTTCCCTCTTCCCTTTCCTTCTGTCTGTCCTAGGCCTTGATTAGGATCTGGATTTCAGTGTATGGTATGGATTTAGAGCTTGGCTCTTTGCACCCACTGATGACGTAAGCTTGTTGAGTCTCAGTTTTCTCATCCACTTAATGGGGCTAATAATAGTGGCCACCTCGCTGGATGTTGTGTGAGTTCAATAACGTAATGCTCTTAGAGGATGTGCACAAGGCCTGGTGCACCATGAAAGTGTAATAAATAGTCGCTATTATTTGTAATTCTCAGGGTCGGAAAAACAGTTAAGAATGAAGTAAGAGGGAATTCCCCTGGGTTGGTTTCCAAATGTAATTTGGAGGAGTTGACCTTAGAACCCATTGCCCCTGAGAGGAAATTCACTTCTGCTCTCCAGGCATGCCCAGTTTGACCTAACTGTATCTCAAGAATACAGCTTTGTAGGGTTCTCTAGCCAGCCAAACTGTACCTCTTTTCTGTGCCTGCAGAATCAGTGCCCAGCCACTCCCTTGGCAAAACCCTGAACTGTCCGATATGGAGGTCAGGATTTGTTTGCCGGTTCCGGCTCTATCTCCTTCCAGGGATCCACAGCCAGGGCTGCCTGTGTAGCCAGGAAGGATGTCCATGGTTTTCTTTTGTCTCAAGCTTATTTCTCCTGGCGACCCTTCAGCAGGAGCACGGGGTAAAATGAATGGGAGGAAGCTGTCAGCTGCCCTGTTGGCCTTAGATGGACCCTTGTCAGAGCAAAGGGAAGTACTGCACTTGGAGGAAGTCAGGAGTTGATTCTTGAGTTTAAGGATCCCTTTACCATCAGACTGTTTACCTTAAGGTCACAACGACAGCAGGCATCCAGCGTGTACACATTGATGCTGAACTTAGTCTCTTACATAGATTTTTTTAAAGCCCTTTGTAAATCTCCATGTAAATTTACCCAAATAGGGTTATACTACATCCTCAGTTTTATAAATTTTTTTTCAGTTGGAAATATAGCATGGACAATCATCAAATCATTAAAAAAATTTACACAAGAAAGTTTTGGAGTGCTTGAAAACTTTGATGATACATTCTAGAAAAAAATTACACAAGAAATAGAGTTTCAAAATAAATGAGATCATACTGTATATATTATTCTGTAATTTGCTTTTTTAGTATTTATCTTCAGTATCTTTTCATTTTAGCATATTTATAGGTCTGTCTCATTCTTTTTAATGGTGACATAGGATTCCACTAAATGGATAGATCAAAATTAATATCCTTATTAATGGAGAGTTAGGTTTCCAATTCTTGCTATTTCAAGTAATGCTGCAGTAATTAGCTTACACATTATCTTTAAGAACAGTTGCTAGCATTTCTGTAGGATTGATACCTACAGGTAGAGTTGCAAGGTCATTTAGCATATACGTTTAAAATGGTTTGGATTTTGATCAGTTGTACCTCTCACTCCACAGCTTCTACCCCCGAAGGCTGTACCTTTTTATAGTCATGCAGCAGAATATGAGAGCATATTATAGACACATTTCCATGTAAATTTATCAGATGATTTTTTATAAGGTAATTTTTAATGGCTATGTGATATTAAATTGTATATATATGGCGTAATTGTAAATTTCTTATAATGAAAAGTTATCAAATGCATACGGAAGTAGAATAATATAATGAATCCCCATATGCCCATCATCCAGATTCAATAATGATAAAGATGCCAGAATTAACTTAATTACCCCATATGGATAGGCATTCATGCTGTTCCTTATTTTTTTTCATTTTTACAAACAGTGCTGAAGTGAACGCCCCTGTATTCTTTGGAAGGTACTTCTAGAGGATCACCTTCTAGGTTTCAATCACTGGATCAGGGGACTTTATGTGGAACACGTGGATAAACGCACATTGCCTTTGACTTCCCTCTAAGTTACATCCTACAGCCCTTGTGGAGCCAACTTTTCACACACTCTCACCAATGGGTTGAGTTTTGAGCTTGGGCACACTCTTCAAACCCAACTCTCCTTCCATTTTTTAAAAAAAGCTTTATTGATAAATAACTCATAAACCATATAGTTTATCTATTTAAAATATACAACTGAATGTTTTTTAGAGTTGTATAACCCCACATGTCCTAGCTTTTGAACATTTCATCACTCCAAAAAGAAGCCATTAGCAGTGTTACGGGTTGAATGTGTCCCTGAAATTCACATGTTGAAGTCCTAGCCCCCAGGACCTCAGAACAACCTTATTTGGAAATACAGTCATTGTAGATTTAATCAGTTAAAATGAAATCATACTGGGATAATCCAATATGACTGGTGTCCTTATAAAAAGGGGAAATTTGGCCACAGGCATGCACACAGGGAGAACGCTGTGTGAAGATTGAGGTCATGGAATAAACCAAGGAACTACCAGAATCTGGGAGAGAGGCCTGGAGCAGATCCTTCCCTAAAACTTTCAGAGGAAGCATGGTTCAGCCAACCCCTTGATCTTAGACTTCTAGCCTCCAGAACTGTGAGATAATAAATTTGTTTTTTAAGCCATTCAGTTTGTGGTACTTTGTGAAGGCAGCGCTCGCACACTGATGTGAGCAGGCGCTCCTTTTTCCCCACCCCCCTCAGCAATAGGCAACCACTACTCTGCTCTCTGTCTCTATAGTTTTCCGCTTTTGAGATATTTCATGTAAAGGAGATTATACAACATGTGTTGTTTTGGTGTTTTTGTTTTTTGCTTTTTTTTTTTTTTTTTGTGACTGGCCTTTTTCACTTAGCATAATATCTGTGAGTTTTATCCATGTTGAATAGCATGTATCAGTACTTTATTCCTTTTTATTCCTATATAGTAGTCCATTGTATGGATATACCACATTTTGTTTATTCATTCATCAGCTGATGGATATCCTGCATTTAAAAAAAGTGTTCTTTTAATGTTTATTTATTTTTGAGAGAGAGACAGAGACAGAATGCAGGCAGGGGAGGAGCAGAGAGAGAGGGAGACACAGAATCCAAAGCAGGCTCCAGGCTCCAAGCTGTGAACACGGAGCCTGATACGGGGCTTAAACTCATGAACTGTGAGATCATGACCGGAGCAGAAGTCGGACGCTTAACCGACTGAGACACCCAAGCGCCCCGGATCTCTTGCATTTTAAGCCAGAGCTAACTTGTCTCCATTCCACAAGGTTGATTTCAGCAAATGTTATGGAGCATGTATGTGTAAAATACTATGCAAGTGCTTTAGGGAATAGATGTAAATACAGTGTCCTTGCCCTCTGGCAGTTTACTGTCTGTGGGAGAGAAAACATGCAAACAGCATACATAATTCAAAGCAGATTACAAATTTAATAATAAGGTTGCAAGTACAGTGCTGAGGAAGCAGGTGGGAATAGAGACTTGCTGACTGGGGCATAGAGAAAACTTCCCTAAGGACGGTTACTTGGAGCTCTGTCTTGCAGGAGCAAGGAGAAAAGGCTGTGGGTTGTTGTTGTTGTTGTTTTTTTTTTTATTGAAGTATAATTGACAGACAATATCCTATTAATTTCAGGGGTACATGATTTGATATTTTTATACATTATGAAGTGATCCCCATGATAAGTTTAGTTACCATCTGTCACCATGCAAAGTTATGTTGATATTGTTGACTATATTCCTTATGCTGTACCTTACATCCCCATGACTTATTTATTTTGTAACTGGAAGTTTGTACCTCTTAATCCCCTTCACTTATTTCATGCCCCCCGCCCCACTCTATCCCTCCTCCAATAACCAATAATTTGTTTCTTATATCTATGAGTCTTATCCTGTTTATTCGTTTGTTTTGGTTTTTAGATTCCACATATAAGTGAGATCACACAGTGTTTATCTTTCTCTGTCCGATTTATTTCATTTAGCATTATGCTTTCTGGGTCTATCCAAAGGAGGGGAGGCTTTGGATGAGGGAGGGAGGAGAGGTGTGTGGAAAGATGAGAAAGGAATTCAGACTGAAATTAATATATAAATATTTGGTCTGGATCAAGGGGCACCAGGGCTGTAGTGCTAATAATCTCTTAGGAATTCAGTATTCCAACTAGCCAGATCATTTTGACTCAGAAGGGTATTATGTGGGGACTAGGGAAAGGGTTTATTTTCCTTCCACAGCTTGCTACCCCAGGATTTAGTGCCCTAAAGCTCAATTTTTTATTTTCTCTCTTTTTAATTTTATTGTTATTATTAATTTCTTTTTTACTTTGAGTTGGGCTCTCTTCCCTCAGGTAAAACCATGTGGTCAGGGAGGTAGATGGGGTACCTCTAGGAAAGATCCTTGAGGTACACTCCAAAGCTAGGCTGCATTTTTTTTTAAACACATCGGATGAGAAGAAGCTCTTGCCCCACCCCTCCCCATTGAAGGGAACTTTGGTCTGAGTCTAGTGGATCAAAGTGTACCTGGTGGAGGGAGCCATAGACTGATTGCAAGAGTTGAGCATAAGGCAGAGGGTGGCTTCTTCACAACTTAGGGAGGCAAGGAAAGCCTCCTGAGAAGCAGGGCATGCTGGGTGGGATGCAGAAGGATATGTGGATATACTTTTGGACTTGGGAGATGTGTGGAAGTGCCACCTTCAGGACCTCTGTTTTCTCCCTAGCTTCTAGGATGTGTCGAGGCTCTTCATCTAGACTCCCTAGAAGGTGGAGGATGTTTCCACTCCACAGCCTTTGTGTTTGTGCCCTGTTGCATGACTAGCTCAGGAAAAATCTAAGGGAGGAAGAGGTTAATACTAGAGCCTCTGGACTGGTTCTGTTCTGAGAATGAAACTGCGTTTACATTTCACCCAGGAAATATTTTGATTTTAAGAAAATGAGCTTACTCTTTCTCTATGTAGAATTTAGTGCCATACACAGACCTTTAGCTGACACCTTGAATACTAAATAAATAGGCTCTTGGGCACCCTGGAGAACATCATAGATCTTGTTCAAACTCAGCTGGAGGTGGACATTGGGTCAGAGAATCCCTGGCTTTTTTTTTCTTTTTTCTTTTTTTTAAGTAGGCTCTATGCCCAGCTTGGGGCTTGAACGCATGACCCTGAGATCAAGAGTCACATGTTCTACTGACTGAGCCAGCCAGGCACCCTGAATCTCTGGCTTTACTGATGGGAATCTCTATTGTATTGGGCCTGAGCTCTGGTCTACTCATTGGTAACTCTTCACTTCTTGTCTTTCCTTCCTTCTCTTCCTTCATTCAACAGATATTGTGAGTGCCAACCACGTGGCAGGTATTGGGCTAGGTCCTGGGTGTTCCTTGGAGAGCAGTGGCAGGCAAAGCACAGTCTCTGCCATGGTGGGGCTTAGAGCTTAGTGGAGGAGCCAGGGAATGAAGCTTTTCTGGAACAACGTAGGGCTGTAATGGAGGACTTAGAGGCTACTGTGGGAGCATGGGGAGGGGGAGCCTACCCTGGACTGGAGGTAAGAGAATGCTTCTGGGAGGAAGTGAAGGAAGGAAGGAGTAGGGAGGAGGGTGGTAGAGTTGGCTTATTCAAGCTGCAGTGGTAGAAGAAACAAAGGCCTGAAGGTAAGAGTAACATGTGGAGATGAAAATAAGTTCTTTGTGGTTATAGCAGAGGGAGGAGGGCAGGAGGAAATGGTGAGAGAGGAAGTTGGCTAGGTAAGCAGGGGTGCATCTTTGAAGAGCCTTTTAGGCTCCTTAAAGGGGTTGGCCATTTATCTTTAGGGCAATGGGGAGCTGATGAAGAATATTTTAAAAGCCAGATAGTAACAGCCTCCCAAATGCATTTGACAAGGACTACTTCAACTGAAGTGTAGGATGGGTTAGAAGGGGCAAGACCAGAGAGGTACTAAGACCCATTCAAGAGTTTTATTATAACTGAGTGAGAAATTAAGGTGATTGAATTTAGGGAAGAGGTAGCTGAATTTAGGGAAGGGGATGAGTTACAGGCATGTTTATAGGGTGGAATCGTGGAGACTGGGAGGTGGGTTGACTAAGTGCTGAGGAAGGGGATGGAGTCAAAGACCAATGTGAGTTTCCTGCATGTGTAGGTAGTGGGACAGGGCTGCCGGCCCCTGGGTTTGTCCTTAGCTTGCAATAGGACCTCAGACAAGTCACTTCTTTTTTCAATCTTTAGTTTTCTCATTAGATGAAGGTAATAATCCCCAGGCACCAACTTGGCAGGATCATGGTGGAGATTCACTGATAAAATGCAAGTGTAAAGTAGTGTCCTGTTCTCTTTCCATGACCCTAAAAGGCTGGGCAGAAGCAAAGTCTGTCCTTACCCTGGTTATCTTTGTAATTTGGGCTTTTACATGGTTTCCCCCCTTATCTGCAATTCTAAGCACTTAATCTCCCAGGAACTGGTGAGCCTTCTGCCTGGTCCAGCAGCTGAGACCTCACTGGGAGCCTCTCTGGGGGGGGGGGGGGGGGGGGGCTGGGAGGGGTGGTCTCAAACCAGCTTTTGTTGAAAATAATGATATCATTGAGTGGGTGGAGCTGGGTTAGGCTTTTCTTAGTTTCAGGAGAAATGGGGTCTTTATGACTTCTGTACTTATGGCTCTTTTCCAGTCCCTCCCATAGCTCCCATGTACCCCACTGCCCCCTTTTCTTCTCTCTCCCCTGAGGTTACAGATTTGTGGAAAACTGGCAGCCTCCACATTTTCTCCTCTTGCATCAGCCTCCCTGGAGAGAAGTCCAGATGGGCCAAGGGGCTATAATGGCTGCATTATATCAGGCATGGTTTCTTTTTCCAAGCCCCCTCCTCCACTGAAAGGAAAGGCAAGTCACACAGAAAGGAAGGGATTCTTTTGAAGGGAGACTGGAATGCTAGGGAAAAAAGGTGATCTAAGTGTTGGGAAAGATATCAGGCTCCTGGTATGCTAGAAGCACTTTATCTCCTGACTTCTTGATGCTAAATATGGGGCTTGGGTAAGAGTGCAAAGATTAAGCAAGCCTTTCAGTTATGCGGTGATAGGAATATGGCTGGGGAAAAGGAGATCAGCAATGTTGAGTAAGGACCCTTAGTTCCTATTCTCTACGCCATTCTTCCTGTTTGTCCTCAACACACACACACACACACACACACACACACACACACACACTCACACTCACACATATGCACGCACACACCTAAATACTGATGCACCCTTCCTCCATAGCTATGTAAGCAGCTTGTTACGGGTACTTGCTAGTTGTTGCCTGACTGGTTTGCAAAAGTTCTAGGAAGGAAGGAAGATGGGCTGTTTAACAGTGATTTGGCCTCCTGGGACCAGATGGTCATACCCGACTTCTGTGTGGCCTGGTTTGCAAAGTGCTTTCACAGCTGACCTTGTAGGGGAGGAAAAATAATTTACCCTCTACCTTTCTAAGTTCTCAGCTGGGAACCCTGTAAACAAAGGCAGATTAACAAGAGAAAAACAGACAGAAGTTTATTAACATGTATACGTAAGAGATAGCCAGGGAAAAATGAGGAGTAACTCAAAGAGTTAGAATTCAGGCTTATGTAGCATCTTTCCCAAAGAACAATATATTTGTAGAGAAATGACAGGACAGAGGAAAACAGTTACACTTCCAAAGATGGTAAGCTGTGGGAAGGTAATATATGGCAAACTAATGGGAGACAAAAGCTAGTCAGTAAAAGTTGTTGTGTAGATTCCTCTGGTGCCTTCACCAGGCGGATAGGGTCTGAAGTTGTCTCCGGTGATTAACTTTTGTTCTTCCTGGTAGAGAGGGGAGGAGGGACGCCTTTGAAAATTTTTGTCCTGATTTTAGGCAAATAGGTAGAGGGCAGAGAGCATGTTTTTTGTATCTGTTTCGTTTCAATTGCCTTTGGTGCAAAATTATCTGTATGCTTACTTGGCACATTCCGCCACCCTTCAGCCTACTCTGATCTTCATAATAGAGATGCAGGTGCTGGGGAAGGCAGGAAAACTGTGCTTGTGCCACTCACTCAACTCCCTTAGCATCCTAGCACAGTGCCTGGCACACCACGGTCTCAGTCAGTATTTGTGGAATGAGTAAACAGGTTTGCAGAGGCAGAGCCTGAGCCTCAGAAGAGGTACTGCAGCTTGGCTGAAGACCCAGAACAAATACATGATGGATTCAAGCCAGGAGGAACTTGGTCTCCCTGATGCCATGTGCCCCACAGTTTGTACTATATGATGCTGCTTAATAAGCAGTTATTGATAAGATTACACGAACATCCTTCCTCTCTGCCTTCTGGGAGTATCTGGATGGCCTAACTCTTGGATTATCTACCACTGACATTTAGCTTATTTTTGTTTATTTAGACTGATGAGTTTAGAAGCAAAATATAACTATGTGATGTTGGGTAAGTTGTTTTTGCTCTTTTTCAAATTATTCATCTATAAAAGTGGATTGAGGGGCTCCTGGGTGGCTCAGTCAGTTAAGTGTCTGACTCTTGATTTTGGCTCAGGTCATGATCTCATGGTTTGTGAGATCGAGACCCATGTCGGGCTCTGCACTGACAGTGTGGAACCTGCTTGGGATACTCTCTTTCTCTCTCTGCCCCTCCTCCACCTTCCCCTCAAAATAAATACATAAGCATTAAAAAAATATAAAAGTGGATCGAGGGTTGGGGTGCCTAGGTGGCTCAGTCGGTTAAGCATCTGACTTTGACTCAGGCCATGATCTCACAGTTTGTGGGTTTGAGCCCTACATCGGGCTCTGTGCTGACAGCTCAGAGCTTGGAGCCTGCTTCACATTCTGTGTCTCCCTCTCTCTCTGCCCCTCCCCCACTCACGCTCTACCTGTGTCTCTCCCTCAAAAATAAATAAACTTAAAAAAAGTGGATTGAGGAGAAGCATTAGACAGATAGGGTGGCATAAAAAGATTCTTTTGTTGCAGTCAACTCTGCAATTTGTATACTGATCTCCCCCCCGCCCCCCCCCCAAAAAAAAAAAACTTTATGGAAAGGATATGGGACAACAGATAGAATGCGTTGGGGGGAAAAAAAAAAACAGCTGAAGAACTAGGGCTTGAACAGGAAGGATTTAGGAATTCATAGTTAGTCTTTTCAGGTGCCACCACTGGGGTGACTCTGCTCCAGCCATTTTCACCAGATGTCACCCATCATGGAATTTGGCGAAATGAGATTTGATTGTCTTGGCTTGTCACTACTGACTCCAGGTGCCCACAGTCAGTATGCAGGGACAGGGGAGAATTTGTCTGAATGCAAATCGGGGCAATCTTACTCCAAGAAGGTGGCAAAGATGCTAGAGGCTGGGACAGTTGTCCATTACGATCTAGAAGGGCTCGCCAACATCTGACCTTCTTGACTGCATCATAGCTGTGATTTGTGCTTTAGGATGTTAAAAAACCTGGGGCAGAGTTATTGGGATATTTAATCAGAGTCTAAAAGGGATAAAGCACCCACATTTAAGGTGGGTTGGTTTCTTGTCTTCACCCACCTGCTTTTTGTATGCTTTTTTTCATAGGAAAAATGAAATGATCCTCTTTCCTAACATATTTTCTTAGGCCCAGTGATCTTAGAGGTTCCTTTTCTTCCCTTCCCCTTTGTCTTATTCACCAAGTAAATCTCTGAAATATGCCTGGTACCGCTTGTTTTGGCCCTTCCCTTCAGGTTGATCTGTTAAACAAACACTGTGGTTGTTTATCAAAATCTGGTTGCCAGAGAGACTGCTTTCAGGTAATGTTTTCATTTTTAAAAATCTTCTGAGAAGTGGTAGAGGTAGTACCCCATTTCTTTTAACTATTCTTATCCAGCTCCAATGAATACTCATAACAGGCTCTTCAGGACACTGCAGAACAAATCTCTAGACTCTTGGGTGACACATTTTGAGGTCCCTTATCTCAGGTCTCTAACACTTAAGCTCCCTGATCCCAAGAAATCAGCCATGTTTGCACAGAGAAGTTACTCGTTTTTGTGGAGTTAGCCAAGAGGGAGGCATGGAGAGGATTAAAGAAATACCCTGCTGGTCAAAGGAGTAAACAGTGCTCATCCAAACATCCTTTGGTATATAAAAGCAAAACATAGAACCAGGAGCTGGTGGGAAGGATGCCAGGTCTTATAGGGACTGGGAGAAGATGTAATGGGAAGTGGTTGGTGAAAAAGAGTGTTGATTTAATGCATTGTTGGGAAACTTCCTTAATAAAAGGTTAAAGAAAACATGCCATGTAGCTTTGGCTTTTTGCCAGGATTATGGGTAGCGCCATCTTGCTTCAAAGTGTTGCTTCTGGAGCTGGTCCTCTGGCAGTAATGATACTTGTTCAAGAAAGTCCTTGGGGTAGGAGGGGATCCCCACTCTTTAGATTAGGAATGATGTTTAAAGTCCCTCCTTCCTTGGCCTTTCTGTTCCCTCAAAAAGGAATGCCTCTGCCTGTGGGCCCCTGGACTTGTCAATCCTTATTTGGCTTTAGGGCCGTGCCTTTGGCATGTTGGTTTGTTTCCATTCCTTTGGAGTCAGAGGTGGAATGAGCACTGGTTTAGAAATCTTGGTTCTGAGACTGCTGTCTCTTCTCCCCTTTACTTTCTCCTTCTTCGAAAACAAAAGAAAACAAAACAATACTTACTGAGTTTGTTATTTTGTCCCAAATATGGGTAAACATAGGCTATTACATTAGAATAGCACTCTCTGCTTTTCACAAACCCTTCCAGTGTCTGCCTGTCCTGGGCATCACTATTTCCATTTGGTAGAAAGGGAGACTAAGGCCAAGTAGCTTGTAACTGGCATAATGTCCCCTCGCTAGTTAAAAAATATTAATACCCGAAAAGAGTATTATGAACCCTCAGATACTCATTATCTGGATTTACCAATTATCAAGATTTTGCCACATGTGCACATAGCTGTTCCCAGAGAAAATTATAACAGTGAATTGTAGAACACAAAACTGTATACTTTAAGAAGAGTTCTTTCACATTTGTTGATTTTACTTAACAAAATTTCATAGGCATTTGACAACAGCCCTGTGAAGTAGATTCTAAAATTCTTCCCATTTTATAGATAAGAAAACAGGCACAGAGAGTTTAACTGACTTGCCCAAGCTCACCGGAACTTGAAGTGTCAGTGTTTGAATGTATGTTTCTCATTTGGTCCTTTCAGTGATGCTGTGAGATAGTAATTATTACTCTGTTATTTGTGGTCTAGGAAACGGAGGGTAAAGGTTTCGGTGGCTCAAGTGAAGTAGTTCTTATACAAATACTGGTGAGCACATGTCAAAGTTCGATTTATCTCATTAATGCATTAATGGGGGAACCAGCAAGATGATAACTGGCTTAAAAGTTGGATAAGGGAAATATGTATGTATGTATTTTTTTTAATAGTGAAAAAAATGAATGTTGAGATAAGATTGCTAAGTTAGACATAAAACTGGTTAATATCATCCTAGGGATGATGATACCGTAACGTTTGGAGTTATCTTTTCTACTGGGTGGAAATCATTTGCATTTCTTCTATTGTATTTTATTAGCATTTTACAAGTTAACATCTCATTTTACAGACTTGTACAAGAGCTGCCTTAATTAATTGTAAATAGTCTTTCAAAGCTACATCTCCCCCCCCTACGGAGTCCGAAGACCCTTAGCCTGGCCTCCCCGAGCCTGCCACGCCATGGTGCTCTTGTACGAAATTGAAAAAAAACCATAGTCATCTTTTGCCTCATTTCTGGGGTTTGAAAGAACAGTTACCTAGAGAGTAGTGCAGCTGGTACTTGAAGTGAAGCTTTCTGAGCCCTGGACTTTTCTTCTGTGCTGTGCTGTGCATCTTTAGGTTTGGGAGGGTGATTAGGAGGCTAGAAATGAGAAAAAGAATTTAAAATGTTAAAATTGATCCAGTGGAATAGGAGAATTCCCAGAACCTGAAAATCCCAGTATCACCTGGAAAAACTATTTAAAATACAGATTTCTTAGTCCTTCTCTAGAGAATATAATTCTCAGTGGGGCTGGGCTGGGGCTTGAGATTTTATGTTTTTTCAGTGTTTCTGGGTGTTGTGCAGTTACTGGGCTAAGTCCCATGGCTACGGCATTGGGAGTATGAGCGAGAAATGACAGAGGCTTGCATGATCATCAGCACGGGTGGGCATGGTGAAGGTCTTCCAGGGGAAATAAGAGGGCTCAGCAAGGCTATACCTCTGCAAGCATCACTGGTGTTTAAGAGCTAGGATACTCTTTCTTGAAGGACCTAGAGGGAGCAAGATCTGGGGAAGGAGGTGTCAGTAAAAATAGCCACTGTGGCATGAGCTAAGTAACGTTTACTTCTACTGAGCATGGCTGCATTGGTTGTTTTTCAAGGTAGTTTGGAAATTGTTATCACTTTATCTTCACCACGTGCTTACCTGAAGCAGAGGAAGGAGGACTGAACTCAGAGACGTTTTGCAAATTTGTTTTAGCCCTGCTGCTTCTCTTTCCAGAGGGAGTTTTAGAGATTGAAGTTTAGAGAGGCATTTGAAATTTGTCTGATAGTAAATAGTCCTTAAAGGGATTGTTCTGGTTTTGAAGGCACTGGGCTCTAGCAGAGGTGGGTCACGGCTGTTTCAGACTACAGTGTGCTTTTGGGGTCTGGCTGTACGTACAAACAGGGCCCTGGCCACCACAGGCAGCTCTATTGTCCTTCCCTGGAGAGCGACCTTATGTCTAGTATTTGAGAAAAAGCTTATTTTCCCAGGTGGGATTCAGTAGATGCAGGTTTTGGTAGAGGACATGGGGGTCTGAGAGACCTGGGTTTTGCCCACAGTGAGCATTTCTGTGCTAGCTGCTGTTAGTATAGGAATACTGTCTACCTGCTTTGTGGGCTTGTGAGCCTGGACGGTGTGTGTATGGGGTGGGGGGACACTTTGTAGAAACTGCTTTTCCATCAAAGCCAGTAAAAGGAGGGGGTGGGGTGGGAAATCTTGGACAGTCTTTCTCTCTTCCTGGACTCACATCACTCACAACTTGTTTCCTGAAAATCCTAATACACTCCAGTGGTGAGAGATGGCTTCCTGCTGATATGCTGAGCCAGCCCCTTGTCAGGGAGGAGATGAGAACAAGATGTGGCTGAAGAAGGGGCGGGTGGGCCAAGCCGTGCTGCTCAGTGGCCCTGTGGCCCTCTCTCTGAGTCCTGAGAACACTGCCAGGGCACCCCATGGGCACGCAGGGATAGACAGGCTTGGCTCGGGGCAGTGGAGAGGATTTGGAAGTTGTGTTTTGTCTATCGGTAGAATTGCACAGATGGTGGTGATGAAACATGACCCTTCCTTTTGCTTCTAGAAAGAAAGACCTTCCTGGCCAACATCTGTAACCCTATTTGGAGAAAAGGTTGTTGTTTCAAAAAACTAGCCCTGAAGTTCTTAACATACCCATCCCCTTTCTCCTGCCATGTGCTTTGCTAACTATATTCTTCTTGCATATATTCGCATCTAACAGTTCATGACATTTTTGTGACATCCGTGTGTCTGCAAGGCAACTATCATTACCATCAAATTGTGGTTTGGACTGCTGGTTCTTGGAAGCGCTTTATTTTTATGCTTCTGCCTTCTAAGGGAGACAGAGCAGAAAAGTGCTTAAGAAGCATAGTCAGGGCCAACAGACCTGGGTCTGAAACCTGGCCCTGACATCATGCCATGAGAACTTGGACAAGTTAAATGTCTGAATTCCCGGTGTCCTCAATTACAAAACGGGGAAACAATTAGGACCTACCTCATAGGCGTGTTGTACATAGGTGTGTTAAATGGTTTAACACTTCAATATGTGTGAACTGTTGTGATGCAACTTACCTGGTTCTTTCAAACTCAGAATGATCCAGGATGTGGTAGAGGCAGGAAGGTGATAGGGGCTTGGAGAATGAGACACTTTGATATTTCTGAAGTTCGCCTACCTTAAAAATATTTTGAGGACTTGTGGTCTAGGGCGGTGGTTCTGCATCAAAATCACTGAGAGAGTTATTACAATGGATAGTTGGGCCCTAACTCCAGAGTTTCTGTCCGCCCCAGTACATTTGGGCTGGGGTCCGACAGTCTGCATTTTTAACGAATTCCTAGGTGATGCTGATGCTGCTGGTCTTGAAATGGCAGTTAGGTAGAAGAGGAAGCAGATTGTTCCATGTAGATTCAGAAGACAGAATGAGGCCAGTGGGTGCCAGTGACAGAGATAGATTTTGGTTCATTGTAAGAATGTTAACTGTTGTATGTGGTCTAAAATGGAGTGGGTGGTCTCATGAGTTCCCTGTCACTGGAGATGTCCAATCCTGAAGGGCCATCTGGCAGATTCCTACGCTAGGTAGAAGGTTCATTTGTTCATTCATTCCTTCACTTATTCCTTCTCCCACTTACTCACAGAATAAACATGTACTGCCTGCGTGGTACGTGCTGGGAGCTGGGGAGAAGCCCTGAATGAAGCACCTGTGCCCTTGCTCTTAAGGAGCCCACAGTTTAGTGAGTTTGGCTAAATGATTACGAAAGTCCCTTTCAACCCTGAGGCTCTGGGAGTCCTATGATAATGGTGTCAGATCCTCAGAACAAGAAGCTGCAGAAAGATGCTTACCCTTCTGAAGGTATGGCTGGGGACTGACCATAATGTGGACACCTCTGAGGTTCAATCTGGAATGTTCTCTTTGGAGCATCTTAATGTCACTGAATGAATGATTTTTTTTTCCCCCTGAGACCCAGACTAGGCTGAGAATGTATTTACCAGGGGTACATTTCCTCTGGGAAAATTCACATCTCCCCACTGGCACTGGGAATGGACCATTAAACTCTGAACCCTTTTCTAGCTGTCCATGATGCCATCTGTGAAGGCAGATCTAGGGAGTGGGCCTGCGAGAATAAGCTAATTGCCTTTTCATCTCTCTCAAGTGATAAACTGGAACATTAATGGCTGGGGAGAGTTAGGGGAAAATGGGTAGATTATATCAGTTTTTCTGGGTTCTTCCATCATAATCCCTGGTGAAAGCAATAATGATAATTGCTGACCTTTACAGAGCTTACTCTATGCCAGGCCTGGTGTTAAGCCCTTTTTGTGCATTTTGTTATGATACTCTTAATATAGCCCTATCAAGTAGGCATATTGTCCTCATATTTGCAGGAGAGGAAACAAAGGTTCAGAGAGGTAAAGTAACTCACTCATGGCCATGGAGACAGTAGATGTCAGAGCTGGAATGTAAACTTCATTCTCTCAGACTCCAGACCATACTCCAAGCTCCTAATGCTGAAAACAACTCATTCATTCAATTACTAGTTAAGTCATTCTTTCATTAAATAAATGTTAAGCACTGGTATGTACTGGTGCACTAAACAGCTTGGCCTCAGTCCTCCTGGGGCCTATGGTTTATCTCCCGCAGACAAATGGGTGACTCCTTCCTTGGATCCTTGGCTTATTAGGTGCTAAGGAGAAAGACATAGGGCTGGGAGACAGACCCTGCCAAGTGAGCTACAGACCCAGAGTTTTCATGTGAATGAGAGTTTCTCTACACAAGCTGGGTTTTGTACTTCGCTTTATTTTTACATTTTTCTGTTGGGTTTCTTTTCTTCTTGTCCAAGCCTTGATGTTGAAGGGCTTGATGTAGTAGAAGAGACAGTTCTCGTGACATTTGCCTTCTGGCTGCTCTCCGGGAGTGGAGAGGAATCTCAGTCAGGAGTCCCAGAACTTACAGCCAGAAGTGACTCTGGAGGCCCTCTTCAACGGACCTCGTCTTGCTGGGAAATGTCCTCTCTTCCAAAACCAGGGTTGTCTCTGCACATTCCTTTGGCTCTCTGTGCTGGCCTCAGTCTATACTTTCTTCTTCCTAAAAGCAGTTTCAAATTAGGTTTTCAGGTTTCAAAATAAATAATTATTTTTTTAAAAAATCAACCGGGGCGCCTGGTGGCACAGTCGGTTAAGCGTCCGACTTCAGCCAGGTCACAATCTCGCGGTCCGTGAGTTCGAGCCCCGCGTCAGGGCTCTGGGCTGATGGCTCAGAGCCTGGAGCCTGTTTCCGATTCTGTGTCTCCCTCTCTCTCTGCCCCTCCCCCGTTCATGCTCTGTCTCTCTCTGTCCCAAAAATAAATAAACGTTGAAAAAAAAATTAAAACAAAAATAATAAAAAATCAACCAGTTTTTAGAAATATGCAACTTAGATTGTGAACATCTGCAATGCCCTGAGATAACCACCATTAACAATGGGCATTTGCTTCTCCATGTGTTCTCAATGCCTACACTTGTGTGTATTGTTATCAGTTTTTCATTAGGAGGGATTTTTAAAATGTGTATTTTCCTGAAATGTATTGTTTTGATCTAACTCCATTTTTAAACATTTTTTTCCATGTTAGTACATCTAGATCCTCTTAATTCTTGCTTTGTTAGACTTCATTTTCTTTTCCATGAGACACCTTTTTGCCCCTAGACCTCAACTTTCTATAGATGCATTTTGCTTTTAATGTGGCTGAGCTAGTTGAAATGTCCATTTGGCTCTTTTATTTTTCTTTTAACTTTTAGAGAAATGCTAAGAACCTTGTTTGGTGTTGCCTTGCCTTTGATGAGGGATTCTTAACCTCAGCTTCAAGGGGTCTGTGGCAAGAGAGAAACCAATGTGAAGTTTTAGAAAAGAAAAGAAAATAAGAATTTGTTGTAAGGGTAACACAGAACTACCAGGTCTCAGGACATCTGAACCACTAGGTCTCAGCAAAGGCAGACAAAGGCAACTCTGGGAATCCAGGCAGCAGGAACAAAGGAACAGATGAATTGCTTCCATCTGTTCAGTTTTTGCAACATCACTCCATTGACTTAGCTTGGAACTTGGGCCACTCTTGGCCAGGGCCGGGTAGGACACCTTGACTGGCAGTCTCACCAGAACATGCAACAGGAAGAAAGGATTCCCATGAAGAAAAATTGGCGAGCCAATACTGCAAGTTGGTGGATGCAGTGCTGGCATAATTATAGGTACAAAAGAGCGTCCAAAGACCCTGGGAAATTTTGAAAATGGGTTCGCTTGTGTGTATTCCCAGGACCCAGAAAAAGTTGCGACCACTGCTGTCGTTATGTCTCCTTCATCTGGTTGTGTCCATACTAAGTGATGATCCCATTAAGAACAAAATTAATAAACTTCCTCCTGGTTTTCTTTTTGTTCCGTAGGCCCTTAGGGCTGCTCAATTTCTTCTGCACAGAGATGCTTGGGTGGTTCTTCCTGGGTCATTTAGAATGACTGGCCACTGTTTCCAGGAGGATGGAGAACAGCACCTAAAGAGACAAATGTCTATGTTTATTCTTTGCAGGTACCTTTTTGCTCCAGCCTACACAGAAACCCATTATACTCCAAGTGGCAACGCTCAAACCACCATGCTGAAATCTGAGGTGAGTTCAGGTCAGCAAGGATCTGTCAAGCAGCTGGCCTGTCCTGGTCCCACCCCTGGGAAGTGAGGAGATACGTGGTGGGCACAGTCCCTCCTCTGGAGGGATTGTTTGCCCTGACCCCAGACCCACGGCATGAGCAGGAAAAGCAAAATGTGAATTTGTTGTTTCATAAGGGCTCCCTCTCCTCTGCTGACTAAAATGATCAGGCAAACAGAATATTTTAGGGTAAGTGCCTCTGACTACAATTGGCATAAATCATTACAAAGCAGACATTTTCTCTGTTGTATGTTAATCGCCCACATATTAACAAAAGTTTAAGTAAAAGGCATGATTTACTGGTAATCCTGCCATTGCACTTAATTAGATGTTTAATTGAGACTTTTCCATATGGATGTATAAGGTTTTGTAGTCTGCCTTTTTTAATGGGATTTTAGGTTTCGTAGATTTTCTTGTTTTGCTGCCATCTTCATATTGGATATTTTCCCCCTCAAAAGTGTTTTTGAGTTTGGCTATTTGCAAAAAGATTTGTCATTTAAAAAATGGTCTTTCAAATGGTTTCTCAGAAGGATGAATTTTAGTCTGCTTCACCACACCCCACTGGTGGGCACTTAAGGTAGTGAATTGTACACGTTTCATGGTCTGCTAGCTTTTCCTACTGAGGTACCTGCTAGTATTCATGGGGTCAGATCAGTGGTTCTCAGCTGGGAGTGATTTTGTTTAAAGTGTTTCTTTTATTTAAACTTTTGTTAACATGTGGGTAACTCACATAATGCAAAGAAAATAGGATTCGGGATGATTTATATCAATTTTAATCAGATGCAGTTACCGTAAAATGTTCTATTTGTTTCTTTGACCATTTTGGCCAGCAAAGGCTTGGGGGACACTTGGCAATGTCTGGAGCCAGTTTTTGACTGTCATGACTGGGAGGTGGATGCTACCAGCGTCTGGTGGGTAGAAGCCAGGGATCCTGCTAAGTGTCCTACAGTGCATAAGGCAGCCTGTCCACAACAGAGGATTATCTGGCCCCAAATGTCAACAGTGCCCAAGGTGAGACACTCTGGATTAGAGTGACCCTTCTCGGACCATGCAGATGAGATGGGGTGAAGAAGGGAAGATGGAACACCAGTGGTCTTCTGCCTTTGGGGCAGGACATCACGCACTTTTGTGGCATATAGATGTGGAGGTGTGGTGTATAGGGCCACAGGGTAGGTCCCTCTGCCTCAGTGCTCCTCTGGCAGCTTCCCGTGGAATCTTAGATTCCTGCATGGCCCATCTTTAAAATATCCCTGTTAGAGTGTAGATGTCCAAAAGGCCATGGCAGCCACCATCAGTCAGTAAAAGCTCAGATTAGTTTATCAGCTTAGCCTTGGATGGGGAAAGGGACTCAGGACAGCTAAGTTTTAATAGATCTAAGAGGTCTGGAGGATAGTAATCAGGTGGCTGAGGTGCTGTGTTGGATTGCTGCATGTGAAGATTAATGCAATCTTACTCACCAACACCTTCCTGGATAGGGAAGGAATTGGCAGTGTGGCCACTACCCACAACAGGCAAGTTGGCTGTGTCTTCTCATCTCTGGGGAGGCTATCCAGCTGTGGTTCCCCACCTTCTTCAGTACCCCTGGTCAAAACCTCTTCCATCATTGAGACTAAAGTTCTGTGCCTCCAGGGAGGGAGGGAGAGGGCAGGCACGCCTCGAAAGCCCCTACACATAAGGACCTCACAAAGCACGGTCCTCTCAGTTTGGCTCCTGCACTTCTCTACCCACAGCTCAAGAATGGGTCTCAGTGCACAAGTTTGCCATGAGCTCATACTTCCTGCTATGAAAGCCCCCTTGGGTGGCCCCCTCAGGCCGAGAAGCTGAGAAAGAATGCGATGACTTCATGACTGTTCATTTACTTGTTCTTTGTGCTCTCAGAGTCAGGCAGAGATGCTGTGAGGGCCTTTCAGATGGAAGAGAACTTCCCCTCATTCCCAGAACTCTCCTTCTTCCGGAAGGTCTTGTTGACCAAAGCACATCCTAGCTGAAGTATGGGATAACCCATTGTTTTCTTACATCCCCTCCTGCCGGACTCTTGCAAAGCCCCCACCCGGCCTCAGGGAGCTCCTAGTCAGCTTTCTTATCTGGGAGCTGAGGACTTCAAAGAGAAATGAGAATAGAATAAACCATTTGGCTGTGCTTGACCCCAATGTTGAGAGCCACGCCCTGCTACCAGCCTGGGCCTGGGATAGTGGGAGCTCTGGAGCTCTGGGAACTTCCTCAAACTCATCAGCCAGGCCTGTAGGAGTTACAGAGTTTGGGGTCTAAAGCCAGGGTTGTAGCCTTGGCTTTAACTAGCTATGTGACCTTCAACAACCCTTTTGACCACACTAGTATTGAGTTTCTTCATCAGAAAACTGGATACGCTAAGATCTGACTCTCAGAGCTGTAGAAGGGTACGATGAATCACTGGTTTTATGAGAATTTATAAACATCTCTCCCAACACCACGTTTTATTCATGAGGAAATGGAGAGAAGAGAAAAAGTAACATGCTTACCTTCAGATAACCAGTAAATGGCAAGGCTTAGACTAGAGCTCAGTCCTCCTTGGTGCTAGAAGAGAGAAGAGCAGTAACAAATGAAGCCCTGTGCACTTTCCTGGGGCTGCTTTTGCCAGGGGTGGCTATGGAGTCTGGAGTCAGGCTGCTGTCATTCCAGTCTCCACCTGGGTGTGTGACCTTGGGAAAGACTTGAAACCTTTCCAACCTTTAGTTTCCCCCACCTCCTTTTTTTTTTTTTTTTTTTAAGTTTATTTATTTATTTTGAGAGAGACATAGCATGAGTGGGAGAAGGGCAGAGAGGGAGAGAGAGAGAATACCAAGCAAGCTCCACGCTGTCAGCACAGAGCCTGACGTGGGGCTTGAACCCACAAAACTGTGAAATCATGACCCGAGCTGAAATCAGGACTCGGATGCTTAACTGACTGAGCTACCCAGGTGCCCCTAGTTTCCCTTTTTAAAAAATGGGAATAATAATATCTACCTCCTAAGGCTGTGAGATTGTCAGAATTAAAAGGAAAAAATCGACATCAGTTTTTTTTTATCCAGTAGTAAGGGCTGGATGGATGTTAGCCCTTATTGTTTGTAACAGGAAACGGTGGGATCATTATCACACACGATGATGTGTGTGAAAGCCCCTGGTAAATTTAAAGCATGTTACAAAAGTCAGTTGTTAATGCTATTTCAGAGAGCACTCAGTGAACACATCAGTCCAAAGATGTACAAAGAGGTACAGGGATCCTTCACTCCCATCCCTGGATCTGCATTCTCTTTATCTGTAGAGGTACTAGCTGACCCCCATTCTGAACTTCTTGACTCCCCGTCATTCCAACATCTGCGAACCCCTTTTACTCCATAAAAGCCAGGCCCCCTCTTCCACTTGTGAATGATCCTGGGCCGTGGAGTTCATGGCCCTGTAGCTGAGTTCTAAGGATCAGGTTCAGAATCTGAGCATTTGATGATGTGTCTCCAGGTCTTGGAATCTGGGGATGGAGGGAGAAACCATGTGATAGTCTTGCATTTGCAAGCAGATGCAATCGTGGCTGGAAAAAAGGTTGTCCCTGCCTCACCTTGTCTCATAGGTGCAACACAGTGGCTTTCCTTTGTGCACCTCTGGTCAGGATCTGACTTGTTTGATGTCCAGGAGAGTTTGATGCAGAGAGGGGCTGCTGCCTGTCCCTCGTCCGGAGAGCCTGAGCCCAAATGGGTGGAGGAGCCACACTGCTGGCCAGTGGGTTGTCGCTAGGTGGAAGGGCACCCACCAGTGGTCTGGGGACTGACCCTGAACTGAGTGCCAGCCTGGCCCATGTCCTGTGATCTGACTGCATGGCTCAGCTGCATGGGACATAGAATTGGTGTGGCGATGACTGAGGATTCAGGTTCTTGGTTGGCTTCCAGCTCTCTCGAGGCCACATTTTGCCTTTGACAAGGAGAATTTAACGCCTATAACATGATCACTAAGGTTTATTGCCGGCCACTCTGGGCCAGGCGCCCTGCACTAGGTCCTTGATGTACTGTATTCTCACAGCCACCTCGTGAGGTAGAGACTGAAGACACTGGAGGTCTGAGAGACATTGTGAACTGTTTCCATCGCTGGCAGGTGTGGGAGCTTGTGTTTAAATCTGGCCTGGCTGTGCCAAAATGCTTGAATTTAATTATTGGGCTGTCCTGCCTCAAGGTGGGTGGAAGGTGGAGCCAGAGAATATGCAGGAATGGGTTAGCTATCTCCTGGGTCACATCCTTGCTGGCTGGGGATCAAAGAACAACTACAAGCAAGTGTGGTCCTGGTGATAGATCACTTGGATTGTTCTGTAGGCTGACGCCCGAGATTTCTTTTTTTTTTTAAAGATTCTATCTACGCCCAACGTGGGGCTCAAACCCACAACCCCAAGATCAAATGTCATGCGCTTCACTGACTGAGTCAGCATGGCATCCCTTGATGCCCGAGATTTCTGATTGGCCCCGCTCTGCATTGGGGGGGGAAAGAGAGAGCTCCTGGGTCTGCAGCTACATAGCTTGTACCCTTCCTAAGACCTTTGCAGAACCTGGCTCTGCCCTGGGGATTTTCCCTTCTCTCTGTTCTGACCAGCTTCTCTCTCTTGAACTATCTGGGAAGAGGCTTGGAGGAGCGCGTCCCTCGTTATCACCCTGTAGGGGAAAGTCGTGGTTTGTGCTTCGGTGCTCTCACAGCTGTGTTGGCCTCGTAGATGATCTGGTGAGCCTACTTATGAAACACTCTGCTGGCACCTCCCAACTTTTACTTCAAGCCTCTCTTCACAGTTTGTAATTAAATCTTTGTATGGCTTTTTAATTAAGATTGGCTCTCACAAGCCTGTAAGCCCCAGGAAGGCTGGAGCTGTGTCTGTTCGCTCCTTGCTGTGTCTCCCGGGCCTGGCTGGGGGGCCTGGCGCATCGCGCGGTGCTCAGCAGCTGTCTGTAGTCACAAGGAGTCCAGCCAGGTCGGGAAGACCAGATGGCTGTGACACACAGCAGTGAGAGAAGAGCATCAGAGCTCCATGCATCCATGGATGCAGGTGCCAAGTCAAGTCTGATCCAGACACGCAGGGACTCAGGGGAGGTGGGGAAGAAGGGGGGCTGTTGGATTCCCAGGGCTGCCATAGCAAAGCAGTGTGAACTTGGGAGTGTAAAACGCAGTTCCGGAGGCTGCAAGTCCAAAATCACAGTGTCAGCAGGGGCCAGGCTTCCGCTGTAGTCCCTTGGGAGGAATGCTTCCTTGCCTTTTCTAGCTTCTGGTGGCTCCTGGCAGAGTCTGTGGTGCTGCTTGGCTTGTAGCTGCATCTGTCTAATCTCTGCCACTGTCTTCCAGTGGCCTCTTCTCTGTCTGTCTGTCTGTCTCTTTGTGTCCTCTCCTCTTTTTCTAATAAAGAAAAATGATTAAGTCCAGTGTGACTTCATCTTAATTTAATGACATCTATAAAGACCCCATTCCAAATAAGATCACACTCAGGTTCTGGGTGGACACACATTTCAACTCTGCGGGGCAGCCACAGAGGTGACCCCAGCCAGTGTTTCCTGTGGTCACATGTCCTGGAAAGAGCTCTGAACTAGACCTGAAGTCCTGGCTTCTCTGACTAGCAGGGAAACCTTTGGAAAATCTTTTTGCTTCTCTGAATCTCGGCTGCTTCATCTGTTCAGTCGGGATGATGACATCTGCCCTGTCCCACCTCCCAGGACTATTATGAGGATCAAATAAAATGGTGGCTTGGAAAGCTCTTTGCAGAGTGTAAGTTAAGATCTATATAATCATCCCTGACCTTCATGAGACATTAACATCGCCATGCTTATCAGTGTCCTTTGGCCTGACCACCCCCCTTTTCTCCTTGCTAGGACCACTGCTTTTACCACGGGACGGTGAGGAAGGCAGAACAGTCCAGTGTCACACTCAGCACCTGCCGGGGAATAAGGTAAGAGGCCCTGACAGTGCTGGCGGAGCACCTGGCCCTCTCTCTAGACAAGTGGTAGGGCTGGCCCTGGGCAGGGTCCTTGAGAAGCTGTCCGTTGAGAGTGTGTGTCAGCCAGTTCTAAGAAGGGCTGAGCTTGGGAGAGAAGAGGGGAATCCTTGATGATCCATATTTTCACTTAGATTGAGCTCTCTCTTGAGGAACTTGAATTTATTATTATTTAGGGATGGTGAAGCCAACAGGCCAGGAGATGACTGCCATTGAAAAAATAGTTTATTGTACTCAAGATCCCAAGAGGAGGGGCACACCACATAGGGAAGCATACGGGTCAGTCAGGGGGCAGGGTGTGGGAGATGGGAGGATGTGGGCAAGAGTCTTTACTGTGGTTTCTACAGGAAGAAACAGGCGAAGCAGGGTAAGTATGTTTAGTATTGGCTACTTGGAATAATTCAGTGGGATCTGAGGCACAGGGGCTCTTCCCAGTTGTCTGGAACCTGGCCCTGGGGTGACCAGGGTAGGGGGACAGGGGCCCAGAGGGTGAGAGCCTGAATTTGAAACTTGTTTACCATCCTGGGAATGGGCCGATCCTGAGAAGGGCAAGGCCTCAGCTGTCAAAGAATCAGAATATCGAAAATGAAAGACAGGGTTCATACACTTGAAATGAGTGTGAGCACTTATTCCCACTTCTCCTTTGCTCTTCTCTGGTAGAAGTACTTGTAGGTGGTAAGAAAGGAAATGGAAGAGGGAAGGAGAAGAGAAAGGCAAAGCAAGGTCATTTTCAAGAAGGTCCAGCTAGGTCCTTGGAAAGGTCCACTGGAAAGAGAATGGCTCTTCATTCTCTGAGCCAGACTCCTGGGTTTGAGCCAGGAGCAGTTGACCAGCTGGGTGACCCTGGGCCTCAGTGGTCTCCTGTGTAACATGTGGATAAGGGGAAAATGTCCCTAGTGTCACAAGGATTGAATGTGTTAATACATCTCTAACGTTCAGAACTGGCTGGCATAAAGTAGCACTCAACAGCCTCCTGGCCCCTTGCTTCCTAGGTGTGCCCCGTTAGAGGGGCGATATTGACACCACCTGGGAGCCTCTTCAAAATGCAGTATCTCAGGTCCCACCCAGAACAAGTGGATCACAATCTACATTTTACCAAGATCCCCAGGGGATTCGTGTGCACATTACAGTTTGTACCTGAGAATACATGTTTCTCAAATACTTGTTTCTCTCCTCCAGCCTATGCTAGTGCTTGGCATATAGTAGGATCTACTCATGTATGTTGAAGTAATAAATATCATTCATTTAGACTCTTCCCACTCTCTCCTTCTTTTGGAAAAGAGATGAGGATCTGAAAAACCTGTATTCTAATTGCCAATACTACGGGTTTTACAGTTGGGTTTTAATTGCCTATACTACGTGGCACCTATACCCAGTGTGTTGATGAATTGGCACTATGGGGGAAAAAGGGGCAAAAAGCCCTGAGTTGTAGTATCTGCCAATATGCTGGCAGAACTACTCCCATCATAACCAATTTAAAGCTATGAACGTGACGTTACTGAAGGCAGCATTGGGAGGTATGCACACGATGGGCTCCCATGAATTAGTAGGAGGTGTTTCCACTGTGTACCCTTCCTCTCTGTTGGTCAGTTCATTCAGTGACTGTTTCTTTCATTCAAATTAATATCGGGTGCCTACTCTAAGCCCATGTCCTACACAGGTAGAGGAAAGACAGACATTGAAAAGTAATTTTCTGGGCCCTCAGTTTCCTAATCTGTAAAATGGGCGTTGATGATAGGCATGGTAGACCATGTTAAGTGCTGTGTTAGCTCTATAGCACTCTACAGACATACGGGATTATTATCATTTTATAACAGGGAAGCCATGCTAACTAAGACTTACCCAGGCTCACATGCAAGTGCAAGGCCCCTCATGCTGCAGATCCCATGTGTTGGTTTATAAATTGGACCATGTCTCCTCTGTAAGGCCTCGTGTTGAGTCTGCCAGAGGGAATTAGGCAGGAAACAAGCTTTGGCTGGGAGACCATAACTGTGGCTCCAGATCCCCTGCTCAGATGACCTGGTTGAGCCAAACCAACTGGTCTCCCAGTGGTGTTTACAGGCCCGGCCACCACCACCTGCAGTCTGCAAGTAAACAATGTGTCTCCCAAGAAGGAAGAAAGGGAACATGCAGGTGTGACTTGCTTCTCTCTTCCTCTGTCTCCATGGTCTGGAGCAGTGGGAACTTGGCTTGGACTCTTGCAAATCATTCCTGCAGCCGTGCTGACAGGGGGAAACCGGGTGAGCCGTCCATGTGTTTCTATTTTGCATGCTTCCCTCTGGTGCAGTCCACCCATCTGACTTTTCCAGCCTTCTCACTACTCACCTTAAGAACTTACGGGTGTCTGTGGGCCCGGCTGACCTCAGAGCCAGAGACGCATGCCAGATGTCTCGATTCAGACTCTAGAGAAGGAGAGGCTGCAGCAGCCTTCTAACGCATGTAACCCCCAAGTCACTCCCCAGGCTCATAAAACGATGCTGCAATGGAAAAAATCTCCATCGTGATTGTGCTTCCCTCCTGGGAACATGCCCCTCGTGATTGGAGAAAATAGGTAGAACTTATACCAAATGGAATCTTCAGGCTGATAATACAAATACAGGGGAGTTCACCTGGGTTTCCAGATTGTTGCTGGGCCCCCTCGTCTCTCCAAAACAGTACTTCGGGTGACTTTAATTGAAGCAGTAATACATGATCATAGTAAAAGCAAATTCGAATAGTACAAAAGAGGGTATAATGAAGGACAGGTTTCTTTTTCACCCAGGATTTTCGGGTTCCTCCCTCCCCAGAGGCAGCCATTGTTACCAGTTATCTTATTTATCCTTTTAGAAATACTTTTTTCAAAAAAAGAACATTGATATGTAATATAGTGTTTTGTACTCCCATTTGGGCCACTGACACCTTTGAGAATCACGTGGCAGCTGTGGATACTCATAAAACACACAAGTGAAATACCATTTCACTAGGGATGCTGGGTGTCCATGCCCCCGAAGCCTGTCTCTGATCAATGACTCATCCTCTAGATGTCTACCTGACTTTTCACATGTACAAATGCTTTGCAAAGTAACACACAATATAAATGTGAGAAGGGATGATTATTTGCGAAGAAATCTAGAGAGTACTGAGATGAAGTGATCGTGAGTGAGTCTGTGGGTTCTGGGAGATACACTGTGTGTGTGTGTGTGTGTGTGTGTGTGTGTGTGTGTGTGTGTGTCCCTAGCTCACTGTCATCAAGAGAGGTATTGATTGGGGCGCCTGGGTGGCTTGGTCGGTTGGGCGTCCGACTTCGGCTCAGGTCATGATCTCACGGTCCGTGAGTTTGAGCCCCGCGTCGGGCTCTGGGCTGACAGCTCAGAGCCTGGAGCCTGTTTCAGATTCTGTGTCTCCCTCTCTCTCTGACCCTCCCCCGTTCATGCTCTGTCTCTCTCTGTCTCAAAAATAAAATAAAAACGTTAAAAAAAAAAAAAAGAGAGGTATTGATTGCAAAAAAAAACATTTTTTTAAGTTTATTTATTTATTTTGAGAGTGAAAGCGAGGGGTGCAGAGAGCGAGGGAGAGTCTTAAGCAGGCTCCATGTGGGGCTCGGTCACACCAATTGTGAGATCACGACCAGAGCCAAGATCAGGAGTTGGACACTCAATCGACTGAGTCACCCAGGCACCCCAAAACATTTTTTTACCTCAGTGGTAAGTTGTTTATTTTTAAAGAAAATGCTTATTAAAAATTATTCTTGTACAACTGGTGTGTTAAACATTCAAATAATCCAGAAGTATCCAGTTAAAAGAAGTGCAAGTTGTGTATCCTGTTCCACGGTTCCATCCAATTGCATCTCCATGTATAATCACTGTTGGGGGTGTACATAAATGCAAGGCACACCGTGTGCATGCCTGGTGTTTCTTAATCCAAACGAGGTTACCCATGTGCGTAACATTCTGTAATTGTTTTCCAACTTAACATTATGTCTTAGACACATGTAGATCTACCTCATTCTTTGCATGGCTGCATAGTGTCTTATGTACGTGTGTCTGGCAAGTTCATATACAGAGAAGGATATACCATAAATCATCTGTGGTTTTTATTTGATGCTTCACTCCTACAGTGGCTCTGTCGTCAAAACTCTGGGGCCCCCACTGACTGTGGTTATACCTTACTCCTGCCCAGGACTCAAGTCTGTGAGAGAGGCCAGGGAGAAAGAATATGAGATTCAAAGAGAATGCAAGATTATGTGTGCATGATGGCCTGGAAGGAGCTCAGAACTTAGAGTCAAGGAACCTGTGTTTGAGACCTAGCTCCACGCCTCCTGGCTGTGTGATCTCAAGCTTTCCCGTCCCCAAATCATTTTCTCCTTGGCTTTACCTTGGCTGGGCTCGCACCTCCCATGGGCCTTACTCAGTTTTGCAGACATTGCTCATGGTGCAAGGGCTGCGGGTGGGCGGTGGGGGTGGGGGCTGGTGTCAGGATCCCACTGGGGAGTGAGGAGCCTGTTGATCACAAGACTGGGCTCTTCCCCCTGGCTCTAGCTACTGACCTTGACAAGTTCCTTCTTCTCTGGGCTTTGGTTCCTCTCATCTGAAAAAGGAAGGTAGATCAGATCACGCAAAGGGCTCTTCTGTGTTGGAAGTTCTGTGTTGCAGAGAGAGTGGACAGTCTCAGGGAGCTGGGCACCTGGGGCAGGAGGAGGTGGCTCATAAGTACATGGCAGTCCATCCTTGTCTTCGCTTTGCCAAGGAGTGGCATGGCCTTTCCCTTTTGAATATCTGGCCTTCCTTCTGAAGAACAGAAAATAAATGCTACCTGTGTATCAGGCACAGAGTAAGTCTTCACAGGGCAGTACCGTTCAGTCATGACAGGTGTAGATTCCAGACTCAAGCCATTCCTGTTTTAAAACCTGACAACTCGGGGCACCTGGGTGACTCAGTCAGTTAAGTGTCCAACTTCGGCTCAGGTCATGATCTCACGGTTTGTGAGTTCAAGCTCTGCATTGGGCTCTCTGCTGTCAGCACGGAGTCTGCTTCAGATCCTCTGTCTCCCTCTCTGTCTGCCCTTCCCCCACTATCTTTCTCTCTTGATCTCTCTCTCTCAAAAATAAATAAACATTAAAAAAATTTTTTTAAAACCCTGACAACTCACTTTAATTCTCTAGTGTCAGTTTTCTCGCTTATAAAATGGGAATAATCATGACATCATTGGTGGATTTACATTAGGTGATGAGTGCAAGCTCCTTGAGAGCAGGGACTCTCTGATCATGTTGCATCCCCAGCACCTAAAACAGCTCCTGGCACATAGTAGGTTCAATATACCTGTGTTGAAGGGCTACCGAATGGCTGCCTATTCGTTCAGTCAGTTATCCCAGCCACAGTGTGAACCAGCCAGCATTATTGACTTAGCATAATGCTAGTAGACAGCAGAGCCAGAATTCAAATCCAGATGTGTCTCCCTCCTGAGCCCACACTCTCCACTTGTGCCTTGCCACCCTATCCCGGAGGGCGCATGTCACCTATATGCCTTCTGCCTACTGTGCTGCCTTTGATGTTCCCAGTAACTTTTTCTCCTTGGACGGAGACTGGGGAGGGAAGAGGGAAAGCAGGGTAACAGGGTGGTTACCTCTTAGAGCAGCTCTGGATGTAAGGACGTGGGATGTGTCCCCTTGGGTTTAGCTCCGAATGGACACGTTCCCAGGAAGCAGTTTGTGCCTGGTTCCTTCAAGGGTGCATTTGGGTAAGTCCTGTGGTTGTTCAGGAGTTAAACATGAATCGTTCGCTGCTGCCTGCCTGTCCTGCCCTGCCTGGGTTCCTCTGTATAATTTCATTTATATCCAGCTCCTAACAATGAGAAATAGGCTGGAGAATGGAATGGAGGATAGCGTGTGAGGTCCCAGCCACCCGGCCTCCTGGGCCCCCCTCCCGTGCCCTCTGGCTAAGCTCTGCCAGTGCTTACATTTAGCAAATTAGATCAACTGAGGCTCCTGGAAAGATAAATGACCCATAGGTGCTCAGGGGAGAGCAGCTAGCAGGATTTGAGGGTGGTGATAGGGGAGGCCCCAGAAACTAGAGTCTCAGAACCCCCCTCCCCCACCATCTTCAAAGCTGGTGCTCACTATAAAGTGCTCGGGCTTGTGCCAGCTTCTCCTCCAAACCAGGCAGTCTGGGAGGGTTGCAACCGTGCCACAGGGTGAGTTACCAAGGAACACAGTGGGGAGGAGGGGAGGGAAGTGGCCAGGAGTCTTACTGCTGGAAGGACCTTTGGTGTCCTTCTGAGCCTGTGTTTCTCAAAGTGTAATCTGCTCACTCCCTGAAGCAGAATCGCCTGGGGCTTTGTGAAAAGACAGGCTCCTGCCCCCAAGCCTGGGCTGCGGGCCAAACTTCCTGAGTGTAACTGCACAGGGAATTACCGGGGGACTTGTTTACAGTGCAGAAGCTCTGGCCTACGGAATCTGAGTCTCCTCCATCTGTATTTTTAATACACTCTGTAGAATATTCTAATAGATAGCTCTGAGAGCTCTGATCCTTGAGGTCTCTGACCCATAGGTTTGGAACTTGCTGATGGAGGCAGACGATGGAGGCAGACGGCATAGAGGTTAAGGGCATGGGGTCCAGAGTCTGCCAGACCTGGCTATCTAACTTCCCTGGGACTCAGTTTCCTCATCTATAAAATGGGACTCATGATGGTACCTTATAACACTGATGAAATGAAAATGATGATTGTATGCACAATGCCTGGCATATGGTTAACTCTCAAAAAATGGCATCTAAAAATGAAAACTAGACTAAATGCCTCCTTTGTCTTCTTATCTCCCAGCAGACTGATATTTACTTCAGACAGGCCAAGCACACCTCAGGGAGAGTTTCTGGTGCCTGTTACTTAACTGGGAATATCTTTCTGATCCACTCTACAGGGCTGTTGTGACAGAGGCAGTGTGAGATTATGGTTAAGGTTGTGGGAACCAGACTGCTTAGGTTCTTACTACCTGTGTGACTTTGGGTCAGTTTATTATCCTCACCTAGCCTTAGTTTCTTATTTGTACAACAGGGATAACATTTGTAAAGATCAGAAATGTTGGTGTGAATAATAAAATACTCAGCACAGTGCCTGGACTATAGCAAAGCCTGTATATAGCCACCATGATTATTATTATTCACCATGCACCAATCTTTGACTTGATCTCTGTTCTATTTGGCCCAGAGTCTTGTTCAAATGATGCCTGGCCAACTACACTGGAACTTTCACTGGTTCCTGTGTGGAACTTTCCACTCACTGGGTATTATCTTCATAGCCACAAACTGATGCACACAAAACCATCATCTGATTTGCGGTCAAGCCCTCTGTTTCCAATGTTCGGAGCCATTGGGAGAAACTGAGGTGACGGGAGGGGCCTTGGTCAGTTGAGATGAGAAGAAAGCTTGGGAACAGGATGCCCGCAGTGGCTCTGCCCTCTGCCCTTTCCTGTCTGGACTCAAGAGCGGATGTGACCCTTGCTCTTCACCCCACTCCCACCCCCAGCTGTTCAGGGGGCACCTTGGGTGTCCTGCTGTGGGGCTGGTCCAGGATTGCTGCGTCAGCCTGGGTGAGGCCGACGGGAAGTCATCAGGCTCCCTGGCACCGGAGTGAGGTCAGCCAGGGATGGATTCCAGGAAGGCTGCTGCTGATCAGAGGCTGGCTCTATCTCTCCCACAAGCATCTCAGGCTCTTCCCAAAGGGCAAAACCTGGGCAGGGCTTTGATGGGGTGGAGGCGGAGGTGGAAGCCAGGACAGCCAGAGACAGGTCCTGCCGGTTTGGAGTGGCAAAGACTGACTTGGAGATACTTCAGCTTTTGAACATTCTGGAGAGAGGAGGGCCTGAGGTTTTGGAGCTCATGAAATGCTGCTGATGCCTCAGGACCTCTTGCTGAGCTCCTTCCTCCCCCAGAGTCCTGACGGAGTGCATTCTCTTGCTATAGTATTCATCTCACTGCATCAAGGATGGCAAATACCTGCTATGTGGGCCTCTACTCACCCTTCCATTGATTATTTGTGATAGTGATTGATAATAAGTCATGGCACTCTTTCTCCCCTTGTGGAGATAAAGCTCTCAGAAGCCTCATTGACGTAGCACTCCCAGGCAGCTGTGTCTAATCCATCAGTGTTAGGAGCGATGAAATCTTTTTGTGCTCTCTGTTATATACTCTAGTGATTTATTCCCATGTTCAGAATCTAAGCTCCGTGGGGGCAAGCACTTTGTCTGTCTTGTTCACTTTTCCATCCTCATCAACTAGTCTGATGCCTGGCACATAGCAGGAGCTCAGGAAATACTTGTGGAATGAATGACTGCCCTCCAGTGAGCTGTGAATTACTCAAGGACAGGGATTATATCCAAATCACATCTAGTACAGATTAAGGATTCATTGAGTGAAAGAATATAATGAACACATGTCCTTATTCTGAGTTCAATCGTTGTTTCTGTAACCAAGAGAAAAGAGTAATCACATGTCCTTGGTTGTGGACATCACTTCACTAAAGAGTGGCCTTGTTGTGGCTAGTAGGAATGCCATCGGTAATGCCTCTAGCTTTGGTTTCTGTACACAAAAATTTAATCCATTTAATCATCTGGAGTCTTGTTAAATTAGTAAATTATTTGCATTTACACATGGGGAAACTGAGGCTTGGAGTGATTTTATTTTTTTAAGAGGTTTGTTGAAGTCCATCTGACAGCTTAATGTTGGTGCTGAGACCAGAACTTGGGCCTCCTCACCGCTAGACCAGTGTTTCCTTTCCGGTCACCATACCATTTTTTTCTGAGTCTATAAAGTTTTGACTTTTGATTTGTCATATGCCATGTTTGAGTTTGGGAGGCTTTTGGGAATCCTGGTCTCATCATCCTTTCTATTATTAACTGTCCCAGGTGAGCCTTTTTGGAATCTTTGAGCTTTTTCATAATAAGCTTTTAAAACCTGAAATTGTGTGCCACCTTTCATATGCATGTGCATTTCTCTGGAGAGGAAGTCTAAGTTTGCATCAGATTCTCACCAGAAGTCATTATGCATGACCCATAATAAGGTTAAAAACCAACGATCAAAACCAACATGTCATTTTGCATATGGGGAAACTGAGGCCTGAGCAAGAGACTTTTCCAGGACCATAATCTTTGACCAAAGATTCTGTTTCTCCCATTGACAGAGGACTGATTATGGTGAGAAGTAACCTCAGCTACATCATCGAGCCCCTTCCTGGCAGTGAGGGCCACCACCTCATTTACAGATCTGAACATCTCAAGCTGCCCCTGGGGAACTGTGGGTTTGAGCACTACAAGTCCACCACCAGGGACTGGGTCCTTGAGTTTACGAACCAGACCAAGAAAAGACCTCGCAGGGTGAGTCTCAGTGCAAGAGTCAACCTGGGGGTAGGCTTGTCCCCTCTGAGGATCCTTACTTTGGATCAGAAGTAATCCTTACTTTGGATCCTTACTTTGGATCAGAAATTTGAATTTCTAAATTCAAAGAGATGGCCAAGAAGGAGGAAATTACTTTTCTTTTATAGTCTAAGTTATTATCTTGTTCACTGCTGTGAGATACTCTTGTATGGGATGGGATAAATTGGATGGGAAAAACACTATGACATTTAAAATACCCTGAGATGCCGACTTCAGAAACTTTAAAATGTGAGAAAAGAATTTATGCCTCCCTTTTTGGAATAGCCACTTAACCATATGCACAAAATGCTTGTATTTATGTATACTGAAAATAGAGCTATGTGGTTTAAATGCTTTTTGGGAACTTGACTTTCAGCATGTTCCCTCACAGTATGTTGGCCTATGTACTAGCAAGCCCAGCTCATTACTTTTTGAATATAAAGGACTGGACTGATAGTCTCAGAGCAGCCCCAATGATAACCAAGATGGCAGGCAGAAGGTGTAGTGAGAGTAATGGCGACTGCAGCCAGAATGGCTCTAGTGCCGGGTGTAAAGTTAGTAACCAGCACTGCTTATTAACTAGCACTATTTCTTAGTAGTTTTTTTTTTTTTTTTCAATATATGAAATTTATTGTCAAATTGGTTTCCATACAACACCCAGTGCTCATCCCAAAAGGTACTCTCCTCAATATCTTAGTAGTTTTTCAAAATGAGGAAACGCTCACCATTTCTACAGCTCTGATCTGCATATATCTCTTTCTTAGATGAAAAGGGAAGATTTACACTCCATGAAGTATGTGGAACTTTACCTTGTGGCTGATTATGCAGAGGTAAGGGGGAGACAAGGGTTTTTGTTTTTGTTTTTGTTTTTTTACAGAAAAGCACTCTTTTGATAGCTTCCATTCCAGGCTTCAAACCACTTTGGGGGAAATGCTGAAACATTGATCTTTTCCCCAGTTTGTCATGTGATTTTGGCCTTAAATCTGACCAAGGGCTGTTTTTGCTATTTTGAACAGTTGGGGGACTGGGGGGAAACAAGGAAAAATCTCTTCTGGCTCCATACATTAATCAGATAGAAAATCAGGCAACTAGTGTTATTTAGATGAACATTTCTTAAACTGAGTCTGAAGATCTTTAGGTTTTGGTGCTTAATCTTAGGGAGTCCATAAATTCTCTATAGAAATTTAAAAAAAAAATTTTTTTTTTGCAAAGACAAAAAGTGTATTTGCAATCATCTGATTGAATATAATTTTCCAGCCCATGTGTGGGTCCGTTTTTGTAATCGTGTTCGTGCCAAATGAGAACCATGGTTCCCAAAGCATCAGCGGCACCTGGGAACTTGTGAGGTGCTAATTCTTGGGCCCCACCCCAGACCTGCTGAGTCCTAATCTATGGGACTGGGGTCCAGGAATCCAATGTTTTAACAAACCCTCTGGGTGACTCTGTACACAGGAAGTTTGAGAACTACTGACCTAAGGAAAAGCTGTCTGCCTAATTCTATATTTCTCAAATCACGCCAGGTTTTCATGGGCCTTGGCTTCTAAGATTTGGTGAACACTTGTCTCTCTCACTCTTTCATTTCATTTGTTCATCAGCGATATCATGATTTTCTCTTATATGTCAAGCACAGTGCTTGGCCCCAGGAGATTAAGACAGACCTGCCCCTGACATCAGAGTTTATGGTAGGAGCACAAGAACTCTATAGTTTCAAGTGTGGTAACTGCCAGGATCGGTCTTTATAGAGGATCAAAGCCAAGATAATGAGAAGTGCCCCATGGTTGGGGAATTGGGGTAAGCTCCCACGTGGTGATGTTGAAGCTGACACCTGAAGAATGGGTTCAGGTTTTAGAACCCATATTTGCCTAAATTCGTCATATTTCACCCCCAGTTCTCAGTTCATGTAGTGACTCACCCACAACTAAGCACATCTGGGTATGGAAAGGCACGACGAGCTGAGTACTCCCCATGTTCTAACACTGCCGCCTTGCCTGGGGATCCCCCAGAGCTCTGTCTGTCTCATTCCCCATCCAGATGGTGCAGTTACCAGCTCCCCGGAAAGAACTCATCCCAAGGTGGCTTTACCTAGTCCATAATCCCAGAGCACAGATTGTGGAGCAGTGCAGGTTATGGGAAGAACACTAGGCTTCAGGCCTGAAGAGCCGCCTTCAAGAGTGTTAGTGGCAGGAGCAGATGGCCTTGCACTGCCTTAAAGGACAAGGAGTTGTTAATGGGGCAGACAAGTGGAGGTGAAGGGCATTCCAGGCCAAGGGGACATCATGTTCTGCTTTGAGAAGAATTTAGCTTTGTAATTGATGTCAGTATTGGTTTCTCCAGCAGCCTTTCCTTTTTTTTTTTTTTTTTCTTTTCTTTTTGTTTTCCTTTCCAAAGACTGGTGTATGTGTAGGGTAGGAGAGCAGTGTGGGGAGAAAAATCTAAAGCTGATTTAAAAACTGAGGCTCCGCCGTCATGGGGAGAGGTAACAGATGCTGGCCCCTGCCCAGCAGGACTGCCTTATAGTGAGAGGGCTGCTGGAAAAGAGCTGAGTTCCTGACTCCAGGACATTTTTCCATTTAAGCTTTTATTAGATGATCTGAGATCATCTAATACAGTGGTCTTGAAACTTTTTTTTTTTTAGCCACAGAATCTTTTGTACCAGAAAGCTCCTGGTACCCTGCTGCTCTAATGTAAAGGTGGGGTGATCCTCCCCTCTGGCCCTGCACTCGCCACAGTGGAATCTTGCTTCAGGGTTCTAAAACCTACTAGGTGCGAAACTCTGGAAGCTGAAGAAGTGGGAGTGGGGTAGGTATTGGGTGGGCACCTTTAGTCTCCTGACCTTCAGGGTCACAGCAAACCCCCAAGAGGAAAAGTGGCTCCCAAGGTGCATCTAGGACTGGGGTGTGGTCTAGAGCCATCTTCTTGTTCCAGAGTAGAGAGCCTCCAGCACCAGCCTCATAGGCATTGATGATAGGCGGTGATTCGTGCAGCCTGTGGATCGGGAATATGCTCATTTCTCAGCGTCCTGGGCTTTGAATGATTCACTGGAGTGGGACGTAATCAGCCAGGCTGGGTTCACAGGCTCACAAACCCCCCCGCCTCCCCACACCACTCCTTCCTGACTCCCTTTTCAAGTGATCTCTCACCCTCTGCAGGCAGAAATGTATCCCTGACAATTAATTAATCTGAGAGGTTGGGAAGACAAGGCAGGGCAGGGCTGCCTTATCTGTGATTTACAACCTGATGCTGAGACAGGCCAGGCTCCTTCTCTGGGCTCTGAACTCAGTGCAGGGAGCAGAGCCGCAGAGAGAGAGAGTTGTTGCAGTAAAAATGACCAGGCAGCTGCTCACTCCCTGGGCCTAGGTGGGAGGGCCTGGGGTGGTTCTCTGTTTATTCAGTCCTCAAGTGAAATGGGAAGTCTAGGCGGGGAAAGTGCAAGATAAGATGTTGCAAGATGATGCAGGATAGTTGTAAAAACAGGCATGCAAAGTGCTTTCATTTTCTGGTCAGAATGTGGGGTAGTTGGGAAAGGCCAGGTGATGACCCTGTTTTACTTCCTGTGTCACCCTAGAAAGTATTGAGATATTTCTTTCTTTAGATCAGGGGTCTGCAAATTATAGCCTATTGCCAAAACCAGCCCACCACATATTTTTGTAAATAGAGTTCTACTGGAGCAAATGCTCCCTGCTATGTGTATTGTCCATGGCAGCTTTTGAACTGCAGTGGCACAGCGGAGTAGTTGAGATGACACAGTGTGTCTGCAAAGCCTCAAATATTTACAATCTGGCCATTTGCAAAAAGTTTGCTACTCCTGCTTGAGACTCTTAGACAACATGGTACATTACTTAAACTACCGTGGTAACATCAGGCAGCTGTTTGAAGATAGGATTAATATATTTGAATATTAATATATGTGAAAAACAATGAAGTCTGATGTTCTAATAAATATTCGGTAAATGCTACAACACTTTCTCTGCAGGAAGACCAATTTAGAAATGGGAAGACTCCATAAAGAGAAACTTCAGGATTCACAAGTCATAGGTCCAAGTCATGGGGCTTTGCATTAAATTTATCTCTGTAGAAGGCAACGGTGAGGTGAGATGATTGACTGTTCTGATGAGTAACAGTCCTAAGGAAGCCCAGGAAAGTCCATAAGCAGTGGGAGAATAAGAAATGGTGGGTTTCTCCCCTGTATCATGGCTGGGACACACGCCCGTGCCAACAAATACCCCAGAGTGTTTTATTTGGCTGTTCTTTGTGGTTTTTGCTTGGATATTTTTGCAGGATGGGGTGGAGGAAGGATGTGAAGGGTTGGAATTGAAGTAACGTATATAAGTGTGTATATAAGATAAATCACATAGGTTTTTATACAACAATAGCAGTGTACAGGACATGCCCATAATTTGCAAATTTAGGTTGAAATTGTAGCAAATTTTATCTTTACATTGTGAAGCTTTCCTTCATCATTGCAGCTGAAAGAGATCTATCCCATTCAGGCAGGAATGATAAATGTGAGGCTACACACTGAAATGTCTCCCTCCTGGTACCCATGGCAGACATTTATAATCGAGCACAGCACTCTTTCCTACTGAACCCCATGCAGTCTCAGAATTTTTGTAGAAAGGCACTGCCATCAGTCTGAGTGGCATGCCAGATGAAACCTGTTTTCCAAGGGCTTATAGTCCTGGTTGCCAGCACCCATGTGTGTCGTTCATGTGGCCTCATGCAGTATTTATGTGCCCATTTTAATTGTGTACTCCTTAAATACAGAATCTGCCATTGTTGTTATTTCTGGCTCTCTTCCTGTTTTAATATAAGGTCCTCTAGACCTTAGAGGATCTCACACACTGTGTCCTACCTCGTCCCAAACACAATGCCTTGTCATCAAAGACATTCAGCAGCTATTTGATCAGTGTTGATTGATCACATGTAGGGAGTCCTCATGAGATCCCTGTGATGATGGCTTCATGTTGGGGTGATGACCAAAGCAAGGATCAGATTGGTCCCACTTCTAAGCCCCAGTGAGAGTTTGCAGGAGACCTGGTAATTTGGAGGACAGAAGAACAGATTTGATTTCAAGGGCTGGAGGAAGATAATTCAGTTCACTACACAACTATTACATGCCTACTGTGTGCCTGGCACTGAACTGATAGTTGGGGATACCAAGATGAATGTGACCCAGGTTCTACCATCCCTGAGCTGAAACTGTATGTAGGGGCAGGAAGGAGGAAGTCATATAAAAATAACTGCTCATAGAAGACTGGAGAAAATAAAAGCTAATTGAAAGACAAGAAATGGGGCACAGGAAGGGGTCCTGGGGTCTCACCTAGCTCTGCTTATTCCATTTAGTTTCAGAAGAATCGCCGAGACCAGGATGCCACCAAACACAAGCTCATGGAGATCGCCAATTACGTTGATAAGGTGAGACCAGGTGTGTACTTTGTGGGAAAGGTGCCAGCACCTTAGAGGTGCTGCAGGGTAGGAGATCACATGGCCCTTGAGCTGCCTCGTGGATTGGTCACCCAGCCAGTTTCTGAGAGGCAATAGCAATGGTATAGAGGCTCAGGGTGGTCATGACAAAGCCCTCAACTATGTGACCTTAGCCAGGTAACTTACCTTCTTTGGTTTGCAGTTTTGTTTTGTTATGTTTTTAATTTACAAAGTAGAGGGCATGGCTTAAACCAATGGCCTGCAATTATTTTTGTTTTTCTGGTGGAATCCTTCTCTTAAATGAAATCTTAGGACGATGTCTAATATAAAAGTCAGACGAAAACAGACTGCTCTAAACAAAAGCAAGGGTGAGGATCTGAAGTGATGTCCTCTTGCTTCTTCCCCTCACCCCTGCAATGGTTGCTGGGTAGCCTAGTTTAAGAATGCTTTAAGGTTCAAAAAAAAAAAAAAAAAAAAAAAAAAGACTGCTTTAAGGTTCTCTGAGGTTCCTTCCAGGTATAAAGCCCAGAAATTTTCTGACTTAGGGGAGAATTGAGGTGGGTCAGCATGGGAAAAGTACAGGGCCTTAAAAGTTGAGTGGGTTGTTTTGGGCAATCTGTATAGTCTCCATCTGTAAAATGATTCTAAAATTATTTGTCTCTTAGAAAGTCTTTGTGAATGGTTAGCTTTCCTTGATCAGGCCCTTTTAAACATGTCCTTAGGAAATACCCAAATTCTTGAATTTTCCTAGAGCAGGCTGGTTGGGGATTTGGAAATACTTTATGTGAAACTGCAAACTGCAGTGGAAAAGATAAACCTCTTGATAGGCTAGTAGTAAATAGTTTTTAAAAGTAGATTTTAATATGTTTGGGGTCAAGGTCTCTCGAGAATCTGAAAACATTTATTGTATGGTTTCAAGGCACTCATAGCACTTCTGAAGCTTAATTCTGGGCCTGTTAGGGATTCATGGATCCCAAGTCTACAGGGGAAATTATTATTATTTTTTTGGCCACTAATAGATAAAGAAGATAACTTAAATTTTTTTTATGGATCTTCAAGCAAATTTGCTAGTGTTCTGAAGTCATCAGGTGAGAGGGTCTGGGGTCTGTGTTTTTGTTTTGGCCTAGATGGCTCCGAAAACACTGGTCAGTGACAGGTGAAAGTCAAACATCAGCATTTCCTGGAAGGAAGGACTTCAGGGACACAGTTCAGTCCTCTTTCTAGCTCTTAATTCACTCAACAATAACATTCAAATGATTCTACATCCCAAACACTCAACATCTGGGAAAACAAGAAAAGCTTGTTTCCTGGGGGGGGATACCAAGGAGGCAGATCCTGCCATCACTCACGTGACATCTATTGTTCTGGAGACTCAGCAGGTGGGAGTCCTGGCTGGGTCTCCCCTTCGTGGACTCTCCAGCTGGTCTGGGTGGTAGAACCAGGGGTGCAGATGAAAAGTGGAAGAGAGGGGACACCAAGCCCCAGCCCTTACTCAAAGCCCCTAGCCTTGCTAGCTGGTCCCTTCTGTTGAGCACTCTTGGTTTTCTCCTCAGCAGCTGACTTTAGTCACTCCAACTGGGGTGAGGGAAGGCAAACCCACTTCTCTGAGGCTTGCTGACCCAGCTACTTGAACTGAACTGTTGTTGAACTAAAACTGGAATGAATCACACTAATTTGCTGAATCATGAACCCAGTCCAAAATGTTTTTTCCTTAACTTTGAAAAAGCCAAGTTTAAGTTCTTAAAAGCTCCCTCACGAAGCAAGTTCCAATTGGAATCCAAACCCTTTGTTTTCTGTAATGATCGACCTGGCACAAAAGTGGAAAATCAAAATTTCCTTTGAAATCTACTGATATTTCACTGAATCTGGAGCCCCTCTTACAGCACAACTTCCAGCGGGGGGCAAGATGATTCTCTGGATGTGTTAATATGCCAGCACTTAACCAGTGAGGGTCTTGAGTGACTCTGAGACCTGATCTGATAACCTGGGCCTTAATCCTGGCTCCACCGTCCTCCCTCTGAGACTTTGGGCGAGTTACTGACTTTTTCTAAGCTTCTGTGCTTGGTACATAGAATGTGCTTGATAAACATTGGTGTTAGGATTGTTTTTAGTTGCTGCAGCCCCCGCGGGTTTTGGATTAAGATAGTATCTTCTGTTCATGTGATCCGGGTTTACATGCGTTGTTTTTTTTTTCAAAGTTACTGCCTCAAGTGATCTCTAGGGTAGGCCAAAGAATCCCTTGAACATACGCCTTCCAGTAGTGCTTAGCTTTAAAGAAAACCCTCTTCCTGTTTACGTACGTGAGATGAAAGACACTGTGTCACAAAGGTAAGGTGTAGCTCTAATCTGAAGGATCCTGAGAGTCAGGTCTCATTTATAGACTCTCAGGCTCTCTGGGTTGGTCAGAACTCTGAAGGTTATCTGGACCTTTGCGGACCAATGCTGGCAACCTGTTTGTGGTATTGTTGACAAAGCCTGAACACCTCCAGTGATGAGAAAGGAAACTTTTGAGAATAAGCGTTCTCTCTCTGCTTGTATATCATTTACACCCATTCACTTCCAAAAGGAGTGGGAGACATCACACAATAATCCATATACAATTTGGCATATCCATACAGCGAAATACTATTTAGCAATTTAAAAGAATGATAAACTGATACAGGCCATGAGATGGATGAATCTCAAAAACATGCTAAGCGAAAGAAGCCGCAGACACAAAAGACCACATATTCTGTAATTCTGTTTATAGGAAATGTCTAGAAAAGGTAGATCTATAGAGACAGAAAATAGATTTGTGATTGTTTGGTTCTGAGGGTGAAAATGGGAAATTACTATAAATAGACATGAGGGGCCTTATTGGTATGATGAAAATACTCTCAAATTGGATTATGGTGATCACTTTACTTCTTGGTAAATAAACTAAAAATATTGAGCTGTATACCCCCAAATGGGTGGATTTGATGGTATTTAAATTATACCTCAGCATACAAGAGGAATTTGGTATGAGAGAACTTTCTAGACACGTATAAAACAGGTAAGTACCGTGTAAGGAATTGGGGGAGATGACTCCCAGGCAGCTGGACCATAGGTGCTTATTTACAGACAATGGCAGAGCTTAGCTCTGAGCTTACTCATGACTAACTTCATTTAAAAGCTTTTTTCCTATTTTAAAATGAAAGGGGTCTTACGTGTTTTACCTACAGGAAGAGCCCCACTGTAGGACTGAGTGAAACAGCGCTGATCCTATCTGTGCGTGAAAGCCCTGTACATGTTTGAAAGCAAGTCTGTGTCCTGTCCTGTCTCTAAGCTAAGTCACCCCAGCTCTGCCACCAGAATGTTGCACATTGTGCTCAGGATCTCACTGATCCCTCCTGAAAAAATGTGAACAGCCACACCTGTTGCCTCCCTGTCCTTAGAGGAATGTGCAGAAGAGGAATCTGGTATCTGAGTGCTTAGGCTAGGAAGGGGCTTATAAATCTCAGGTGGTGCTGACGGAGGAGGCTGTGGCTTTTCTGTGTGTGCTTTCAGTTTTACCGATCCTTGAACATCCGGATTGCCCTTGTGGGCTTGGAAGTATGGACTCATGGGAATATGTGTGAAGTCTCGGAGAACCCCTACTCTACTCTGTGGTCATTTCTCAGTTGGAGGCGCAAGCTGCTCGCCCAGAAGAACCACGACAATGCACAGTTAATCACGTGAGTAGCCCTTTTCCATATAGGTTGCCTCAGCCCCGGCTGCACCCCCCTGCCTGCGGGGTGTGTGTGTGTGTGTGTGTGTGTGTGTGTGTGTGTGTGATATGCTGTCTGCCCTCCCCCTCCCCCCAGTGCTGAGTACTGGGAGTACTGGCCATTTTGCGTCTCTGGTCCAAATAATTACTTATTTCTCAGACCTGTACTCTGCCCCCAACATACCCAGCAAAATATTAAAACCCTGAGAGGCATAACAACCCCAAGAAGTGTTTACAATCTAGATGAAAAAAATTAGATTTACACATATTCAGTTGAACATCAGAACCGATTGGGTGTGTATTTGGGAGGTGACTGACTCTCATTGGCTGCTCTCAAACAGACTTTCTAAGGGGCTCACTGTGGTCTTCTTGGTGCTTTGTTTTAGTACGCATACTAATCTCCCAAAGCAGTAGCAGGAGGGAGCCTTCCTTAGGTCGTCCTACACTTTGTTCCCAGGGGCCCAGGGCTGACAGCCTGAACTTATGCAAGTGGCAGACAGTGCAGGAGCTGTGCGATTGGTGGGAAGGAGACATTGGGGTGGGGTGGGGGAGTTGTGTCGGAATATCTTCAATCCCCGAAAGAATAGACCCTGTACAGGGGTCGTGGTGATACCTGATGTCCCCCAGGGGGTGATTATCTGGTATTTTTAGTGTTGGCATCCAAAGGTATTCTGACACCATTATAACAAAAGGCACATACATAATAAAACTATTTTCCTTTTGTTCCCTAAAAAATCTCTCTGAATCAACAATCATTTAAACATTTTTTCACTCTTTAAAAGAAATGGAGAAATAACTACCAAAAATCTGGACTCTGGTTATTCACAATGATACATTCACCTAGGAAGTTTTTGGGTTTTGCCTGAATTTTGGAAGCCTGATGTCCTGCTTTGGGAAAGATCTTGAATCCAGTAGGACTTCCTTAGAGCTATGTCTAAGTTTATAAAATAACCTGTGGGGCTTCATATCAATTTGCATGTATTTTATGTATTCTTTTCTTATAATCTTTTTAATTTTTTTAAGTTTATTTATTTATTGTAAGAGAGAGACAGAAAGAAGGAGAGAGAGAGGGAGACAGAGGATTCAAAGCAGGCTTTGCTCTGACAGCGGAGAGCCCAATGTGGGGCTTGAACTCACAAACAGCGAGGTCATGACCTGAGCTGAAATGGGATGCTCAACTGACTGAGCCACCGAGGCACCCCTCTTTAATTTTGTTTAATGTGTATTTATTTTGAGAGAGAGAGTGGCGGGAGGGGTAGAGAGAGGGAGAGAGAGAATCCCAAGCGGGCTTCATGCTGTCAGCTCAAAGCCCAAGTTGGGGCTTGATCCCACAAACCATGGGATCATGACCTGAGCCAAGACCAAGAGTGGGATGCTCAACCAACTGAGCCACCCAGGAGCCCCTATTTTATGTATTCTTTTGCAGATTGTTTCTCTGAAGAAGAATTTGGCTTCAATACAGCAGACATTTATTAAGTACACCCTATGTGTCAGATTCTATGCTAAGTTCTGGTGACCCCAAAATAAATAAGGCCATCTTGGCTCTCAAAGATATCATGGTCTAGATGAGAAGACAAACATGACAATATGAAAGTACCACATAATGAATTTCTCTGTAGACCTTTAAATATATTACATATTTATAGCATGCATGAGAATACCAGTGTTTTATTCATCCCTTCTCCCCTGCCCTGGATGGATACAGCTGAGAGAGGGATGTATTGAACTGGGGAATGTAGCTGGCTGTTGGAAGATTAGGATCACAAATTGCAAAACAAAGGCAGAAACAGCTCATCTTTGCACCCAGCTGCACTTTGTGAGGCTCCTGATGGGACACATCTGTTTCCTTGGCTCGAAGTGATGTGGAAATGAAGCATCAGCCCCCACAGCTGCTGCCCAATCCCCCCACCCTACCCCCATATGCATACCACAGAGCCAGGGATATGGCACAGGACCCTGGCAGCTGGCGGAAGTGGTCATGAGTCACTTCAGCATCAGAACCTGTGCCACTCTTCCCTCAACCCCTCCCTCTGACCTTTTCCTCTGCAGCAGGAATGGGATGCAGCTTTACAAGACCTGCCCATTTCCTTCCAGGGAATGGGGCTCTGGGCATATTTGTGGGAAAAGGGGACCTTTTGCTCTTTCCACTTCTCTGGAGCAGTAAGAGAATAGGTGAGAGGAAGTGAGAGGTGTGGTGACCTGGAAGTTGTCCAGTTGGCTTAGAATACCAGGATCTCTCTCCTTGGGAGTGATCTGGAGATGTCAGCAGGGCCAAGGAACAACCATGATGGCCACCTGCTCCTGGGCACAGTGGAACAGCCCTCTCAACTCCCATCTGAATGGCCTTCTCTTGCTCCCTCGTCCAGGGGTATGTCCTTCCACGGCACCACCATTGGGCTGGCCCCCCTCATGGCCATGTGCTCCGTGTACCAGTCTGGAGGAGTCAACATGGTGAGTTGATCAGCCAATATATTGATGCTGCAGAAGGCAGAAAACTGCCTCATAGGATAGGAGGTCATCTTGTGAAAAAAAAATTATATTTATTATTTCAGGAAAAACAGTTGATCAAGTAGAGCAGTTACTTAAAAAATTTTTTAAATGTTTTATTTATTTTTGAGAGAAAGAGAGAGACAAACTATGAGCAGGGGAGGGGGAGAGAGAGACACACAGAATCCGAAGCAGGCTCCAGGCTCCGAGCTGTCAGCATAGAGCCTGACACGAGACTCAAACTCATGAACTGTGAGATCATGACCTGAGCCAAAGTCGGACGCTTAACTGACTGAGCCACCTAGGTGTCCCTAGTAAGGCAATTGTTTAAAATGAAGTCATTAAGTTCTAAGAGATGGAGGTACCCAAGGATGAATTTTCATTTACTTATTTTTTTTAGTCAATTTTTTATTAGAGTGAGAGTGGGGTGTGAGTGGTGGAAGGGAACAGAGGGAGAGAGAGAACCCCAAGCAGGCTCCACACTGTCAGCAGAGCCTGCATGAGGCTTGATCTCACAACCCTGAGATCATAACCTCAGGTGAAATCAAGGGTCAGATGTTTAACCAACTGAGCCACCCTTGTGCCCCTGAATTTTCATTTATTATACTTTATCCCCAATTTTCAAACTCAAGAAAACCCTGTAAGTGATTATGTTACATCTAGTGATGTCACTAGATCCCTCATGTGTTCCAAACCAGGGGCTGGAGAATAGTAAGATAATAGAGATAAATATTATTTATCCTAGGTCTTGTGTTTTTATGCATATCATTATGAAACAAGAGCTTGTCTCAAAGTCCTGGTTAGGAAATTACTGCCTTCTTTTGAAATTCCCTCTGGCTTTGTGGGACTGTTTTGAATATTCATTTCTAACCTGTGGGGAGTTTGTCCACCCATCTGTTTGTCCACCTCTTTATCCATCCCGTATTTATACACAGATGTAGCGTGACAGTTAAAAGCACAGGCTTTCATAACCAAGCTTGTATGTGCTGATCGTGGCCTCAGTGGAGAGCTTTGAGGCCCGGCTAAGAAAAGACAGGAATAGGGAGTAAGGAGAGCTGTCTTCTTGACCTGAACTCTCCCCTTGGGCAGGACCACTCTGAGAATGCCATTGGCGTGGCTGCCACCATGGCCCACGAGATGGGCCACAACTTCGGCATGAGCCACGATTCTGCGGATTGCTGCTCGGCCAGCGCAGCTGATGGCGGGTGCATCATGGCAGCTGCCACTGGGTGAGTCAAGCAGCAAGGTGAGGAGAGCAAGAGCGTGTGAGGATGGTACAACCCAAGTGTTCCTCCCAGTTGGCCCTAAGAGCCTCTGTTATACCTCTTGTGGGGGCCTTGGAGAGAAGTGCGGTTGACAACAAAGAACTTGGAAGAGAACCAGGAAAGTAAATGTGTGCAAGGAGCACTAGGTCTGTAGCAGGCGATTTGGTGCTGGTGAAACTCTAGACAGACTTCATTTCTGTCTTAGGGTCTTTAGCTGTAAAATTGGCTTGACCACATGTGTCTTTTTCACTTCATGAATTTTTGAAGAGGACCCATTTTGAACAGCCCCAAAACTTAAGTCCCACTGCCCCAAGGGAATTTGGGCAGTGGTGACTGAAAGTTCTGAGGTAGCCTCCACAACAAGAGAAAGGAAGGGGCGCATCCATGCCCACATAATGACTCCTCAGGGAATTTACAGACTGCATGTACCATGAGGAAGAAGAACAAGCCAGCTCTGTCTCCCTGTATTTTACAGTGAAGGATTTTTTTAACCCGAGCCTTTGAGAGAAAATTCTGGTAGCAGCCACAACTCTTAGTCACAACTCTTAATATTTAGTATCTGGGCTCATACGGTGGAGAGCACTGGGTTCTTCTAAGACCTGAGTCACTCTTTGGAAGGCATCATGATGGGAGTTTGTGTTCCCTGTACCCCAAACCATTAGAGTCTGCTTGTGCTTCTTAGAGAACGGTGTTCCAGTGTCTCCAAGAGGAAATGCAGTTTTCTTGGAGTTTCATTGCCAGTGTTTGTCCGTCACTTCTTAGCTGTGACATACAAAGGATGATATTGACATGCAGGATACAACTCCATGGGTCATGCTCAAATCCCTAAGAGCTCATGGTTAAGTTTATCCTTTTCTCAATCTAAAAAGCATATTTGTAGTCATATGGTTGAGAGTTATATTAATTATGACTCTAATTCATTTTTAAACTATATGCAAATATACTACTAAAGTAGTTTAAAAACTACTAAAGTAGTATAAAAACTGTTGGCAACAAATTCCTTGTGACACAGCTGACAACTGAAGGGGACCCTCCACTGTTTAACTTTTAATTGGTTTGGAGAATTAGATAACTCTTCCTTTAGACTCACATTGTGGTACTGACCTGCCACTAGAGAATATATGACTTCTGATTCTTTTTTTCCAATAGCAGGACTCAGAACCTTTCATGATCTTGTGATAAAAACTATCCATTTGTGAACTGGCTGGCTGAGTTTGGAGTGTTGCCCTGCATCCTTAGAATAGAGGTCATCAGATCACTGACCTAATGAAGAAATCTAACCCATGATCTTGGCCTTTTTTGGTTTGGTCTTCTGTCCCAAGAAAATCTCCGTTTAATATCAGCTTTAGGAAAAATTTGAGTTGGCTAGTATTTTATTCAGCTCTAAGGCTCAGACCTATTGTAACATATTCATAACCCTTTATTTATTTCAACCCCTTCCTACAAAGGGCAGAAATCGCTGCTTCTGATTCTCAAATACCTCCTCCATGCCCAGTGAGGGGGAAAAAAAAGAACATTATGGGGTGGTTAATATTTCTTTTTTTTTTTTTTTTTTTTTTTAATTTTTTTTTTCAACGTTTATTTATTTTTGGGACAGAGAGAGACAGAGCATGAACGGGGGAGGGGCAGAGAGAGAGGGAGACACAGAATCGGAAACAGGCTCCAGGCTCTGAGCCATCAGCCCAGAGCCCGACGCGGGGCTTGAACTCACGGACCGCGAGATCGTGACCTGGCTGAAGTCGGACGCTTAACCGACTGCGCCACCCAGGCGCCCCAATATTTCTTAATGCTTAGAAAAAATTGTAAGATAATGTATCAGTGATGTTCTGAGGGAACAGAATGCATGTAGGGGACTATAGAGGTCTGAGTCTAGATGGAATCAGCCTTATGGGCAGCAGGATTAACACTGTTCTGGCTGCTTGATGCCCAGATTCCCAACTAACTCCACCCTTATTCTCTGCCAGGCACCCCTTTCCAAGAGTGTTCAATAGATGCAACAGGAAGGAGCTGGACAGGTATCTACAGTCAGGTGGTGGGATGTGTCTCTCCAATATGCCAGACACCAGGACGCTGTATGGAGGCCGGAGGTGTGGGAATGGGTACCTGGAAGATGGGGAAGAATGTGACTGTGGGGAGGAAGAGGTAAGGTGTCTTCGTAGTGCTAGTGGGAAGGGAAGAATGTGCATTGGTTTTAAATCCTAAAGTCAAAGAGAATGCAACTGAACACTTCTTAGTCATAGGCATCTCCCACGTACACATGGCTATCAAAGACCCCATCACAAATAAGATGTGGAGAGTAAGCTTTCAATAGGGACCATTTATGTAGACTCTCTGAGTTTGAGGTTGGCACTGTTGGTGTCCAAGTCAGGGTGGAGTTCTTCCTGTGAGAGTGTGGTCTAACCAAAACCCATAATCTCCCCAGTAGAGTTACAGATGGCCTCCTTGGTCCTCCAGCTGCACTGAATTTCTTCTGGAGACCACATAGCTGGATATATGAACTTGAACCTGGGCCTTGAGGTTGCTTAAAATAACAAGCTTGCACTTGCTAAATGCTCATTATGTACTGCGTATCCTGAAGAAGAGGTAATTGAAAGGAGATGTAGGAAGTACCGTTAGGTCTGGAAAGGGCTGCTAGGAGGAAGAAGGAACAGAACTGTTTGTGTATGGGCTCTTTCCTTCCTTCTGATCTTCCAGATGAGTCGGGGGCATGCAGCATAGCTCTATCATTTTTGGCAGATGTGTGTTGTTCTGCAAAAAGCAGAACTGGATAGTTTCATGTCTATTTTCTGAAGGATGAAATATGTACGTTAACATATGCAAAACAGTAAAGTGTGGAGGGGAGACTGAGGGTGTGTGTAAGACTATTTGATTTTATAGCCTTCTCTATGGTTTGATTTTTGTTCTTAACGTCAGCACGTAACTTTCATAATAAATCAAGAATTAGTTAAAGGCTCTGCCACTCTCACCACCATAGTTCAAAGAGATCAGTCTAGACCCATCAGAAAGGGGGGAGTTGCCCCTCTCCATCATCATGGAGGGTCTAGTGGGGTTGAGGAACAGTCCATGAGTGTGCTCAGCCACTTGGCTTACGTTCAGAGCAGCTGCTTATTCAGCAAATATTTACTGAGTGTGGGATACTATGTTGGGTGCTAGGGATAGGATGGATAGCAAAAATAGATGTGGTTCCTGTCCTTGTGGAACACATCGTCTATTGGAGGAAACACACACTGACCAAATAATTGCGAAAGTGTATGAGTACAATCCGTGCTAAAGGCTTAGGAGGGCCAACGCCATTGTGCTGTGAGCACTTGCAGTATGAGAGGAGCTGCCCTACTCAGGTAGGAGTGTGACTTCTGACTCCATATCTGAAGGCCCAGTTAGGAGTTACTAAAGAGCACAAGGAGAGAAGGCACATTTCAGCTAGAGGAGGAAGCATGCCCTGAAGCGGGAGAAGCACAGTCTGCCTGGGGCCCAGGATGGTAGGAGATTAATGGAAGGAAAGTGTCCTTATTCCTTCTCCTAGGGAAACAAGCAGATGGGCATCGTAGTCAGGCATGGGATGCATGTCTCCGACATGCTACACCTGGACCATTATGGTTATGATATGGTTCATAAGCATGGGACAAGCCCCAGGCAGACATGGCTTGAATTCAGCTTCAGCACTTGCCGGGTGTGTGCCTTGACCAGCCATAGGACCTGTCTGGGCTGCATTTCCCCGTCTATGAATTGGGAGCAATCCTACCTCACAAGGCTGTGATGGACCTGTGCATATGGAGCCTGGCACATTGTCAAGAAATGGTTTAGAATAGGCCTGTGAACATAGTAGGAGTGGGATAAGGACACTTAGAGTCATTGGGGTGTCTCATCATCTTTTTAAGTCTCATGCTGTACATCAGCAAATCAGGACCCATAAGGCAAGAAGGAAGAGAGGAGAACATGGAACCCCTGGAGACCTTCTTTCCCAGAAAGGTCTGGGCCAGTGCGGGTTGAGGAAGAGCTGCAGATAGTGAGAGAAGTCTGAGGAAGCAGGCCCCAGGACTGACATAAACTGTGTTCGGAAGTTGTTCCCGCATGCCTTTGCTTTTGATGGCCATTTTTTAAATGGGATTAAAGCCCCTGGGAATTGTGGGGACACAGAGGGCAGCAATAGAAGACAGGGTCTCTGACTGTTCTATTGGGGATGAGAAAAATCTCAGTATTCCTATGTAGTATAAGTTTATGCTACAAATCATGTTTTTGAAGATTATAGGATTTCAGGAAGAAATGTACATATTGTATTACGTTAAAAAGCAGTATGGATACTAGGATTTTGCAAAATAAGTACATATCTATATATGTGAAAGGGAAAAGGCCTGGGTAAATATTCACACTCAAAATGTAGTTGTGTCTGAGTTGTGATGTTATTGATGATTATGCATTTGTGTATTTTCTATGATCAGTATACGTTGCCTTCATGATAAACTTATAAAGTGAAATTATTGGTAAAGACTTTCTGGGGAGCTTGGGCCCCAGGAGCATATGGGGGAGGGGTGAGGAAATGTGGGAGGTGGGTGAGAGGCCTCACCCCACCCTGACCCCTGTTTCCCTGCCCTGCTGCCCCCGAGGCTCACGGCCACTCCCCCTTGCCTCCTTAGGAATGTAACAACCCTTGCTGCAATGCCTCTAATTGCACCCTGAGAGAAGGCGCGGAGTGTGCCCACGGTGCCTGCTGTCACCAGTGTAAGGTAGGAGGTCCTCCCCACTGCCCCCTGCTCGGGGTTCTGACCGGACAGCCCAGTGCTCTGCTGGGAGCTGGTGGCCAGAATTCAGCCTCCATGGTGGGGAAGTGATGGCATCAAAGTCTCAGAAACATGGAGCTGGGATGCCACTTGGTCCAAGTTTACCATTTCCTATGCCATGCCTCACTGGGTTCAAATTAGCTCAGAGGGCTATACCACCTGGAAGATGGGAGATTTTTCTTCAAAAAATAAGTGTCCGGGGTGCCTGGGTGATTCAGTTGGTTAAGTGTCTGACCCTTGATTTCAGCTCAGGTCATGATCTCTCAGTTGGTGAGATCAAGCCCTGGCTCAAGCTCTGCACTGGCAATGTGGAGCCTGCTTGGGATTGTCTATCTCCCTCTCTCTCTCTGCCTCTCCCTCTCAAAATAAATAAACTTAAGAGAAAAGACACACTTAAAGTGAATATTTATAATGTCGCAGAAATATTAATGTGTTTGGTTATAACGTATAACCCCAGGCCCTGCTGGGGGTTATATAATATACATATGTAATGAAAGCATGTATATACATATACATACATGTGTATGTACATATGTGTTATGTCTGCTTTCTGAAATCTGAGGAGTCTGAGCCCATCTGGCCCCAAAGTTTTGGCTAGGAATTGTGGCCTTAATGTTTCCACTTACCACTTGCTAAGTGCTCATTATGTGCTAGATGCTGTTCAAGTGCTCTATTTGAATGCATTCATTCTAACAATCCCATGAGAAAGTTATTATCCCCATTTACTCTGTCCTAGCCCAGAGAGGTTAAGTAGCTGCCCCAGGTCCCACTGCTGATTAAGGAGCTGGGATTTGAATCTAGGCAGGCTGGCTCCAGGTGGGTCCTCTCCATCTCCGTCCTGCTCCTTGGTGGTAGAGATTCGTCCTGCATCTTCCTCCTCCACACACGGCCAGTGCCCACCCTTGCAGCTGAGGCTCCATGCTTTTGCCGAGCTGCTCAGCTGGGCCCATTCCCTGCCTTCTCTCTCCCCTGCGTGGGGTCGCCTGGAAGTAGGGAGCGCACTATTCTCAGATGCACCTTTCCTTGCAGGCCTGGGGAAACTCACCATTAGGTTTGACTCTAGAGTAGACCTGGTATCTCCCCATGGAGGTTGTGCTGGGCGGGGCCCTTTGAGTCTTGGATGTTGGCCTGAAGAATAAGTATGTATGGACAGTGCCCATTCAGTTTGAGTCTCAGAAAGGATTCTCTGGAGAGAAGTGTGTGCAGAAAGATGAGGCTTAGAGTCTGAGACCTTCAGTCCAAGCTCTGGTAATGCAATTTGGTGGCAGCCTACTAACCATCTGAGTCTAGGCACATTATCTGACCACCCAGTGGAAGGGAAGCTGAAAAACTCAAAGGGGAGCTGGAAACTTAGTCTTTACCATTTGCCCAAGGTGTGCTATTGATCGGGTTATTTTATCTTCAGAAAGAGGCAAATAGCAGCTTCTGCCTCATGGATATTGTGAGGATCACATAGGATAAGTATGTGTAACTTAGCCCAGTGCTTGGCTCCATAATGGGGATATATTATTGCTAAAGTGCTTTGTAAATTCAGAGATGTTGTGAATACTAGCTTAGTGCGTGTATGTGCATGTGTTGACACACATTTGTGTGTATATATTAGTGGGCCTGGCTCTTCAGCCACTTACTACCCATGAGACTTTTGATACATTGCTTAACCTCGTCTGCCTCAGGTTTCATCATTTGTAAAATAGGGATAATTATATCATATTACCTAGGACTCTCATGAAAAGTAAATGAGGGAATATTTGTACTGGGCACTTATGTGGGAGCTCCATAAAAGTAGCTGTTATTAGTAAAGCAGTTTACTTAGTAAACTGTAAATTGTCGCATATATATTATTCTTATCTACTTCTTTTTTTTTTCTCATCTACTTCTTAAAACTTAGAAGAGAAAATGAGCTAGCATTTGTGAAAACACCATGAAAACTCTGAGTCGTTATTCATATTGTAAGGTTGATGATGATGATTTGAGCTAACGAGGTTGTGCAAAATAACGGACTCTGGAATAATGGAAACGGGGAATTGTGTTCCACAAAAGTGATGCTCGCGAATCCTTTGCTGTAGGGTTGAGGGCCTGTGGGAAATTGACTGTTTTTCCCCTCTCTTTCCTCAATCCAGCTGCTGGCCCCTGGGACCCTATGCCGTGAACAGGCACGGCAGTGTGATCTCCCAGAATTCTGCACGGGCAAGTCTCCCCAGTGCCCCACCAACTTCTACCAGATGGACGGCACTCCCTGCGAGGGCGGCCAGGCCTACTGCTACAATGGCATGTGCCTCACCTACCAGGAGCAGTGCCAGCAGTTGTGGGGGCCTGGTAAGGACTCTCCTACAGAGAATGTCCCTCCTCCTGCCTCACCACTTCCAAGCCAGCCTCCCCCTTCAGGCCCTCAGCATAGCTTAGATCCTTGGTTTCAAAATCGCATCTCTAGATACTCCCTTTTTATTTCCCCTTGACTCAGGGTAGGCTTTCAGAGAGAGACAGTGGACAGTGTTCTTCCTAGTTCCTTGATGCTTTAAATTCTCATAGTGGGTAAATGCGTAAGAATAACCCTACAGAAGAATGCGCAGATCATGGAGACAGAAAAGGAAATGCAAATGACCCTTAGCTATGAAAAGATATTTAACCTCACTCATATTAAGCAGATTATAACTACTATGAAATGAGATTTTTCATATATCAGATTGACAAAGACTGAAAAATTAACATAATTATTTAATTAATCAAATTAATTTAATAATAACTATTATGTACCATACAACTGGACCAATCTATTCTGCTACTTAAGAGTATACCCTACACTTCTATTTGCACATGTATGTGAAGATAGGTTTATAAGGATATTCACTGCAACATTGTTAGTAATAGCAATAGCAACCTATATATCCTCCGGTAGGGACCAATTAAGTCTGGTACATCCCTGTAGTGGAACCCTATGCAGCTGAATGAAAGAAAGAGGCAACTCTGTATGTACTGAATAAACCCATTTCGTACAATAGATTAAGTGAAAAAAAACATTGCTGCCATTTTTAATTAGATAGATATCTCTGGAAGATACACAAGATAGATACAAGATAGAAGATACATTGTTAATTGTGATGGCTTCTCCAGGTTGTGGGGAAGTAGGAGCTGGAATGGCTAGTTAGAAATATCAAGACATGCTTTATTTCTTTATAATTTTGTGCGTATATTACCTATTTTAAAATCTAAAATGGAACAGGGCTTTTTAATTAGTCAGTAGGTTTAGCACACAAACCGCCCACAGGTATACAATCTCAGTAAGGTATAAAGAATTGATATGACATCCTTTTCTATGAGTAGGTCTTGATGAGAAGTTGGGGGTAGAATAATCTGATGGGGATACAGGAAGAAAAAGCTCAACATTCCCTCCCCCCACAAAAAAATGTTCTTAACTTCATGATTTTACCAAGGGCTAGCTTTGTAATTTAAGGGGCTTCTGACTTCTCCTAAAGTTGGCTAGTGTGCTGATAAATATTTCTTGCCCACCCAGGAGCCCGGCCCGCTCCCGATCTCTGCTTTGAGAAGGTGAATGTGGCAGGGGACACCTTTGGAAACTGCGGGAAGGACATGAATGGGGAACACAAGAAGTGCAACATGAGGTGATGACCATAGGGCTGACCCCATAAGATGAGGAGTGACAGAGCAGTTTCTGTTCTGTCCTCACTCCTGTCCACCTCAGTCACTTGGGTCTTTAAGTAAATTGTCAGAGTCAGACAGCTGTTCCAGGCCTGTTCTTGGATGATATACCATTCAGCCTAAGGAAGTCAAAAGGAGGGTATCAATGGCAGTGCTTCCTAGAAAGCTGGTCAGACTTCCTTTTGGGTCCTTCTTACAGTTGAGCAGGGAATCAGCTCTCTTGGGTCATTTCTGTGGAATGCTAATTATACCCTCATCTGAATACCCTGTCATTCATTTCCTTCCTTCCTTCCTTCCTTCCTTCCTTCCTTCCTTCCTTCCTTCCACCAACTATCCACCCAGTCCTCCATCCATCCATCCATCCATCCATCTGTTGAAGGTTTGCTGTGTGCCAGATACTATGCTGAGTACATGGAACTTTTAATAAATGATACTGTATGATAATGGAAATGTGGAGAGAGCCACCCAATCTGGTCTTAGTAGGTCAAGGTGGTGTCCCAAGGGAAACTGCTTAAGCTGAGATCTGGAGAAATGATCCAGTTGAACAAGATAAGGATTTGTGCTGGTACGAGGGAGAGTAGATAGATGAGTAGAGGAAAACTGGTGGGAAAAGCAGCTGATAACTTTGTTATAGTTCAAGTACAATGTTGGGGTACAGTGGAGAGGGAGCTACTGAGAAACAAACCTGGACAGTTGAGCAGGGGGACCAGATCATGAAAAGCCTTGAATGCATGACTAGGGGAATTTGGACTTTAGCTTGAGAGGAGTTTGGAAATTAGACACCAGTGGAGGCAAGGCTGAAAGCAGGGAGATCAGTTTCTTGCTGTCCAGGTAACAAAAGGATGGAGGTGTGATTTGGGGTAAATATATATGAGGGAGGATTGACAGGGCTTGGGAATTACTTGAATGCAGGAGTGAGGGAGAATGGGGAGTGGGGATGACACCAGGCTTCTGGCTGTAGCTCCTGGGTGCAGGGGGGTGGGTGGAGCATAAGGGGCAGGTTGCTCAGGTAAGGCTGTTGTCCTTGCAGTAAAGAGGACTTCCCAAGGCCAGCTCTCTGGCACAGATCTGCTTGGGGACAAGGATCTAATTTTCTATCCTTAGTCTGAGTTCACATGCGATCTCTCCTGCTGGGTCCCTAGGGCACACTCGTTGCTCCTCGGCCCCTCCACTATCCACGCCTGCTCTCCTGAGCAATGAAAGATTGAAGCTCTTCTGTCCCCCAGTTCTTCCCCTCCTCTGATTCTACCTCCTTCCCTCCCCCTCTCTCTTGGGCTCAGAGATGCCAAGTGTGGGAAGATCCAGTGTCAGAGCTCTGAGGCCCGGCCCCTGGAGTCCAATGCAGTGCCCATTGACACCACCATCATCTTGAACGGGAGGCAGATCCGATGCCGGGGCACCCATGTCTACCGTGGTCCTGAGGAGGAGGGGGACATGCTGGACCCGGGCCTGGTGATGACCGGGACCAAGTGTGGCTACAACCATGTGAGTCCCAGTCTCACTCAAGGGGGAGGGGGGTGACTGAGAGATGTGAGCTCTGGAGGAAAGGTGCCTGGGCTCAAATCCCAGCTTCCCAGCCTCTCTGTGTCTCCATGGCTTCCATTATAAGACATGTCAGTAATAGCATGACCCACCCCAGAGAACTGTTGTAAGGATTAAATGAGATAATCCCTGTAAACCACTTAGAAGGGCTAGCTGTTATCACTTTTGTCCTCCTCATGAATTATTATATGACTTAAGAAATGGACTAGACTCTAGTCCAGGAGCCTTGGGAAGATAAAGAGACCTATCTCAGAGTTAACTGAGAAGGAAATTAGAAAAAACACGTGAAGCATTTATTTGGTATAGCACAGAGTAGACTGCTGTCACCATCATTATTTTTAAGGACAATATTAAAATTAATGCATATTAATATACACTTAAGTAATTAACATATAACCAACATATTAATATAGAATGTAATAACATCTATTTGTTATATTAAATATAATGTCTTAATAATATAATGTTTATTATTTTCTCCCTCATCACAAAATTAATAGGAGAATTTAGTTAACTATCATCCTGTCCTTGGTTTTTAGGTCATTTTCAATTTTTCAGTGTAATAAATGACCTGAAGTGAGTTGCATTTTCGAGTCTCGTATGTCCTAAGTGTAAAACCCCCATCTCCTGATTGCTAACCAGTGTCCTTTCTGTGGCACTGACAGTTTGGTTTCCTCCTCAATACAGATTTGCTTCGAGGGGCAGTGCAGGAACACCTCCTTCTTTGAAACGGAAGGCTGTGGGAAGAAGTGCAATGGCCATGGGGTGCGTGTGCCCCGGGGGATTCCGGGGTTCCCCTGCGCTGATGTCCACTGGGGCGGGGCGGCGGGGGGGGGGGGGGCAGGCCCTAGGGGAGGCCGGACCTCTCCAGGGTGCTGACACCTGTGCCCTTCCCTGGCTTCAGGTTTGCAACAACAACCAGAACTGCCACTGCTTCCGAGGCTGGGCCCCACCCTTCTGCAACACCCCCGGCCAGGGGGGCAGCATCGACAGTGGGCCCATGCCCCCTGAGAGTGAGTGCCTGGCCTGCTCAGAGCCTCTGCCCATTTTTGTGAGGTTGGGTGGGTGGCCTGGTGTAGAGAAAGAATGAGTCAGCTCCATTATCCTGATTTTGTAGACGAAGGAACACAAAAGAAGGGCCAAGTGGGAGAGTGGCTGAGGCTGGCAGCCTGCTGTGGGGCTCATGTCAGTTGCTCTTTCTCTCTCATTTCTACTGAGGAGGGCAACACTGCTTGGTTGAAAGAGAGATTGAGACAGATCAGAGGTTATTGAATGATCTCATCTAGTTTTGGATAGTGGAGTGACAACCTGTCCTTCTCAGCCACATAAAAACAATCATGAACCTGGGGCACATTATAATGGTTCAGATTCCCTGGATGAACAAGCTTCAAATGGAGAAACAGACAACCAGAAAAAATGTACTACAGTTTTTAGTGTAAACCACAGAGATTCTAGCCCTTTGGTTTCCAAGCTTTTTTTTTTTTTTTTTTTTATACCAAAGTACTTTTGTGTGAACAAAATCTCTTAGAGAAGAAACTCTAGTTTATAAAACAGACAAAAGTAGTGTGTCTGTACATTTAAATTGTACATTTAAATGCACATTGTACATTTAAATTGTACATTTAAATGCACATTGTACATTTAAATTTGTAATTTGTGACAATTGAGGCAGCTTTGATGAAACCAAATATGAAATTGTGGATTATCCATGAGATTTTTAGTCTAGGTTGCTCTCAGCCTCTCAGCATTTGGGGTTGGTTGCTTTGTGTCCAGAAAAACCATGATTCAGGCTAAAAGCTAGTGGTAAATAGAACTTGAACTCCTTGCCTCAAAAGGAACTTTTAAATTAAACAGAAGTGTCTGGAGAAGCTTCACTATGAGGTCTGCACAAAGCAAGTTGACCTGGCTGTTTAAGCTAATATTAGCGGTTTCCTAGGGGTACATAATGTGTGTGTGTTTATTACACTTCTTAAGTTAAAATAAATAATACAAATTAAGTGCAAATAAAATATCTGAAGAAGAATCAGGAATACAGTGTTTGAATTCCACTGCTGCAGCCCAAATAGCTTCTAAATTTCTAATTCGGGTTCTCTTTCTGGAAGGTGCTGGTCCTGTGATAGCTGGAGTGTTCACGGCCATATTTGTGCTGGCATTCCTTATGCTGATGTACCACTACTGTAAACAGAACAACAAACTGGGCCAGCTCAAGCCTCTAGCCCTCCCTTCCAAGTTGAGGCAACAGTTCAGGTATGATGGGGTACCATGAAGGACTTGGGTCCATTGATGGACCATAAAGCTTTCTGTAAGCAGAACTGGGTAAACAACAACTGGTGATAGTGGGTCTAAATCAGAGAAGGCAAATGAGCAGTACATGCCGCCATCTTCCCTTCTGCCTTGCTTCACCAATGTGGCAAACATTACTAATTGATCTTACTCTAAGTATTCTCTACTGGTTGTCACTTCAGAATCCTTTTCATCAGACTGCCCCTAACCAGTTCAAGTTGAAATGTAAAATGAAATCTGTTTGCCATCTTTTTTGTAATTGATTTGATTTCCATTTTAAAGAGCAGGAAATTGAGGCAATACAGGTGGACTAACCGAAGTCAGTTGGGGCAGGGGGTGGGGGGGGGGGGTGGCTGGATATCGACTCAAGACAAAAAATGAATCCCAGTGATTCATTCCTTTGGATCCTGGGGATGTGTAGTTTTTGAGTCCCCTATTAAATTATACTTTTCATGGAAGGATTTAAAATCCCAAGTCTTTCTGGATCTATGCCTGAAGGGAATTGGTTGATGGCTGGTGACATCCTTGTGTCTCCTTGAGGGAGCAAGTTCTTAAAAGGGTAAAGAGAAGGTGATGAGGAAAACTCTGTTTTGTAAGGGGCAACTCTTTACGTGAGAGTTCTCCACTGGCCACACAGTGTCTCCATATGTAGGGAGTCTTCACTTCTCCAGAGAAGACTTGGGGAGATTTAGCTGCTTGCTGGACCATTCTGGGCCAGAGGGAACTCAGGCAGTGACCCTTGATTAACATTTCCCCTTTTCCTTCTCCCCCATTCCTTGTTACCAGTTGTCCCTTCAGGGTGTCTCAGAACAGTGGAACTGGCCATGCTAACCCAACGTTTAAGTTGCAGACTCCCCAGGGCAAGCGAAAGGTAAGGGCTCTGTACCATTGGATTTTGCCGCTTTTCCTTTATCTCTCAGTACCCTGCTGGATTTTCCTAAGGCTCTGTGGGCCTGTGGGATTGGTAAAAAAGCCAAACTTGGCTTGAGAGAGATTCAGTTGGTTCCGACATCCCCTAATGACTTTAAAGATTGTACCTGACCTCTGGGAACCTGGAGATTTGGCAGGTCAGCATGTCCTTCCTTTGGTCTCTGGTCTTTTCAGTGAGACACACAGGGACACCCTTCCTTGAGTTTTTTCAGTATCTTGAGGGCTCCTGTTTCTCAGACATTCCTTGTCTTATGCATACAGGTGACCAACACCCCTGAAACCCCACGGAAGCCCTCCCAACCTCCTCCTCGGCCCCCTCCAGACTATCTTCATGGTGGATCCCCACCTGCACCATTGCCAATGCACCTCAGCAGGGCTGCTAGGAGCTCCCCAGGGGCCGGGTCCCAAGTAGAGAGGAAAGAGTCATCCAGGAGGCCTCCTCCCAGCCGGCCAGTTCCCCCGGCACCAAATTGCATCCTGTCCCAGGTAAGCAGATTCTCAGCAATGCTGTTTTCAAGGCCACCGGCAGCAAGGAATGACAGAGGCTGTGAAGACGGAGCTCACTGAGTCGTGAGCGACCACTTCCCCTGCATCCTAGTGAATGCAGGGGCACACAGAGGGTGAGAGAAGTGACCTTGGGGAAGTTTACTCCCCAGGAAGCCCCTGAACTGCAGAGGATTTCCTTCCTGGTTGGCTTGTTTTCTGACACGCCACTACCTACCCAATGCCCTCAATGAACTTCTTTCAGTTTGCTGTGCTTTTTCTCTCCTCTAGGCCTTTGGGAATGGTTTGTCTTCTGACTGGCACACTCTTTCCTCCTTTTGCATGGCCAGCCCTGTTCATCCTCAGATCTCCTCCTACTTGTCACTCCCCCCTACCCAGAAGCCCTCTCTGCCCCCAAGCCTGAGTTTCGTGCCCCTGTACCTCTCTCATCACAGTACTTATTCCACCAAATTGAACTTTCCACTAGTTGGGAAGTCCTACTGAGGGATGCTAATTCGAGGGCAGTCAAGGACAGAGGCCCCTGGAAGGTGTGAGTCATCCTGCCAGCAGCCTGTTCACCTGGCCTGTCTGTGCCTGTCTTGCAGGAGTTCCCACGGCATAGGCACAAATCTTTCCCAGGCAGTGTCCCAGCACGGTACCTTCCAGAGCTGTCCTGTGTGTTCTGGTGTGACCCTTCAAGTGGGGCAGAGGACCTGTTTATTTTCCTTCTGGGACTGCTTTCCTTGGGCTTCACTGGGACCCCAGCTGACCCCGTCCGTGGGTTTGGCACCAGCTCTGGGAGGTTCCCTGGGACACAGGGCATGATCACGGTTCGGCAGAGTTGAGAGCATCAGGTTTGGGTCGCCAATGATGTGAACTCTGCCTGTCTCCCATTTTTCTCATCTGAGTCAAGGGTGGGATGGAAAATATCCATGCAGAAAGGGAGGGGAAGGACAGGCAGCAAGAGGAGAGGGAAGAAGGGAGAAGAGCAAGAGGTCAGAAATGACGAGCAGAGGCGGCAAGTGCATTCGTCAGCTGGAGAGACCCTGAGTCCCACTGACCCCCTGAGCAAGGGCTTAAACAGCAGAAAGTTATTTTCCCACAGTTCTGGAGGCTAGAAATCCAAGATCGGGGGTCTGTAGGGTTGGTTGGTTCTGGTCTGCAGATGACCCCCTTCTCCCATGCCCTCTATTGGTCCTTCCTTTGGGCCCCAATGTCTCTGTGTCCAAATTTCCTCTTGTCACAAGGACACCAGTCAGATTGGGTTAGGTCCCATACTAACAGCTTCATTTTAACTTAATTGCCTCTTTAAAGTTCCTGTCTCCAAATATAGTCACATTCTGAGGTCCTGGGGCTTAGGGCTGCAACATATGGAAGAGCCAGGCTTCAAACCCGGGTCTGACTCCAAACTCTTCACCACCCTGTGTGCCAGGTCCTGGCTTAGGCCCTGGGACCCCCCGAGCTGAAGGGAACATCATCTTGTGTTGGGGGCATTCGCAGTCCAGATCTCAGCTGCACCATTCCTAGCTAGGTAATCACTCTGGAGGTCTCTAGGGACCACCCTTCGAGAGGTAGTGGTGAAACTTTGTAGCCTCCTCTATGCCCTACAAATATTTAGGAGCTTCTAATCTATACCAGGCCCTGGTGGGCAAAACAAATGCCATCCGTGCCTCCCAGGGCCCATATTCTGCTAGGGAAGAGACTCAGACATGTGTAGTTATAGTGGTGATCAATGCTATAAAGGAGAGGTCCAGGGTGCTCAGAAGGAATTACAGCAAGAGTTGATCTACTCTAAGAAATCTAGGAAAGTTTCCCTGAGGAGGTGACATTTGAAGTGAGAGCTGAAGGATGAGCAGGAGTTGGCAGACTGTGAGGGTTGAGAGGGGAGAGAGTTTTCCTGGTCCAAGGACCTGCTGATAGGAGGTTTTATGATGGCAGAGAGTCCTGCAGAAGGAAGGAGCATCAAGGTCATGGCTCTGGGGCCTGAGGAGTTAGATGAGGCTAGAGAATCAGGAGGGGCCAGACTGTGCCACAGGCTTTGGTCAAGGCTTTGCTCTGCATTCCGTGGGAAGGGGGCAGTGGTGGGGGCATGGTGACATGATCCACTTTGCCATTTACAAGGATTCCCTTTGGGCTACCTTTAGGCAGGAGGGGAGTGCAGTGCCTGGGAGGGGCCTGTAGATGCTTCTGGGGCTGTTAATCTTCTATTTCATGCCCCGGGTAGGGATTATAAAAGTGTGCTCACTTTGTGATTATTCATCTAGTTGTATATTTATGATTCACATTTTTGTATGTATATTACACTTCCACTTTACAAAACTGGTTTAAGAAAATGAAAGGTTTAATATTTAAAAAAATAAGACCATAAAGTATATCCTTTTTTTCTCATCTGATTTTGATCTGTAATATATCGGGAGCATTTTCTTTCAAACAGGCCCCTCCGGCCTTTGAGTAAGACTTGTGACTTTCTCCCCAGGATGTTTCTAGGCCGCGGCCGCCACAGAAGGCACTGCCGGCTAACCCTGTGCCAGGCCGTAAGAGCCTCCCCAGGCCAGGTGGCGCCTCCATGCTGCGGCCCACTGCCACTACCCATCTTCAGTCCCGGCCTCTGGCAGCACCTGTCCCAAAGGTGAGTCTGTGGAAACCCTCAAGGTTTAAGCTGGAGTCAGAGGGCTCCAAGAGGCAAGAATGTGGTTGAGAAAACAGACCAATTCATGCTCCTTTTTGCAGGGATGAATTTCTAGAGCAAAAGCCAAGGACCAAACCTTAGTGTTTCCTGGTGCCTGCATGACTATCCCTTAAATTAGGGTTAGAGTTTTTTTTTCTTTCATATGAAAGGTGATGCTTAGGAGTCTGAACTGTGGTGCCTTCAAACCTGGATCTGCAACTGGCCAGCCGAATAGCCCTGAGCAAATCATTCTTGAGTCTCAGCTTCCTTCTCTGGAAAGAGGCAATAAGAAGCAGCAGTAGTCTGCCCCATCAGGCTGCTGCGAAGGTCAAGGCAGTTAGTTTATATACACTGCTGGCTAGTGAAAGGCTATTTACAAATGGCTCATCTTCTTCCCTCTCCCCTGGGGCTGACATGTTCTCAGGCTGCCAGTCCTGGAAGTTGGGGCAGAGGGGAGGAGGCGAGGAAGCTGGCCGACTGCCCTCTGTTCCCACCAGGCCTGGGAAATGTGTAAACTGAACTGCAGCTCAGGTTGGGGGCACCACCTCACCTCTCACTGGAGGGTTGATAGTCTGGACGCACAGGCACGGCGACACATTTCTACGGGAAACCACTCCTAGCTGATGGTCTATCCTCCTGACCTGTCAAAAGCAAGAGGACAGATCCCGTTGACCCCATTGGTCAACATTTAGCTGATCTCTCCCTCCCCTTTCTTTGTTTCCACAGTTTCCTGAATACAGATCACAGAGGGCTGGGGGGATGATTGGCCCGAAGATCTAACCCCTCTAAAGGGGTTTCTGCCTTTCCTTGAGGACTCTGAACCCCACCTCATCCCAAAGGATCCGTGGCCATGGAACCTGGAAAAAGCATGTCTGGCCACCTCCAAGCTCCTCCTCCCCTCTTTCCTTCCTCCCAGAACCACCGCATCTCCAAAAATCTCCTTCTTGACTCAGTGCCTCCTTGGCTTCCTGGGAGGCCCAGAGAGACTACTGTCCAGTGGCATCAAAATGTTGTTTTGTGCAATATACTGCCCCAGGGAAGGGAGGAGAGAACACAGATGAAGACAAATGGAAGCTTCTCCTCCAACCTCCCTTGGGTTGGCCTGTCACCTCAGAGGTGCCAGTGGGGATGGTCTGGGCTATATGACCATACAGGCCCAGCTGGGAAAAGTCCTGTTCAGCCCTTCAGCCCATGACTTGGCTTGGAGAAGCCATTCATCCACATCCTGTGGTGGAGGGAATACATGAGAGCTTTCCATTTCTTCTATCTCTCTTGAAGGTCCCAGGCTTGACAGAGGCTGGGCAGTTACTCATCCCTTTTAGCTCTGAGATTGAGAGGGGTCAGGCCAGCTTCCACCGTGGCCCTGTCCAGGGCCTGGTCGAGGCCACCACTCCTGGCTCTGTGGCCACATGTGAGCAAGTGAAGTCTGCTCCCCTCCCACCCCTCTAAACCCCCACCTCCCCTTATTCACACGGGTCGCCCTGACTCCAACAGGTACTATTTGTGGGCAGTATAGACAGCAGAGGGAGCACCAGGCTTGGGCCTCCTCTGAGCCAATGCCAAAGGTTGTGGCTCTCACCTCGGGATCATTCTTGGTTGCCTTTTGTTCCCTTGTCTTAATAAGTGCCCGGCGCTTTTGATTTCTCCCTTCAGAAATTTCTCCTTCCCCACTCAGATCTACCTAAGGTGTGGTGCTGCGGTGAGCGGGTCTTCAGCAGTCCCAGCCTCCCAGAGACCTGGTGCTTGTGAGTTACAAGTGAGGGTCCTGCTGCAAGGGTTGGCCACTGGATTTCCTATGTGGTTCTCACGGCTCTTGACCAGAGGACACTCAGGCCATGGCTGTGGGGGTCGAAGCTTTTTTTTCCCATTGGGTTTTGTGACCTCAGCAGAGTGAGGGTGTCTTACCCTCTACTCCCTGGTGGAAATCTAAGTAAGGTCCTCAGGGAGGGCAGCAAAGGGGGCAGAACCCCAGCCTGTCCCTAGGTCTGGTTACTGATTGGAGTCACGGTTGTTGCCCTCTGAGCAAAGAGCTGACCTGTCCCTAGAGATCTGTAGAGAAGTAGCAGTCAGCAGTCTTGATGGAACAGAGTCAGAGCTGGAGCCACCAGGCTTTTTATCATCCACTTCCTCGTGTTCTTTCTTCTGGTCACTGCCTTTATCTGACTTTTATAGAAAGAACTCGGAGCAGCTGGGAAAATGCCACTGCATTGGGTACTACCCTCCCCAGAGCAGGAAAGGAAGGCTTTGTGGTGCTCTGCTAAATTGGACAACTTGTCACTGGAGATGTTCTCTGGTGGCGGTCTCCACCCCCAGAAGGGTGCTGTGCTGTCCCCACCTCCTGCAGTGAGCCGTTGTTCACGCTTGAAAACCTCAATACAAGGAAGAAGCTTGAGCTTTTACTCCCCAGCCACCAACCCAGGGCCCCCTTACAGTTCTCTGCACACAACAGGTGCTCGATATGTGTTCTCGGGTTTCAGACAAGTGGGAGATTTGGAATGTACCCTGGGGACACACATGAGGTAGATTTAGAAAGATCTCAGGAAAATGAGGTTCCTTTCCCTCAGGTAGTCTGATATTCATGCGTCTGTCTCCCAGACAAGGGCCCTGGTTGAGCCCCATAGCCAGTTTCCACCTTCCTTGCTGCCTGATTAGGTCAGGGGACAGCCTTCCATGTAATTGTGCTAATCCAAATGCCCCAGGCCTCAAGGTTGGGTCCCAGAAAAGTAAAGGTGAAAACACCCTGGCAAAAAAAAAAAAAAAAAAAAGTCACCCTTATGCCCACCTGCATGCTTCACAGACGTTCCTGTGGTATGTCTAGCTTTTTTCCCACATACCAGGAGGTCGAAGGCTCTGAAGTGAAAATGCCACAGCCATTGTGGCTGCATGAGCCTTTTGAACCTGAAATCCACTCTCCCTGGAGCCATACCAGAAAGAGTCCTGGGTTGTGTTTTCTTTTTTTTCTGTTTTTGTTTTCCGTTATTTTAATACCACCTCTATCCCATAAAATTGTACTGTGAACTGGAAGAAGGTCGAATTTTTTATATTTGATGGAGACTTTTGGCGGCTGGTTCTATTTACTGTTTCACTTCTGGCTGTGTCCAGGGACTGGGAGTCACCGTATTGGCAGGCTGAGCAGGCTGCCCAAGAGTGAGACTGACCACTGCGTGCTCCCTTTTCCTTCCTGTGCCCCTGTGCTGCTTTGAGGTGACAAATAAAAACAAATATGGCCTTAGGTTAAAAGGGATTTTATTTGAAAGGATTACTGCAAGACAAGGAAAGGGAACTTGCATTTGGGGCAGGGTGCTGGCAGTGGGGGGAATGCTCAAGTGAGGTCTTGTAAGATCTGCAAGTATCTCAAAGCTCATAAAGGGGCCTTTTATTTGATAGGATGGAGTGGATGTGACTAGAAAGAACTGCAGTTGGAGCATCCTTGCACTCAGCCTCCTTGTGGGGGGCTGCTACAGAAGGGCCGCAGGTTGGCTCAGGCTGAGGGTGGGCCCAAGTTCAGAGTCTGGTGGGGAGACGAGCCTAGCTAAAGCTGGTGGAATTAACCAGTCCTTTGTTCAGATGGAGCTGTATGGAAATCTTTTTAAAAGCTAACTTAACCTGCCAGTTTTACAGCCCTGTAAATGTTTTTCTTAAGAACCTGAGAGCCATCTCTGAAAAGTAAACCTCAAGGGACCGCAAGGGAGCTAGCATCCCCATCTGCCTGTCTCAGTGGGAGTTTTACCCAGGAACCGACTTGCTGTCGGTTGTTTTTAGCGTTGTTTACTTCTCCCTGTAAAAGCCCTTTTCTGCCCCAGCTCTGAGATGCCTGCAGATCCTATAGTATTGTGAGAGCCCCTTCTCCATACTGCAGTAGCTCCTTGCTGTCTCTTGCCATAATCCTTTTGAATAAAACCTCCCCTTACCTATGTCCAAATTTGTTCTTTTTTGGCAAAGGGTATGGAAGACTTGTGTGATTTAAATGGGGGACCAGCTCTAAAGTCAGGATTGTGTTAAATGTGTACATAACAGCTCTGCTGGCCACCCAAGAAAGCCAAGGGAACGCCAACTGGAAAGGTGCCCCATCCCTAGGGGAGCTTGCTAAGAGGGGTTCTGCAGAATCCAAGCCAGTGTCCCCAGAGCCACCCTTCTGCTCATCCTCTCACACCATCCGCTGTGTGTACGTCTGTGTCTGGGATCTAGGGCATGTGAATTTTCTTTTTATTTGGAGATTGTTCACGGAAAACAGATCCTCTTCTCTCTTGTCCACCTATTAATTGTTTACAATATTTGTACATCTATGCAAAATACTTGAATGGGCCATGGTGCCTTTTCCCCCCCTTGTTTGTATTTAATTAAAATAAATTGTCATTCGAAATGTTGTCTGGTTTGGCAGTTCTTTTTTGTTGGTGTTAATCTCCCACTGCTCAGCCTGGATAGGGTCCATCTCATGAGGACTCCTCAGAAGAGTTCCCACAGAGACCACCAGTCCATCTGTGAGGCCACAATGAAAGACCCAAAGCCACAGCAAAGGGTTTTCCCATGACCAGTCGAGAAGGGTTGCTTACCTTTGTACCTGGACACAGGCTAGTCTAGTTTAATTAGGTTTGGGGTCACTAGAGGCACGAAAGAATGATCCTGGGATCGTCTGCTGTGTTTCTCCTCAGGCTACACTATTGTACTTGGAGACAGCGAAGACCCTTGGTCAGCCTCCTCATCTTATTGCTAGGTAACACGCACTTCCAAATGGGGAGAGTCTTGCTCAAGGTCTGTTGGGCTGGGTGGGCAGGTGCAGAGCCAAGGCTAGGGTTGAGTATGCTTTCTGATTCCAGAGCCCTATGTGATAACAACTGCTATCCACTAGTGACCCTGAGTCCGCAGAAAGATCCCACCCTTATTCTCTCATTTGATCCCTGCCTTGGTTTTGAGGTTCTCTAAGAGAGAATCATAATAACCATGCTAGGAGGTAACATTTACCGAGTACTTAAATTATGCTAGGCATTGTATGTTACTGTCTTTCTGTACATTACCTTATTTAATTTTCACAAAAGCCCTGGGAGGTCTTTGGTATCTGATATTTTTCTAACTTCTCAGGGTTTTGAGACTGCCTGAGGATATCAAATGCTTTGACTACTAAAATGCTTCCTCATGAAATCAGCCCCCACCCAAACACCCCTGCCTGTTTAACATCCATCATCTAAACTACCCACTGTGTCTACTCTGCCAGCCGATCTCTGGGTTGATAGTCATAGATTGATCAGCAATGCAATACGCAAAGCCTGGTTGGACAGACCTGGTTCAAATCCCAGCTCTGCTGCTTACTAGATGTGTGGAAATGGATAAATTCCAGAACCCGGGGCCTTTTTTTGCTACATGGCGGGAGTAATACATACCTCAAAAGTGTGATCATACGCGAAGTGCTCCATGTGAAAGCACCCACCTGTGCCTAGCCTGGGCTAAGTACTCAGAGACTGCTGACTACATCAGTTTTTGAGTTGCCCTGCTGAACATGCCAGGGTTTTATTTATATCTGCTCTGGATTGAGAGTTGGCTCCCAAGACAGTTTGGGCAAAGGAACAGTATTGCTCCTTTATTCAACAGATAATTTTTATGAGTGCCAACTGTGTGTTCGGCATTGAAAACAAGCAGCAAATAAAGACCAGCTCCCATGAGGCTTATACCCAGACAGGGGAAACAGCACGGATCACAGGAAAAGGAATGAACAAAGTAGTGCCAGACTTAGTTTAGTGCTTCGGAGAGACGCATTGCCTGGTGGGTAAGACTATAGACCCAGAGCCAGATATCAACTTGGACTCTTCCTGGCTGTGTGACCTTGGGCGATTACATAACCTCCCTGAGACACTTTCCTCAAAAATGGGGCTTAAAAATATATCTACCTTGGGGAGCCTGGGTGGCTCAGTCAGCAAAGTGTCTGACTTCGGCTTAGGTCATGATCTCACGGTTTGTGGGTTCGAGCCCCACATCGGGCTCCATGCAAACAGCGCAGGGCCTGGAGTGTGCTTCAGATTCTGGGTCTCCTCCTCTCTCTCTGCCCCTCTCTGTTCATGCTCTCTCTCTCTCTCTCAAAAATAAATAAACATTAAAAGTTAAAAAAAAAAAAATCTACCTGGGGGATTTGTGAGGACTTAAAGAATCCACATAAAGCTGTTCATACTGTGCCTGGCTCCCAGTATGGGCTCAGGTATTAACAAGGGACGAATATTTTCAACCAACTATTCCCCAAACAGCCTTGCCCACTGTAGTGAGAGTGTGCCTGTGAAAGTTACTGTAGGGACTTACTTGGCAGTCACAACCCTCCAGAGATCAGAGACCAGCCCCCCAGCATTAGACAAACCAATTTAATTGTTCTGTGTCCTATGAAGGCCAAGACACAAGTATCAAGTAAACACACCCAGAGGTCTTTTTTCTTGACCCTGTAAACCACGCTCTCAGGGCCCTTAGATTACTGCCACTCTCAAGATCCAACATGTTGCACTGATTTTAGTTACAGAAATGCACATTCATTGAAAACTGGAGATTTGAGGCTGGAGGTGCAGGAAGCTAGTGTATTGGTCAGCCGAGCCTTTAGAGCTTCAAGGCCAGCAAGAGTCTGGGCCGGGCTTGGCTGTGCTTAGGGCATGGGACATCAATGCAGGACACAGGTACGGGGTTATACAGGGGAGGCTCTGCACCCACTTGGGGGCTGAGGATCAAGCCTTCCCTCTTTACAGATATACTGGCTCTCTTACTTCCCCTTCAATGGCCCTTCTACCAACTCCCACACTCTTGCAGCTAGAAAGAAGACAGGAAGGGAATTATCTCTCTCCCTCTCTCCAGCTGCTCTTGGTTTTTAAATGCGTCTGGCCAAATGTGAGGGGACCAAAGGCAGTCCCCAAAGTAGATGGTGTTGGAGCAGCCACGACCTGCTGCTTCCCAAGGTGGGTAGTTCATCAATGGCATTGAGGACTTGGTGACCATCTGATCAACAGGCAGAAAACATCCATGCCAAGCCTACACCCCACTCGGTCACGGAAGTTCAAAGCTGATCCCACTGCTCAAGCCTCTAAGGCTATAGCCCAGAAAGTACCCAGAGCCCTTTCCACCTGGGTTCTTGGGCACCAGAGTAAACACAAAAGTCATCCCTGGTTTCTAGAGGGCCCGTGGCCGTTTTCTGCCAAATTCTGACATTGCTCCTAATTCTCCCCATCTCCCCAAATCATATTTTGGTTTACTCCTTGAGGAAAAGGAAAGTGCATTCTGCCAAATGCTATTTTGACAGCCAGACTACTTTTAAGAGCAGTGCAAATGCTGTTCTCTTTCCAGAGGGAGGCAAAATGAAACACTGGGTTGGGCCAGCAGAGCTTGGCTGTAGAGGATCATTGTCCTTGTCATTTTGTTTTTTGAGTCCTAAGGTAATTGCCTGAATGTCTCAGTGACAACTCCTTAGGACAGAGAGAGAGACGGAAAGGGCAGGGATGGGGGTAGAGTGGACGGAAGCGAAGATGCTGACCTCCCGGCTGGAGTGCTCCGGGAATGGGGCTGGTGGAAATGTTCCCTGAGACATCAGGTGGTTTTCATAGTAAGAAGGTCAGCTGAGGTCATGCTGTTGTCTCCGAAGAGGAAGTAGCAAAAGCAGCAAGACGTCTCACATTAGTTGTCAGCTCTGGATGGGAGGCATGACGAATTGCTCTCGGGGCCTCCAGGAGCCAGCTGCACTTTGTCCTTGGGGCTAAGGAATGGGATTCAGTCTCAGGAGAACCAGTGCTAAGTATTTCCTGATGACCAGCATCTCAAGGAAGTTCTTGGCCTGTGCTACATTCAACGGGTCAAATTCTATCTTCTTCCCAACAACACAGAGATGGCACTGAGGAAACAAGTGGGAAGGGAGGTCCAGGGGACCTGCTGGCACCAACATCAAGTAGGGTATTTGGTCACTGAGGCTGTTTCCACGAAGTTCTGCAACCACCACTCACTGGGTAGGGATTTTCCTTCTGGAAACAATGATGAGGTATAAATGAACATCTCAAGAAAAGAGAGCCCACTGGTAACAGTTGTTCTGAAAATAACCAGGTGGCTCTGGAATTGAGAAGTCAGGCTGTACTGTAGTGCTCATCTTCTCACTCTCATATTCCACACTTTAAGAATGGATTATAAATACTTTGGGCTTCTCTTCTGGTGATGGGGTGCTGGAGAGTTCTATATTGTCCACAAGGACATTCTTGTCTTCTAGTCTAATGACAGTGGGCTCAGGGGTGGGAGATGGGGTTGGGTTTTTGTGCATGTGGGGCAAGCTGGTCTGGCTGATGTCCAGGTCTTTGAAAGCATGAAGCATGAACACACCCAGAATGATGGTGACAAAGCCAGAGAGGGTGCCCACAATGTCCACTACAGACATGCTGTACCATTCCTTGAAGAGGATGACGGAGGAGGTAACCACCACCGTCGTGAAGAACACATAGTAGATGGGGAACACCAGGGAAGTATTAAAAATGTCCAGTGCCCTGTTCAGGAAGTTGACCTGAGTGCTGAGAGAAAGTGCCAGGATGAGGGACAGGATGTAGGGGAGGGGATGCCTCACAACTGGCATCCCCTGGAAGAAGTTCTTAATGGTGATGCCCAGACCCTTGACGGCAGACACGGAGAAGGACCCAATCACAGAGCAGATGATGATGTAAACGAGGATGTTCCTTTGTCCATAGCGTGGGGCGATGACGAAGATGAGGATGAGGCAGAACACCAGCAGAAGCACAGCAAACACGATGTACCCTTCAGGAGGGGAAGAGATAGATAATCTGAGCTATGGAGGATGCGATTAGTATCTAGAGCCCCTATCCATGGTGAGGGGATGTAACACAGTAGGGTTCCAGTCCCATGACACAACTTTTGAATAATTTGGACAAGTTACTAATTAAACTGCAAGACCTCCATTTCCTCATTTGTAAAACAGGGCTAAGAATAGGACCTTTCTCAGGGTACCTGGGTGGCTCAGTCAGTTGAGTATCGACTCTTGATTTTGGCTCAGGTCATGATCCCAGGGTCGTGGGATCAAGCACCATGATGGGCTCCATGCTAAGCATGGAGCCTGCTTGGGATTTATGGAGCCTGCTTGGGATTTGCTCTCGCTCTCTCTCTCTCTCTCTCCCTCCCTCTGCCCCTTTCCCCTGCTCTTGCTCTCTCTAAAATAAAATAAAATAAAATAAAATAAAATAATAAGTTAAAAGAATGGGACCTTTCTCATAGAGCTTTTTTGGTGGGATTTAATAAGATAATACATGCTACAAGACTATGTCCCCCCAAGTTCCTATGTTGAAACCTAATTCCCAGTGTGATGGTATTTGGATATGGGGCCTTTGGGAGGTGATTAGGTCATGAGGGTGGCACTTTCATAAATGGGATTAGTGTCCCTATAAAAGAGACCCCAGAGAGATCCTTCACCCCTTCCACCATGTAAGGGTACAGAGAGAAGATGCCCATTTATGAATCAAAATCTACCAGGGCTTTGATCTTGGATTTTCCAGCCTCCAGAACTGTGAGAAATAGATCTCCATTGTTTATAAGCCACCCAGTCCATGACATTCTGTTACAGCAGCCTGAACATACTAAGACAATGCATGGAAAATATTTAGAACCATGCCCGGCACATAATAAACACATGATAAATGGCATCAATACACATCAGGCTGGGAAGCCTGTGAGCTAACCCTAGGACCAGCCCCCCAACTTTCTTTCTTTAGCTTCCCTCTCCTTCAGGTGGCAGCACCTGGCATGGTCAGCACGCAGCCAGACCTTCCCACTCATGGGGGCTCGGAGCCTACCTGTGTCTTTCATCTTGGCAGCCATCTCAATGACGGTGGAGACCTTCTCTTCCTCGGGGGCGTGTATCACCATCACTGTGCTGCCGGCCACACAGATCACACAGCCCAGCTTCCCCAGCAGATTCAGACTCTCTCCCAGGAAGTATGAGGACAGGACAGCACTGCACATGGAAATGGGAGACAGAGATTAGAAGCCATACTTGTCCCAGTGTCCTGAAGGAAAATGGGGCCTGAGCAAGTGCTCATGGAGAACAGATCAGGGCTCACTGATCTCCTCCAAAAACATTTGAAATAGAAACTTATTTAGGGGAGGCTTATGGCGTGTGCTGGAGGAATCGACGTTATGTGTGGAGTTCTTTCATTTTAGAGACTAAAAGATCCCCAAACACAAGAGTCGGAAAAGTCCTTCAAAGCACTCTTGTCTAACTTCCTACCAATGGGCACATCTTCTTTTAACATTACAGACTGCTTTCAGACATGGCTTGTAAACCACTGGTGGCAAGCAGCTCGCCCCTGCACAAGGCAAATGGATCTACTGTAGGTTCATTCTAATTGTCAAAAATATGGTAATTTCTACTCATTGTCCTATTTCTATTCCATGAGCTATACGGAACAAATCTATTCCTTCTTCTGTTTGTATATGCCAATATAAACAACCACAATGACAATTATAGGCTCTGTGTCTTGGGCATATATAATACGTACTAAGTATTAGGCTAGGAATTTTCTACTTACTATATCTCACTCACATCTCACAACTCTTTGAGAAGTAAAATATATTATCCCCATTTTATAGATAAGAAACTGAGTCTTATAGAAATTAAAATAACTTGGCAAGGTCATGCAACTGGTAAGTAGCAAGGCCAGGATTTTAGCTGAATTTCTGTCTAATTATAAAGCCTATGGTTTTTTCTCTATACTTCATTGAAGAGAATTCTTGTGACTTCCCTGAAGTGGGTAAAACACCTCCAGTTCCTTGCTATTCCTTGGTGATGTGATTTTCATTCCCCTCACATCCTCAGATGGCAGAGGTGAGGGAAGAAGGGAGGGAAATGGGGCAAGACAGGTATGATCTCATGGTAGGTTTCTATTTCCTTACAAAGGTAACATTAACTTGGGGTAAAAATCAGTGGCTGATCTAGGAATGAATTCCTCCCCCCAAATCCTAAAGATATGAAGAGAGGGGAGATTAATGTCCAAGCTCCTTTGAATGTCTTCTGTCTCTCCTTTAAAACTACCCATAACGTTTTACCCGGAATGTGTGTTCAAGAGAGTCTGGTGGCATTAGCACAGGCAGACGTCATGCGATGGAGTATTCCCCTCCTCCCCCAACTTCCTGGCAGTGGGAATTTGTAAGTTAATCAGATACACAATAGAAGTATCACAACTACATCAATGTGAGTCACGGTTCTGTTTGTTTTTGATTGTGTAAATGTTACAAAATTGTCATCAAGATGGTAAAACAAAACAGGAAACTATGGGTGTTGGGTGTGGTCAGCTAGGATTTACCAGGGCTTCCAGGTTAAGCCAATAATCACAGCCAGCTTCAAATGGGGCTCCAAGACCCCCACAGAGGAACTATGCTTATAGTTCAGGAGGAATGAGGCAATTCGAAGCACACATACTTAGTATCAGTTATTTTAAAAACTATTGGATGTCTGTCAGGCAACACGGCTTAGTGGCTTGAGCACGTGGCCTTTGAAATCAGACTGCTTGGGTGGGAATCCTGTCCTAGCCCCTTAGGACCTGGCTGATCTTGACCAAGTTGCTTAACCTGTGTTGGCTTCAGGTGTCTTCTACTTTCTAGTTAGTAGGGAGGCTGTGAGGATTAAATGAGTTAATACATGGGAAACATTTAGAACATTTAGCACATAGTAAGCCCTCATATGTGTTGGCTATGGTGATTCTTCACTGCCAGTTCTGTACTATGCTCTTTCTTTCTTTCTTTCTTTCTTTCTTTCGTAACATTTATTTTTGAGAGACAGAGCACGATCTGGGGAGGGGCAGAGAGAGATGGAGACACAGAATCCGAATCAGGCTCCAGGCTCTGAGCTGTCACCACACAGCCTGACTCGACGCGGGGCTCGAACCCACACACCGTGAGATTGTGACCTGAGCCGCAGTTGGACGCTGAGCCAGCCAGGCGCCCCTGCACTATGTGCTTTCTGTGCATCATCTCATTTAGTCCTTGAAGCAATGCCTTCAGGTAGGTAGTATTAGCATCCCCACTGAGCAGACAGGGAAATTGAGGCTTAGAGAAGTTAAATGACTTGCCCATGGTAATGTAGTTACTACATTAGGCAGAGCTAAGGTCAGAACTCAGGGACAGCTAATACAGAGCTCATGCTTTTTAACTTGTATGCTGCTCCTACTGGGGCACGAAAGCATTGACATGAGACAGTCAGCTTGGTGGCAGTGGGAGCCCTTCCAGCTGATCTGGGTTTGGCCTGCCCTTCTATTGCCCCATCGTTCAAGGAGAGGCTAGAGCAACCAGCAGCAAACAATCTACGGATCAGGAGCTCTGAACAGCACAGTGCCTCTTTCTGGGAGCTAATATCGACCCATGTCCCTGACTGCAAGTGGCAGTTGACCCCACTAGACAGTTCCAGACCTCAACAAACTGAAAATAGGGAGGAGGCAGAGACAGCAAGAGAGGTGACAATAACCTTATGAGGACGCTCAGCGCTCCCAGAGGCGTGACAACTGTCGCAGGAGCAAATGCATAGGCCCCGAAGTTGGCAACCTCTCCAGCAGCCACTAGGAAATGAAGGGAGAAAACAGGGTAGTGTGGCTTCGATGCATCATCTCCAGCCCAATTTAACCTGGGCAGAGACAGCTTCATTCAGTGGTCAACCATTCACAGGATCCCAGACCATCATTCCTTAATGTCTTCATCCTTATGCTCTCCCCATGGCCAATCTGATCAGAAGGTCAGACCCAGGTTATCCTGATCAAATCCTTCCATTTTAGATGGGCAAGCTAGGCCCAGAGTCCAAGGTCACAGGACATGTTTGTGGAAGGATGCTTTCTTGTTCTTGAGGTCTCTTGGCTTCTAGTCCAGGCACGGCTAAATGTATTTCAGGGACTGTTGATGTTTCTATGAGGTGAGTTCTAGAAAATGTTAATTTATCAAATAAAGAAACATTTAATTATTGGTTCGCCAGGTACCAGTTGGTCATGAGGCCATCTCTCCCAGATTGACAGGCAGGTCTGACATTCCCCAAGGGCCTAATTCTCTGCATTTGAGTTTCTAGTTTGCAGACTCCTGAAAGTGCCCTTTCTGTCTCTGCTGGTAGAGAATGACCTGGGTCTGCCCTTTGAAAGTAGATGATGAATGTTATAGCCCTGGCTATGACTAGGGTCAAAACCTGACTTATAAATGGAAAGCTGCATAATTTTCCATTCAAAAGAATTAGGGTTTGAAAGCCAGAGAGGGTGGGTGGAAAGCGGGGGAAATGTGTGAATGTGCAAATCTGGGCAAACTGCAAGTGGCAGACCAGCCATGTTCTAAAGTGAGCCAACACACGGCCTGTGGAATGAGAAAATTGGCTGAGGAGCCCCAGCCTCCCATGTAGAGATCCAAGAGACTCCAACCAAGAGTGATAACTCTCTATGTTTCAAGGGAAGTTGAGAAAAGACATCTTTATCATTACCAGCTCTCTACAAACCTCTCTGGGCTTAAATGTTTCATGGATGAAGGACTGACTTTGGGTTGAGAAAGAGATCTGAAATACAGGTAAAATGTTCAACCTGCAAAGATGGTCAAGATGTTTCCCTTGGGAATCTGGGTCTCAGATTCACACTTGGCACAATGAAGACAGAAAGGCCCCCCTCCGCCCCTCCTTTCATCTCCGCCTCTGCCATCAAAGGGTCACTGTTGTTAGTAAGAAAGAACCCACTTACTGGTGAGAAATCCAGCCCACCACATGGCATCCTTCAGGTAGCCATACCCTCCGTCCACTGTAGAAAGGAATGGACGCAAAGTTAGCTTGGCCATGCTCTTTCAGGCACCTTTCCTATCTCTACCTTCACTCCCCAGTCTTGAAGGATTCAATATATGTTAGCTGGTTAGTCCTCCGGGCTTGCTTCTGGGTGAATTTATCCATTCCCCAAGTTTTAAATACCATCTTTATGCAGGCATCCTTATTTCATACGTGTATACTGATCCTTTCTTTGGAGCCCAGATGTATGTTCAATTGCTTAGTTGACATCTCTTGGATCTCCTATAGGCATCCCAAACTCTGTCTTAAATAGACCTCTTAATTTTAAATGCTCCCCACCCACCCACCTACCAATTGAAAGTCAGTAAATGGCACCTCTATGCACCCAGTTGCTTAAGCCACAAACCAGAGAATCACCCTTGACCCTCCCATTCCTCCACCTTCTGCATTCCATCCATTCTGCTAATTCCCTCTCCAAAGAGCATCGCACATATGTCCACTCCACTGCCACCACTCAACTCCAAGGCACTACCACCTCTGGCCTGGGCTGAGGCAATAGCCCTCTATGTTCATCTGATTCCACTCTCATCATCCCTTTATAACCCACTGCCTTCATAGCAGCCAATGAATTTTAAGAATGTAAATCATACAGTCACCCCTCAAGCTTGCAGCAGGCCAATAGCTTCCAAATACTCAGAGGATAAAGTCCCAAATCTTAAATAAGCCAGTTTGTGGTTTTGTCCCTGTTTACCTCTCCAAAGGCATCTCCTACCACTCTTCTCACTAGTATCTACTCACTCAGGCTTTCTTTTAGTTCGTCCAAAATGACAAGCTCTTTTTGGCTTTAAAACCTTTGCATGTGCTTTTCCATGTTGGAAACAGTCTTCTTAACGATATTTGCTCACTCTACAGGACGTTGCTTGAATGTTTCTTCCCCTAAGATGTCTTCTGTGACCCCCTAATCTCTATTATTTCTCCTTGGGATTCTCTTTCATCACACCCAGCTTTTCTCCTTCATGACATTTATTTATAAATTGAATTAATGTATTTATTTTCTGGCATATCTCCCACTAAAATGGAAACCCCAGGAAGTCAAGAATTGTGTCTGCCTTGTTCACATGGTGGACTCAGAGCCTGGCACATAGTCAATACTCAATAATAATAGTTATGATGATGATGGTTATGATGGTAATAGACGGGTTTTAGACAGTTATGTGAAAATCCAGAGATTGTGAATCGCTTTTTGTAAATGTCTATTTTTCTAAGAAGGTCTTTAGATCTCATCAGGTTCCTAAAGGACTCAGGATCTTCCATAAAAGGAGCACTGAGAGCATTTTATGCTAAGGGTTGAAATCTCATTAGATAAGGAAATAGCAGATTGGAGGGAAAAAAGGATTCCAGAGAAGCTACCTTTCTGAATGGTATCAGTGATATTTACCCTGCTTTCTCCTGGCACAAGCAAATCTTTTCCTGGCCCTTTGGGAGGTCTCTGGCCTTCTGAACACTTGTCAGGACATGAAGGAGAGGGCAACAAAGACCATTGCTCCTGACTTCCTCCCCACATCTCACAGCTTTCCATTTCAGAGGGTACCTGGCTCTAGCCCTGGATATCCAACTGCCTGCCGGGCCGTCCCACTTAGAGAAGAGTAATACCAACACTCGTGCCAAGCATTTTTGTAAACACACTACCTATCTTCACAACAATACCAGAGATTGGAACTGCTCTTATCCCCATTTTACAGATGAGGAAACTGAGGCACAGAGAAAGCACTTTCCTTGCCCAGGATCACATCACCAGGAACTGAAGAGCTGGAATTAGAGACCCGGAAGTCTGCTTCCAAAGCACAGTGTCCCACAGAACACTAAACTGAACATGCCCAGACTTGAACCATCGTCTTCCCATAAACCCGCTCCTCCTGCCTTCTTTATCACAGAAAACAGCACCCTCATCTCCTCAGTTGCTCAAGTCAGAAAGCTGAGTCAGCCTCGACTCTGTTTTCACCATCCCCTGGGAGCCAGTCGACACCAAACCCAGAAAGCTCTCTTGGGACTCTACCACTGTCTCCATTCCCAGGCCCAAGTTATGCTGTCCCTCTCCCCTAACTGGTCTCCTGGGCACCAGTCTTGTCCCTAATCCACTGTCCACCCAGCAACCAGGAATTTTTTCAAATCGTAAATCGAACTATGTCACTCCCCTGCCTAAAACCTTTGTCGCTTACAATTGCACCCAAACTCCGTAGCCCGGTTTGCAAGACCCTTCGCGATCTGGCCCTTCCCCCGTCTCTTACCCCTCGGTGCTCCAGCCATCCTGAATTACTTTCAGCTTCCAATGTCACTCATCCTCTCTTGCCTCTGAGCCTTTGCACTTGCTGTCCTTTCTGCCTGCATCACCCTGTCTTCTTCTCTTCTCCTCCACCTTGCCATCTCATCGTTTAGGCCCTAGCTTCCAGATCACCTTTTGTAGAAAACCTCCCCTAACCTTCCAAGCCTGGGCTTTACATGCTCCTCCAAAATAGTCCCAAAGGATTCTGTATTTTCGCCATGACAGATAGCAAGTAACCTACTATGGAACAATTGCCTATTGACTTGCCTGTGTCTCCCACTCAACTCAATGTCCCACAGGGCACTGTGTCCCCATGTCCAGCATGGTATCTGGCACCCAGCAGGCTTGCGGTGAGTCATGAGCAAATAAATGAATTCCTTTACACATGATTCCTTTTCTCCAGAATGTTTTCACAGTAAGTCCCTTGTGGATAGAGACCCAGTAATTTTTCTGTAGCCTGTAGCGGCTTCAGTGTGAAGTTAATAGGGCACACCAGTGTGCGACAATGCTCTGGGCAGAGGTATTTGTATGCCCATTTTGCAGGGAAGTTGAGACTTGCCTATGATGACCTAGCTGGTAAGAAATAAAACTGGAATAGATCTGGGGTTTCTGATTCTCAGCTGTGAGACTTTTCCTTATCTGTACCCCCAATTAACTTATCTTGAAATTCTCCAGAAATGTTGGATTTTAAAGGAACGTCTCCTGCTGGTGGACTGGATTCCTGGTGGAGTTGACAATGAGTCTTTTGTGACCATTTAGGCCAGGCTCACAAACTGCTACAGTGGCCCCCCTATGAAGGGAGGTGCACAGGCCTGGCCCACGGCCCAGTTGCCCGGCACCCCATGGCCACCCTCCTCCTCAGGACCCTACCAGCCCGTGTGGCCCCCGAGGCCACCAGTCGTTGAAGGCCTTTCTTCTTGAGGATGACACTGCTGCCGATGAGGAAGCTGGACAAGAAGGCCAGGCCCAGACCAATGTAGAATCCGTAGCTCTGCCTGAACCTCTCCTTCCAGCTGGTAGAGGTGACATTGCTGGGCACCTGGGGGCTGAGGTCACTGACGATCTGGCACAGGACTTGTTGGGAGGAGCAGTAAAGGCTGATCAGGGAACCTGGACAGGAAGACCATGGTAAGTGAGTCATGCCGGGTACACTTGGGTGCTTTCAAGATACTGGAATTGGTGGCCCTTTCAGACCCCATACTTCAGCTTCCAAGGCCCACACAATGGGCCTGAACCTAACAATAATAATTAACATTCACCAAGTGCTTACTCCAGGCTAGGGGCTTTATTTGCATGAACTCATTCAATTTTCATAACCATCTGTCAGGTAAGTGCTGCTTTGAATTCCCATTTCATAGATGTAGAAATGGAGGCCATGAGAGGTCAGGCACCTTGCCTAAGAACACAGACTGTCTGACTCCAGAACTCCAGCACATAACCCCTAAGGTGTACTGATGCTCCCCACACCCAGCAGGGTTCTGAGGCTCTCAAACTCTTAGGCGTCATTGACTCCAACTTCCCACCATCCACAGGAATCTCCTCCCAGCCTCTGGACTTCCAATAGCTCAGGATCACACAGGGATTTTCTCCTCCAAGAGGCCTCTTCACTTCCATATCCCTACCTCCAGCCGCAGCAGAGACTTCTGACAGGTAACATGAGGGAGTGAGGCCTGTGGGTCCATAGCCCCTTCTAGGCCTGAAGATGACTAAATATAAGCATCCCGTTTGTTAGAACGGCCCATTCCCAAGCCAGATTTTAAGACCTCTGGTGCTGACAGTCAGTGGCTTGGGCCTCCTTCAGGCCTCAGAGACATTGGTGTCCCTGTCACTCCATGTGGAATCTCTTCAGTTTGCTTTCCAAGTCCTTGAGACCCTGAGAGTCTGAATCAGCCCTCATGACCCAGAACCGGCCAACCCTTGCTCGCCTTTCTGGCACAAACACCAAGGACAATAGGGCAAACTTGGGTGAGGGGCAGACCCTCAGTCAGAAGAGCTAAGCTGCCTAAGTTCAGTGAAACAATATAAAGCACAGCCAATAATCCTCCAGTTCCAGTGCCCACACGGTCCTCTACTCTGAGGCTTTTCAGGAACATTCCTACCACAGAAATGGCACAGTGATCATGTGCAGGGTTTTGGCTGGACAAACTGGGACCCTGATAAGTTTGGTAACCTGAGTAAGACTACACTCGTGGTAAGAAGAGAAGCCAAATTGTTCCCCAAGTCCGTGTAATGCCAAAGCCATGCTCTTAACCGCCACATGTACCCCACAGAGCAGGCAGCAAGGGTGGGGTGGGGTTTCCTTTGGCCTCTTGAGGGTTATTTTAAAATATGAACTTATTACTAACATTTAAAAATCCGATTTCCCCGGGTGCCTGGGTGGCTCAGTCAGTTAAGCGTCTGACTTCCACTCAGGTCATGATCTCGCGGTCCATGGGTTCGAGCCCCGCGTCAGGCTCTGTGCTGACAGCTCAGAACCTGGAGTCTCCTTCGGATTCTGTGACTCCCTCTCTCTCTCTCTCTCTTCCCCTCTCCTGCCTGCTTTCTCTCTCTCTCTCTCTCTCTCTGTTTCTCAAAAGTAAATAAACATTAAAAATTTTTAATAAAAATCTGATTTCCCAAGAAAATTCAGCTTTTGAGCTGCCTGTGTTCACCTTGTTGAGTACACCATCCCAACCGACAACTGGCTGCAGTTGAGAGTGGTTCCCCCTTAGGAAATGCACCTTGCAATTCCTCAGAGTCCATACCTGGCTCCCTTCAGTCATTCTGGTTATGTGCTCAGCCCCTGTAGGCATCTGAGTTTGTGACCTCTGGTGGTCAAAGGTCTTTTTCAAACCGTGGGTCACAAAGCTCCAGGCTGCTGTGCCAAGGATGTAAGCCTGGGACGGTTCCTCCTCATACCAATTAGAACTACAGGCGAGCCACTAAATGGGCCCCAAAGCCCAAGGTCATGCAGCTCTGGCTTTGGTGTATCTGGAGGATAGAGCAGCATCTTGGTGGAATAAAATAAGGGCAATGCTGATCTTTCTTCCATGGCACAGAATGGCCTGTCTAACCCTCTTACTTGCAGCTGGGAAAACTGGGGCCTAGAGAAGGGGAAGGACTTGCTTGAGTCTCACAAAAACCTAGTGGCAGAGCTGGGCCTGGAACCCACCAGGGGACATCCATGTGTCTTTCACAGTGGGAGATCTCTCTTCCTGACACCTGTGTCACAATCGAGAGAAGATGAGACATGAAGCCATTTCCATCCTTCATGAAATTTGGTCTGACCTCTTGCTCCTGTTCCTCAGCTCAGTCTAGTCTGGAGAGTTCCCTGAACTCAGGAAATGAGCCAGAGCCTGGGAGGACATGGGCCAAGGAAGGTGACTCCCAAGAGGAAGGCCAAGCCCATCCCCACGCCCTTCACCTGCCCTCCTGAAGGTGCATCTCCAGGAGGTGGAGCCACGGGGTGAGCTTGCCTGTTCTGGGAAGCACCCTCCGCTGAATGAAGTTTTCCCAGGGGGACAAAAAGAAAATGAGAGAGGCTGAAGGCCAAAGGACATCCAGTTCTGAGAAGGATGCTCATTAGACAAGCGGGTGCTGGGCCCAGTGATTCCGGCTTCTTTTCCAGAATATGCTAGGGCTGGGGAACATATTCTTCCCCAGGGGAAGGTGAGGCTGAAAATGGACTGCATTGTTGGTCAGGAGACCAAAGCCAGCCAACACCCAAAGAGCTGGCTTTGAACACAGAAATTAGAGAAACAGGGCTATCAGACAAGTTACAATTGCAAGAGGCTGTAGGAAAATGGAGACATAGCGGGAAGAGAGCACAGTAGTCTGAGTGCAGGTTGTAGGATCCAAGGGCTCTAGCTTTATATTCCACTTCCCCCAGCGGATTAGTTTGAGCAAATCATCAGGCTTTTCAGAACTTCAGTTTCTTTCTCTCCAGAAAGGAGACGGCGAGGTGATAATATCTACCTGCCCTCTAGAGTTAAGGATAAATGAAGTAATGCAGGTAAAGGGCCTAGTCTACCACCCGGTTCCCAGCAAGAACTTAACATAAAGCTAAAGGTCTTTCCTATCCCCTCCTGGGTTGCTCTTTCCCTCCTTTCCCTAAAAGGTGTGTGTGGGTTTGGGGGTGAAGCGTCTCTGCGCCCCTCTCCCTTGCCCCAGGGAGACAGGCAGACCCGGGCAGGTAGTAGAATCTGAAGCAACTGTATGTGAGAAACAACCACGAGCCCCCCCTCCCCCTCTGGTTGACCAGTTGCAATCAGTGCTGCCCGCCTCCGCCGCCTCCGTCCCCACGCTCCCCCTTTCCTCCCAACCCCCCTCTCAGCTACCAGCTCCGAAGACGGGGGAAGTCGGCCGGAACCCCGCTTCTCCCCAAGACTGGCCAGAGCGCGATCCACCCCTCCTCGGTTTGGGCCCCGGCCAGAGAGGACGCGAAGGAAAGGAGCGGCGGCGAAGGGAAGGCGCGAAGCGCGGCCCGCACGCACCGTTCTGGCAGCTGGTGTTGCTGGCCCGCAGCTCCATGGGCCCTGCGCGCACGGACCGACGCGCGGGCTGCTGGCGCCCCGGGTTCCCCGGTGCCGGAGCAGGTGGCCGAGACTCGTCCCCCGCGTGGCCGGCGTGCCAGAGGCTGCCGGGGTCGGCCCCAGGGGTGGAGAGAATGACGCGCCCCAGAGGGGGACGGTCCTCGGGGAGGAGTCACCCAGAGTCTTGGGCAACTCGCTGGGCCGGGGGCCCAGCGCTCGAGCAGCCGGCAGAGGGGCGCACGCCCTCCCGGGGTGCGGAGGCTGCAGCGCTCCCGGAGAGGGAGTCACCGCGTCGCGCCCCCGGCGGGAGGCAAGGGGGGCGGGTCCCCGGGCGCCGCCCCCCCCGCGACGCCGGGACTGCACCCGGTTGTGTCCCCAGTGTCAGAGAGATGATGGATCCTCAGACGGTGGGAGAGGGGGAGTTTTTTCGGGCGGAGGAAGAAGTGGGGAAAGTGGGGGTTGGAAGAGGCACGGCTGCCAGATGGAGTCCTCCCGGGTCGGGAGGGGGTCCAAGACCCTGGGTTTCTCCCTTCCTGTCTGCCTTCTTGGCTTCCTCCTTCCCTGCCTCCCTGCCTGGTTCATTCATTCAACATAGGTCTGATCTGTGCTGGGCACTCGCACACAACAGGCACACAGTAAGTAGGCGCCCGATAAATGGTCCATACTTGTCTGTGGAATGAATGGATGATAGAAGCTTGGTAAATTCACACGATCTCGCGGTCCGTGAGTTCGAGCCCCGCGTCGGGCTCTGGGCTGATGGCTCAGAGCCTGGAGCCTGTTTCCGATTCTGTGTCTCCCTCTCTCTCTGACCCTCCCCCGTTCATACTCTGTCTCTCTCTGTCCCAAAAATAAATAAACGTTGAAAAATCATCTCCTTTAAAAAAAAAAAAAAAAAGAAGCTTGGTAAATTCAATGAAAGAAGTATATTTCTTCTTCCAAGTGACTGGAGACCAAAAGGAGGCAGACATATTCTCTGTCCCTGGAGAACCTTATGTATTAATGAGAGAAACAAAATGGGATCTGCTACTACCTAGAAACTGGTGTCTTCCAAATCAGCATTAAAAAACAAAACAAAACAAAACAAAACTGGATGGGGTGCCTGGGGTAGCTTATTCGGTTGAGTGTCTGGCTCTCGATTTTGCTCAGGTCATGATCTCCCTGCTCCTGAGTTGGGGCTCCAAGCTGGGCTCTGTGCTGGCAGTGCAGAGTCTGCCTGGAATTCTCTCTCCCTCAGAATAAACAAATAAGCTTAAAAAAAAGAAAAAAAAACCTCAAAAAACTGTGGTTATGGAAAGTATGTTTGTTATCCATGGGTAATAGTAAACATGAATTGGAGAAACACTGATTTGAACCATAAGAACACTTGTGCAGTGTTTGCTGCAGGGCAGGCAAGGTTAATGCTGAAAAACTCCCGTTCATTCAGTCCTCATGACAGCCATATGCAGGACATACTTTTATCATTTTTCAGAAAGGAAACTGAAGCACAGAGTGATCAAGGAACTTGCTGGGGTTCCCAGCTAGAAAGTGGAAGAGCCAAGATCAAATACATGCTCCCAGGGGCCACACGGACATGCTTGGCATTTTAGACTCAAATACGCTCTGGCTCCTGAGAACTGAAGACGTGGGACCTCCAAGAAAGCAGGTGGTCAGTTCTGGCAATGTTGGTCACTCGCCTCCTGGAGGAGGTAGCTTTTAAAAATAGTTATGGAGTCTTTGCTATGGGACAGACCCCGGGCTAATCCCTATCCAGATATTATCTTATTTGAGCCTCTTGTAAGGTAGGTATCATTACTATCTCCATGTTACAGATGAGAGAAAACTGTACTTAAAAAAATTTTTTTTGGTTATAAGATAATTTTAGATTTACAGAAGAATTACAAAAATAGTCCAGAAAGTTCCCATATACCTGTCACCAGCTTCCCTTAATGTTAATATTTTGTATAGGAATAGAAGAAGCCATATTTTAAATACTGTGAGAAACTTGCCCCCAAGGTCCCACAACTCGTGAAGGCACCAGGAGTAAACAGAGCTGCCCCCAGCCTGTCCTCTCCAACATCACACTCTACCTTCTACACATGACCTTCTAGCTGGGCCCCAAGGGATGGGTTCTCCCAGCATGTGGCTTCCCCTAACTTTCAGGTGATTTTAAACAAATCACTTACTCTTGAGGAGAAATGGGTTCCTCATCTGTCAAATAAGACAGTCCTTCCAGCTTTCTGTGTGTGTGTGTGTGTGTGTGTGTGCACGCGCGCATGCGTGTGTGTGTGTGTGTGTGTGTGTGTGTGTGTGTCTGTATCACCATGGGGTTGGGGGCAAGGTGGTTAAGGTAGAGTGTAGAAGGGAGCGGGAAATCACAGGTACTGGTAACATTACACATCCGAGTTCAAGGTAATGCACCCAGACCTACCCCTCACCTTGGAGGGATGCGGCATCAGAGTTCAAATGGAGGTGAGTACCTCCAAGTCCAGTATAAATTGGAACACAGAGAAGCTGGAAACTGGATGATTGGTCCTACTAGGAAATGATAGTTCATTATAGCAGCATCTACACTACCTGAGAGGGAGGATTGAACAAGAAAATTTAACTGGTCTTTTCTCTTAGGTAAGCATTTCTGCTGCTTAGATTAACGTGTGCTACTAAACAGTGCCCATTTCTGAGGCTGGTGTAAATACGACCCTCAAACTCTCACTGCCTTCAAACCCTGATTGCATTTGTTCCAAGGACATGGAACAAGAGATTTGTGGTCTTTCTTTCTGACCTGGGCTTTTTTAATCACAAGAGAGGATATTTCAGTTATGGTCTCATTGTGCCAGAGCTGAACCCAGATCTTGAGAGGTAGGTACACACATATGTTCCCTAATACATATATTTTTGGATATGTTTGTGATTTGTGGAGCTGCTAAATTTTGTGGTCCAGGGCAGGGGCTCCCTTGCCCTGTGTTCACCCTGTGCTATGAGACAAGGCTTTTCAGAGTTAGGTGAGTTTCATGTTTTAGGGCAGTGGGCTGAGGTGGAGGGAGCTGGGATCTACTGATGGTTCTTCTAAACCCTCTCAGGGCCTCAGGCTCCCCATTTGTTCTAGAAGGAGGCGTGGCTTCCCCAGGGCTGGCATCAGCATCCCGGGAGTGCAGATATAATGAGCCCCATTGAACCGCAGTCTCCCCGCCTGCTGTCCTGACAAAGCCCTTTTCTCCCTGAGCCACAATAGCACTGTCAGGCAGGTAGCAGGGCCTGTAGCATTGTCTCCCCAGAAAAGAACAACAGGGCTCACTGTCTGTCCCAGGCTCGTCTACCAGGGAAGGGCGGTGACTTTGGAAGGGTCTGACCAGCCAGAGACAGATGGGCTCTGTCCTTAGCCAGCCAGGCACTAGTGAACCAGTCACATCTCATTTGGCCAGTTATTCCAGGATGAACAGGAAGACTAATATACGAAAACCCAAATTCCTAAAAATTTGGACCTTCTAAGTGCATGTCCAAATGTTCTGTTACAGAGCTGCACTGTCCAGTATGGTAGGCCCCAGCTCCATGTGACTATTGAGAATGTGGAAAGGGGCTAATGTGAAGTAGTCATGAAGTAGACACGTAAAACAGACACTGTTAACATTTCGGGACACATAATTGTTTGGCAGGCGAGGCCGTCCTACACACTGTAGGATTTTCGGTAGTATCCTTGGTCTCATGCCAGTTGTATACACTTCTGCCCATCTCCGGGCTCCCCTAGTTGTGACAACCGGTTGCCAATATCTCCCCAGGTTGCACCCCATCCAGATTTCGAAGACTCAGTAAGAAAAAAATGTAAACTATTAATAACTTTTATTATTAGTTACATGTTGAAATGATAATATCTTGGATACATTGGGTTAAATAAAATACGTTATCAAAATTAATTTTCTCTACTTCTTTTTACTTTTTGTAAAGGTGGCTACAAAACGATTTAAAACGTAGTGGCTCACATTATATTTCTGCTGGACATTGTGATTTATAGAGGGCTTGCTATATGTTATATGCATATTAATTACCTATATGCATATATGTATATGCATGCTCATTTAATCTTTGCAGCAATTCTGGGAAACAGGTTTTATTATTATCCCCATTTTCCAGATGAGGAATGAAGTTCAGTGAGGTCACTGAGCCTGTAAGTCAAGAAGCCAAGAATCAAACACAGATACGCTTTTCAATGCTGCATATACTAAGTGCCTTAGGTTTAGTAACATGCCATGACACTTGGGTAGGTCACTTCCCCTCCTGGCATCTTACCCCAGGTAGAAGGGTTGGGCAAGATGTAGCTTGTGGTCCTTTCCAACCCTGCAGAGCTGGTCTTCTTGGCAGGGTGGGGAAGGACTGATGGCTGTCACTTCCTTCAGGCTGACCTGGAATCATGGGAATCTCAACTGTCGTCATGCAGAAACCAGCCAACTCCTCTTCTTTAGGTGGGTCCCCAGGATGGCTTCTATTCTCATAAAAAGCTTTAATGCCACTAGAAATAATACTTGGAATGGACACAGGTGCACTCAGACTGGCTCTAAGAAGAGCGCCATGCCCAGGGATGAGCCAATTGATGCAACTGGCATCAATAATGATTATTAAACGACACACCATTACTGACTTCTTGTGTGGCAAGCACTTTGTAGGCTTTGGCTCACATGGTCATTGCAGTCCCTTACTCTGGGTGCCATTTCAGGCCCCATTTTACAGATGAAGGAACTAAGGCTCAGAGAGTGAAGTGACTTTACCAAGGTCACACACCATGGTAAGGACAGAGCTTCAAGCTGGGCTTGTGTGTCCCCAGAGCAGCTCTCATAACCAAGGCCCTGGTTTGGGAAGGACAGAGCATTCTTTCCAGTAGTCTTCTTGGTCCTTCTCCATATGGGTAGCTTGGAAGACTGAGGCCATCCAGAAACCACATGGACAGCCATGCCACCCTCTCATCAGCTCTCCTTCGGAGTTAGAGCTGAACTAATCCAACCCTCTTAGTCTGCAGGTGGGGAAACTGAGGCCTGAAGAGGGGAAAGGTGCTAACTTGTGGCAGAATCAGAACTTTACCAATAGTCACTCAAACCCGGATCCACCACTTTTATCTCCTACAACACTTTCTTCATGAGCAGAAAAGGCTAAGCCTAGGGAATATAATAAGAGCTATTATTTTTTGGCCACTTTTTAAGGACGAGCCAGGATTTCATATACATTGTCCCATTTGCTCCTCTCAATAAGCCTATGAGTCAGGTGCTGCTATGATTCCTGTTTTAGAGATGAGAAAATGGAGGCTCAGAAAGGCTAAGGTGTCTGCAGTTAAACGGTGGGGCCAAGATAAAACCCAGCATGCTGATTCTAGAGCCATTTCTTGACTGCTCTTCTCAGTCAAGGCTGGTCACACTGTGTTTATGGGATCCCCTCTCAGCGTATGCCTCCAGGTGGAAGAGGTTTGAAATTCCTATATAGGGCAGAGCTCCCCATGAAGAATATATGTCGAAGTGCAGCATTGCTTGGCCTTGGTGTGGGTGCGCAGAGAGCCTACTGCACTTAATTCATGGCAAAGAACTGCAGATCTTATCAAAATATAGTTAACATAATAATACTGAAATGAACTATTGCTTGCTGCACAACTTCTATGTTGCAGGTTCTTTTCACATATTTTTTTAATGTTACACCTTGATTTTATTTTTATTTATTTGTTTGTTTGTTTATTTATAATGTAATTTATGGTCAAGTTAGCCAACATACCGTGTATACAGTGTGCTCTTGGTTTCAGGGGGAGATTCCTGTGATTCATTGCTTACCTGCAACACCCAGTGCTCATCCCAGCAAGTGCCCTCCTCAATGCCCATCACCCATTTTCCCCTTTCCCTCATTCCCCATCAACCCTCAGTTTGTTCTCTGTATTTAAGAGTCTCTTATGGTTTGCCTCCCTCTTTGTTTGAAACTTTTTTCCCCTTCCCTTCCCCCATGGTCTTCTGTTGTTTCTCAAGTTCCACATATGAGTGAAAACATATGGTGTCTGTCTTTCTCTGACTGACTTATTTCATTTAGCATAATACCCTCCAGTTCCATCCACATTGTTGCAAATGGCAGAATTTCATTCTTTCTCATTGCCAAGTAGAATTCCATTGTACGTATAAAGCACATCTTCTTTATACATTCATCAGTTGATGGACATTTGGGCTCTTTCCATAATTTGGCTATTGTTGATAGTGCTGCTATAAACATTGGGGTACAAGTGCCCCTATGCATCAGCACTCCTGTATCCCTTGGGTAAATTCCTAGTAATGCAATTGCTGGGTTGTAGGGTAGATCTATTTTTAATTTTTTGAGGAACCTCCACACTGTTTTGCAGAGTGGCTGTACCAGTTTGCATTCCTACCAACAGTGCAAAAGGATTCCCACTTCTCCACATCCTCACCAACATCTGTTGTACAAATTAAGTCTAATCCTCATGGCATCCCCACGAGGCAATGGAGCTATTGTAGTTTTGCACCTGATGACAGTGAGACACTGGGAGGTTTGGTAACTTGCTCAAGGTCATGCAGATAATAAGTGGCTAGGCTGGGATTTGAGCAGGTCCTCAAAGCTCTACTTCAGTCTCTTCCTCGTTCTCTGCCTTTTGATCCTCTGAGTCACTGCTCAGGCAAGCAACTCAAGGTAGGGGATGGGGGCAGGGGGACTGTAGTGATGCTCCTCTCCTGTGCCTGTTTGGACCCGCAGCGTTCGGTATGAGGGAACAGGGAGGACAAGGGCACAGAGGGAAAACTGCTTTTAAAGTGGGAAGAGCCAACTTGAAAAGGAAGGACAGACAGCCTCTGTTTTTCCTTTTGAGTTTTAATAAATTAACCCATCTCAGACTTTGATATCTGAGAGGTTAGGATTAAAGGGTCAGGTGATGTGAGTTCTAGACCCCATTCTGCCATGAATACACTGGGACCAGAGGCAGGTCCTTCCAATCTGGGTCTCCGTTTCCCCAATATGTGCAATGAAAATGATGGACTAGATTAGTGGTTTTTAAAGCTTTCTTTTAGGGATGCTTGGGTGACTCAGTCGGTTAAGTGTCCAAATTTGGCTCAGGTCATGATCTGAGTCTGAGCCCTGCATCAGGCTCTGTGCTGACAGCTCAGAGCCTGGAGCCTGCTTCGGATTCTGTGTCTCCCTCTCTCTCTGTCCCTTCCCCACTTGTGCTTGTGCTCTCTCTCCCAAAATAAATAAATAAACTTAAAAAAATAAAAAAAAATGTAAAGCTTTTATTTAAAAGCTTATTTTTTTTTAAATGAGATGGGGTGGGTACCAAACTTCTTTCCGCAACAGAAAGTTACATGGAAGGACAATATAAAAATGTCTCTCAAGAGGTGTTTCTTTCATTGATTCAGGGCAGGAGCCTGGAAACTTGTCACCTTGGCCTCCGTGTTGTCTCCCTGCTGCCCCCTCCCCTGTAGCAGCCACTGGGACATCCTCCACCCACGATAGGACTTGGAAGATCCCAGGTTGATGGGGGGGGGGGGGAGGGGTGGCTGTGTGGCCTCTTGAGCACACAATGTTCACATCAGTCATTCTTCTCACGGATGCTCCCACAGAACTGGTTTGGGGTTCAGAAGAAAGGCCAGAAGAGGCTCTTGTATGGGGAGGCTGTTGAAGGGATGCCTATGGGCTCAGGACCCTAGTTCTCCAGGCTCCTTTGTAAGGGTCCTGAGGCACAGTCACACTGTTGCAAGTGGGTCTGAATACTCCTGCATGGTGATACCATCTGTGTCCAAGGGGGAAACTCCCACACAATCCCGAGTGGCACTCCGCGTGAGACGGCTGGCGGGAGAGTGTTTTATTTGCAAGCCTGTGACTAGCTCAGCCTCTTTCAGGGCTTCTGCACATTGTTGCAAGTGGGTCTGAATACTCCTGCATGGTGATACCATCTGTGTCCAAGGGGGAAACTCCCACACAATCCCCAGTGGCACTCCACGTGAGATGGCTGGCGGGAGAGTGTTTTATTTGCAAGCCTGTGACTAGCTCAGCCTCTTTCAGGGCTTCTGGGGAGGAAAAGCAGATTTGGGCTGTATATGGGTCTCAACTTCCCCACACACAATGGTTGTGTGGCCTTAGGCAAGTTACTTACCTATCCTGGGCCTTATCTGTCTTATTTGTGAAACAGGGGTAATGATGATGACAATGATAATAAAACTACCTCCTACTGAATACTTGCTATGTGCAGATACTATGTAAGTGCTTCTGTATGCTATAACAGCAGATCCTCACATTACCATATGAGGTAGGTGCTGTATTATCCATTTTACAGCTACAGAAAGTGAGGCACAGAAAAGTTAGGTGGCTTGCACAAGTTTGCACAGCTCCAGCTATCAAATGGCAAAGCTAAGACACAAACTCTTGTTTATCCAAGCCCAAAGCCAACATTTTCACTTGCAACATTATACTGCCTTAAAAAAAAAAATTATTTATCTTGAGAGGGACAGCAAGAACAAGTGGAGAAGAGGCAGAGAGAGGAGGGGGACAGAAAATCTGAAGTGGGCTCTATGTTGACAGCAGAGAGCCTGATGTGGGACTCGAACTCATGAACTACGAGATTGTGACCTGAGCCAAAGTCAGATGCTTAGCTGACTAAGCCACCCAGATGCCCTTGCCTTCTTAAATTAAACTTACCTTGAAGGTCTGTTTTGAGAATCACAAAAGACAACCTAAGTCATAATCCCAGAGCTGACGTGTTGTAGGTGCTCAGTAAATGGGTTCATCTCCTGCTAAATGCCCCAAAGCTTCTCTACCAGCCTGAAGAAGTTGGTGAGTGTCTGTCTATAAGTCGCTTTCTTCCCACCTAGTACAAGTAGGGAAAGGAAAGAGAATTCTACCTTTCATAAAAAATTACTTTTCGGGGCGCCTGGGTGGCGCAGTCGGTGAAGCGTCCGACTTCAGCCAGGTCACGATCTCGCGGTCCGTGAGTTCGAGCCCCACGTCAGGCTCTGGGCTGATGGCTCAGAGCCTGGAGCCTGTTTCCGATTCTGTGTCTCCCTCTCTCTCTGCCCCTCCCCCGTTCATGCTCTGTCTCTCTCTGTCCCAAAAATAAATAAACCTTGAAAAAAAAATTAAAAAAAAAATTACTTTTCTCCTGCAAAAATCTTCTTTAATCAGTGTTTCCCAAACTGTGATCCATGAAACACCACTCCACATTGTCTCGTGTTCAATAAACTTTGGGAAATGCCACATTCTCAACCCTCCTCTTGGAGATAGTCATCGCATATTGACATGTTAAAGGCACTGAGAAGTCCTGCTGTAAAGAATCCCGCTCAATTTAGTTTAACCCATAGTGTTCCAAATCCCACTGATCATAGAATTCCCATGCCCCACCCCACATAACACCTGTTAACATCTAGTTCTAAAGAACACACTTGGGAAGGAAGCTGATTCTTTTCCATTTGTGCAGATAAGGTAACTGAAGACCAGAGACCTTCTGTGGATTATCCAAAATCATACAGCTGTAAGGGTAGAAGCCTTATTCTCAAACTCCCCACTGAGACACAGGCAAGGTAGAGTAGTGGTTAAAAGCAGAACCTGGAGTTGGGCAGACTGGGCTTATTTCCTGCCTCTACCATTCCCTAGTCAAGTGTCCTTGAGCAGGTTACTTAACCTCCCTGGGCCTCAATTTCCTCATCAGTATATGGGGACAACATGGCATATACCTCATCAGGCAAATTGGGGGATTCAGTGGGTTAATATAAGAAAAGCATCTGGCATAAAGCAGGTAGTTAATTACCACTGTTCCTACTAGAATTTGCATAAATTGAGTTCACTTGGGTATTCATTGCACTGTAGGTGGGGTCTGCTACTTTAGAGAGACTGTTTGGCTGCCAGGACTGACCAGGGCCTTGCAGGAGGGAGGCCAGGGGTTGCAGCTCTTGGGAGCCCTTTCTCCAACTGAAGTTCCCAAAAGGTGTGAGTTGGGGTGGGGGGTGCTCCTACCCACCTTCCCCTGAGGACAGTCCTCTTAGTGCTGCCCGACCCAACAGTCTCCACATGTCTGCCTTCTCTCCCTGTCTCATGTCTAAGCTCAGAGGAATCCTTGCTGGAATTGTCACTTTGCAAAGCTAAGACAGGTCCAGGAAGAAAAGCTGGGGTAAGCAGCAAGCTTCGTGCAACGGACACCGGCTTTTGAGCCAGACGATCCTTTTGAGTCAGGCTCTGACCCTTTCTACTTTCCTGATTTTAGCCACTTAACTCCTCTCAGACTGCATTTCTTCATTTGTAACATGGAGATAATAAGGGTGCCTACTTTCTGACTCTGCTGTGAGGTAGCAAGTGGTAATAACTAATGTTTGACAGGTGCTTACTACATATCAGGCATTGTTCTTGCAGCCTGGGATAACTAATGTCAAAATAGACAAGGTCCTGCTCTCGTGGAGCCTCCATTCCAGAAGGGCTAGACTTGCTACAAACAAGCAAACAAATAAATAACGAATCAGAGTATGATAATCAATATAAAGAAAATAGAGTAAAGGGCAGAGAATGATTGATAAAATGGTTGGGGAAGGCTTTACTGAGGTGGTGATATTTAAACTGAGATCCAATTGAAAAAGAGTGAACCAATAAAAAATCTGGGGGAAGAGCCTTCCAGAGAGGGGTAACAGCTCTTGCAAAGGCCCTGAGGTGCAAGCAAGCTTGGCTTGTTTGAGGGACAGAAGGAAAGCCCTTTTGATGAGGAGGGGGGAGTGATATAAGATGAAATCATCCACTCCTGGTATATACCCAAGAGAAGTGAAAACACAAAAACTTGTCCTACACAACTTGCCCCACAAAAGCTTGTACACAGATGTCCATAGCAGCATTATTCACAATGTCCCCAAAGTGGAAACACCCTATATGTCCACCAACTGATAAATAGACACAGTTTGGCACATTCATTCAATGGAGTATTATTTGGCCATAAAGAGGAATAAGGTCATTAATCATGCCACAACATACATTAACTTTGAAAACGTTATGCTCAAACAGGTCAGACTAAAAGGCCACATAAGATATGAAAGATCCAGAATGGGTAAATCTATAGAAGCAAAAAGTATATTAATGGCTTTCAGAGGCTGGAGTGGTGGGGACTGAGTGGGGGCAGGCGGGGAGACAGAAATGTTGAGTGATTGTTAATGGATATGGGGTTTCTTTTTGGTGTGATGAAAATGTTCTAGAATTAGATGATGATTGTCACACAACTTTGTGAGTATAAGAAAAACTGCTAAATTGTATACTTGTAAAGGATGAATTTTATGGTAAATGGATTGTATCTCAATTTTCTAAAAAATCAGAAGTCTGGATAGGGGCTAGCTTGAAGCTACACTTGAGTTTAGGGTTGGTACTGCTGTTAGGCCCATTATTACAGAGGAGGGTCTTAACACATCCTGAAAGAGTACACAACTGGCCCAGGGCAACACAGCTACAACATGGCCAACCTGCTACTCACACCTCAGCTTTCTGGTTCAGATCCCAGTCTTTTATGTAAAGCTTTTGCATAGCCTAAGGCCTGGTAACATCCTATAAGCACTCAATATAGGCAACTGATGAATATATTTAGGGGCTGAGGTTTCAGTTTCCAAATTCTTGCCACTCCAGGGCTCTCATTGCTGGCCTGCACTTACTGAGCCGCACCTCTCCCATCTGTCTCCTTCCAAGAGAAAGACCAATGACCAGGAGACTTGGCCTGTCCCCATGGGCAGATCCATCGCAGTGGGCACCCAGGCCTCCGCCTCGGCTGCATGTTAACTTTCTGCCAACACAGTCACACTGGAAATTCTGGTTTGTGAGGCGGGACTGGATGAAGAGCCCCAAAGGAATCCAGAGTGTGGGTTAAGGTTTCTTCACTGCTTGTAAGGGGTCGGGGGTCGGAGGCTAAGTTATCCCTCCACCAGAGGACCTCTGCCCCATGGGGATGGGGATGGGGATGGGGGCTGGGGGTTGGGGCGTGGGCAGAGCCACTCACCTCTGGATTGGCTGCAGACCAAGGCGCTGGGCCAATAAAAAGCCACGCCTTTTTTTTTTTTTTTTTTTTCCAGTTGCGCTAAAGATCTACTGGTGATAATTACCTGCATTTAGTTCTACAAAGAAATATGTAGATGTTTGTTTTGCGATCAGTCCAATAAATATGTGCCTCTCCATCTCGTGTCCTGCGTTCCCAGAAAACCTGGTCTGTACAGAGTGGTCAGACCTTTAGTCACACATCCTAGCAGAACCACCAGTGAGTGGTCCTCATTTTAGGGAAGGTTCTGACTGGTGATTTTTAACTTTTTAAAGGCCTCCACATCCCTTTAAGAATCTGACAAAAATTGTGAACACTTGCCCCAGAAAGACGCCCCCACCTATCTATACATACTCTTCACTGAATTTCACGGGGACTCAGGTTAATAACCCTTAGCTTTTGGCTAAAGGGGGGAAAAATCCTAAATTTTTTAATTGTACACTTTTATTGAGGCTGCCCTTCATAAAGAATAGTGCGCAAATGCTAAAATGTTGTGTGAAGATCAATGGATTTTTACATGTGCGTACAACCTCGAAGCTGTCATCCAGATACCACATAGAACGTTTCCAGCCTTCACAATGACCCAGGGAAATTTTGCCAAGACGCTCTGGAGTTCTTCACAATACCTTTCCTAACCAAGGCAGAGATAACTGCTCTCAATGTTACCACCATCGCGGACACACAATGTGGTCACACCTATTGCTTTGTATGGGAGCTATTTATTTAGGTGGCCATCTCTCATACCACACGCAGGCAACTTGGAAACAGTCTTGTTTTATTAATTCTGGCACCCCCAATGCTGATGACATGAGGCACCAAGACACGCAAGATGGGCACGCTGAACTAAACTGACGTCCCAGGGCTCCTGGGTATATCGGTTGGTTAAGCCTCCGACTCCTGATTTTGGTTCAACTCATGATCTCGCGGTGGTGGGATTGTGCCCGGCGTCAGGCTCTATGCTAGCATGGAGCCTGCTCAAGGTTTTCTTTCTCTTTCCCTCTGCCCCTCTCCCCTGCTCTCTCTCTCTCTTTAAAAAAAAAAAAAAAAAAGTCAAAAGATAAATTGAAGTCCTTTCTCTGGCTCTTACCGCCTTCTCTGATTAAGTCAGTCTTACTAATAATCACAGCTTCAAGTCTTTGAGTGCTAATCCCTGTGCTGCACTTATACCTAACTTAACCTCTCACATCAGCTCTGTGAGGTTATTGGTACTAACATTGCACACAGAGGTTTACTTAGGCTAAGACCAAGACCACAAAGTTGGTCAGTGGTGGCACTGAAATGCAACCCTGGGCCTGTGTGACACCAAGGCTCCACCATTGTATACTAACTTTCCTTTTAGCTCCAGTAGCAGGAGAGGGTAGGGGCAGGAGGGGGATGGGAGTCGAAGTTACAGGAAGGGGACATTGATTGGTGCTCTCTCTTATGCATCCTGATCCTAACTTCCTAAGGATGACCTCAGAGCTGTGACCCTGCTCCTACCCCCTTTTTTTTGCTCAAAGTGCTGAGTTTCAATTGACATGTATGTCGTTTTTTTTTTCCTTGAAAGATTTTATTTTATTTTATTATTTTTTTTTTCTTTTCAACGTTTTTATTTTTATTTTTGGGACAGAGAGAGACAGAGCATGAACGGGGGAGGGGCAGAGAGAGGGAGACACAGAATCGGAAACAGGCTCCAGGCTCTGAGCCATCAGCCCAGAGCCTGACGCGGGGCTCGAACTCACGGATCGCGAGATCGTGACCTGGCTGAAGTCGGACGCTTAACCGACTGCACCACCCAGGCGCCCCGAAAGATTTTATTTTTAAAAGTACTCTCTACACCCAATGTGGGGCTTGAACTTACAACCCTGAGGTCAAGAGTTGCATAACCCAGGCACCCCACCCCTAAATGTATGGTTTTAAATTGTACAACTCATAATAACTTTTTTTTTTTAATTTTTTTTTAATGTTTTATTCATTTTTGAGACAGAGAGAGACAGAGCATGAACGGGGGAGGGGCAGAGAGAGAGGGAGACACAGAACTGGAAGCAGGCTCCAGGCTCTGAGCCATCAGCCCAGAGCCCGACGCGGGGTTTGAACTCACGGACCGCGAGATCGTGACCTGGCTGAAGTCGGACGCTTAACCGACTGCGCCACCCAGGCGCCCCCATAATAACTTTTAATTAAAAAAAATTGCAGTTCAGAAGGGTATAAAATAAAGGATAAAAGTCCATTGGCTATTCTTTTTTCTTTCTTTACAAATGTTTTTTAAAAATGTTTATTTATTTTTGAGAAAAAGAGAGACAGAACATGGGGAGGGGAGGGCAGAGAGAGAGGGAGACACAGAGTCCAATTCAGGATCCAGGCTCTGAGCTGTCAGCACAACGCCTGACGCGGGGCTCGAACTCACAAGCCATGAGCACATGATCTGAACCAGAGTCCCACACTTAACAGACTGAGCCACCCAGGTGCCCCCCTCTGGCTGTTCTGTAGTCAAGAGGCAGTCACCACCACTAACAGATTCTTTAGCATCTATCCAGAAATGACACACACATACTCACAAACCCTTTTTAAAAAGGGGATCACATTATACAGATTGGATTTCAAGTTTCTGTTTTCACCTTACAATGTATCTGGCAGACTTTTCCTTATTAGTATATATGAATATACTTTATTATTTTTAAAATGCGGCTTTTTAGAATTTCCTAATATATGAATATTTCATAACTTATTTAGTTACATTTTTACTGATTATCAGTAGGACAGGTTGCTTTCAGGTTTCAGTATTATAAACTCTGCTATAATAGACTTTCTTGAACATGGGGTTTTACACATGTGACAGTTACACCTGTAGGAGAAATTCTGGAAGTGAAATTGCTGGGGCAAAGGGTTTGATTATTTAAAATGTTTCCTCCTGGGGCGCCTAGGTGGTTCAGTCGGTTAAGCATCGGACTTCGGCTCAGGTCATGATCTCGGAGTTCGTGAGTTTGAGCCCCGTGTCGGGCTCTGTGCTAACAAATCAGAGCCTGGAGCCTGCTTCAGATTCTGTGTCTCCCTCTCTCTCTGCCCCTTCCCTGCTCATGCTCTCTCTCTGTCTCAAAAATAAATAATAAAAGCGTTAAAAAAATTTAAATAAAATAAAATATTTCCTCCCAAAGGGCTTGTGCTAGGCTGAATATTAATTTACCCCTCCTCCCATAGCCACATCTAATCCCTGGAATCTGTGAACTTGTTACCTTACCTCATAAAAGGGACTTTACAGATGTGATTAATTTAAGAATCTTGAGGTGGGCAGATTATACTGGATTATCCGAGTAGGCCCGATGTAATTACTAGAGTCCTTTTAAGAGGGTGCAGGGGGGTAGAGTCAGAGGAGAAGGGCATGTGAGGAGGGAAGCAGAGGCCGAAGTGATGTGGCTATGAGCTGCAGCCTCTAGAAGCTGCGAGAGGCAAGGACTGTTCTCTGCGGTCTCCAGGTGGAACTGGCTCTGCTGACATCTTGACTTGAGCCTAGTGACCATGCTGGAAGACGTTGGTCTTCTGAGGTCTGTAATTGTAAGATAACACATTTATATTGCTTGAAGCCGTTAAATTGGTGGTAATCTGCTAAAGCAGCAATATGAGACTAATACAGGGCTGCATCCTCTTAGGCCAGAAGTTGTTAACCTGTTTAGATTCCTTTGAGAGTTTGAGGCTATCTATGAACCACTCTCTCTGCGAAGGAAAATAAAATGCACCTAGATGTGTGTCTACTATTTCAGGGCAACCATGAACCCCCAAAGCTTGTCCCTGAACTTCCTGAGGTTAGAGCAGTCCTTATAGAACCTCAGCATCCTCTTCCCTTGCCAGTTCCCCCAAGGCAGGCGGAGATTCCCATCTGTGGTCTCAGTTTGGAAAACATCAGATTGTTGGGGCAGGAAGAGTCCTTAGAGGTCATCTGGTATCATACTCATTTTAAAGATGGAGAAAATGAGGCCCGCGGTAGAAAAACAAAGACTAGACCCAGGTCTCATGATACCTGGTCCTATGTACTCTTTGGTCTGCATATTCTTTGTCAGCAAGGGAGGAAGTATGGGAAGCATTCCTGGGCTTAGCTGGGGTGTTGGGAACACTTCAAGTGGCAGGTGAGGACAGTTAACTAATCAACCGCAGACAGTAAAGGCCTCCCAAAGGCTGGCCCTCCCCTCTGTTGGGGTGGGAAATGGTCAATTCAGGGACCCCTGGCCACAGGCTCCAGGTCCTATGAATTAATTCTGGGTTTCTTTAAGCGAATGGGCCTTCCAAAAAAGGGCTGGGATGGGAAAATAGGTCCTGCCTTCTCCCCTTTGGTTTTTAGGAATAACCCAATCTGATTTCCTGGCTTCATGATTTCTGGGATAGTATCCTCCAACTGATTTTTTTCTCCCTCCTCTAGGTTTTTCGTTCTTGAATCTGTTGGAAAATAACGTTGGACTGAGTGAGGAGAAGGGGTAATGAGATCTTCCAAGATATGCTTTGACCTTCCCTGGGGAGTCCTGAGTGGAAACCCAGGTTGGAGAGAAGGAAATAGGGCCCTGGCTACAGAGGAAAAAATGAATGACCCTGGCTGGCTGAGCCCTCTTTTCTGAATCAGTGCCAGTCAATGAGCACTGACAATGTGCCAGGAGCTGTGCTACTTGATTTGTGCATACAGCAGTCCCCCACTAACCACAGGGGACATGTTTCAAGACCCCCAGTGGATGCCTGAAACCACTGGTAGTACTGAACCCTGTATCTATATATATACACTATGTTTTCTCCTAGTACATACCTATGATAATGTTTAATTTATAAATCAAACAGTAAGAGATTAACAATAATTAAATGTAACAATTATAACAATACACTATAATAAATATGGATGTGATCTCTCTCTCTCAAAATATCTTCTTGTATTGTACATACCCTTCTTCTTGTGATGATGTGAGATGATAACGTGCCTATGTGATGAGATGAAGTGGGGTGAATGACATAGGGACTGTGGGGTAGTGTTAGGCTCCTACTGACCTCCTGACAATCATTTGCTTCCAGACCATAGTTGACCACAGGTAGCTGAAACCATGGAAAACAAAATGGCAGATAAGGGGGAAATACTGTAATATTATTCTATCCTTGCAACAACCACAGAAGTAGGTATTACCATTGTTACTATTCTTAATCCATAGGGAACCTAATATTTAGAGAGATTAAGAATCTGCTAGTTCCTGGCAGAGCTGGGTTTTCAACCACTGAGCTTTTTTTTTTTTTTTTTTTAATGTTTATATGATTTTTTTTTAAATTTTTTTTTCAACATTTATTTATTTTGGGGACAGAGAGAGACAGAGCATGAACGGGGGAGGGGCAGAGAGAGAGGGAGACACAGAATCGGAAACAGGCTCCAGGCTCTGAGCCATCAGCCCAGAGCCTGACGCGGGGCTCGAACTCACGGACCGCGAGATCGTGACCTGGCTGAAGTCGGACGCTTAACCGACTGCGCCACCCAGGCGCCCCTGTTTATATGATTTTTGAGAGACAGGGAGAGAGTGAATGAGGAAAGGACAGAGAAAAGAGAAGGAGACAGAAAATCCCAAGCAGGCTGTGCTCTGTCAGCACAGAGCCTGATGTGGGGTTCGAACTCATGAACTGTGAGATCATGACCTGAGCCGAAATCAAGTCAGACACTTACCCGACTGAGCCGCCCAGGCACCCCTCAACAACCAAAATTTAACCAGTCTCTTTCATCCTCATTCTTGGCTGAGAAGGGAGAAAGAGGGAGAAAATTACCACCAGCAGGTTCTGCATGCAGGCTATGCCCTACGCCTCATGCCCATCCACTACTCTGTTTCTTTCTTGTGTTTGTCCCTGTCCCCCCTGCTTCTAGTCCACCTCCACAGTCAACGCTACGACCCTGTATAGGACAATTATAATGCTTACCGCCCACACCAGACAATTAGTGCTTTATTCTCTTCCGTTTTACCATAGCTGCTGTCTTAAGGCGGGCTAACTTGTTGACACCGATTACATGGCAAGCTTTTCTGAGGGGGCAGGGGAATTGAGTCATTCAGCAGACAAAGATGCCACACGTTCAATATGTCTGTCGCCTGCTGTGAAAAGCACAGGCACTGTGAGGGTGAGCAAGACTGACTCAATCCCCCCACTCATGGACCATATTCATTAAATGGTCACGCAGTTCGCATTGAATCACAATTTTGATAAATGGCAAGAAGGTCAAGTACAGAATGCACAGAGAGTATCTAACAGAAAACCTGGGACTTAGGTTTCCAAGAGGAAGAGCATGTGAAGCCAGACTTGAAGGATGACAGAGAGCCTTAGTCTGGGAAGACAGGGAGGTGGGGTGGGGAAGGGGCAAGCATTCCTGGCAGGCAGGGGCAGTGTGAGCATAGGGAGGACAAGGGAGAGCCTGAGTCCAGGATGAACTGAAAAAGGCCAGTGGTGTGGTTGTTTAACTTCTACTGTTTTCTGAGTCTGAGTCCTCACGTATAAAATGGGAATGCCGATTAAATGAGAGTATGTGGTAGCCAGGGATGGGTGCATCCTAGGCCGTCCTGCCGAGAGCCAGCCCCTTGCCCAGGGCAGCCACCTACGAGTCCAGCTCAGGGTCTGGTTCCTTGGCAGAAAGTGTTTGAGAAAAGCCCCAAGCCCCAATGAGGAGGCTCTTTGATTTCCCCCTTTTTCGTTGGTCTGAAACTCCAGAAGGCAGAAATCCCCGGGTTTTATTCTGACTAATGAAGGCGGAGCTTAAGGCCTGCATATTTTTAGCTCTGATAGCATCTCACAGCATATTTTCCCAGGGAAACCCTCCACTCTCCCCATTCTGCCAGAAGCTCTAGTGAGACAGTGCCACATCTGGGAGCGAGGGGGTGGGCTGAGAGGGGAGTGGACCGAGGAAATCAGGGTAAATCAAACCAGATGGGGCTGTGGGGACTGGTTTGGGGGGCTGGTTATTCTCCTCCTTGCCTAGAGGGAAGCAAATGGGTCTTTGTCCCTTTCTCCCTCCGTCTTTATTCACATTAGGCGAACTGAAGGGAGAGTCAGAGCTGACCGCCTCCAACCATCTGCAGGGTCTGGGTCAAAAGCGCCAAATATCATATGTCTCTAAATAATTAAAAGTTCTAAATCACACTATTGAACTATTAGAAAATATGCTCTCTCTTTCTAACAATGAAATATACTTTTATAACACAAAAGAAGTTATATGTCACATCGTGGGTTTTATACGACTGGAAGCTGGCACAACTATCAAAGATGACTGAATTAATTATCATTTGCATATTCCTGAGTGTTTTGTTGTTGGGCCAATGATGTGTGAACGGATAAAACAAATAGGTCATCCATAAATCAATATGGATTTATGCTAGAAATTTTATCTTTCTTGCCTTCATTTTAGCAACATTATACGTTATGATCAAGATCCCCACCACCTGGCTTTCTTGAGATATAATTGACAAATAAAAATTGTATCTATTTAAGGTGTACGATGTGATGTGTGGATACATGTGTACACTGTGAAATAATTGTCACAACCAAGTTAATTGGCTCATTCATCACCTCACATAGTTACCTTTCCATTTTTGGTGTGGTGAGAACACTATGATCAAGATTTTCAAATTAGACCACCTTTCTTAAGTCACTGTAACTCTTTGTTTTTTTATTAATTTCAACTTGAAGAAATTCTGCTCTGATAAGGGGTGGCACCTGAAATCATCAATGGGATTTTTTTAGGGTGTGGCTTCTTTTATTTTTTTTTAAGTTTATTTATTTATTTGAGAGAGAGAGAGAGAGCGCACACAGGAAGAGGGGCACAGGGAGAGAGGGAATCCCAAGCAGGCTCCACACAGCCAGTGGAGAGCCTGATGCAGGGCTCAAACCCACAGACCTGGGATTGTGACCTGAGCCAAGCAAAGTTGGAAGCTTAACCGACTGATCAGGGGCACCATCCAGGTGTCCCCATCAGTAGGATTTTTAAAGCAAAACTTAGATGAAAAATTAGGCCAGGTATTTTACATATTACATTCAACTACTGTAAATAGGGGGTCACGTATAATTATTGTAACAGAAAATATTGCAAAACATTTTCATTTTATTATATAAATTTTATTATGTAAGTGTTCCTTATGAAATGATTTTCACTGTCTCTTAAAGCAACTTCTGGCGCATATAGTATTTCTGTTATTTCAAGTTTTTCAATTCTGGGATATTATAAGGAAACCTCCTTAAAAGCTGTATGTGGGTCAGTTTGTTCTGATCTTCCTCAGGACTATACTCTGACCTATAATGGCCAAAAAAATAGTTTGTAAACAAGTTAGTTTGACATTATTTGCATGTGAATCTTCTTAATCATGCAAAATATTTTTTGTTTCACTGTTTTGATTTCTTTATATTTCATTGGAATGGCATTTTTTGTTGCATTCTTCACATGCATTTTCATTTAGGAAAGCCCATTTCTCTAAAATTTATAAAAATATATTTTAGTACTCTTGAAGCAAATTCAACAAACCTAGATGCCTTTTTTTTTTTTGTAATGTTAACAATAGTAAGCAATTGTTCAGACCAAATAACTATAGATACGTAAATTCACAATGAATTTTATTTTCCCTTAAGAACACGATTCACTCTTTGAGGATCTTCTGGGCCTTTATGTAAAGTTTTAGTGCATCTTTTACCTTTGTCTAAACTAAATCTAATTACCTTAATAGCATTTTGTCAGCAGTTCCATTGAGTGTCTGCGAGTGGTTTATAATGTGAAATCTGATATGTGTTTCGTCAAATATTCTAGCTTTGAACAACAGCTCCATAAACTAGTGTACATAATCTTTTTTGTTTCAAAAAAGGGGACATCATCAGAGGCACAGTTGTAGCCATGTTCTCTAGTAATAAACTCAAGCTGTGTGTGCTCATATATGTGGCACAAAAATGCTCCTGGATTTTCGGTTAAAATTGCCATTCTCATCGGCTTGTCTTCTTTCCTCGCCTAGGGGCCTCAAGCTTCCCCACTTTCCAAGCAGGACGCATCCCTGGTATCAGTGGCAGCACAATGCACAAAACTTCATTACACTTGTAGGCTTCTGCATTTTAGGACGTGGGCAAGCAATGAGGGAAATGTTCTTCTGAGGCCTGAAAGGCATTGGGCACACAGTGGATGTTTAGGGCTACCAGTGCTGAAGCAGCCCTGAGTATCAGATTGCCAGTGACACAGACGCATGATGCATGAATCTACTCAATAAATGTATCGTTTTGTAGGACTTTGACATTCAGGGCCTGGTCAAGTGTAGAGCTAGGGACATGTTTAACCTAATTTAAGCCATTAAGGGTCAGGGCCTTTTCTTGGCCAATATTTGATGTTGGTAGATTCTTTCCCTTCAATCTCTTGGTGCATCTCCTTGTGTTCAGATTCTCATTTTTCAAGTTTAGGAAGATATGGAACCTCTTCCATGAAGTCCTCCCTGATATTGCCCTTACCCTTTCCATCTTAGCCCCAGCTGGAAAAACACTCTCTTTCCTCTGATCTTGAGAAATATTTGGTGTGCCTGTCTCTCGAGATCCCTTAGGATAGAAGTGCTGTGAAGTATATCGTTATATGCTTAGGGGTTAAGACCTTGGACCTGGATCCAGACTTACTGGACTTTGAATTCTAGAGCTCCATCCCTTACCCTCTTTGAGATCTGTGCCTCAGTATCTGTATCTGTCAAGTGGGTGCAAATAATAGTGCCTACCTCCTATAAGTTGTGATATTTAAGTGAATAAAAACTTATTTTTTGTGTTTTTTAAATGTTTATTTATATACTTAGAGAGAGAGACAGATAAAGGGAGAGAGAGAGAGGGAGAGAGAGAGAGAGAGAGAGAGAGAGAGAGAGAGAATGAATCCCAAGCAGGCTCCACACTGCCAGCACGAAGCCTGATGGGGGCTTGAACCCATGAATCGTGAGATCATGACTGGAGCCAAAATCGAGAGTCAGATGCTTAACTGACTGAGCCACCCAGGCGCCCCTAAAAGCACTTTTTCTGATGCCTGGCATGAGAAAACTCAATAAGTAAATAATCTAGTGATTATTAGAATCAACATATTCTCCTTTACATTCTTGTTCACTATGTGCATTTTTAAAAATCCTTTCTACAACTCCAGAAGTTCCTTTAGGTCTGTGGCCATAATAGATTATATAGTTTTGCAAATAGTATTCAAGATGTGTTTCTCAAAGCAATGGCATCCCAGCCTTCGAACAAGTTCAGGGCCCCCAGAGGCAATGGCTTTTTCAGATCTAGCCTTCCTCTTCTCTGGTGTTATAAACCAAATTGTGCCCCCTACTCCCAAATTCCTATGTTAAAATCCTAACCCCCAGTACCTCGGAATGGGACTGTACTTGACAACAGAGCCTTTATTTAACAAGGTCGTTTAGGTAAAATGAGGTCACATGAATACATCCTAATGCAATATGCCTGGCGTCCTGCTAAGAAGAGGAAATCAGGACCCAAACACACCCGGAGGGAAGACCATGTGAAGACCAAGGGAGAAGACGGCATCTAAAAGCCAAGGAGAGAGGCTTAGAAGAAACCAGCCCTGCTCTGTGCTGATGGTGCAGAAACTGCTTACGATTCTCTCTCCTTCTCTCTCTGCCCCTTCCCCCAAAGATAAATAAACTTTAAAAAAAAAATTAAAAAAAGAAGAAACCAACTCTGATGTTACCTTGCTCATGGATTTCTAGCCTCCAGAACTGTGAGAAAGTAAATCTCTGTTGTTTAAGCCACGTGGTCCGTGGTGTTTTGTTATGGCAGCCCTAGCAAATGAATACATTCCTCTGCCCTATTCTCTCCCATCGTGAAAATGCTTCCCCTTTCCATCTGAAACACTTCAGTACTTTGGCAGGTCCCTGCTTCACAAATTGTGAAGTCAGTGGTCCTTCTCTTGTGGGAGTTTTTTGTTTTTTGAATTTATTTGACAGAGAGAGTGCAAATAGGGTAGGGGCATAGAGAAAGAGGGAGAAAGAGAATCCCAAGCAAGCTCAGCACTATCAGCACAGAGCCCGATGTGGGACTCGAACTCACAAACTGTGAGATCATGACCTGAGCTGAGACCAAGAGTCTGTTGCCTGAGTCACCCACGCACCCCTCCTGTGGGAGTTTTTGGTGCTTGTTGTTTTGTTTGCATCTAACACAGACTTCCATGTTCTTAGCCCAGTAGTTTTCAAGGTATGTTCCATGAGAGGATCATTCGTGTTGCAGAGAAAGGGGTTTCCGAAGTCATGGTCACTGCGTGATGTGGTGTTATTCCAGGCTGATTAGGCTGCAGGACTCAGAGCGTTGTGGATCTTTGAGAAGGGAAACAGCATGAGCTGTTCCCCACGTCCATGTGACCACAGAACCCTCTCACCACTGAGCATCTTTCAGGACTAATACCAACCGTGCCCCAACTACACCAGCTCAAATGTACAACCTCTAATGATGAGAATCCTTGGAAGTGGTGACACATGGCTGAGAAAGTCTTCAAGTTTGTGAAGTAGGCCCCTCAATGTAGGCCACTGGGACATTACCTGAAATCAGGATATTAGAGCTGGAAAGGACCTCAGATCATTTTGTCCAATTTGAAGATAAGGAAATGGGAGGCCCTGAGAGATTAGAGGGCTACCCCAGGCCACAGGCGAGGGGGAGTCACCAATGACCTAGGACTCATCTTTGTGAGTGGCCTTTGGGAAAGCTGCTGCTGTGAAAAACATGAGACTCCACACACTGGTGTCAGTTTCACACACAACTTTGTAGTGTTCTTCTGGTGTCATCCTTTCTGAGGAGTGTGAGAGGTACCTTCAGCCTGGTAACTCCCTTGCCACCATGCTGGGCCTCCTCCTGAGCCCAGGCTCTGCTCAATCTCCCTCACCTAAAGCCCTGCAAAGTCCAGTGGCCCGAAGTCTAGTTTTGGGGTCGGGACTGGTTGACCAGTCCATTAGCATGACAGCAAAAGCTCAGGCTTTGAAGCTGGGTTCAAATCAGAGTGGTCACTTAGCAACGGTGTGAAAGTGAACACTGCACAGCCTGTCTGTCCAAGGTGGGATACAGCACATAAAGTGACTGTGGCTGATTCAAAGGAATGGAAGAATAGGACTTAGCATGCTGCCTGCACACATTAGTTCCCATCCTTCCTCTTAAAATAGAGATCACTCAGTGAGACCATGGAATTCTGAAGAGCAGCAACTATTGCCAATATCTTATCTAGTATAAACCAATTTGTGAAGGTAATGCCTCCAGCAAGAAAGCAAAGCCAGCCATTAGTTTAGGGCACAATGACCAGCTATACCTTTATCACCTTTCATTCTCTTTCAGACTGTTTCCTCAGTCATCGGTGTTCATGTGGCCTTCCACAGATCAAGGAGCCCTGGAACAGGACCAGGAATCAAGACCAAGATGCTGGTTTGGAAGTTTTAATGGAGATGTAGAGATGGAAATGTTTATCAACTCAACACAGGTACCCCAAAATACAAAGCAAAATATCATCTTCAGCTGCATAGCAAATATGATTTAAGAATTTAACATCATGATTTGATCACAAGCGTAAATATAAGTCACCATAAATAAATGTAAATTCATTGTACAAAAATTCCCAACAACTCTT